>NC_141693.1:896269949-897017449 GCF_964263255.1 Lissotriton vulgaris | reverse complement strand
CACATACAAAATACACATTGGGTGGCGTCAGCAGTGGTGGACTACTGGGTATCTTCATACGAAAGGTATAAATACAAACACTATCGCCAACCGGCACATGCCCCATCCCTTGTACACAGAAATCGGAGGAGGTATTCAAAATAGGAATGGTAACAATGCGTTCGCTAGTAACATTGCGATCAACAAAAAGCTGGAAATATTTGGAAGTATTACATTTGTTAAAGTCATGGAGCTCGTCCTGTAAGTAGGTGCTATTCCTAACCGTCATATACTTATTCATACATGCTTCTGGATCCAGTGACCCTCGTCCCCCATTACCCTTTGGATCAAATCCCTGATGTGCCTCAATGTATGCTACAACCAGGTCATAGTCCTTTGCAGTGTAGTGTTTGTGATTTTCTATATAATGATTGTACATAGCGGCAAGTATCTTCAAACAGGCTTCACAACTCCCCAAATAGGACAGAGGTAACAGATCATGATTGTGTACAACAGAGGGCAGAATCCCACAAGCCCAGCAATCAGTTATGTTGGTGGCATGGTGCGTTTGGTGGAGCATTTCTACGAATACATTTTTCGCATAGGTCTGGCGATGTATTTCTTTGTGTGGTGCCAAAGTGAGCATGAAGTGCTCAGGTGGTGTAACAGTAGAGGGTAAAAGAGTTTGCAAAGGATATTTATGCTCTAAGTATATGAATATGCCCATAAAAATAGCTAATATGACAGTAATAACCAATACAAAGGCTACCTTGACCTTCGTGGTCCATTTGGAAACATTGGTTCATAAAATGGCATATATCGTGGTGCAATGGGAATTTCCTCTTCAAATATAATGCGACCAAAAGGGTACATTCCTAGCTAAAAGTCCAACACCTAAGCTCAGGCCTAGCAGTCCGTCCTGCCAGAGGGTTCTTCTCCCTGTGTCCGTCAGAGTCTCACAGGCAGACTCCTATCGTTCATCATAAGAAAACCAAAGAGTGGTGGTCAGAATTATTCTGTTGTACAACATGGCAGTTTGCAGAAATTAGTCTTTCTTTCTGAACAGAGCACAGTGATCAAAGTTCCAGCTCTCAACGAGATCAGTCCAGTGTCCCGCTCAGTACCTCAGACCTGTTGGCTAGCAAACTCTGTCTATTCAATCTAGTCTTTCCTTATCTCCTAATCGTGGGGTCTGAGGCACCGTGATGTCTCCTCGGCCGCAGGTTGTATCGCACATGACCCGGAACTTCCTGATCAGAAAACAACACGGTAGTTATCTCTTTCTCAGGAGAATTCTCTCTTGCTGGGGTACTTGAAACAGGATTCAGAGCATTTACAGATTCAGTAGAAACCGGTTCACCCGATCTCGTCACTCCCTTCTTTCGCCTTTGTTCCGTCTCGCAGGCGTCGGAGAATGGCACGAATGCAGTAGCTCTCTCAGTTTCCTGTGTCAGAATTCCCCCTGGGCGTCGCTGATCATGTGGAAGTGGGAGCGGCAGCTTTTTCAGATGGGAGACATGTATCCAATGCTTTCTCCCATCCACTTTGACAGCCGTCCGGGTTGCGAGCAGGATTTGGCGTGGCTCAGACCACCTTGGAGCCAGGTTGGAGTTTCGTTCTAACTTCTTGACCAGTACCCACTGGCCGGGCTGTAGTCGATGTCCGGGGCCCTCTGGCAGAGGCTGCAGTACAGATGCTACCTGCTGATGAATAGAACGGAGATCTTTAGTTAAAGCATACAGATAATCGATCAACATAGGCTATTCTATCTCGGAAAAGGATCGTGGTCTGGGTACTCCCCATACATTAGCGGGTCGCCCAAAAGTAATCTCATAAGGAGAGAGCCCAGAGCGAGAATGAGGGGTAACTCGTAAGGACATGAGGGCCAAGGGCAAGGTGTCAGGCCATTTCAACCCCGTGCTTTCCTGGATCTTAGCCATTTTCAATTTTAATATCCCATTGTATTTCTCCACCAGCCCCGCTGATTGTGGGTGTCGGGCCGCGTGGAACTTCTGTTTAATTTGCAAGCCATCGCAAATATGCTTAACAAGGGCCCCATGGAAGTGCCCCCCATTGTCCGACCAAATCAAACGGGGCAAACCGAAGCGGGGCACAAATTCTTTGAGGAGGGCTTTTGCCGTGGCCAAGGCAGTGTTCTCTTTTGTGGGGTAGGCCTTAACCCATTTGCTAAAAGCACAAACCACCACTAAGACATACTTCAGGTTGTTAACACGCTCCATGTGAATGTAATCCATCTGGAGCACTTCAAAAGGTAGCGTAGGGGGTGCAAAATTCCCACATAGAACATTTTCTCCCTTCCCTGGATTATGTTGTAAACAAACCATGCAGTACTGGACCAACCGGACATCCGTCCTTTGTATGTTAGGGTTATTCCATACTGGGTCCAAGAGTCCGCAAATACCTTTTGCTCCGATATGAGCAGGGCCGTGAGCCATAGTTACAACGACCTGCACTAATGCATTGGGCAACAACCACCTCTGTTTTTCTGTTCGATCAATCCAACAATTGTTCCCATCCAACCTCCCCACTTTTCTCCCACTTTTCTCCCACTTTTTGTCTCCCACTTTTCTAATTCCGCAGGGGTGGCTTCCTTCTGTAATTCCCTCACACTTTCCATGGTGTTATCAAACATTTCAGATTCCTCCACCCATCTTGCAGAGGCCATTACAAACATAGTTGACATTGGGGATTGAGCTGTCTATTTGGCTACCTGGTCTGCGAAGGCATTCCCTTCCCCCACTTCGTCCACTATTGCCTTGTGTGCACTGCATTTGATTATAGCCAGTTTCTTGGGTAAAGTGAGTGCGTCTAACAATCGTAATACCAGGGGGCCGTTCTGTATTTTCTGACCATGGGAAGTAAGAAAACCCCGCTCCCTCCACAGCCGCCTAAAGCTATGGGCCACGCCAAAAGCGTATTGGCTGTCTGCGTAGATGTTAACCTCGAGTCCCTCACTCAGCTCACAGGCTCGCAGCAAAGGCACTAATTCAGCAGCTTGGGCTGATCGGTGCGGTACTCGAGACGTTTCGACGACTGTCTTCAAAGTCGTAATTGCATATGCACCTGTTGTTGTTCCATCTGCTAGTTTAAAACAGGACCCATCCACATATAACTCCCCCTGAGGGTCAGATAGAGGTATGTCGGTAAGGTCAATTCTCCCTTTTGTCTCTTCTTCAGTACGGTAAATGCAATCATGTATATCATTGGTAGTTTCACTCGTAGGGAGTGGTAACAGTGTGGCTGGATTTAGTGTTCCACATCGTGTGATCGTGATGTGTGGTGCAAACAATGTCAATTCATACCCAGTGAGGCGTACACTCGTAAGATGCTGTGTTTTCGTTTTATTTAGCAATGTATCCACAGCATGCGGTACCATCACTGTCAAACTAGAATTTAGAACGAGTCCTTCCGACTGTCGGATGGCCACCGCGACAGCTGCTGTGGCCCTCAGACAGCTAGGAAGTGCTCTTGCGACATTATCCAAAGTAGCTGACAAATAAGCACAAGGCCTTTGCTTACAACCAAAGTCCTGTGTCAACACCGAGAGTGAACAACCGTCGACCTCGTGCACGTACAGTACAAAAGTTTTACGGTAGTCAGGAGTGCCCAAGACAGGAGCAGAACATAAAGCAGTTTTTAAAGAATCAAAAGAATGCTGACATTCATCCGTCCAGGGGAGGGGTTCATGCACGTCCTTAGTAGTCAGGTGCAACAAAGGTTTATCCAGAAGGGAAAAATTAGGTATCCATTGGCGACAGTAAGAAGTGATGCCAAGAAATGCACGGACTTCGCGCTGAGTGCGAGGGACAGACATATTAGAGATGGTAGTAATACGTTCAGGGGTTAGTCGCCTACCCTCCTTCGATAGTAGATGACCTAGGTAGGTCACCTCCTGTCGACAGTATTGGAATTTAGACAACGATACCTTATTACCCTTTTCTGCCAAATGGTGTAACAATTTAACAGTGGCAGCTTTACAACCTTCCTCCATGTCTGATGCTATTAACAGGTCATCCACGTACTGCAACAGCACGTTACCTTCTGGCAAGACTAAATCATCTAACAGTGCCTTAAGGGCCTGGCTATAGATGCTCGGACTCTCGGTATAGCCTTGAGGTGCGCGACAGAAGCGGAAGCTTCGGCCAGATAACGAGAATCCGAAGATCTGCCTGCTATCTGGATTGATAGGGATACTGAAGAAAGCATTCTTCAGATCAATAACCGAAAAATACTGGGCAGTTGGTGGAATCATTGTGAGGATAGTGATGATGCCCGTTACCACGGGGTACTGTGGCACCACGATTTTGTTAACGGCTCTAAGGTCAATCACAAAGCGGTAAGCATCACCATGTCCCTCTGTACCGAAGTCAGAACTCTTTTTCAAAATCGGGAGTATCGGGCTATTGCAAATATTGGCAGCAGTTTCTTCTACCACCCCTTTGTCGATTAGATCTTGAATAATGGACAGCAGAGCCCGTTCACCAGCTGGTGCAATCTTATACTGCGGGATGCATGGCAACTTCGCACCATTTTCAAAGTAATATGAACCGGGGGAATGTCTAACTTACCCACATCTGCATCCCCAGTTGCCCATAGAGCAGCAGGGATGCCATCAAACTCGGGGGGAAGAGGTTCATTTTTAGCAAAACATTGTTTCATGCAGTCGGCATAAGGTTGTATTGTCAAATAAACCCCATCCGCGGAGCAGTGTATTTTGGCATTCAATTTTTTTAGCATATCCAAAACCAGCAAATTCTCTCCACAATGCGAAGTCAGCAGAAAAGCCGTTTCAACAGTAGCGGGACCAATCATGAAAGACAGAGGTTTGGAGATGTGACTGACGACTGGGACTCCCGAAAATCCCACTGAAACGTTATTCTGCCCGGACAGAGCCGCCCCAGGAACCAATGATCGAGCAACAAAACTATTCATTGCTCCTGTGTCAATTAGGAAATTTTCAGAAGTCCCCTTCAATTCCCCTTTTACATAAGGTCCCTGTTTGTTGACTGGGATCGATACTTGGTCCCTACTCTGTCCATAGCTGTCCTATGCGTGGACATATGCATCCTGATCCTCAAATTCGTAATCATTGTGATAATATTGCCTGCCTTGGTTCCCATCGAAATGGTTTCGTTCAGACTTGCCTGATCCTTCTTCTCTGCGCATATCACTCCGATTGGGGCCGCCTAGTCCTCGTCCTCACCCTCGGACTGCACCGTTCTGGGCAAGCAACAACGGACACTGTGCTTTCCAATGTCCTTCCTCTTTACAATATGAACATTGGTTTATTCCTACCGCCATAGCTCCGCCTGTACCTCGGCCTGTGCCCGCCCCTCTGGACACGGACCCTCGGACTCCTCTCCCTCCTCCTTGTCCTCGGATGACTTGTTGAAGCAGCACCCGGGTTTTGAGGTCCTTGGCCTTTTTCTCTACTTTATCCTTGCTTTCATTCTCTCTATGTTCATAGTACTGAGCCATGCTCAGGATCACGGAGGGGGTAGAGGTAGTCCAGGTACTCTCTGCAGCTTGTAACCTTGCAGAAATTTCCGGGGCTTAGTTTGTTACAAATCTGTTCACAAACAACCTAATCCCACCCTCCGTGGCCGAATCCTGCCCACTGAAGTCTATGAAGACTCCTTCGAATCTCGTGAAGAAGTTTGATACACTTTCATCCTTTTTCTGCCTGCAAGCCGTCAATTTATCCCAGTCAACCTTTCGCTGAGGTATCAAGGTGTGCATATAAGCTATTATTTTTGCCGGTAAGGAAGTTATTTCATTCTTAGGTTTGTCCCCAGGTTTGCGATCCCGGTCCCAACCTTTCAATTCTTCCCAGGTGCCCCCCAAGTTCTGCATGATCAGTATCATGCACCTGCCGCCATATATCAAAAGGCACTAGTAGTCCGAAAAATAGTCTATATCAGCCAGGGTCATTACGGCAGAGGCCGCAGCTTCTGTCAGTTCTTTATAGTAAGCAGTGGGATTTTTACGAGGATCGGGTAGTTGGGATTTTAGACCCAGAACGTCGCTTCTTTTCCAAGGAGTGTATACCCATTGTTCCTGGAACCGGGCTTCTATTCGAGCCGGTATCACTTGCTGGGCATTATCACGTACTTCTGGTACTTCGGGATGGTAGATAGGGTGAACCTCCCTCATGGGATTATGGGAAGTCCAATTGGGACTCTTTAAAAATATTCTACCTCGATACTTCATTTAGGTGTCTACATTTTTATATACCTCCTGTAGATCCAAATGGAATTTATGTGCCCAATCTCGAATGTTATATAGTATCTGAGGATCCTGGCCCTCATTGAAGCTTACCTCCCAAGCCCCTATGAGAAAATTCGACATTTGGTATAGTGCGTGTTGCTGCATTACCGGTTCTAAATCCTTAATAGTACTCCATATGTCAGCTAACGTATATACGTCGTTCCGCATCCATTGAACGGCCTGGTCTGCTAAGGCTTCCTTCTCGCCATATTCTACAGATCCTCTAGTGAACAGTCGCCTACCACCCAAACCTCCTGTTTCCCCTTTGGGTGTCTGTCCTGAAGCTCCGGGGGTTGTGCCGGCCGACTGGGAAGTCCACACGGGGCTTTGGGCTCTTAACGGCACATGAGGTGATTCCAGGGTACGCCTGGTGTCCGGGTCGAGGTTGGTCAGATCTCCCACTGAGGTAGATGGGGCATTAATATTCCCCAAGGGGGTGAGAGACCTGCGTTCCTCTGGTGCGGAGGCTCGGGGAACAGTCACCACTTGAAGGGGCATTGCAGGATATATGCGTTCCGGAGCATATGGTGGGGGAGGTCTCTTGTCTAATAAATCTTCTATTTCGTCTTCTGCCTCATTTCGTGTCACATAACTCTTATTCACTTGTAACCTAAATGCTCTATCAGCGTACTCAATATTTCTTATTTTTGTCATGCGCAATGGCCTTCTGGGTTACAGTCTGCCCTTGCTGGATTTTCAGAAGTTTCTCAGACCGAATGCGTCTCCTCTTTGCCTCCTTTTGCCATTTGTTAAGGGTATCAAACATGGCCTGTCTACTACGCTTGGCAAAGAGACGTTCTTGTAGATACTGAATCTTTTTCTCATCAAAAGACAAAGTCTTTGGCCACTGCAGTTCATCATTTTCCTTGGTGTACTTATGCCATAAGGTGTTGAAGAGAAGGGGGCCTATCCCATGTTTGCAATACATATCATGGCTAAGTGTCCCTTCTGGCGGGGCCGGCTGACTTTTGTCTAGCCTCGTGTTTTCTCGGTGGACGCAGCCAAAACATAATTTACTAAAGCACGGCATTGCCCCTGTCTACCCAGTTTGAGCTGTAAAGGAATCAAGGGGTATTATTTATTACAAAAAGAAAACCAATAATCATCAATCACAATCCTTTCACACAGATGGCTATGTCATCATTCGAAATCTTACCCACATCAAACCTTCGACCCTTCATCAGCAAAATGAGAGGAGAAAACAAAAATCAATCATATTTGCAAACAATTGTACATTGACAAGACAGAAAACACAGATAATTGCGAACAAAAGGTGGAGCCCGTCGACTCCCACCTATGGAGAACTCTTTTCAAATCTTTCAAAGCTGCATATAACAGTCTTTTCCTTAGACTGCCTAGAGATAGCTACACAGGTTTTTAACCACAGACCGACCTTCAGGCCACCCGACAGCATTCATGGTTCACTTCCCGAACTATTCTGGCTAAGCCCGCTTTTTCAAGCGTCCCTCCAGATCTGTCCGGGTGCTACCCAATCTCAATTGCCGGTGTTCCCAAGAGCAGTCCGGCCGAGTGAAAACCGCAATTCACAAAGGCGTCTAGTCTCTATCTCTAGTTAACCTTCACCAAAACCAAACCTGAGGCGTCTGCACGTGCAACTTCAACGTTGCCCCGTCAGATCCCCTGTTTCCCAAGTGTCTCCGTGACCACAGGTCACCAAATGCCAAGTTCCAAGTCTCAAAGTTGCCAGACAATATCCAACACAAAACAAGACAGAACACTCACCTGGTGCACGCAAGTCGGATTGTACGTTCTTCACTGCCAACTCTTGCTAAGGCCAACGTGGCTGGTTCTCGGGTTACACCTGAAGGACTCCGGCGTGGGGTACTAGCAGCTGGGGTTCTCACGATCGGGAGAGCGAAGCAGACCCCAAATTCTCTTGATCTATTCTTCAACCCCCCCGATCAAAATTGCCCCTTTCAATGTCCCGTTTCTTTTCTGATTACAGAGGGACGACCCCAACGCGGAGTCCCAGCGGAGTCGCCAGCTGAAGTACCGAAAAATATTTATCACCACCCAATATTATCGTATTTACAACCCCAGCAATTCCCATTACCAATAAACAGTCGGTTGGCAGTGTAGAAGGTCCAATTCGTTTATTACAACAAACAAACTCTGCCAGAGGAGCTCCTTGCGACCTAACCCCACGAGGTCCGCCAAGAAGACTGCTGGCACATTGTCAGAACATCACATATATACAGTTGCATTTTGGAATAGCTGCCTAAAATGGAAAAACACAAGTTGGTACAGGTTGTGCGGAGGGAAGGACCATATATGGGAGACAAAGCACTCTTGGTTTAGCTCATCCTAGATTAGCAAGGTCGGACGGGTGACTCCCTTCTGCTAACTCTGAGAGAGTCTGTCCTGCACCCCTCCCGGAATGTGCCTATCTGACCTCCTCCTTCTACCTATAACCTTGACAGGCCTGCAGAGCAGAGACAGCAGCAATTAGCAACAGTTGAGCTATTTCCCAAAGGAACGGTTTCAGTGTCTCGCTAAAATAAAGTCTGTTAGTGTAAGACTTCGAGCGAGGCCACAAAATGGCGTCGGTCAAGTCAAGTAAGCGGTAAATATGCAGTGCAATGAATATTAGCGCCCTAACATGTAGCAACCAGGGTGTAGGTTAGTGTTTGCGTACTCTAAGCATATATTCTAGGTACATCATGCTAATCATCAATTATCGAATATAGGTATTGCGATACAATAAATCAATATCAGTTCCTCACTCTCTATCTATCTATCGCCCTCACTCTATCTATCTATCGCCCTCACTCATTCTATCTATCTATTGCCCTCACTCTATCTATCGCCTCACTCTATCTATCTATCTATCTATCTATCTATCTATCTATCTATCTATCTATCTATCTATCTATCTATCTATCTATCTATCTATCTCTCTATCACCCTCACTCTATCTATCTCTCTATCACCCTCACTCTATCTATCTATCTATCTATCTATCTATCTATCTATCTATCTATCTATCTATCTATCTATCTATCTATCTATCTATCTATCTATCTATCTGTCTAGCGCCACCACAGCATCAATCCGTGCAACCATTCATCAACAGCTGGTTCAAATATGTTCTCTCAATGTTTCAAGCTTTATTACAAATGTCATAAAAAGATGTTAATATTTCACTTCTGTTATTGGATTTTCGTCACAATAAAATACACTGAACATAATCTTCACAAAAGTTATTTACAAAAGTTTAAGCTATTGCCATTATAAATTACAATAACTTTTATTTAAGTATTAAATATTTTAAAAAAATTCAAGCCATTGTTATTTGTAATATCAATACATCTAAGTCACGTAAATACATCACATATTGCATTACAAATGCTATAGGAGTCACATTTGCGAAAGTTAAAACTATTGGCATTGTAAATGACAAAGCTATTAATTTTGCTATTTTCAAAACCAACACATAAATAAAAAAATTGTCATTATCAATACCAATAGCTCAAACTTTCCTAATGCGAGACCTATTGCATTGCAAATGCTTGTTCTTTTTGTGCTTTGATGTTTTTGTTGATTCTTTTTGCACACAAATAATACAATGTTTCATAGACATAAACACATACGTACAAAAAGCACACAAGATATTTTTCTCAGACAATACAGTGCTGTACAACAAAATCGTTGTTTTTAAATAGGAGAAGGAGTTGGTATGTTGACAAATAATTCAAAGGCTGGCGGTCGATGAGAACACGACTCGATTTTTGGCTTATAAGCCTTCGTCAGGAAAACCTTCTCAACTTTCTCTATAATAAAGTACAGAATAGACATAATAAGAAACATACATAAGCACTCTAGGCCTGGAACTATGATGTTGATACAAATATGTTACATATATTTTTCTAGATAAATACATAACGAAGTCAAGTCTGAGAACACATATTCTTTATATCGTGAAGTTAACACCCAAGATATATTTAAAGAAGAAAAGGAGACATAACCTTATGGCTCCTTATATGAAAAGGATAAAGTATTAATTGAGTCACCCGTGCAAAGAGATAGAGCTAAAGAAAATAGGACATGCTATAAAGAACTATTAATAGTTTGGAAGAAAAAAGAAGCAAATCTTTTATTTAGTGGCTATCTTTAGTTTCTTAATGACTGTCTATAGCCTGTTTACCAAGATAGTGGTAGGTTAAAAGGTAACCTCATAAACACGGTGTATACCTATAATCCTAGGTCAGGATAGTGGTCTACGATTTGGACCAGCAAAGGTTGTTACTCTTTTGTCGAAAAAAGCGTCACACAGATTCTGTGATTTCTGTAATAGTATATGACAAGAAGGCAAAATATTGATTGTCTATCCATTATTTGATTACAGTAGCGGTGTATTCAAAAGATGTATAACGGTAGTTTCCTGATATATACCCGATTACAGAGGACTGCTGACTGTCAGAAATGGATATTTATATGGTTTATGCCTCCTGAAGACTACTCAATCTGTGAAAGCAAATGACAATTTAAATAAAACAGAGGAACCACAGATTTTTCCTATTTGGATTTTTCATTTAATTAAAGGAAGTGATTCTACTCTGGCTAGCCATGCAGAATGGAGATGGAACCAAGTTGTGTACTCACAATATATCTAAGTAATGATGTTAATTCATCTTAAAAACTTGAGTTATATTTGTATGGTGTTCTTCACAGAAAAAGCGACTGGCATACTATGCTGTGAATAAGTGAAAAGATATGTGTGCTGGTTTTTAATTAGATGTTAGCAAATAGTATTCCATGTTATCATTCATCTATAACTGGTCAGGTTTTACTTACTTGATGATTATTAAAGGTGCACACACCGTCCGTAAAGGGTTATATGTTGGGCCAGTGGTCGTTTATTCACTTTTCACAAGTTTTGTCTGGAATTATAAATACATATGGATGTAAATTAATCTATACAATGTGCACCAATAGTAATAAATTATATCAACAACCTGGTACTTTCCTATCTTTAACAATGGGGACTACAGAACATGGAGATATTAATGTTTTGAAATGTCAGTACCCATTACTCTATTTCGAGTGGGATGAAGTAACCGTGATGTTAAACGGAATCCACCCTTAGCGTAAACGTGCCAGTGGTAGTATATTAATCCCTTCTGGATAGACTGAATAATATCAGGAGCTAATATTGATCCGATATAGTAGGGGAAGCTCATTGTTAGCGATTATTGTTCTATTTTAAGGGAGTATGAGCGTAATAGCAACAACATTTTCCAGCTATGCATGGGAGCCGGTAAAGGTAAAGTTCTCCCGTATCCATAGATTAAAGGCCCATTTTATCCTCTTAATCCTAAACTGGTCAGTTTTCTTGTTTAAGTCGATTTCTTTCTGAGCATGACATGAATTTTAACAAAAAACTGTGGCGACAATCTTCCCCGAATTTTCTGAGTGGGTAATATGCGCCTATAACCTTAGTGTGGAAATCGCAACCTCACAGCTCCACTCTACGCAAGTCCACGCTACGCTATTACACTGTATGCAGCTCCACTTTATTCCTCTTCAGTGTAGGCCACTCCTCTATATGCTACTCTAGAATATGCTCTTTATGCCAATTCAGTGTATACATCTCTACTTTACCCAACTCCATTCTACGCTATTCCATTTGACGCCACACATCTGTATGTAACTCCACTTTATGCTATTGCACTCTGCCACATTACCACTCCCGACATCCCAGCACTGCTTTGAACCAGGCAACATGTGTTTTGGTTACACTGTTGGGGTAGCTTCTTTTATCTAATTTCTGTGATGATCGGGTCTCGTGTGCTTGGTTACTCTTTATGTATTTTATTTGGCTAGCAGTGATGTGCACATGACTATGGCACACTATTAGGCATCAAGTTGTACTGACGTCTACACCTGCGATCTATTTTCCATATATTATTTATTTTTTCGCTTAGGTATCAATCAGGAGCGGCTTCCAACTCACAGCTGTCGCCACATAGAGGGTATACATGCAGCTGCTCCGCCCTGACTGAGAAAGAGGGTATCTTAGTTTTTAATAATATATCAGACACTATATCACGTGCACCTCACTTGTTTTAACTTTTTGGTCCTGAAGAGCGCGACTGACCCGTTGTGGGCGAGATAAGCGCGAAACATGTCGACCTATGACCTTTGACACCCAGGCATAAGGGGCTTTCGGGGCAATGTTTTATACAGCAGTTTCTTTAAACTGCGGAGGGTACAACATTTACATTGTTGCTGCATGTTGACCCCTTTCTTTTTTAACACATTAGATTATTTGCACGTACACTTTCTTCTTCTTTTTTACCCTCAGTGTACCCACCCACATGCACCATCCGGCAGTCCTCTAAAAGATCTCCGAAAAAGTGACCCCTTCGGGGGTTCCGTAGGGAATTGCAACGCCGGCCCTACGAGGAGCAACTGCCCAATGATGAAGCATGACACTCCTCGGGGTGTGTGAGGGCATTACAGGACAAAGATTGTCTTCTCACCTTTTGTGGGTTCTCCTTACCTAAGGTTTTCTTTCTTTATTCATATTTCCTTTTTTATTAAATACAGGGGTGACTACTTGCACCTCATAGCATGGGTGACTTTTTGCACCCTGCGTTAGGAACAGTGTCCTTTTTTGTGGTTACCATTACAGTGTACGCCACTCCAGTCCACATCACTGTACGCCACTGTACTGTGTACTACTCCACTATACGCTAGTCCAGTCTATGCCAATCTACTGTACACCACTCCACCCCACTGTGTGACACTCCACAATGCACTACTCTACGCCACTCCATTTTACGCTAATCCATTGGATGCACACCACACCACACCACTATATGCTATTTCACTCTAGCTCACTGCGCTGTACCCTCCTCTAGTCTACACCACTCCACTGTATGCCACTGCACGCTATTCTACTCTTCACCACTCCACACCACTCTACGCTATTCCTCTGTACGCCACTCCATTCTAAGCTATTAAACTATACACAACTTCAATCTTTTCCCCTCTACTGTATGGTATTCCACTCTACCCCACTCCACTGTAAGCCAATTCACTGTATGCTGTTACACTCTGCCCCGCCGCACAATCCACCACTCCACCCTAAACCCCTTCTCTGGACGCCATTCTACTGTATGCTACTACGCTATACTCTATTACACTTTACGTCAATCCACTGTATGCCACTCCAGTCTACTCTATTCCATGCTACGCAAGCTATTTCACTTTATGCTTCTCCACTGAAAGCTACTCCACTCTATGGCACTCCTCTGTGCTTTCCTCCACTCTAAATAACTCCTCTCTACAAAACTCAACTACACTCTATGCCACTCTACTAGACTGTACTCCACTATATCCCTTACACTCCACTGTCCAAATGTGCACTCAACTCTATGCCTGTACACTATATTGTGCAACATTCTACTCCACTCTGACAGTTTCCAACACTGTGCGACACACATCACTCCACTCTACTGTATGAGACACCACTCCAATTTATAGCTGTTTCTTTGACAAAACTCTACGCCACTTCAGTGTATGCCACCCCACCCTATGCTAATCTACTGTACCCTATTCCAATCTATACCATCCCACTGTACCCCACTCCACGCTATATTGCTCTATGGCACTCCACTCTTCTACGCTCCACTATATAGTATTCCACTGTACACTTTTCCACTGTATGCTACTCCGCTTTACGGTAATCCACTCTACGTCACTACAGTGTACATCTCTCCACTCTACGCTGCTCCATTGTATGACACTTTCCACCACTATATCGCTCCACTCTTTAAAAGTCTACCACTCTGTATGGCACTCTATAACATTCTGCTCCACTCTATCCCTGTACACTCCACTGTCCAACTCTATACGCCACTCTATGCCCGTACACTTCAATATACAATACTCTATTCCAATATGCAACACTTTTCTATATGACAAAGCACTCCACTCTACTGTACGAAACCTCACTCCAATTTAAAACATTGTACTACCTACGCTATGCATTACACTCCACTTTTACCACCCTACTCTACGACACACAAATACGCTCTTATGTACTTAACTCCACACTGCGGTGCACCACTCCACTTCACTCTACTCCACTGTACAAGACTTTACCTCACTCTATTCTACTATACAACAATCCACTCTACGCAGCTCCACTGTTTCACACTTTACTACACTGTATGCCCCTCTCCTACACTTTACTCCTGTCGGTATCCCTTCTCTCCACTGTTCAACACTGTACTATACTGTATGCCACTGTACAACACTTTACTCCACTCTACTCTACTGTAGACTACATCACTTTCCGATACTGTAAGACACCCCACTACACTCTCCTGTACAGCACGGTTCTCCAATTTATGACCCTTTACTTTACTTATTGCTATGCCACTTCACTCTACTGCACTCCATGACCACTATAGTCTGTGGCACCCCACCCCACTGTGACACTTTACTTCACTCTATACTACCCCACTCCAGGGTCCTCTACTCTAGTATATTACACTTTAAGCCACTCTGCGCCACTGTACAATACTCCGCTCTGCGCCGCTCCACTGTCCAGCACTCCACTTTATGCAACTCCACTCTACAACACTGTACTACACTCAATGCTACTGTATGACACTCTACTCTGTTCCCATCCACCCTACGGGACTATACTGCACCACGTGACACTCAACGACACGCCACTCAAATTCTCTCTACGATGCGCCACTCTAATATATGACATGGCACTCCACCCTAGGACAGTCTCCTCCACTGTACTCTACGGCACTCCACATGACGACACTCCCCTCTAGAACACTCTACTTCACCCTACTCCACTCTACTCCTCTCTATGACAAGCTACTCTACTGTACGGCATGCCATTCCACTTTACAATTAGCTGCTCCAGTCTATGATAATTAACTCCACTATATGGGACACCAAGCCACTACACTATATAACATTTTACTACACTGTAGGATCCGCTATTATGCTCTAAACCACTCTTCCAATTTAGAATACTCCTGTGTATGGCATTAGACTTTACAACATTCTGATCCACTCTACTGTACGACACTCCACAAAACAATTCTCCACTTGCAACACTGAACTGTACGATTTTATAAAACTATTGAACTTCAATTAAAAAAACAAATGTTTAAGCTTAGTTCGAGTTCGGAAAACGTATTTTCCCTATACAAACCAAGTTTAAGCCACACAAAATTCTGAAGTTATTGTTAAAACTTACATTTACAATTTATCACCCACCTTCAAATTATTATAAATAGTGATCATCGTTACACACTCTTTTCAGCATGCTAACCAGACAATACTAACTGGCCACTCTACCATGCACTGTATTCTCACAAATAATGATACTCAACTGTACAACACTGCACTGTCCTAGACTCCATGCCACTCTACTGCACAACACTGCACTTGACAGCACTTAAGTATACGAAACTCTACTCTGTGCCACTACACTCTACAACAATGCAGTCTACTCTACGCTATTCCACGTTATGCCACTACTCTGTACGCTACTGTACTCTACACCACTCCAGTGTACTCTCCTCCTTTCTATATAACTCCACTGTACAAAACTCTACTACACTCTATGCCACTCCCCTGGAGACACTGTTTCTCAGAGTTCTCTGAATGCAGTGAGTGGCACAATAGGGTGTCTTGCTGTGCCTTGCTGGATTTCCCTCTGCAGTGCTGCACACTGTGAATACAAGCTGTGCAAGTACTCATGTGACATGTTAGTATATGCATAGAGTGGGCTTGGGCTCCACCCACCTGATTCTATTGGCAGATTAATCTATCATTCCTCCTCCTATGGAGTGACTGCATTGTAATGCATGAGGGACAATTCTATATCTCAAAAGTACATTAAATCCACACATTACGTGCTTTTTCTCATTTCTGCATTGAGGTAGTTGTTTTTTGGTCTGTTACTTGCCCAGACTGTTTGATTTTTCTAAAATACATACACACACACACATATATATGTGTGTGTGTGTGTAAATATATATGTGTGTGTTAGAAAAAAGAAATATATATATATATATATATATATATATGTGTGTGTGGGCGGGTGTGTATTTTAGAAACCTAAATTATACGTGAGTTTCCATTACAAGACCATTTTTGTTTTGCTAAAAACTTTGGTATCATTTGATGAAACTTTTCCCCAAAAAGGTAATTCACCTCAGCTCCTTCTTGAAATGTTTCAGGGTGATCCTTCTAGTGGGGGCCAAAAAAAAGGGGTGATTGCAAAAACCTTTTTTCCTATGCAATTTCCATGAGGAAAATTAAACACCAATATAGAAAAACAGCTGACAACAATTACACCAAATTTGACAGAAAGCTAGGTAGTTACCCAGAAAGTGTGCTTTTTGTGATTTAGTGCAAATCAGCTTAGCCTTTAAAAAGAAATTAAGGTTTAAAAAGGTGATGTCTAGTATTATGGTACTCCTGCGGGGGGAAAAAATTGAGAAAGCCAAGCACTCTGATTGGTCACTCCAGTGGGTCCAAGAGTGGTCCTGCGAGACTGAGAGCTATAACTGGCTGGCTGTAACATGAGGAGAAATGTTGCTATCCCCGTTACAGGACTCTGGTCTCAGAGTCCGGAAAAATAAATTTTGAGACCATCGAAAGGGGCATTGAATGGATACCCTAGCCCTTGGTGGGTGATCCTAAAGGGACTCCCACCGCCCGAGGTGTAAAAAATATTTTTGTGGGTCATTGCAGTACCGCAGGAATAAGAAAATAATAATAATTAATTGAGGTGTCAGTCTGAGGCCGGTCAGCCCCTCATAAAGGTGCTAGGAACCTGTGGGAGTTTGATTGCAGGGCCTGGCCTGGCAAGGCTCTGCAGTCAACCCCACTACATTCACGGCTGAAGGCCATGTGAGGTTAGGGATTTGGGGCAGGGCTTCTCCATAAGCCAGTCCCTGTAGCCAACCCGCTTGCCACGCCAGGGGGATGGCCGTACACGTATCATAATAAGATATTATGTTACATTTAAAAAAGGTAGAAATCCACTGAAGAAACTAAAAGTTAAGGGGAAGTTATACGTAAATAAGATAGTAAGATTTTAATGTATGCCAAAAAACCTTTGAAATTTACTTAAAAAAAACACACAAAGGTAAAATGGAGATATATGTAGGCCTTCTAATAACAAAAAACATTTTTAAACAGTAAAATTAAAATTACCTAAGTATAACTTGCACTGCTATGATCCACTGCTTATGACATCACTGATGACACCCGAAATCAATGGCGGTGCAAGTTATACTTGGTCATTTATGTATAACTGGTGAATTTCAGTGGTTATTTTTTGGTTTTAAAACTTTTTTTTTAAATATTAAAAGACCTTCTCATAACTCCTCTTCAACCTTTTTTTTCTTCAGTGAATAAAAAAAAAATATGTACCCTACCTAATTATTCTCATAGGGACTTTTAGCCAACCATCTTTATCAATTGGTGTTACTGTGCGAGTCACAGTTTTCTTTCACTCACTACTTCCTACACACAGCGCTGTTGGTTAGCCTATTTCAGCCATTGACTAACTTCACTGTGATTGATAACTATATGCTCTTTCACAAGGTTCACATATGCACACGTAGTAATTCCCTTCCGTGCCAGGGACTTCTGAGGCAATTTTGTCTTTAATTGTGTTTTCTTGTGTGCTCCTCTGGTGGGCTGCACATGCAGTGGGGGCACTACATTACTTTCCTATGTAATCTCCTGCTTTCGAAGACCATGTAAGCTACTCGGCTCTCAAATTGGGTCTGAGGCACACTTAGGCGCCATGTACTACAATGCTTCACTTACACCAATATTAACATGCAGTGCGGTATCTCAGATCTGATATCAATGCATGCGCCCTGTTCACCTCTTACTTCACAATTGCGCCACTCGGTCGATCTCACTGCGGGTGTTCATCCAGCATTGAAACATACTTTCTACGATGGCCCCCACATTCAGAATGTTCTCCTCAACAAAATGATGATGCCTCTTTTTTAGTTGTTCTTTTATTTTATGTTCTGTAGAACTCTAACGCTGCTCCTGAGCTCATGTAGCTGTTCCTAAAAACATTACAGGACTCGTCTGAGACCCTCTCCAGGGGCGGTCTTAAACAAGGGTGAGCTTGGATCACACCCAGGGTGTTGAAATTCATAGGGGCGCAAGAGCTATCTGCATGCAGATCATACAGCAGTCACCCTCTGAAATGGCTCCTGCAATTTAGCCCACACTGTTTTTAATCATGCTTTTTTCTTGGACAGGCTGCAGACGTCCCATTGAAATCCCCTCGCCTTCCCACCTCCTTAACACCCTCTACCCCTCCTCATCTACAGTTTAGCACTAGCAGAAAGAAGATGAGCTGAGGGTGATTCAGATGATAATGGGGGAAGACTAGTGAAGTTTGTGTCATCATCCAAGGCCTGCCCTGAATAGAATAACCCTCAGCCTCCCCTCCATTGCAAATTTTACTTAGTCGTAGCAGCAAGGAAGAACATTTTGGTCGAGACCCCTGAGGCAGAAGAGGTTGGACAGGACAGCAGACGGCCGTGCAGGAAGGCCTCATCTGTAGCTGCTGATCCTCCATAAAACAAAATTCTAATTATTGGTTTGCCACATTGTTGCAAATGCAAAACATCTATGTTACTCTATTACTTGTATTTTAATAAGTGTATTAAGGGAGAATAAGTGGTGTTATGGCATTAGACCTGGACAACCAGGATCGAGTCCCAAATTTGGCTTAACATCTCATGATTCTGGGCAAATAACCCATGCCTAAATTAATTTGATCTTATGTAAAGTAACTGATGCCAAGTTTGCATCATATAAAAACTGTTAGGAAAAAAAGTTCTACCGTTTCTCTTTGCTTTCTAGTATTTGTAGTTTTGTTTCTCCTTACCATAAATATAGGACTACAAGTATCAGGATGCAAAGAAAACGCATATTTGCTAAGTTAATGGAGATAATGGTTTGCTCCTTATATAGCTTATCTTTCAGGGGCCTATTCCGATCTGGGTCGGAAAACACTCCAACCGAGCCGGATCCGGGGTGTTTTCCGACAGATCCGGACTCCTGCAGTCCGACCAAGCGAGTACGATGCAGCCGTATGCTTTCGGACTCGGTTCGGTCGGACTCCCATAGAAATCAATGGGAGCCAGTCGTACGGTGCGTACATGGGCTCCCATTGACTGAATGGGTATGTTGCGGACCAGTGCGCCCCTTACAGTGGGTACGCACCAGTGCCATCCGCATTATACATGCCTGTGTTGGGGAGACCCATGGGTCTTCTTCCCCTGTGTCCGAGTAAGGCCATGGGTAACAGGGGGTCCGATGCGGACCCCCAAAGTCCATCTCCAGGAGCTATTGTAAGAAGGAAGCTCCAACTCGATCAGGCTGTCCGAATCGAGCATCGTACTAGCTCGGTCGTGAAACGTCTCCATTGCACGCCACGGTTAGCTTACAGCCGAGTCGTACGGAGCGGTCCGGACCCTGAAACGATTCGGACGGAGATTTCGCTCTTGTTCGCATCGTACTTCGATGGCCGGACCCGTGTACGTAAATTCAGCCTCCGAATCGGGTCCGCTAATGCCGAATCCGATTCGGTGCCCTTCTGACTGAGATCGGAATCGGCCCCACAGAGTACAACTAGGATAAAAAGCGGAGGATTAAGAGGCACCAAATTTCGTTCTGCCTAGGGCACTATCCGCGCAAAGGCCGTCCCCGGACCTCTCCATGGTACTCTGTGTGAGCCTGTTCTGTCTCAGTAGTACATGCAGAGCAAACAGCAGTTTCAGCCTCATCTGCGCCTCACATTGCTCTTTATTGCTTGCAGCGGACAGAAAACAGGCTCGGCACCAAAATAATTGTCCCCCATAAGTGTCCTATCTTTGCAAATTGGGGCAGTTTTAAACTTGTAAAGACACACTGTATAAGGTATTGGATATATTTGAGGTTGCAGCAAGCAATGTTTGTTTTAATAACAGGGAAATCAACAGTAAAATGAGGCTTTAAGCCAGTCTTCTCTTTTCGGGGTGGACAGAGTCTTTCCACTTTATTCAAATCTCCCTCCCAGCGAGCAATATGAGGTATAGCAGCAGTCCCCTATGGATCTGAGATAGAGCCAAGTTAATCGCATCATTACCCCCAAAAAACACCAACTGGTAGTTGATCTCAATATTAACTTTTAAGTTGTTTGACAAAGAGACTCCCACATCTTTCCAGTAAGATCTTAGCTCCGGACTTTCGAAAAAGATGTGGATGTCATCTGCATTCGCTGATTTACATCTAGGGCATTTAGGCGGGGGAACGGAGCAAACTTGGCTATCTTGGCCTGGGTATGGTAAAGTCTGTTAAGAACAAAAAAAATGTATTTTTTAAGCTGGCTGATTTAATATATTTGTAAAGCAGTTTAAAAGATGGCTCAAAAAAATCTTCAATATTAAGCTCAAGTGGAGATTGGTTCCAAACCGCTGATTGGGAAGGAAGGTCTGTATCGTCTGCTTCATGAAGCTTTGCTTACCACATGGATATCTCTTTCTTTTTTGGCTGGGCATGTTGCAGTAGCCACTCTAGCTCCCAGTTGCCTCTTATTTCACCCACTTTTGCCTCGTACCATGATTTAAGTTAAACATACTTAAACCTAGAGAGTGCAGGGCCTATCTTAGCTCTTAAAACCTCCCATTGAAGAATTCCATCGAAGAATTCCAACTACATCTATCAAGTCAGACCACTTAGCCACACCTGCTCTCTTGATTGGTATCGCCAAACTATCTCTCAGGCAGAGTGGGATCCCAGGAGAATCCCATATGGGAGCAAAGTCAGAGAAATATCCAATACCCCATTTATGCCATGTCTCCAAAGCGGCCTTAAAGACCTTGAGACGCACACGTTTAAAAAATCTTGGAGCCCCAAATTTATATAGACAGCCTTCTCCTCCACTTCCCCCCTCGGCCATTACCATCTCACCAAGAAGCGTACCCCATGTTGTATCATCTGGGATTGAAAGCAGCATCCTAATACTTTTAAATTGAAAAGCAATTAAGTACCATCTAATGTCGGTAAGGGCTAAACCACCTTTCGAGAGCCTCCTCCTCAGCTTTTTCCAGGACAACCTAGCGCTTTTATCCCCCAGATAAAACTATCGATTTTCCCCTGGATCTTACTAATACTCTTACAGGGGAAGGCTAAAGGGACTGCATTGAACAGATAGGTCATCCTAGGGATAATACTCATCTTCACCAAATTTACCTTCCCGTAGACCGTCAAGGGAAGATTCCTCCATCTGGCGAAGAGGTGATCGATTTCCTTATGGGAATTTTATTAAGATCTTTAACAATTTTAATACCCAGGTACTTAAATTTGTTGCTGACGGGGCCTCTCCTGTAAACGATGTTCCAACACATCACTTCCATTTTAGTGGAATTGGCATGATAGCCAGAAATAGAGCCAAATTCCTCCAACAGGTTTTCGAGCCGTGGAATAGTTGCCTCCGGATCACTAGTATATATAATGATATCAGCATACAATGCTATTTTACAATGATAGTTTAGTGATTTAAAAGGGCAAATTCAATCGTCTGACCTAATAGCTTGCGCCAAGGGCTCAATACAGATGTTAAATAAAAGAGGGGATAAGGGGCACCCCTGCCTAATCCCTCTCTGGATGTCAAAACTAGGAGTCAGGGTGCCGTTCAAAAAGATCAATTCCTCAAGGTCTAGACAAAGACAGGGCCCATGCCCAGCCCCTCGAGAACACCTCAAAAATACCTCCAACAGACCCTGTCGAAGGCCTTGGCAGCATCCAAAGCGACCACTGCCAAAGGATCGGATCTCACCACAGCCAAATCGATATTCCCAATCAACAGTTGCAGGGATATACCTCCCTGCAATAAAGTCCTTTTGGTCAATATTAATCAGACCAGGAACCAGTTTGGCCATTGTGAGAAGTTGGCCTGATATGCAGTGCCCACTATTCTAGTGATATTCGGCATTCAGTAGGGGGATCGGGCGGTGGGAATCGGCCTTTAGTGGGTCTTTTCCTGGCTTCAATATCAAAACGATGGTAGCTTTCTTCCAGGATCTAGGGACTACACCTGTAGGACTATAAACTGAATTAAAAAGAGCATACAGTACCGTGGTCAACTCATCTGAAAGAAGTTAGTAAACTTCATTCGGAAGAGCATCCAGACCGGAGGCTTTGTTGTTTTTAGACCTCTTTATTTGGTCCCTAATCTCTTCTATGGTAATAGGGGCATCAAGAGAGACCCGACTAGCTTCAGTTAGAGTAGGCAGGGATTTGCCTTTTTTCCAAGAATGTATTGTATCCAGATCTTCCTTGTACAAATCTGAAAAAAGAGAAAGAAGACATTTTTGCAAGTCTTCCACCTTGCTAGATTTATCTCCATTACTGTTGATTATCAGTTCATTGATGTTATTTTTGAACAATCAGTCCTAGCTTTCCATGCTAAGAGAGCACCTGCTTTTTCACCATATTCAACATTTTCCAAATTTTTCGCAAGCCATTGTGCCCTACATTTCTGGTCTAACAGACTCCTAAGCTCCTGCCTAGTGTGGCTGGGTAGAACAGATATCTCACATAGATTACCTGACACTTCCCTGTTAACTAAGATGTAACCTATTCTTGATGCATGATGATATTTTTTACTATAGAATGTGAACCCCTGGAGATCTCCCTTCTTGGCCCTCAAGACATCTACCAGGCCCATGTCATGTAACACATTTTTCATGGCCCGGCAAGATCGCGGGGCCCCTGTTGCACGGCTCAAATTGGACCTGTCTTAAAATGGATCAAGGAGGACATTAAAATCGCCTTCTATTATTAAAGGGGGGGTCGCCTGCATCAATTTATCTTGCAATTCACTAAGATATGAAGGATCATTGACATTGGGACCGTAATAGGAGGAACAAGCTAATTCTAGCCCCCCAAAATCCATCTGAGCGAATATCCATCATCCTGTTTGATCTGCCTGTACAGATTTGACAACACAGGGGGTCCCTCTTTTCACCAAGATTGCAACACCTCTACTGTTAATTGATTGCTGCAAAAAGCAAAAACGATTTATCTAAGAGATTTTTGAAAAAAACGAACGTAATTCTATAAAAGTCAAATGTGTCTCTTGTAAAAGAAAGACCTGGCCCGTGGAGAGTTCTAGGTACTTAAATATCAACCTCTGCCTACCTGGGCATCTTAAAACATTCACATTCCATTAAATAAAACCGATTTTACTGTCCCTTGTAACATTACCTGCCATCAGCTAGTACGCCCCATCATTGAATTAAACAGCATTTCTTAAAATACAGATGAGATGGGAGATTTTTTTTGTTTTTTTCTCCCACTGCTCCCCACCCAGTGAACCCCACCAACCTCCCCCTCCCCCCCCCTGTGACCCCATACACCCTGAGGAACCCTCCCTTCCAATAGGCTAAGCCTATTTGGTCGCCTCTCCCTCGGGTAACATTTTTACCTAATTCTTAACTCTAGAGACTTGGAACCTAAAAACCTAGCCCTTTTAACAATATGGGCGTCTACCTCTTCAGTTGGACAGATTATTTGCATATGGTTATTCCACATTACACGTAGTGTGGCAGGAAACCTCAGTGAGCCTTTGCCCCCAGACTGTTTAGCTCTGCTAACCTCTTCCCCAATTCCCACTGTCTCATAGCAGTTATGTGGGAGATATCAGATCTAATGGAGAAGGAAAAAGAGGACATGTCTGAGAGTGGAGAAGGAATGACTCCTTCCTTAAGTGCGGCAGTCAAAATCATCTCCTTGACTGAGTAAGACAAGAAGTTCACCAGAATTTTCCTGGGTTTCTGTCTTCCTGGGTTTCTATTGAAGGGATCCCAATGTACTCTTTGAATTTCATGTACCATATCAATATTTGGAAACATTTTCAGAACTGAGACTTTTAGTAGGGAAATTATAAACCCCTTAATGTCCTCACCCTCGAGCTTCCGGGATATTTAGAAACTTCAGATTGTTTTTCATAGAGTGATTTTCTAGTCTCTCAAGATCGTCCTTCAGTTCCTTATTTTGAGTTGATAACTTTACCAGGTCAGCAGAGGTCATTTGGATTGCTTCTTTTAATTTGGGGATCTCAGACTCGATTGCATCCGTCCTCAGATTGACTTGTTCCAATTTCTGAGCCAGTACCTCGCATGATGAACAAATAGCTTGATTTGCTTTTGATACAGAGAACCTGTTAGCTAACTCTGCTTGATTCATCTCCAAGACTATAAATCTGCTGGTCATCTCTTCTTTCATAGCCAGAAGTAAGTCAGTTAATGAATGCGTGCTGAAAGCTGGGACTGTATGCTCCTCGGAGACAGGAGTATTAAGACTTTTGTTACTGCTCTTGTGGGCCAATTCCACGTGGATGTACCTGCTCCTGCTCATCTTGTGATCCCAAGACTGAATATCTATTAGAGAGACTCACCATAGGGTGGACCACGGAATCTGTTTCAGTTTCGGACACTACACCAACGGGAGCAGAAGGGTCCTGAGTTTCCACTCCCACTAGGCTGGACTGCGTAGTATTGCTTGTAGTTGTAGTTGTAGTTTCACCGCTGATTAAAATTGGTGCCTTCATAGTTGGACACATTGGGGCCATGGACATAAGTGTAGACATGGGTGTAGATGTAGACAGGGACATAACTTGGTAATAGGTTTTTAAAGATGGGGTAATCTTTGTTTTCACAGTAGGTGTTTTCTTCTCCCTGCCTCTTCCTATGCCCTTATTAGCCGCTTTTCCTTTATCTGGGGTCCCACTATCAATAGTTTTTCCACCCTGCTTAAGTTGTTTAATTAAGGTTCTAACCTCCGAAATGGTGGGTGAGACCCGAGAAGGCAAAGTTGACTGAGTGATGGCTGTATTTGCAGATAGGTGGGCTGCTCTATCTCGCAAGGTGTACCTGCTTATTTTGGGTGGAGAGATACCTACTTTATTCCCATCCCTTTTCTCCATACAATAAAGAGCTGTCTTCCCCTTCTGAATCAAAGAGGCATCCACTTGACAAGGTGCGATGAAACTACCAATACCAATACCAATACCAATAAGGTTCTCTCTTCCAAAAACAACTCTAATTCTGGCTTACCGTCCAGTAGGTAAATTGAGCCAAACCTACTGTCCTTGGTGCTTTACTGGAGAGCCGGTCACTGTGGGCCCCCACCCGCTCGCTGTCCACCTCAGAAGATTTCCCAAGCTGGGGACCCGGGTATACACCAAAACTGGTGCTGACCCTGCCTCCAACGAACCGGAGCAGCAAACAGGCGGTGTCCCGGCGTCTCCGCTCATGCACGGCTTCTCCCCATCTCCAGCGCCAACCCCTGCCTCGACACCGTCGCCGCCGCAAACACCGTAAACACCTGAGGCGGATTCACCCTCTTGGCAGGGAAGGAATGGATGCCCCCGCATATCACCCAGCAGGTGGAGAAGCTCCAGAGGGGGATTTAAATTAGATTAAATAGATCAGGGCTTCAGCATCGGTCCCTACAAGAGACCCGAGGGAGCGTGACCACGGCCGTTAGCTAGCAGCCGCCATGTTCCTCTGTTTCGTACATTGTGTAAAAATACAAACAGCGCCGGAGCCACATGGGAAATGGCCTCTGACCAGCTGTAAGGACCTGGCGTTCCCAGGATCGGGGACAGACACCCACAGAACACAAAACCACTTTATGTGAGTTAAGGATTTATTGATAATGTGCAAGGTAGCGGTAAGTAAACACACAGAATGTTATTTTGAATTCACCAGGTCTGTATACGTTACCCCATTCACAGCGCTGGTGTTATGCACCGTCCTCCGCAAGTACAACGGTCCCGTTGTACGCCAACGGAGGGCACTGTGCTAAAAGCGGCCGACAATGCCGTTCGATAGCTGTGAGGGGTCTTAATCTCTGACGTTGGGTAGCAGGCATGAGGAAGGTGGAAGTCGCCCAGCCGGGTTCTCTACCACTCCTTCCTTGGGGATAAGGGGAGCAGCCGCTCTACCGGTATCTCAATCAGGCGGTTCTCGCTGCTATGCCCCACCTTTCACCCAAGAACTCAAAAGAGAGAGGTGGTCGAGAGCAGCCTCTCGATCAGACCTACCTCTGGATGCTAGGACCGTGGAGACGCCGCAAACTCCTCCCGGAGTGCGTCTCAACACTAATCCCGGACTAGTACAAGGACGGGGGCTGGGAGCTACGGCTCACACCAACCTCCGTTTACCTGGCCTCCGATAATACCCTTGGACCGGGCTGGGAGCAGCCGCTACTACCAGCCTCAACTCAGGACCCTGAGCCGAGCCTCGCTGACTCGTCCGAGTCAGAGGACGCTTACGCGCTGCAGACCACTGTTCCGCTAGTAACAGAGGCACAGGGCGTTCCTACCTCCGTTCTCTTGAAGATCCACAATAGTTTCAACAGTCACTGTTCACGGAGCGCTCTGCTTCAGGTTACGTCGGCTTTGGAGTCTGAATATCCGACACAGCGTCCTTTCCCTTTCCGCCTAAATAGGCGGTCCTTCGTGTTATGCAACACATACTACAGGTGTTGCGTAATCTCGCCGTGCTAGGCTTCCTGGGATTTGTAGTCCGCTCTGCCAGCGGCGCGCGAAAACGGCGAAGGCATGACGAGGGGAGGAAATCATGACAGTACATCCCCCTTCCATCTCACCGCCCAACAGGGCCAGCACAAGAAGGGAACTTGCGATGAAAAGCCGACACCAAGCGGGGTGCGTGAACCCCCGCAGCCGGCTCCCACGACGTCTCCTCTGGGCCGTACCCTTTCCAATCCACTAGGTACCAAAATTTGCCCCGTCGCCATTTGGAATCCAGGATGCCAGCCACCTCGTACTCAACCTCCGAATCCACCATCACCGGCACCGGCGTCACCCATTTGGGTGAGGACGAGGGCTTCAACAAAGAAACGTGGAACACCGGATGGATCCGCAAGGACTGGGGTAAGCACACCCTCACATTCACCGGGCCGAGGCACTTGTTGATTCGGTAGGGGCCCATGAATTTGGGATGGAACATGCTACTCTTCCGAAATCGGATGTTCCTTGTAGAGATCCAGACGTAGTCACCCACCCTGTATACCGGCCCACGTCGTCTCTTTCGATCCGCCGAAGCTTTGTACCTCACTTTTGCATCTTCAAGGAATGCACAAGATCTTATCAACGTGTTCTTGATGTGTGCCACCCTTTCGGCCGTTGCTGGTGGATTGCTCTCCCTGATCGGATGGACAAAGGGCAAAAACCGTGGGTGATGCCCGTAGTTGCCGTAGAAGGGAGAGGTCTTGGTGGAACAATGCGTGGCATTATTGTAGGCGATCTCCGCAATCCATAGCAAGTCCACCCATTCTTCCTTCTCTTGATTGACAAAACAGCGCAGGTATTGCTTGAGGGACTGGTTCAGGCGTTCCGTTTGCCCGTCCGTCTGGGGGTGATAGCTCGTAGACAGGGCCGATCTGACGTGCAACGCCGAACACCAGGTTTTCCAGAACTGGGCGGTGAACTGCGAACCCCTGTCGGACACGATCACCCTGGGCAGGCCATGTAGCCTCACAATGTTCTTCAGTAGCAACGATGCCAGTTCGCCCGCCAACGGGACTTGGTGGCATGCAATGAAGTGTCCCATTTTGGTGAGGTAGTCCACCACCACCAAAATCGCAGTTTTCCCTTGATCCGACGGTAGTCCCACTATGAAATCGAGAGAGATGTTCTCCCACGGTCTGGTGGGCATGGGTAGGGGTTGGAGAAGCCCTTGTGTTCGTTGTGGTCGGCTTTCAACGCAGCACATACGGAACATGCCGCACCCCACTTCCGCACATCCGCTCTCATGCCTGGCCACCAAAAGTGCATTCCCACATTCGCCACATTTTTCTCGAATCCCAGATGACCCGCACACGAGGATACATGGCACTACTCATAGGCCTGTCTTTGGAGCCGAGGCGTGGGTAACAGCAGACAGCGGCCCCTCACGGGTATGCCATGAGACACCCTCCACTCTCTGTGACTGAGGAGCCACCTCCTCCACGCGAAGGTGCGAATCCCCCTCTGGATGTCTCTGAGGAACGTATCAGGCTGAATAACCCCTACGACCACATGTATTGGAATGATAGAGTGTTCTGTGACGGGTTTGGTCCCCTTGGTGTCCGATTGTCGTGACAGCGCGTCCGCTTTCCTGTTCTCGGTTCCAGGCCTGTAGGTGATGTGGAAGTGGAATCCGGAGAAAAAGATCATCCACCGCAGCTGCCTAGGAGAAAGATGTCGGGTTGCGGTCATGAACGTCAGGTTCCGGTGGTCCGTATTCACAGTGACGACGTGTCTAGCCCCCATCAACAGATGTCTCCACTCCGTGAACGCATCCTTGATCGCCAGGAGTTCTTTCTCCGCAATATGATAATTGCGCTCAGCGTCGTTGAGTTTCCGTGACATGTATGCCACTGGGTGGAGCAAACCCGTTCCTGGATTACGTTGTGACAGTATGGCACCCAGAGCCACGTCAGAGGCGTCCGCCTCCACCACGTAGGGAAGTTCCGGATCAGGGTGAGCCAACACCGGGGCAGTTCCGAAGGCCTTCTTCAGTGCCTCAAAGGCGTTCTGCGCATCCCTGTTCCACTCGAACTTCTGGGATTTCCTTGGTAGCTGAGTGATTGGGGCGACCAATCCGGAAAACCCCTTGATGAACCGCCTATAGAAATTGGCGAAGCCTATGAAACTCTGGACGTCCTTCACGTTCCGTGGCACCGGCCATTCCTCCACAGCTCTGATCTTTCGCTCCGCCATTTCCTGTCCTCCTGGACTCAGCATCACCCCAAGGAATTCAACGGATGTGACATGAAAGTCGCATTTACTGAGCTTATAGTATAGCATATTCTTGCTTAGCTTCTGCAGAACGGATGAGACGTGACGCATGTGATCCTCTTCCGTGTCCGAGTATATGAGGATATCATCGATGTATACGACGACGTATACATCCAACACATCCCGGAACACTTCATTCAGGAAGAACTGGAAGGCCACGGGGGCGTTGCAGAGCCCGAACGGCATGACGAGGTACTCAAAAAGGCCGAACCGGGTCTTGAAGGCCGTTTTCCACTCGTCGCCGTCCCTCATGCGCACTAGATGGTAAGCCCCCTTAAGATCCAGCTTGGTGTACACCCTAGCTTTTTGTACCTGTTCCAGGAGACCGCTGATGAGGGGAAGGGGATACCTGTTCTTAATGGTAATAGCGTTCAAGGCCCTGAAGTCCACGCACGCCCTCAATTCGCCGTTGGCCTTCGGAATAAAAAAGAGGGGCGATGCTGCCGGTGACTTGGACGGCCTGATGAATCCTAACTCCCAGACGAAGAAACTGCCCTACCTGGAGATTATCTCGTAGGGCCTGTGGGTAGAAGCTATTGTAGCTAAGCAATGAATTTCGGGCCATTGGTTTCTGATATAACTCAGTATAAATTCCACCTTCCTTGGGAAAAAGTATAAGGTCAAGAAATGGAAGTTGTGTCTTGCTGCACTCGCCTGTGAATTTCAGGTTGTTATTCAAAGAGTTGAGCCACACAGAAAAGGTTTCAAGGGACATCTGATCACCCTCCCAGAAGACCAAGATATCATCTATATATCTTTTCCACAATCTGAGGTTCATCTGGAAGGGGATGTCCATCGAATAGATGTGTGTTTTCTCAAACTAATGCATCTTATGGTACGCAAAGTATCATCCTGTGGTATCTTGGTATAGAACGCTTTCACATCATATGAGACCAAGAGATGTCTCTCAGGATCAAACTGGACTGTGGTAAGGAAAGATAAAACATGTTTGGTGTCTTGTAAGTATGAGGGCATTTTTGCTACTTGGGGTCTTAGGAAGCAATCGACAAACTGAGACAGAGGTTCAAGTACAGAACCTATACCTGAGACAATGGGTCTCCCAGGTGGAGGTCTCTGAGTTTTGTAGATCTTAGGCAAGACATAAAACCCTGGAATCCTGGGATGGGATTTAATGGGAAAGTCTGCCTCACCCTTGGTGATCAGTCAGATTCTTTTCCTCTGTGTACCAAAGCTGTAATATCTTTTTTGGGGTCTTGGTGTAGGGTCATGGTGTATAAGTTTGTAGTATTTTGTATTATTTAGCTGTCGCAAACATTCAGTGCGATACATCAAATTACCAAGGATCCCCGTGGCCCTCGTTTATCTGCCGGCTTAAAGACAATCTCAGGATCAGACCCTAACTTTTATAGACGCAGCTTCTCTTCTTTGGTCAAATAATAAAATGGTTGTCTGGCTTGGCCGTTATAAGTTACAATGTCCTTAAGTACTGCCTTTTCAACTGTGGCTACCTCTGATGGCACTTGTTAAAGAGATGGAAGAAATTTGGACTTGTTTTAAGGTCAGTGTTGGGAGTGGTCTCAGGAGTGCGTGTATCTTGTTTGTCAAAAAAGAACGATAGCCGTATTTTCCGAAAACATTCTTCCAATTCCTGATGTGTTTTGAAATTATCACCCATGCACGTGGGCATGAAGCCCAGTCCCTTATCCAAGAACCTGGTTTCAAGTGTGGTCAAAAATCTATTGCTAAGGTTCGCTACGAGGTCATGGCTCCGCTGGTGGATGTGCTTGGATCCCTTGTCATGCTTCTGGTTCTACATTTTTCTAGAGTTAGATTCCGTTGTACTTGAGGCCACTGGGGTTCTGGACAAATGTCTTGCGACCAGCCCCTGTTTCCTCTTCTCTGACCTCTTCGTCCATGGTCTTGCCCCAAAAAAGGTTGGCATCCAGGTCCACCAAATAGAATTGGCTGGAAAGGGTGCGCTGGAAAGCCTCAGGGTTGAGGTGACCACCATGTGTTGTATGTTGATGCAGGGGTTGGAAACTTCCTCGTCCTCTTGTGGGCCACGTTCTGTTCTTGGTTGAGCTGTGAGTCACTAGAACCTAACTCAAACGTATTGCTCCACTCATCCAAGTTCGATATCCATTCGTCTGTATTGCGGCGCCACCCTCTCACTCCTCTGCTATTGTTCTTTTTGGGTTGTTGTGCAAGGTACTCATCAGATGTATAGGGATACATTTTCTCCAGGGATAACCTTTCAAGATCTTTTTTGAGTATGTTAAGTTTGTATTTTATCAGGTTTCATTAAGTGTCTTGGTTAAGTCTTCTAACTTTTTTTAAAGGCAATGATCTGTACAGAGCATTTCAGTTGATTCTCTAGAGATTGGATCTCTGCAATGAGAAGATCTGCTTTTACTTGGCCATATTAATCAGGAAAATCAGAAAATCTCTCAGTGGAAATGAGGTGAATGTAAAACCTCCTCCTTGAGAGAGAGAGGACCTCCCAGAGGCGGAACTCGATCTATAGAGACTAGCCAGGAGGGCGGCGCTAGAAGCCTACCGACTGGCTATAGAAAAAGAAAGAGCTAAGATGGGCCTAGGACCCATCTCTGGTGGCAGCAAAATAATAAATAGGTAGAAAGATGAAGCTCTGACCCTAATATCCCTAAAGGGATTGTCCCCAAATATGTAAAGGATGATGATATCACCAGATGGTTTACAGCTTTTGAGAGGGCTTGTTGAATGAGGACGCTCAACCAAACGTATTGGTGTTCTCTTCTCTCTGAGCTATTTTCAGGAAAGTGCAGGGATAGGCTTCTGACACTGACTGAGACTGATGCTGTGTCCTATGCTCTCATGGAGGATACCCTGATTGTGGGGTTTGGACTTACCACTGAAGAATATAGAATTAAGTTCAGGTAGACTCGACAAACCTTGAGTCAGTCCTGGGTTGATTTTGTGGACTATTCAGTTACATCAATAGGTGGTTGGTTGAAGGGAAGTCAGCTGCAAGATTGTGATGGGCTTTATAATTTGCTATTGAAGAAACATCTGATTAGTACCTGTACTTCTGAAAAGTTATGTCAATATCTGGTGGATCTGGGTTTGGTCTCTCCCCAGGAGTTTGGGAAGAAGATTGATCATTGGGTATAAACTGGAGTGTCCAAAATAATTCCTGGAGGGGGTGACTAAAAGAAAGGGGTTGCGTGGCCCAGAAGAGAAAAATGTGGACCACTCTAGAGACAAAGATAAGGAGTCCTCTGTAGGCCTCCAAAAGGAAGGTGGGCCTCTAGACACCTCACAAAACAAAACTGGGTAGCAGGGTAAGGCTTGGAATCCCAAAGATTCTTGATTGCTTGATGGTAAGCAGCCAGGGCACCGAACCAAGGACATTTCTTGTCCTAATAATAAACCACCTAGTGTACGTACATCCAGGGGTTGCCAGTGTAGCCTTTGGGGGTGATTTCTCAGATGAGGAAGTTATTGTAGCTTTCAGCTGGAAAGTGGGACCAAAAAGTGACTTGGAGATTACAGAGGAAAGCACACATCCCACCACCTACAGGTGAATGGATTCCCAGTCACTGTCCTGAGATATACCCGTGCCAGCCACACCATTGTGCATGACAGGTTTGTATTCTCAAACCAGTATATCCCAGGTGAGACTTGAAGAGTAATGGATATCCCAGGGGAGGTTACTGTTATATGTATTGCTTTAGTACCACTAGCAATAGCTGGTTCCCTTTGTTGAAGGGTGGGTGTCCATGCAGCCCCCCCTCCCCCCCATTTGATTGTCTCCTTGAAAATGACCTTCCAGAGGATGGTCTTAGCCTAAAAGAGGTACTGGTCAGGTTCCAGTCCTCTCCCAAGGAGTCTGGAGGTGATGAACCTGCGGTAAGTGCAAGTAGGCTCCAGAAGTAAGGAAAAAGAAGAAAAGTTTAAGAAAGATGGGCAACGTTTAGCCAAAGTTCTGTAAGCCAACGAGATCCTGCCCCAGCTGGGGAGGACTCCCCAAGGAACATTGGTGAATCCCTATCTGACCCCCAAGAAGCCCTGACTAGTCAAGCAGCTGTTAAGCATGAGATGGTGGCTTCTCAACTAACAAAAGAGAGAGTGGAAGGAGGGTGTTTGCTTCAGCATGTAGCAACCCCCTCACTCTAAAATCTCAGACAGGCCATAAACCCAAAGAAGCCTCTAAGTTAGTCCCTCCACCTGTCAGTGAAGACCTAAAGGTGTGGTTCTGGGCACTGACAGCTGTCAGTGGCTTCTACTGGGTGTTAGCCTTTATGGCTGCACTGTCATTGGCATGGTGCTCTAACCCCATGTCAAATAGCAAGATAGGCCCCCTAACCCTGTTGGTCATGGTGGGGTTACTCAAGTTGTGGGTAACCTCATTGGGTGGGCTGGGGTTTGCCTTGGCAAAGATAAAGTTAGCAGAGGTAGTCACACTCATCCCAAAGAAAAGAGAATGGGCGAGGAAACTAAAGAAGCAAACAATGTGCATTTTGAATGGGATCCTAACAATGTTGAGAGAGGTCAGCTCCCCAAAGGAAGTGACCTGGATAGGCGGATGTAAGGCTGAGTAGTCCCTGCAACAATCCAGCCTGTGTCCTTATTCCTTATTCCTTACTCTTCCTCGCCTGACAAGCTAGGAAGACTTTCCCAGGTTGTGGCTGAGTCTCCTGGCTGGTGAGCTGGGGCTGTGTAGGAAACTGGGTGTTTGTTGCAGTATTCCCCTCAGTTTTAGCCTGGTATTAGACGCAGATTTGATTGAAGTGCACTGGGTTCCTGCTAAATATGTCCCCACTGCCACTGTTCCTTCCCCAAAATGAGACCACTGGTCATTTAGCCGACAAGTGACCAGGTCTTTAGCACCCTTGTAAGTCCAGAGTAAGTGGTACCTCTGTTACCTAGGGCATAGGTACTAGAGAGGGTCCCTAAGAGCTGCAGCATACCTTATGACATTCTAAGAGACCCAACACAAAACTCATACAGATTGCCACTGCAGGCTGCGTGACAAGGTGCTATAAAAAGAGAAAACATGACATGTCACACACCTGTGTGCTATTTCCCCTAACACTGCATGTAATATTTGTAAGTCACACCAACAGCAGACCTTTGAGCCCTAACGGCAGGGTGCATATATTACATGTGTGGACATATCTGCACGACAGATATGCCCCTGTGCTGGCCAGTTCAATTACTGCCAGTACAAGTGACCGGGGTAGCCAGTTTAAGTGCAAGTGCTGAACACTGGTCAACAACAAGTTCCCCAGCTACATGCTTGCTTCACTGAAACTAAAGATGTTTGGTAGCAAACATTACGTATAAATAAACCCACACTGAGTCCAGGGATGGATTTATTGATACATGCACCCAGAGGGCACCTTTGAGGTAGCCCCTGAAAACCTACCAATACTAGTGTGCTAACTGACTGTTCCCAGCCAGCCTGCCACCACAGACAAGTTTCTGACCACTCAGGAACAAAGCCTGCTGTGCAGAGGGATTTTACACCCCCTTCCACAGGATGACCTGTGAATGATCATTACAAGGCTGGGAGCTTCAGGGAGCCCACCGCCTTTGGTATGCAATTCTGGCTTCCCTTACCGGAGAGGATGCCAACGCCCATATCCCGGGCACATTTGTGACCGAGACAGATGGGAAAATTAGCAGTCAGAGAGTCGTGTTCACCTTCGGGATAGTTCCAACCCTAGGGTAGGCTATGTAAAGTGAATACAAATATCAGAAGTCTGCCATCTTTGTGATGGAAAAGTTGGGAACTCTGGGACAGGGTTGTGCCCACAGGAAGTGGTTATATAGGGAGCGGTATGACCCCAGGGGTCAGTAGCCCATCGGCTATTACCCTACACTCCCCTAACAACCCAAAATCTATTAATTTGCGGAGCCCATGGAAATCGGATCCTGCCGACCTAAACAAAGGAGGACAGAAGAGCAGCGCAAAGCAATAACTGTGGAAGAAGCAACTCACTTGGCGCCAACCTTGCCTGCCTGTTAGCTGTTCCCAACAATTGCGCCAAAGTCGACTCATCCTGTGAGTTGCTGTGCATCTTAAAAGCCTGGTAAGAATACCAGCGCTTCTGCCAAGACTCTGGAATTCATATGGAGCAGCAGAGCTGCTTCCCTACACCCTACAGGTACCAAAGAAAGAACTGTAAAAACTCCAGACCGCGTAAACCCGACACCGGTCAGCACCACTTCACCCACCCCTCCATGCCTGAGTTGAAGTGAGCCAATGGGGGCTGCGTGGTCCCCCAGTCTTCCAGAGAAGAAGTCCACCTTGGGTTTGCCTGGGGGGACTCCTTGATGCCGCCTGCAGCCCATTTGTGTAACCACCCCATACTATATATATATATATATATCTCAGCTTTCTCTCACCTGGAGCCCAATCACGGATACCGACGGCGCAGAAGAAGAGAGGAGACCCAAGTGCAGGTGAGCAGTGGTTTATTCAATCGTGATGAAGGCGCACCTCAGCATAACGTTTCGGCCGTTGTCCGGGAGCAAAAGGCTGCTTCTGGGCCCCCGCCCGCCCTGAGGTTAAGGCTGCTTCAGTGCCCTTGCCCGCCCCGACGTTAAGGCTGCTTCAGGTCCCCCGCCTGCCCCGACGTTAAGGCTGCTTCAGGGCCCTTGCCCGCCCGACGTTGTCATTGTGTCTCCCGTTGCACACCCGCGGGTGCTCGCTTCCTCCTTGGGCTCTGTCGGCAGCTTAGACATGGCTCCTGAACTGCTTTGGCAACAGAAAGTGTAGCGTATCCTCAGGATGTGGGTGGAAGTCAGGCCACTGAATTGCATCACTCGGTAGCCGGATGTACCCAACATAGCATGCAAGGCTTTCACTGCTGCGGTACCCGCAAAGAGGCATGAGCAGTAGGAGTCTTTCTTACCTGCTCCTGAGTTCACTGCTCTTCCGCTCCTCGCCGGTCGTCACCGCTCCTCCCCGCTTGTCCGTCACTCCTCACCGCTCCTCCCCGCCTGTCCGCAGCTCCTCCCCGCGCTCACGTCCCCCGCACTTCCTCTTGCTCCTGTACGCCGCTCCTCCCCGCGCTCCTGATGTCAGCACGCACGTCGCGGCCGGCGCTTCTTCCAATGGACTACTTTTTTTTATATTAAGTTTTTTAAATAACGTATATTTGTTTTTTTAATATAGCCTATGTCCATCTGCTTGCCCTGACGTTTTCAAAGATGTATTGGGTGTTTGGATTGGTGGTGTAGTTTTCAAGTTTACCTGGCTCAAAGGACACACTTCTCTCTTTATAATAGTAGTATAGATATAGATATATCTGTACTTACCTCAAATCCAGGAGATTGGTCCCATAAGTCTTTGTGAAGTACCTGTATGCAGAGTATGTTTTCCTCCATAGGATAATATTGCTGCCTCTGAAAATTGCACTGTCAACTTGAAACCTAAAAGTCTTTCTATCTCAAAATGTACTTACTTGATTTTGGTGCCAAAACCTATATAAAGATAAGAGTTATTTTTATAAATTGCCGTGGCTCTCCTTATTAAGCCACTAGCAGCCCGTCCCGACGTTGTCCGGGTATGAATTGCTGCCGGCCAGTAGTATATTGTTTTGTAGGATTTCGTTTAGATAGCATTTCTCATCTGTGACAGGCCTGTGAAACGCTCCGATTCACAATGAACTGCTGATGCACTTAAGAGTGCGCGTTCAGTAGTGTGTGAACTCGAGTTTCCCTACTTTATTTTTCCTTGCAATATTATATGGCGCGAACTCGACAACATGGCATGAGCACAATTTACATTATAGAAGAACACATTCATTTGTGGTAGGCACGGGGAGAAAACGCGATTTGCCTGGAATCACAGGATGTTGAGCTGATGCCGAGATTCGAATGTAGCTCCCCAGCTCTAAAGTTCGCAATTCTAGAACTTGTGGCGGGAGGTGTGTCTAAAAGTGTATGTCGGTGCTGGACATCAATGAGAGAGACCTGTGCATTTTTCAAATTGGTAGTGAAAAAATATGAGTATGTTGCTGGAGATGTGGGCCGCCAAAGCCACCAATGTACTTACCGGGGGAGGGTAAACACCCATTATTCCACAACTCTCTTTCTGCATACCATCACTCCGCATACTTTCATTACGAAAGTACCATGACTCCACAATGCCATTATAACGCATGGCATTATATTTTTTATGCTTTTACCACGCATACATTTACAACGAAATTTGTTGTAAATGCATGAATGGAAAAAGCATGTTTTTTTAAAATGTTTGGATAAGGTAAGTATGGGTATAGGGGTATATGTTTTGGGGTACTGAGGTATATATTTTGGGGTGTTTGGGTATTTTAAGGGTTCAGATATAGTTTTGGGTTATGGGGTACAGGGGTAGTTTTAGGGTTTAGGGATAGGTATGGGTTTTGGGGTACAAGGGTATTTTTAGGGTTCAGGGCTAGGTTTGGGTTTTGGGGTATATGGGTATTTTAAGGGGTAGGTTTGGGTTTTGGGGTACAGGGGTAATTTTAGGGTTCAGGGCTAGGTTTGGGTTTTGGGGTACAGGGTTATTTTAGGGTTCAGGGCTAGGTTTGGGTTTTGGGGTACAGGGTTATTTTTAGGGTTCAGGGCTAGGTTTGGGTTTTGGGGTACAGGGGTATTTTTAGGGTTCAGGGCTAGGTTTGGGGGTACAGGGGTATTTTTTAGGGTTCAGGGGTAGGTTTGGGTTTTGGGGTACAGTGGTATTTTTAGGGTTCAGGGCTAGGTTTGGGTTTTGGGTTACAGGGGTATTTTTAGGGTTCAGAGGTAGGTTTGGTTTTTGAGGTAGAGGGGTATTTTTAAGGTTTAGGGATAGGTTTAAGTTTGGGGTACTGGGTATATTTATAGGGTTAAGATGGATAAGTGTTTACGGCTGTTGGGGTATTTTAAGGAGTAAGGGTGGGTTATGATTATGGGGTGCAGGGGTATTTAAAGGGAGCAGGGTGGGATTAGCACCCAATATGAGACATGGCATGAAGGGCGAAACGTACCACACGCCCCCAGCGTTTGTCACGCACCCAGCACACGCCCACACACCCACAAGGGACTACTTTGCTGGCACAGTTCTTTTACCTTTTAAATGTATATGGTGGGCATCTGCATAGCCTATGTTCTTCTGCTGCAACTGCCCTTTCCAACACTGTATTGGGTGTTGTGATTGGTGCTGTGGTTCCTAAGATTACCCGCCTCAAAGGTTTGGGCTCTCTCTTTATTATATTAGTATGGATGTGCAACATTTATTGACTGTGTGTCTGTATTTCAGATGTCTGATAAGCCTAAGGCTGCTCGACTACACAACCCTTTTGAAGAGCACCTTGGGATTGCTATTGAAAGCCCCTGTCCACTTATAAGGGAATACCTGGACTCTTTGCACAGTATACCTCTTTTTGGCATACTACATAAAGAGCCAGCTACCTACACTAATATATAATTGCATGAACAAGATGATTAATTTCCAAATAAAGTACAAATATTTACAGATAGTCACAACATTATAAATATGGAACTTTATGTATAAACCACTAATGTTTAAGGAGGCGTATACCCTTTTGATTCTGTGACAGGATATATTTTGTTGTTGATAAAACTAACTTGATTTCATATCTCAGTTATTTTATGAAAGGTAACTGGTGGAAGAAGTGTAATTGTGTCTCAACCATGATTATAACTAATGGCATTCTACCAGGCAAAGCCTTTTCTACTAGATATACTCTGTTGAAATGCTATCACCAACAACAAATCCACCCGCTAACCTCTTCCTGATAGTACACTCCAAGTTGGACACAAACCTCCCTGATCAATGTTATAAAATGACTAGAGAACTTTGTTTTTTGTTATGTAATTAACAGAGCTACATACCCGAGTTCAAAAATGAGAATAAAAATACATTCATGTAGCATGTAATGTATCAGCTGAAGAATTTGAACATGACCAAACATTTATTAGTAATTAGACGATTCGTTTTATGCAATATCGGACTAAAACAACCTATTATAAATGTAAAAAAGTGTTTGTGTTGTACTTGTTGCCCTCAGTATAGAATGAATTTTCAACCATAATTTCTTACACAAGGAAATTGACCATTTAAGATTAAAATGCTATTCCTATTTCTTTTCTATATTTTTTATAATTTATTAAATTCTCAAATACAAGTCATAATTTCGTATATTAAGAAAAAGAACGATTAGATAGATTATGAACAGATTATGAACATTCTTTAGCAGATAGTGCCAGCCTGAAACAACTGATGAACCTATTCATTAGTATGTTTATTCCAGTCACTCCACAATATAACACTGTTACTTATTTAGTAATTTTTATTATTCCATAAATGAGAATTTAAAGACTTCTTTGTAGTAGAATGAAGCAAGTGTAATTAATAGTAGGTAATACAGTGGATTGTGGTGAATTAGATATTAAGGCAATTCCTTTGTAAGAGGAGCCATAAAAGAACTTTCTATTGCTGCCCAAACTAATTAATTGACATTTGGTGCATGGATTTACCAAATACATGTCTAACAATATTAAATGGCAAAATGATATAAATAGAAATTAGGAAAATTAACTCCACCTTATTGTTTAACAACAATGAGATTCTCACCCTCTTACCTTTTCATAAGAGTTGAAAAGTAAATCTCTGCCCTAAAAAGGGTTTTGGACTTTTTACTGGAATCATAGCGGTTGTACATAAAACTACTGCAGATTACCTTTTTTTCTAGTGTCCAATCTTTCCTTCAATGAAAGGCAAAAGAGTGACTATCTCGTAGTCAGTAATTCTAACTCAATAACCGATCTCTTCCAAATTAAAAAGTATTTTGTTGTTGCTGGCAAACCATATTCCAAGATACCTAATATTAATTTTGCTCCAAACCAAATTCTAACCATCATGCATGCCCTTCAACCATATTTTATTCAGGGGGAGAATAATTAATATAACTACATAAAGGTTTTTTTCTGACAGTTTGGAAATAAGGTCAGCCTCTCAGAAAAATGCTGGTGAAGTGTTAAAAGAAACCAAAACATAAAGGAGAATGTCATCTGTATACGCCCAAAATTTAATTGAAGCATCTCCAACAGGGAAACCCTTTATTTCTGTATTTTGCTATATGCATAAGAAAACACATTTTAAGCCTGAAACAAATAACAGTAGGGATAAGAGGAAACTACGTCTCACAACTCTAGTGAGAGAAAATAAAAGGGGTCAAAATACCATTAGCAAAAAAGAAGGCTGTATGAGAACTATAAAGTACAAAGAGAGAGTAAAATAAAAATAGAGGCAAATCCAAACATTCCAACGTTTTTAACATAAGCAAGCATTTTATCTGTCAAAATCCTTCTTTGCATCCAAATAAATAGCTGCTGTTGGTGTCATTGCAGAAGCCGCCTTAATAATTACATTAGAAATCACTATAGTATTGTCAAACAATAAATGTAACTTGATTAAACCAGATTGCTCAACACTAATTAATTTAGGGAGAAAATGTTACAATCTAGCTGTCATATACATCAAGGAGCTGAGGGGGTAAAGAACAGGTCGCCCCCCACTCACGGAATCATAAACAACAGTGGACCTGTGCAAAAGGTGAACATGCTACTCCGAGATCCCCCCAAACATGTGCAGCCACACAACTTTGTGTGAAAGAACAGCGGTTATCCTTATACTGTCTGTTCGGGAGGGGCCTGGATCACCTGCTAATTATTAAAATCAATAGGGTCTGTGAACTCTGTCTCCCATGGTCTATCCCACCCTGACAGCGGTTATCCTTATACTGTCTGTTCGGGAGGGGCCTGGATCACCTGCTAGTTATTAAATCAATTGGATCTGTGAGCTCTGTCTCCCATGGACTATCCCACCCTCTAGTGTGAAATGACCAGACACAAACAGGAAAGGAAAAAAGGTGAGAGAAGATTGGCAGTACCTGACAGGAGTAACACCATGGGAGTCTGCAGACTGGTACTCGCCTGCATCCTCAGGTTCTCATCATCAGCGACTGCCAACCCATAACCAAAAATGTGATAAAGTAAGAAACAGAAAAAAGACGGACAAAAGACAAAGCGCTAGGTGTGGAGTCACGTGTTGCCAGTGCGCCAGATGGCTTATCCTGGCATGCAGCAATATCAACCCTGTGAGGAGTGGCAGGATCTGAGCTGAAACACTGCTATTCCTAATCTAAAACCGAGCTAAACAACACTGGCTATATTGCTTTATTCCATGCTGTGTGTCTGCTTACTTAAAACCCGACATGTTTCATTGCCAGGGGGAACTTACGGCAATTTCATCAGGGCAGGGGTCAATTTTTCACACTGCACCAATGGCTGCCTATTTTATATATATTTTATGTACCGGGTTGTTGCCCTTCATGGGCATACCTGCAACCTCCTTTGTTAGTGAGTGTGTACTAGTCCACAATAACATTGGCTGTCACATTTGCTGCAGAACGTCAGTCGTGACAGCGCGAGTGTCTGGTGTTTACTGCTGAGTACACAGCTCCCCTCTGGGCAAAAACTCCAGAAAATGGACAACAAGACTTAATAAATAATTCGATTTTGAGGAATTTTCATAGTGGAACAAACTATAAGACTAAACCATAATGCATTAAAAATGAACCAAAAGTTAGATCATATCTTCAAATTAACAAAGTACATCAATGACTACAAAAACAGTCCGACTGTTACTTAGATGAAGATTCACTTCTTGACATTTCTTTCTACAATCTGAAAGTTTAGCAGGTTCTAACTAAGTGATAGTCTTGTTATTCTCCGTTATTTTGAAGGAACATGGATGTATAATCCCATATCAGGCAATAATTTGTTTCAGGGAAGGCTACATGTCCAAGAACTATTTCGGTCTATCAGCAGTAGACTTTGTAACACCTTGGCCAATGAAGATTCAATGGCCAAACCAAGATAGTTCTTCTGTCTTTTGAAGCAGGCCTAACTTTCATCAAGTCTGTATGTTCCAGAAAAGGGTGATCATTCCTCTTGGTTTAGAACCTCCAGCAGGAGCTCCATTTTTGTTGTCTAACCTATGTCTTTTTTGGATATTAAAGGTCTGGCACCCAAAGCCATGCAAGTCAGAGAAGAATTATTTTATAAATTGACTACTTCATCACCTTCTTGACACCTTGGTATACCCCAAACCCTCAAATGTTAACTCCTATTTCTAGTTTTAATCCTCTGCGTGCTGTTTAAGTATTTGATTTTCAACCCCATATTAAAGACTTTCCAAATAACATCCATTGTATTATTTGTGTTGCTCAACTTCCAGAATTCTTTTTTCCATTTGAAGCCAATTAGCTCTTTTGTGCTGTTTTCTTTTTGATTTCATACACAAAACACTTCAAAGGTCGTATTTAATCCAAAAGAATTTCCTTGGGTAATGGGGATGTATATTGCGAAGAAGGGGAGGGCCTTTTTTCTGATGCTTGGTAGATTCAGAAGATGTATTTTTCACTTTATAAATAAATAAATAAATAAATAGGCTTTAGGATTAGCTCTAAAGACATCTTGGTATTTGTATGCCTGAGACATGTGGATCCATTAAAAATACCAGGGGACATGATTATTCCCTTCAACTTTTTAATTCCGCCAATATATGTTCTGAGAGTCAACAACTGTTATTAAAGCAGCCAATATATAAACGCTTAAATTAGGGCTCTGGACGCTGTTTTAATCATAAGAATTATGAATAGCTGCAACAAACACAAAGAATGAGTTGGAGCCCCCACTAAATATATGCGTTCCAAAATTGTTACAACTTCTTAGTGACAATTAGTAAGGGGACAAGAGCTCAGTGAGAGAAGGAGGAATCTGCTAAAAAATACGCTATGTCAAGACCTTCCAAAAAACTTGTGTTCCTAAGCAAAACTAAGTCTTTCTTCATACGTTTCAAAAATGTCAAATTAAAAAGTATGTCTAATGTGAATAGTGAAAAGTTAAATTTCTTAGTTAAACGACAGACTGAAGAGTGCACCACCACAACACGCGTTTGAAATGGCGGGTGTATTGAAAAACAAACATTGGTTGCACTGAAAGGAAAGGGGCTGGTCTCATCATGAAGTGGCAGTTAGGGTTGGTATGTCAATTAGCTACGTAAACTGGTACAGTTTGACGGAGAACAGCTTATGAGAGTCTCTTAGCCATTTATTGCCTTTCAATTACCTTGGTTCCTCTTTTTACTCCGCCCTGAGTGCGCCACAGCATACACATAAAAAGAGGAGCATGCTGAAGAGAAACATCGGATGCAGTGAAATGAACCAGCTGTGTGTCGCTCTATGAAGTGACAATGCATTTCAGCATCTCAGATAAATGAATAGTAACATGCCAGGGGAAGTATTGCACTTTTAGAAATGTCCTGCAGTAATTTAACTTATTTCACTTCCCTTTCGTCATGTATTCATTCAGTTTCTAAAGGGCAGCCTTCTTCCTCTGCGTCCTGACCACGCCCCCTCAGCACTGTGTACTTTTCAGTTTTCTTCTTTATGACACTTCCGTGTTTTATTGGACTGTGGACATACGTTTTACGTTTCAGTGTGTTATCCGCATCTTTTATAGTGGCAATGTATTTCAAGTAAAAACAGCAGTTATTTTTATGAAATCCGGTAAATTACAGAAATTACCCCTTTTTGAAAAGTAGTTGTCTAGAAACAGCCATGAAACAAGCAGTTGGGCAAATAAACAGCCCTGTTTTACTTTGCGGGTCTTTGGAGAAGCTCAGTTTCTCAATTTGTCTTAGTGACTCCGTATTACCTGTGAGATGATTCCGGTATACAACCTTTGATGGTTGACCACTCTTTATCCATTCCTATATCTGACAAATTGCACCGTAATCTTTCTCTGGATACCAGATGGAACGTTTAATGTAAAATGCAAGAGTGCTACTTAAAGTGGCATCTTTGTCACTATACTATACGTTCACTGCTAGACCGTAAGTGCCTTGCAAATTGCATGATACAGGTGAGTGGACCTACATCGGACAGGCTGTCATGAAGTCTTTGGTCAATACTCTCCGGCCCTGCCTGCTAGGCTATTGACCTTGACTCTCATATGAGTGAAGGTACCCTGAGTCTGATAGGATTGAAGGTTGGTGGGTTGTGACTTCACTCCTCTTGTCTCTGTTTCATGCTAGAGGCATTTCCCTCTTAAAATGCACTGTGGTTTCCACCCTAGTGGTGCATGAGCTGTGAGTGCACAGTAGCCTACGGCTCTCTACTTCCTTACTGGGCTGCTGTATTCTTCAAACTGTAATTTCCACTTTGAAGTGCTGGATTTACTCTGCCGTGCCTTCACACACTTATTGGGTGACTCAGCCAGCTAATCTACACAACAGCATCTTACATTGGCCCCAGGCAACACTGACCTGCAACTGCAGATCATTGTCAGCTCAAATTGGAAAAATGTTATGAGTTCCCAGTACAACACCATCACAAGTGTAAGCACAGAGCTGCACATCTCTCAAAAGCTCAAACAGCATGATAACCATGGAAACAGTGTAGTAATGTGGGAAACATGACCAAACGTGTTAGTCTACCTCAAGATGAGTGACTCTGAGCAAGGGTGATTTATATACATTCAAGTTTATGGTAAAATTAGACTAAAGGAGATCATCAAACGTATGTATTAACCTTACCATTCGTTGTCATGCAAAATAGAGCATGTACTCAATTGCAAATATGTATCTGCTATGTTTGTGTATTTGTGCAATCAGATGCGAGATGGTTGTTATCTGTGCAATCCCGCAAGATCACACAAACAGTTCCTTTTTAGGTCTTTGCCTATTGCAGTGTACAATACCAATATGTAGCGTGGGCTTTGGGTTAACCCATTGCTTATCACTAGTTAGCTTTCTTGCCTCTCATTTGTTCCCTTCTTATTCAATGGCTTTCCTTCCTCTTTTTCTGTTTGTCCCGCCTTTGGAGCATGGCTTTTTAAACATCCATTTGATTGGTTGATTTACATCCTTCCACAGCTCTTCATCAAGAAATTATTATTTTCTTTTTCTATCAGCACTCCATGGGAATGCATGTGCTTTCTTGCTCTCTCTCTGCTGTGTAGCTTTCCTCTTCACATCCCCACTCCTGTACTCTCCGTTTTGCTTCCCCCAAGGTCAACTATTGCCCCTCTTACTTCTCCTTTGCTCAAGTCATACTGCAGTATTCTCTTGCTCCACCAAACCCCCTGCCCACTTCATCACTATGCACCCCCTTTTTATATCTGTTTTTAAAAACTTTTTTGAAGGGTCAGGCAGCTGCAGTTTGCTGCTGGGTGGCTCCTTTCTAAAAAAAAAAGGGGGGGTTTAATTTTTATTTTTGTATTTTAATTTACTACTTCAGAATTGCCCATCATCTTGGAACAGTGATTTTTTTTTAAATAGCAGCATTTTTTCTTTTTTCAACATTGTCAAAAGTGTAAAATCCAAAGGTGAGACTCTGCCAATGCTAGTTATTGCAAGCGATATACACAGAGTGGGCTTTGGACCTTCACTTTTCATCCTTTGGCTTGTTTTGAGACCACTTCTTTTAGCCATTTGATTGAAACTTTGCTCTGCTTGGTGGAGTATTTATCTCTCATCTAATAGTTTTGATATTTCCTTCTTTCTCCACTCCACTGGTTACATTTAACTGCTTGAGGGCTTGTTTACCAGTGTAGCCCTCTTTGCTCGCTCCTGAAGTGAGTCTTGGTCTAATGTGGTTGCACATATTAACATATTAAACATTGTGTTTGTAAGCTGAGCAGTCGTTTTATTATTTTTTGTGGACAAGAGCTAGTTTATAACATCGTTTGGATAAGTATATATATTTATTAAGTGCGAGTTGCTAAAGAGGTGTATGTATCCACGTGTTACACTGGAAGGCTAGACCGTGTGTGAACTGCTAAAAACAGTCATTCTTATTAATTGTATTACCTTATTTAAAAAAAATACGATGTGAAACTAATTGTTTCTAAGAAACGTCCCTATGTGACCAGTCAACCATCTTTTTGAGCACATTATTTGCTTCAGCGTTTCTCCTTATATCATCCAGTATCAGCGATAGCTTAGCAGGAAGGAACGGCTTTTGGTCATTGTTGTAAAAACAGGAAGGAGGAAGTCTATTGCAAATCTGGTGCGGCTGATTATCAGCTCACTTTTCATTGCCGAGGATGTGCATTAACAGCCATCAGAGCACCGCACGCCTTCTCCAAAATGAACAATGACTGCCGGAGTGTCACCACTACAGAATATTGACCCTGGTTATAGGAAGTAATGTTAACTAACAAACTGTACTCGGCCCTTTCCTGCACATTCAAGCAGGATGCTATTAGCGAGAACAATTCACAGAAATTGCACATACAGGAAAACGTGGCAGGGAAACTCTAAAAGAACTAAGATTATTCAAATCTTTCCTCCGGTTTGTCCTGTGCCTGAGCTCTGCATTGTTCTAGTATGTCATGGGTTTGTTTGATACCATGGTGACATGTATTCGATTATCTTCTGTTGCTTTTGGGCAGCGTCCATGGCCTTGTTAAAAAATAAAGAAAAGTGCCCGCAGGAAGCACCTGGATATTGTTTTAAAAAGAAATGTAAAGTGTAAGGCTTGCCACATAAAACTTTGGAAAATAACAAGGAGTCTGTTTAAAACATATATACGTTATTGGCTACTAGCTAAATGATGCACAATTGGTGTTTTTCATAAAGTTTATATGTTAGTTTATTTGGATACCTTGTTTATAAAACAAAAACGAGCGAGCTATCCTTAAAACTAACTTTGATACAGATGTTATACGCTTGTGTAACAGTTTAAGGCAGTGGGTACAGTACTGTTATTCAGATGTCAATTAAATTCTGTGGAAAAATGTTTCAATACATAGTAGCATGCATTGTACACAAGTTTACTTTCTTTACTTTCTGCCATGTTGGATTACCACAATTACACATCCCTAGAAAAGTCAATTGTTTCTCCTGTTCTTGAACGCTTGCAGCGAGATTTGATGAAACACAACTTCCTTTAAGTCTCCGTTCCATTTTTGCTGACCAGAATTGGTTTGTACCATGAAATTGTACCATTCTTTTTATGACGCCTGATTACTTAGACTTTTTCAGTCATTACTATTGTTAATAATAATTCTTCATATTTAGATTTTTGGAGAAAGGTCTTAACATAACTATTTCTAAAATATAGAACCATTTCTTTTTTCGAGACATACACCAAGTTTTATTTTCCATTATTTGTTACTTTGTATCAGTTTGAAAGATAGACACATGACAGGTCCTCTATACTTCATTTGTTGCGCAACACTACTCCTGTAGGGTTGGTTTTCAGATTAAAATAATGGTCGTCCCTTTGTAAATGGCTGCTAGTGAAGCCTCTTATGTCTACCTTCTTCTAGAATAGAAGTGATGACTGCGAGGCAGCTTTCTACACTACTGCGATAATTTTTTTGAGAAGCAGGTTGTTTTTAATTTTAGATGGTTCCCGCACTTCCTACTCACTTAAAGCAATCTCATATATATATATTTTTTTTTACAACAGGTCAGGTAGAGAGGGGTTTTTTATTTTTGGATTCCCATTTGTTTTCTGAATTGAGCTTTCCGTTTTTCTTCAACCCTTTGTCTTTTGTTATTATTCATTTACACTATAATGTGATGTCTTCAAGTGTGCAAAGTAATGTAGCAGCGAAATGTATGTGACCTCAGAGTAACTGGTCCGAATCTTGGCTATCTTGGCCCTGTGTTTTATCCATTGGAATTTTTACATCAGATAAGTACTAGATTTATTGGTTAATCAGGCGATAACATGATTTCTTGGTTAATCAGGTGATAACATGACTTGGCAATGCACCAGCGCATTTAAGCTTGCTGTAAGCTTGATAATACAAGCACAGTTAATATTTCAGGAGCTGTGTATCCACATCAGCCACCTCATATGTGCAGGGACACAGTCAATATATTTCTCTGAGACTGTGCACATCTCACTTCAGCTAGATTGCTCCTGCCGATTGATTTCTCCCTGATGAGCATCGACCTGTAAACAAACTGTGGTCAAGTCAGTGTCAGTATGTCATCTTTAGTCCTGAACGGAAATTCGCAGTCAATAGCACTGCTTTTGGATGGCATTTTCAGTGCTCCTTCCACTGTGGCACACTCTTACTAGCACCAAACAGTGATAGCATATTCGTTTCAACACACTCTTCTTATAGTAGTACATTTGGCCAGTTTAAAGGTTCCCTGTTGAAGTTTTTTTTTTTTGTTGATATTTCAAACATTGCAATAAACCTGTGCCCAAATAGTATTTTTAGCAATAGAGATTGTGGTCCGGCATGGTCATGACCGTTTTTCTCTAACAAAGAAGCTTCAGAGTTGTTTTCCTTAAAGTGACTTGCTTCTAAAGATTAAAAGAGTAGGTTCTTTTTAGGGAATGTCTACACGGGTGTTTGATTTTCTCTCTTGCTTTTTGTAATGGAGCTTACTTGAAATTTCAAATATACATTTAGCTGTAGGGGCGGTAGAGGTGCAGGGTAAGGGAGAGTGCTCGGTAATGTGTATGCTGATTCTTTTATGGTGGAGCTAATACTGGTGCAAATATTATTTTTGACTTATGAGAAAAGACATTCTGGCAGCACCTCCTTTAACAATTGCGAAATATTTGATGCTTCTAGGTGTAGTTTGATTCCCATTTGCTAAAAGCACTTTAAGCAACTGCCTACTATTGCTTTAAGAGCCACTGCTTTCAGTGGAGCTCTTTCCTGCTTTTGATATGTATATGGACATTGTAATATTTGAAAGTTCTAATATTAGAGAATGTTAATAATTAAGCATCATTGTCACCCAATTCTTTGTTGATTACAAAGCAAAGTCCACCCGCCCATATCTATAGCATTCATTATAAGGATATGTGACTTTGTGTATGTATCAAGATGGTCGGATAGTCTGTTCTCTGTGCTTTTCAAGACCAACTGGTGGACATCATGGATTCTTTAGTTTTACCTCAAATTCATAATTCATAAACCTTTTCAGAACCAATGCTGCCCACATAGGCAATAATAGTTTGTATTAAACAAGGAATGATGATTGTATTGCATTTATTACGTTTATTGTAATGGCTGTGAGTTGTAAAACTTTGCGTTTCATATCGATTGTGGAAAAAGATGGGTATAATTTATTATGTGATCGTAACAGTCTGTCTTTCATATTGATAGTGGCAATATATGTACATTAGAAACAGGCACGGACTTACCTGGAATCCTACGTCTGAAATATTTGGGAGTGAGCATTTGACATAACCACCAAGATTTATTGGATGGTAATGTTGGGGCGGCAGTTGGAGCAATTCCAACTAGTATAAACTTTTGAATGGCTTTTCCATTATTTGTGGCTGATAGAATAGCGGTGGCTACGATGGTGGTGCATCCGAGATTTCTTTTTTTTTTTGGTAAATCTTTTTATTATTTTAAAACAAGAAAAACGGAATAGACATATTTGGTGCCATACACTGCAACATAATAATAAGGCGGACAGGTACAAAGACAGGATATACTTGCAGTAACAGAAGAATCACTGAGACGCCTGCGATAATAAGTACGAAGCAGGATTAGTAGTATTACAATCGACAAACAATTTAAGCGCCGGCCCTCGAAACCCGCCCACCCATAAAATCAGAATAGTAGACAAAGCATGGCAACCAGACACTGGAAGGTAAACAAAATCAGGATATTTCGCCAATATTGCTAATAAGGGAGAGACCAAAGAGAAGATTGAAGAAAAGAAAACCATAAGAATGAGAACTGAAATAAAATAACAAACCCATCCTCCCACCCTGCACCCCTGCATATGGCTATCGCCTAACCCCAACTAGCAGTGTGCCTGTTGCCCAAACTAACTAGATTCTAAAAATAGAAAAGAGAAAAACATGGGGGAGGGCATTTCTGTATGGGCTCCCGGTCCCCATCCCCTCCCGCCTGAGAAAAGCACCCCCTATGATGAAAATACAATGTTACAGAAATCACAAAAACAGTAAATTAGGGCGTGCTATGATTCACCGCCCAGCCTTCCATTGGACCAACAGTCGCGATTCTCACATCCATTAAGGCCATAGTACCAACCCCGGACAATCAAACTCAGCCTTGGCCCTTCCGAACCATCATGCGGACCCCTCCCGGTAGACAACCACTTCTACAGGATAATCAAAACACAGAAAGAGTCCAAAAAAATTCAGTCCAACAATAATCAAAGTCAGTGATTCCTCAAGGACTCCCATCAGTACAGAAACACTACATCACGGATGGATAGTTCCAATGTTGTTTTCTCAACGATCGCGTGGTCATCAAAGAGGGAAAGGATGAAACAGAAGTCCAAAAACAATTACCGACAGGAATCTCCGGGAAGGGAACGCCAATCGATGCTCCCAAAGTCTGCAGTGATGGTAGACGTAGTAAAATGTTCGAAACACCGGGTTCAGGATTCTCCAGAATACCGACCGAGGGCTTCGACGCTTCTTGTCGCACGGGGTCCTCGTCCAAAGTCAAGATGGTCGCCTTGTAAATTGCAGCTGGCAGCAGTTCTTGCAGTGGAGTAGGGTCCGGTTTCACCCACTCCTTCTCAGATATGCCTGTAATCATTTTGTGAATTCGGGCATCCATATTTAAATGAAATGCCCCGATGGCTGCCAATACTGTCCTTAGCGACAGCTCACGCTCCGTCCAGTCCATTTCTCCCCGCACAGTACCGATCATCTTCACTTCCCCCAGAGAGCCCAGTTTCTCCGGGGTAACAGACAGGGGGGGAACGGACGGCGTCGGAGGGTGACTGGTCTGTTCCTGCAGCAGCAAGCTGCACTTGACTGCCGCAAGCGAAGACCCCGACCCATCGAGCCCCGGCGAGGGGGAAACCGGCTCCGCGGGACAGGAGCCCTCATCCACAGCCACTGTTGTGTCACGTCACTCCTCCCTCGATGTTAGTCACTCCGAATGACCGCCGTCAAAATCGGGCAAAAAAAGGACCTGCACTGCGGTAGACCGGACCCTGCTTGGTTCTCACGGCCGATGTTGTTCAACTGCAACCCGGCTGGGTCAAAACTCGAGGCCCCGGCTCTCCTGTCGGACTAGGCCGAAAACTTCAACTCGAAACAACTCCGTCAATCAAGCCAATTAAGTTTTCGGGATTGCACTATCGGAGTGTGCCTCAGTTCATCCACACGGAGGTCGGGCGTAAAAACAGGATTAACGACAGGATCATCTGGCAGGATACGGAGGTCGGCGGAGCCGGGAGCCTAAGCAGCCATCTTGTTTGCTAGCGTAGCTCCTCCCTCGAGATTTCTTTATTTCTTCTCTACTCTGCCACTGTTGGTGTCTCGCTGGCTTTTCCAAAACCTAGAATCACTGCTATTGGAACTGATCTGGGTTACTGGTAGATGTAGGGCGTTGCAACCTAGGATGCAGCATCCAGTAGTGAAGGGTGAGTTGGCTGCTTCAGATTTTGAGTCATATTATTTGACAGCACAGCTGAAATGGTTCAGCAAGTGGATTTATTGTAGGTTGCATCCTGAATGGGGTTGTTATCAGTTCGCCTCCTGACTTGAGGGACTTATCGGAGGTAATCTTGGTTCGCTGGCAGCGACTACGTACTGCCTTAGGAGCTCCTTGTGATACAACACTACTGGCTATGTTGTCTGCAGTGAACATGTGTCCCTGAGTCCTACTCGATAGATCAGCTACTAAGGTGATTGAAGATAGTGGCTCGCGAATGGACTTGGGGGGGGTTAGCGGGGTGGTCTGCCTAAGGGATGAATTGTATAGGAGATCTGTATCAGGGTGGAAATGTATCCTTATTTGAAGACAGGTTGGCCAATTCTTGTTGTAGTGGGCAATGGTAGTCACGATTAGGAATCATTGGGAAAATGGAGACTTTGATCCTGCAACACATCAAGCCTGTCAACTACTCTGTACAGTGATGGGTCTTGTAAAAGTGGTCATGTCCCTATATCAAGCCATACGTACTAACATTTTAACTACGCTCACAGAGTGAAATGGGACACAGATTTAGAACTACAGATTACAGATATGGACTGGGAGAAGATCCTAGCACACATACCACTGTCTCTCGTAATGCCAGATTCAAGTTAATTAATTTTTATTTTCTGTATAGAGCTTACCTTACAACTGGTTGGATCAATAGGTTCTGTGCAATTGCTACTGCAACATGTCCACGATGCGGGAGCTTGGGGCAGAAATGTTCCATATGTGTGGTCCTGCCCCTCTTTAGCGGTGCACTGGGAAGGAGTAGTGGGCTGTGTTAACGATATTACACAACGGGTGATCCCTTGTACTTCACTGGCCTGCCTGCTTGGCAGTTACCCACAACCTAAAAAAATGAAAAAACACTACTAGATTTATTGATTGGGCATTGATACTTGCAAACGAGAATTGACAATACATTGGAAATCTGCTGGGGATCACAACTTTTTAAATGGCGAGATGAGATGAGCTGGTTAAATGGGCAGGACTTGAGAGTGCTGTAGTGTTTCGTAAATTGAAGAGAGGGCGGGGAACAATTGGTAGGGTTAGAGCATGGAAGCATTTAGTAGATAACATATTGGCTCCGGACGTTGACTCCGATACATCTGACAGCTCCCATCTTTTGCTGGAGGATTCACCGGGTGGAAGTAATTGATTGCTCGTGGGAAGCTTTGGGCAGGGATTGGAAGTTACAGTGCTGAGCTCAACTTGACAGGGGATTATGGAACTCTATATATGGCAGCTTGGTAAGGGGTAACTAAAAGAAGGTGTGTTGGGTGTTGTTGTTTGTTATTTGTTAGCTGGTCAAATGGCATGTTTTAATAGGTTATGTGCCGAGTTGCATGGGTTTGAAAGAGTTGCACATGCTTAACCTGTTTTTACACTGTACTACTTCACATAGATCACTGTCTGTTTCTGATGTGTTTTGTCCTGGATGTGTGTTGCTCTGTGCTACCACAGTGCATAAATCATAGACTGGTTCGTATGTACTAAGTCCAGGCAGTTAATGTATTTTTTTTGTTGTTGTATGAAAACAATAACATTTTGTTTAAAATAAATATGTTAGAAACAGAGCGAGTTCTGTCTATGTGAAATACCGATTATAAGATACTCAGTTAAATATTGGCCTACCGAATGCAACCCCATCTACACCTGCTCATCCTTGAAGATTAGAAGAAGTTCATTCCACAGAGGAACACCTCCCTTAATATTAGGCACCTCCACCTCGTGCTGATGGAGACCCCAATAGAGCGCTTTCCTGGTGCAGTGGTTTTCTCTGTTGATTTACAGAAGTCCTTTGATGCCCTCCAATGGCATTACATGTGTGCTGCGATGAATCTTATGAACTTAGGCACTGATTGGGATAAATGGATAGCACTCTTGTATACAGAGGCGCGAGCCAGGGTTAAAACAGGGCAAACTATCTCAGATCCCTTTGAAATATGGACAGGCACTAGACAGTGGTGCTCGTTATCCCCTTTTATTTGCACTAGCTATTGAACCCTTTGCCAACATTCTTCAGTTGGAGGGTCCGGGTAGGCTCATTTCACTACACGACAGCCAACTATTGTTTCTCTTTATGCAGACAATATGCTTTTATTCCTTTGAGACGTGGGGGCGGGTGTGCCTTATTGCGCCCACATGTTACAGCTCCTGGGGGAGGCGGTGGGCCTGCAGACAAAGTAGGAGAAGATGTGTACCTTCCTGGTGAACAGAGATGAGGGGGGAGGCCCTGTGGAAGGTCTTGGCTCTGGGTGTACTGTGGGAACGCCGGGTACTCCAATACATTGGAGCGATGGTTTATCATTGAGATGTAGGTAGCAGAGAGGTTAACCTTAACGGGGTACTGCGCTTGCTGAAAGGTAATGTTACTTTTTAGCATACATTGAAACTCCCCATCATGGCGAGAATAGCACTCACAAAGATGATTGTATTATCTAGAGTGCTGTACCTTATTGTTAACCTCTGGCTCTGGATTCCTAGATTCTGGTTTCAGACTCTAGACACTTGATTTGGAATGGCGGCAGGTGTAGGACTTCCTTGCATATTCTCCAGCACCTCACTCGAGAGGCCTCCCTGGGTGTCCCAGAGTTTGAATTGTATCATACTATGGCCAAAGTGCAGTGGCTAGCCAGATTCCACCTGGGGGATAACGGCTTTTACGGCACACAGTGCATAGAGAGGGTCTTCGTAGCCTTTCTCCTGGGAGGACATGTCTCCTTGGGCCCATTATCTAAATTATTGTGGATTTACCTGAGCTGCTGGAGGAAGCTTGCTAAATGCCTGTAATACTCCCAGTTATATTCCCTGGCATTACAGCAGGTGGGCCTTCCTACTTCCTATAGGTTAGCGATCTGGGCCACTGCAGACTTTAGCACGGTCGGTGATTGCTTTGAAGAAGACCTTCTGCGCACACTTGAGTCATTGATAACAAAGGCTCGATTACCTGCTTCACAGTTCCTGACGTACCCTTCTTTGATCCGATCAGTACTAGCTATCTGGCAGGCGGGACAAAGAGTACCGCTGACACATTAAGTTTTGCAATTTGTTCTTACATTTGGAGGAGGTTGTAAGGCTTTTGACTCTACAAATTGGCCCTGCACCTGGCTGAGACTGACTTATCATTACTCCAACGAGCGTGGGAAGGCAAAATTGGGCGTGAGCTTCGAGATAACTGAAACGTGTCCATATGGTGTCATGTAAAACAAGGTTTCTCTATACCCAGTTTAATTATCTCCATATGATTTACCTTGCACCATCTAGGCAAAATAAAGTCCAAGTTATGGACAATAGGAAGTGTGCCAGGTGCAGGGAGTTTAGCGGCTGACTTTATACACATGACTTGGTCTTGCCCTGGGATTTCGCAATTCTCGCTGGTGGTGACAGCCTACCTGGAGCATAAATTATCTCTAACAGAGCTTCTGCCATTGGAGATATGCCTTTTGGGGCTGTCCCCTATCTTGAGGCCAAAGACGGCCACGGCTAGATCCTTGAGCTTTGCTCTGGTCCTTGCTATGCAGATAACTGCAATGCATTGGAGGTCGCCTGGAGATTTTATTGAACAATTGGCAGCAGATATTTATGACATGGCAGTAGATGATATATGCATTATTCTTGTATTGTTAGTCATCAACAGCAAATCCATTATAATGATATCATAATGCACAGAGGTCAGGAGTCTCATCTGTGTACTGAAGCAATAAAAAAACGATTTTGTCAATCACATCATAACACCCAACAACAGCTTGGAGCTTGGCTAGTAGTTGAACAGTATGGAAAATATAAATTAAACAATGTTAAAAAGTGAGACACTGGAACTGAATGAACGTTGCTTACCAGGATTATATCATATTAAGAAACAGCAGCAATGCGACCTGAATACCAGGAAATAAGGAAAATGCCATTAACCAACTTCTCCTGGGTAGAATAGGTAAACTATAATGCTTCATTCTTGTCTTTACTGAAACCTACATTTTCTCTGCATCGTGGCAGGAAATATCCCAGTATTATGGCACCATCAAGAGGTCACATTATATGTATGTTTAAGGCTTGACCACAACTCTCTTGGAGGCATGCTCCAATAACTTGAAACGGAATGTTGTAAAAGATGAGGTGCATGCCCAATGTGATGCTCTGGTGCTGTCCTCTAACTTACAGTTAACAGCAAACAGGCTGCAGGGCATTGTTTCTCTAAATGAGTAGATGTAAAGTGAGAGGCAACAATGCCATATTTTAACAGGTCCGCAATTATCTTGTTACTAGGAAGCAAGACCCTCGTTTTTGCACTTGACTCTCTCAGGGTAGGAAAGCAGAGCTGTCCAAGGCCTACTCTGGGCAGGGGGTATGGGCTAGCAATCCTAGTTCAATGGCAATCTACAACAATCATTACATTATTGTCCGGTCAGTTATTTTTCTTTTAAAAACGGAACGGCACTTTAAACACACACACTTCCTCCTTCTCCGTCCTCCGCCTCCGCCTCCTCCTCCCACCTCCGCCTCCTCCTCCCACCTCCGCCTCCTCCTTCCACCTCCCTCCTGCTCCTTTCTTCGCCCTCCTCCCTTTTCCCTCCCTCCTTCGTTGCTCCCTCCCTCCCCCTTCTTCCCTCACTCCTCCCCTCCTTCCCCACTACCTCCCCTCCTTTCCCACTACCCCCCTCCTCAATTCCTCCTCCCCCTCCATCCCTTTCTCCCCGTCCCTCTTCCTTCCTCTCCTCCCTCGCCCTTCCTCCCATCAGACAGCCCGCCATAACACATGGGAATATTGTATGTGGTGGCCCTGTCACCGTTGAGGGCACCACAAGCAACAGAAAATATTATATTATCTCAGGCGGGGTATTATGGGGTGCTCCTTCACCATGTTGATGAATATTCAATAAGCGGATTTGCCCTCTGGGTTTCTGCGGCCCCAGCCTTGCACTACTTTTCTTTTGGGCTCTGTTCTACTTTCCTTTTAAATTCCTGGTGCAGTAGAGGGATTAGGGGCAGAACAGGAAGCCCACTTCCAGCTGCCCTACCAGCTCCACACTTGCACCTCTGGTGCGGCATGTGAAAGCCAGCACTCCTGCTGCTTCCACGAGGGAGCAGTATGTCTCCTGCTTCAGCAAGAGCAGAAAAATGTAGCTGGACGCACCCCCAAGCTTCCAGGCGTTGACACAGGGTTGGAGGCAGCAACCTTCTCAGCTGAGAGGTCCCTGCTTTGGGGATGGGGTTACAGAGTTAGGCAATGAGTTGTGCCTGCCCTTGGGGGGATGGGGGCCCACCAGGACAAAGTTGTGCTTGGGGAGGGGGACCGCCCCTCCACACACGCATCTCTCCCCCAAAGATAAATAAACGAATGATGCACCGGGTGTTGTCTCCCCGAATTTATTTGAAGGAACAGCCATTCTTTGTTGGGAATCTATTTTAAATAAAAGGCTAATCTTCAAGTGGCCATACCTCTGGCTCAGTTGGGACGATATGTTCATCTTGATGGACATGCCACATTGAGCATTTGCCTCAGGCCTTCCGGCCTCTAAAGAGGGTGCTTTTCATGTAGAGCTGGACTGTCTGGCTCCCCCACCAGACCTGCCTCTGCCTGGCTCCTGGTGTGATTCTCCTGCAGGTGAGAGCATCTTGTACAGCTCCTCCACTTCCAGCCATCAGAACACCCTATTTGCTGCACTCCCCATACTCCAGAGCATTCTGGCAAACTGAAAGTCCACTCATGTGGCTTCTCCCTCCAGCTGGACATCCTTTCGCTGTCATCACTCCCAGGCCAGAGTTTCCTCAACTGTCTCTCTCTTGTGCAAGTGTTTTTAAGAGGGCGTAGAAAGTTCTACGGGCCAGGCTCCCCTGGCCACCCCTAGAATGCCACATCATCCTTGCACCTCTGTCTCAACCTTCCTGCACCGTATTCTGCGACAATCCAAGATGGCAACTTTAAGTTTTCTCTGGTAAGACCTCCTCTGAGGCAGTGGCTAACATAAGCCCTGCATCACATGCAGCCCCCGTGGTGCGGGGGTAAGGGGTTCCCTCCGCAAAAGTGGTAGGTGGTGGCTAGCCCCCTCTGTGTACTTTGCAAGCGCCCCCCTCAAGTTTTTTATGCACTGCTCAGAGGGCCTATGCTCCAGCTCAGCTGAAACAGTTGCCTGATCCCTTCCCACCAAATCTTCAAAGACGAGCCTCCCCTGTGTTGGTTTTAAAAGTTTGGGCTCCCTCCCTTGTTCCAGTGGGCCTGGGCAATCCCAGCCCAGGGGCAGTGTGGCAAGCTAATTATCAGATGCATATTTCCTCCCCATCCCTTTCTTCTCTCAGGAACTGCGTCAGTCCTGGTGATCGCCCTAGTGTGTGAGGAAGCCTTTGATCCATCTGCTGGGGAGCAGAGCAATTAACTTGGCCCAGTTGGAGGTACAAAGGCCTGGAAATCTGATAATGAGCTGAGCCAGATAAATATGACAAATCTTGAGGTCCCATAAGATGTGGATGTAGGTTAATGGGGACTGCAAATTTAAAGTTAGGTGCATGTTTTACCCCAGTTTGATACCTCACTGAACCTTATTGGCCTGATTAGCGCACAACAGTACTTTTGGTCAGATTTTGCCTATAATGTATAATACAGTGAAAACACCACAGACCGTCACTATGAATGCTGACTCGTAAGGCCTGCCCCTGGTCAGCACCAACCTTGCAGAGTCCCTTCTGTGACAGGCTGGCTACCTGTGTGCAAATTTGGGGTTTCCATGATGGTAGTCTCACACTTTCATGTGCTCACATGTTTACATGTAACAAGCCCAGTGTGTTTTACCCTTGCTGACACTGGTGGCTAGCGTGCTCAGTTCAAATACTGTGAATTTACTGTGAGCGAGACTCACATAGGTAAAGTAAATTTCCAAAAACTAGATAGTCCGTTCCCAAAAATCTTGGAGGACTAAATGGGCAGAACCCATTTGCTACAGATACAACCTTTATCCTTGTAAAGATGTAACATTATACCCCAGATTAAGGGAAACATTTATTTAAGATCCTTTGTCATCTGTGTTCAAAACTGTCTTACATGACATCAAGCAAAGCAACACCGTAAGATTTGCCAAAAGGTAATTCAGGAAAAAAGCTACATTTCAGGGTCTCTAGTCTAAACCAAATTGTGGCAATAGTTTTTCGTTAAATCTAGTTTCCCACACTAAATGCAAAAACTTTCAGGGAAAGAGCGACATTTCAGGGTCTCCTGTCAAACCCAAAGTGCAGTAAGAGTTTTTTGTTAAATCTAGTTTCCCACACTAAATGCAGAAACACAATTTTCTCCTTGGCAGGAGAGGTATTTCAAACAATGGTCGCAGGTTTTGGATGGTAATTGAAAACATGTTAATCTGTGCCAAAAAGTATATTTTGGTTCTAATCCAAGCATTTTTACAAACAAAGAACAGCATCAGAAGCATAGCTGCTAAGGTTGCGGATTGCTAGGTTTGACATTTTCAAAATTTCAGTGTAATTATAGTGACATTTCAACCACTATGAGTGGCACTTTCTTGTGAGCAAAATCAAGCAATCAAGCAGTAAAGACGAGGGAAACATATAATTATCCCAAATTACACCCATTTGAGCAACAAAACTTTAATAACTTTGTAAAACCGCTGCAAATCACCAGAAATGGAAGTACACTAACCTAGTGCCCTTTTAAACTGTTCATAGTTTTGGGAAAATGTAATGCATTAGTAGTACAGTCAAGTGTTTTCAACAGGGATATTTAACCCCTCCTCATTGGGAGATTATTGTGGTAGCGTTAATTTAATAATACCTGTCTCAACACTATACTGCTGCACGTAGGTGGGGAAAATTAAAAAATAATGCAGCTGGCGAAGTACTTGAGAAGTGTGTCTATGTCTGTTACACTCACTGGCTCAGCTGGCTGCATAGACACTCTCAGCTGCTGTACAGTAGTGAAGTCTGTCTGTCCCCAATCAAGACAGAAGTGGGAAGCTTTTAATATAGAACGGGTCACGTGGCACTGGTAGCGTGTATGAGGAGTTCTAGTGTTGTCAGGAGACAGAAAGTCAAGTCAAGTCAAGTCAAGTCATAAAATTTATATAGCGCACTACATACCCAGAGGGTTTCAAGGCGCTTAGGAAGGGGAGGAGGATTATTTGTCAAATATCCACGTTTTAAGCTGCTTTCTGAACGCTAGGTGATTCTGGGTGAGGCGAAGGTAAGCGGGGAGTGAGTTCCATGTTTTGGCAGCCAGGTATGAGAAGGATCTGCCTCCCATGGTGGTCTTGTTGATGCGAGGTACAGTGGCGAAGGCTTGGCTGGAAGAGCGAAGTTGGCGGGAGGGGGTGTAGAAGGACAGTCGAGAGTTGAGGCAATCTGGTCCGATGTCGTAGAGTGATTTGTGTGCGTGGGTCTGGGGCCGGGCTGGGGCACAGGTTGAGGATGGAGGATATGTCCTGTGCTTTACATAAGCTATAATACACTTGCGTGAAGGACCAGAATACTTTTCAAGTTCAACTGCATGTTATTATGTTTATTTATCTGTGAGAAGTGTGTACAATCAAAGTTTGTAATATATTCATTCAAACATACATACTTTGAAGTTGTTAAGTTATTTCATTGTAATTTGTGCAACACTGTGTTTAGCTTGATGAGCAGAATGGCTTAGAAACATGAAGCTTTTTTATTTAAGCACATGCTCACTAAAAAGCAACATTGTATGCTAGGAAGCGAGAAAAAAGGAAACTGTGGAACACGCTATCATGCGGGGAAGCGAATGGCTGGTTTATAATAGCCGCAAAGCGCACCACAATTAATATCGACGTTTGCAACATCGGCACCACGTCACCAATTCAGCTGTCATGATTTACAAGCCAGGAACGGCAACCTTCTGTTTTTCGACAAAGGAAGAACACATTAATTTCCATTGCTGCACAGAGTGATAAGCTTCACTCTAACGGACTTTGAAATACAAAGGTTTTCAAAACGCACGCCTTAAGCTATGGAACGCCAGGGTCCGGTGTGCTTCCGCCCGTTATTATTATTGAGTTGCAAGGCTCTCTACACACCCGGCACCTGTCGTGCAGTCAAAAATTGGGTACTCAAGAGAACTCACTGACAACTTTAGTTTCCAGCGACTCAATCAGAGGAGAAGGGCGTGATCATGGTGAAAGGAGAGGGCCAGGGGACAGCAGCACAGCTGGAGGGGATACAGCACAAGCACTCCCTGCGGCTCCTGCTTATTGCTACTGCTGAGTTGCCAGACAAACTTTCCAAAAAACAACAGCAATTACATTACGGCATGGCAAGTGTTTACTTTATGAGGATAAACACAGTTTGGCTCTTACTGGTGGTCATGCAGGCGTTGCGGCCCAGTGGGCTGGGGTCAAGTTGCGCTGCCAGTCAGGATCCCATCCCCATAATTCCAACCGTCGGCGTCAGTGAGCAGCTGGCTCTCAGCCTAATTCCCTTTCCCCGCCCCCACTGCCTTTGGTTGCTCCCCCCCCCCCCCCCCCCACACACACACTGAGCTTAGACTATAAAACTATAAAACTGTAACAAGCAATTATTGGCCGGGCACTGACTGTGACTTCAGCAATGCTCGTGTATCAGGCTGGGGGTGAGGGTGTCTCACTTGGATACATTGTTGTACTGAGAAAGCAGTACTCGCTGAGCTGCGAGCTGCCAGCCCCTTAGCCTGCCGGGAGCACCATGCACCACGCTTCTGCTGCTCACACTATTCATGATATGGTGCATTATAACAGTGCTGTGCATTGACAGCTGAGCAGCACTATAATGCATGAGTAATGCATTCAGTGCTGTAATGCGGATCACCACACTAAAATGCGTTGGACTAACGCCTGATGCGTGGTACTTGGCAGGACTGCAGAAGCAGCAGCGGGTGATCACTGGAGCACTCTGTGATAAATTCTCATCTGGCTGCAGAGTATAGTGTTCCTTACAGATCATTTAATGGAAGTTGGAAAGTCTCATAATCGTGCAGGGCTGTCAAATCCCCCTTTCCATCCTTGTATCATGCAAGGCTGTGGTAGAGTTTAACTCCAGGGTGATACCATGGAAGGATCGAACCTTAGCCAAAGCACGGAGTCAAATGCTAATGTTTTTATTGTATTCATGATAGATACTTGATCATTCAGAAGCATTCAGGCCGATTGTGCGTGATGTCTTTGTGATACACCCACTACATGTGCCATATCACTTAAGTGGTCATAGCTACACCATCCACTGAGCTGCTGGGCAATATGTAAAGTTCCTCTGAAAATGTTTTGCCCTTGAAAATTCACGTACTATTTGTTGTCTAGAAGTGCCCTGTAGAAGTATAATAATTCTGTTGATCTAATTTAAATCTATAAATCTCAGGCATCAAATCTAAATATGTGGAATGGGTGGTAACAGTTGCCTAACATGTCAAGAGTGAAAGGACTGCCGCCTTTCTGTTCACTAAGAAGTCAATATCAAAGGGGGAGAATGTGTTAAGAGGTGAAGAAATGAATGAATTCCATGACACACTTGCCTCTGCTTGCAAGAAGCAAGTGACTACAAATTAGACGACATGCCCTTATTATGAATAACTACATTATAGACAATGATACGGGTTGGTCTTATTTTGAGAACAGCTTTAAGCTTGTTTTCTCTTGGTAACATTTATCCAGATCGAGAGCTTGTTGCTTTGGTTGAACTGAAGGGTGGGGCATAGCAATACCATACTGCATCCCTTAGCTCCAAATGAACTCGTTCACATATGCACTTCTCCTGAACCATGTGGTCCATTTGCACCATGTCCCTAGGTATGAAAGAGTTTTAGAGATTTCATTGTGGCATGCATGCTATGGTGCAGAAGGAAATTGAGTAGCGCAGACATCTAGAAGCCTCCTTTGCAAATTAACTGTGACTTTGTATGTCTAGACTTAAAAATAAATCATGGACGTAAAAGGAACGACTTGAAATTAATTTATAGAAATTGTTATCCCTATAAATAGTCTTATGTGTATAGCTACTCCTAAGGTATCATGAGAGATTTACAAAGTGAGACAGTGAAATGTGCTTTCTTGCACCTTACTGTGATTACCATGTTGTATATACCGTTTGTTCACAGGTTACAAGGAGATTGACAGAGGTGGTTGAGAAGAGTACTTTGCGCCTAGGATCTCTCTTCTCAGTTGCGGTGTAATACAAAGGAAACTGTACAGATATTTGTTGGGTCAGTCCTTTCAATTTTTGAGAACCTTTTTGCCTTTAAAGACTGGAGTAGAGACCTAATTTACACTATCGCAGTCAGATGAACGACACTTTCTCATATTTAATTCACCATACTGCACAGCTTAAAGATGTGTGGGCCAGATTTAAATGTTTATCGCTAATTATCAATTAACTACAAAAAGTATAGTGAAGATATACAACAAATTAATTGAAGTACAGCAAGCTTTTCACCTTTTCTAACCAGCGCTTGGGCTATCTATACTACTATTATAAAGGAAGAACTTTGAGGTTTTGAGGCGGGTAAACTCGGGAACCACAGCGCCAATCCACACACCCGATACATCGTTGTAATCCTCAGGGTGTGCAGATGGACATAGGCTATATAAATTAAAAATAAATACGTTATTAAAAAATATACGTTAAAAAAAAGTAGTCCCTTCAAAGTAGCGCAAGTCGTGACGTGCTTGCTGACAGCATTTATAAAAAAAAATAAAAAAGCAAAGAATGTATAAAGAAAGAAAAAGAAAGCACACGTAGACAATCTGTTCTGTTATGTTAATCACTGGCAGGTGGATGGGTAACGTTCAACACAATGAAAATAGAGGGGATTAAAAATATAAAAAGGTAGTGGACACAGCCTGTGCGTCACGCAGAGCACCCGGGTCACCCCTCTGCGGAGAACAGTCAACAAGTCCTAATAATGTGTCTCGTGGGCAGGTACCACAGCAGGAGAAAGTGACATGAGCAGTGACGTGGGCAGGTTACACAACGTCAGGGCGGGCGGGGGCCCTGAGCCATGATTGCTCCCGGACAACGTTGGGACGAGCTGCTAGTAGTTATAATAAATCCATAGGAAGGTAGTCATATTTATGCTTGATACTACTATGGTGCATTGGGTTATAAGAAATCATTTTTTCTTTTTAAAGTTCTCTGAAGCATTAAGCTATTATAACTTGTTTCAATCCTTGGCAGTTATGGTCCGCTACAGTGCTTAATTTGTAAAACATGAAGTTCAGGTCTCAAATTTTTGTAGGGGGCCACACCCACTTTCCTGGCCCCAACCATTTACTCTATTGGCTCCACCCACATCCTCAATTGGCATTACTGAAAGCCAGATGTTATACCCGATCTGAATTTCAGTGAGGAGCCTTATACAAGTAAGGTTTTCATAGAATGTTCCCGCGCCCACGAAAATTTGATAAAGATGAAATCAAAAGTGCATTGAATGCACAATTTTGGAAATAGGGAGCATATAATGGGGGTCTGCAAATTGCATTTTCCAGAGTCAGAAATGTCCACCTGTGTAGGCTTCTTTTTGGTTGGCCTGTTATATATGTCAAGTTGTGAAATCCTCCGGCATATGCACATCATACAGGCAGCTGATATTTGCCGAGTGCTTCAAATCTTTGACAAATGTATATTTTATGGACAGTGAGTGCCCAGTAGTGCAGGCTTCAGACATACGCACGTTGTGTGACCAAGGCACACACGTTCAAATTTTAAATGTGCTTACAACTAATATTCGGGGATAGTGACTTGTGTTTTTAATAGTTAACACAACAGCAGCGCACTAATATTGCTGCAAATAATCTCTGAGACGCCTTCCCATTTCTCATGAGAGGTGCTGTTTTGATCTAAAAGAAACTTTTTATGGATGTTAAATGAAACGTAAATAGAACATGTCTCTGCAAAATGTCCGTAATAGACTCACATATCACTCACATTAAATAAGAAAACAGTGTTTAAAACAATTAGTTAAAAAATAAGTCAAAGTAATCAGGGCATGACTCTCTGCAGAACATAGCTGCCTTTATAAGGGGGGGCCTTAAAGGCTGGGGCCTTGGGCCAGAGCCCACTTTGTCCATGCCTTAAAACGTCCATGCTTGCTGGGTAGGCCAAGGGTTTTTTGTAGTTGTGCTGCTGAAAGATCTTCCACAGCAGGTGCACCACAAAGGTTACCTGGAAGTACAACTAATGTAAGTGGATACACAGGTGTGTATTGCAAAACAAAAAGCAAAATAATGAAGTCAAATGGAGGAAGGGAAACTGAATTAAAAGAAGTCAGAAAGGGATGGAATGAAAAAAATTAGACAGAATGAGTGGAGGTAAATGAGGTGGAAGCATAGAATGGGAATAAAGATGGAGAACATGGGAGAAAAGACAGAGCCCGAAAGATAGACAAACATGAAGAAGATAAAGAAATCAAGGTAATGAGATGAATGAAGAGAGAGCGAGTGCTATGAAGGGTGCAAGCCAAAGAGAGAAGGAGGCATAAGGAGAAAACCGGTCTGAAAAAAGGGAAATGGAGTACATCTGTTTAAAAAAATGAAAGTTGGGGAAAGTGGAGCTGGCAAAGAAAGACATATAGACAAGAGTGGATGGACACGCAAAGTAAAGAAGGGGCAGATACACAGGAATGGAGGTAGAAAGAAAGAAATGTATTGTTTTGTCAATAACTTTTTTGTGAAGAAAGTTGATGCCCTCTTTGCTCAGGGGGATTGCTGGTTAGAAGTAAACAATGATGCTCAAGAGTGGTGTGCTCTGGTTACTGGTTTTGTGTGGAGCAAAAGTTGATGGCCAGATCAATTGATGGTTCACCTTAATCGCAGGAGAAAATCACATCCACGTCAACCCTGAAAACCAAGATACTTTACTGGTGTTGCCCAAAATTATTCTAAAGGAATGCAGTTGTGTATGTGCTTGATGGCTCTATGTCATTAGGAAAAGGCTAATCCGGGCATGATTTTTATTTTTAGTAAACTGTGTAATCTCAGATAAGGACAATGGGTATAACTAAAGTCAACTAAGACTACAGATCCCAGAATGCAATGGGAATAGGGTGTTAATATGTATGGCGAGAGTCCTGTCTTGAGTTAGAAGAAGCCATCCAAATCCCTATACATGAACCATGTATTGCCCTGTCTGATTGCCTCAGCCATGCCTCTGTGCACCGTGGGTGGTGGCATTGTGAAATAGTCACCCAGTCCGCAGGGTCAGGGGTGAACTTCACACCTGCCACAAATAAGAAGCTTGCTGCCCGTTCCTGTAAGTTTATCGGAGAAAGCGCTGCCTGCTCACGGCGTGAAAAGGAAGGCGAAGGAGCGGCTGTGGAGGGACGCTGCTGTGTCTGTTTATTGGTTGATGAAAAACGTCAATGAAAACGGCGATCATAGCAATCAAAATGAGTATTTTCCTCCTTTTTCATGGATGATACGTTCTGATTGCTCTTTGGGAATATATTTGTTTCTGGGGTGTCTCTCACAGGACGCGGCTGCTATCACCTCACTGACAGACATCTCGCCGTCACTCATGCGTCCACGTTTCCCAGTAGGGTGCTACTTCCCAGGCTCAGATTGCAATCCCAGGGAAGGGGGGGGGGGCGAAGACCACGATGTTCCACCTGGAGGAAGCCTACATCTGCTGTGACTCTGAGTTCAGTGGATACTTCCTCAGGTGGCTCGTGGAGGGTCGATGTACTGAGGTGTAGAGGTCTGTGGTGGAGTCCGGCTACCATATCAAGTCCTCAGTCCGGGATCGGGGCCACCCCTGGAACTAATATTTCAGTTCGTAGTTTGCGGCTGCTGTTGGGAATGCATTCTTATTGCCTCGAGCTGTCACGAGCGCTCAAGCCTGTTTGGATGCTCGTGACAAGCTCGTGTTATTGTAGCACCTTGTTGTCTTTTGAAAGACAGTAAATGTCATCGTTACAGTACATCTGTTGAACGGGCATTACAAGCCTGAACTTCAAGAAGAGAGCACCTAATAAACACCGCTACTGTCTCAACTTCTTTCGTGTCCCTCATTGGCTTTCCTACACTGGCGACGAGCGGGAGCATCACCTGCGCCTAAAGACTTTTGGATTATAATTGTTTTTTTTCCGGATTTCTGGGAAATTGACGGCGCTACCTAAACAGCGTTTGATTTAAAAGGAAGCCGAAGGACCATTGGATTGTGGCGCTTCAGAGAGAACAAGGACCATCGTTTACTTAAAGAATTTTAAATTTGACATCTCTTACTTTTTTTTTTTTCACTTTGTGGCATTTGAATCGTTGCTGCAGAAGTTCGTGCACTCCATTTGGAATCGTGCAATCCTCGTTCTGCTATCGCGTGATCTCAAACCAACGCGCGATTTCAAGCCAACGTGACGTTTTACATCATTGCGCATGGCTTTCTTCACGCAACGTTGCTAGGCAACCTATTGCTTGTTGTCCTTCGCGCAAACGGGGAAGTGCACGAAATTGATCGTCTCCTCTTCTGAAGTACTGTGAAGATCGCGCTAACAGGATACATTGCACGAAATTGATCGTCTCTTCTCTGAAGTACTGTGAAGACCCTGCTATTCACCAGTTATTTAAATACTGGAAATTCAACACAAAAAAAAAAAAAGATAACTATAAGCAAATTCATAATAACTTTATATATATATTTCCTTTTCTTTTTCTTTTCTCCTGTAACTGTATTGCATGATTTTGGTCACTATTTATTTGCATTTTACACTTATTTATGAATTACAATGCATATGTTTTTCTTAAGTGCTGATACATAGTTTGATAATAGTTATAAGTGCATTCATAGTGTATTAATACTTAAAGTAACATGTCTGGTATTGTACCACCTCCTTCATTTTTGTCAGCACCTGGAGAGCCACCCATGGCTTGGGAGATTTGGGAACCTGTATTTTTGGCTTATGTTGACGTATTAGAAGAAGGGGAGTGTGAACCAGAAAGGAAATTGTCCTTGTTAAAACATTGTTTAGGCGGCATTGCTTTGAAGGAATTTAAAACTTTACCTGTTTTAGTGAACCCTGGAGAAATAGATGTGTATGAATATGCTTCGCAACAGTTATGTTTGAGATATGGGAAAAAGAAGAACGTGGTCATGGAGAGGTTTATATTTTACTCTCGGAAACAACGTTCTGATGAACCTGTTGAGGATTTTGTTTCAGCCTTAAGATCATTGGCTGTGACATGTGATTTCGAACATATCTCTTATGAGCAAGTTTTAAGGGACCAGATTTTAATGAGAACTAATAACAAAAAAAGTGCAAGAACGTCTTTGGACAACCTCTGATATGTCTCTCAACAATGCCATAGACATTGCCAAGTCCATAGAACATTCAGAAAAGTTTGTTAAAGAAATCAGAGGCAATGACAAGAGTGATGTTTTCAGTGTATCTAAAGATAGGGATAAGTTTAAGAAGAGTTTTTCGCAGAGAAATGAGTTTTCTGCTAAGACTGATAACAAATATAGGAATCAGAAACATGACAAAAGAACCACTAAACTATTGTGTTTTAGGTGTGGTAGTGATGGACATTTAGCAGATAATAAGAATTGTCCAGCACTAGGCAAAACTTGTTCAAAGTGCTATAAAAAAGGTCATTTTACCAAGTATTGTAAATCCACACCAGGGAGGACGAATTGTGTACATGAATGCTGTGAAGAGTCTCAATCAGATGATGAAGGAACTTTTCAAGTTAACACCGTCATCAATGTTTGTGAAGATGGTGATTGCAAAAAATTCCCATCTTGTATTATAACCATTGATGATGTGAGCTTAGAAATTTTTGTAGACTCATGTGCTTGGTACACTTTAATTTCCTTAAACGTATTTAAAGACAAATTTACGAATAAGAACCTAATTGACTCTGATGTTTCCCCTGGTGGTTACACGGGTCACAGGATTGACTTAATTGGCTATTTCATAGCAGATATACAATTTTCTGGGAACCACATTTCAGGGAAGATTTATGTGTCAAGGTCTGGTCTGTCACTTTTGAGTTGGCCACACCAATACCAATTGGGAATGAAAATTGATCCAAGGGCTGATCCTCCCGTGTATGTGGTGCAACCTGTGAGTGTATCTAGTGTCTCTGGGGACAGTTCCTTACTTGTTGAGGATTTACGCCAATCTTTTCCTACGGTGTTCAGTGGTACCTTGGGTCGGTACAAGGGCTTTGAACATGTCATCAAATTGAATGAGAATTCCGTCCCTGTAAGACACAGAGTAAGAAATGTCCCTTTATCCTATAGAGTCAAACTTAAGGATATGCTAAAAGATTTGTGTGAGAAGAACATCATTGAACCTATCGAGTCGTCACCTTGGGTTTCTCCGATTGTCATTTCAATTAAATCCAATGGTGAACTTAGGCTATGCATTGACCTTCGCAGTGTCAATAACGCCATTTGGGTTGATTCGCACCCTTTACCAAACCTCCATGAGATGGTGTCAACATTGGCTGGTGCACAAGTTTTTTCATGTGTTGACCTAGCCAGTGCTTACCACCAAGTTGTACTTGCTGAAGAGTCCAAAAACATTACTGCCTTTATCACACCTGAAGGGTTATATAGGTTTTGTCGCATGCCCTTTGGACTAGCAAGTGCTGCCTCCGTGTTCCAGAGGTTAATGAGAGATACCCTGGAAGGTTTGAGTGGTGCAATAGCTTTCCAGGACGACATTTTAGTTCATGGGAAGGATGACTATGAGCATGATAGTAATCTGAGGTGTGTGATTGCTGCATTGGCACAGAAGGGCCTTACACTTCGCCTTGATAAATGCAAATTTAGGCAAAAGGAGGTAGAATATCTTGGTCACACTATTAGTGGAATGGGAATCAAACCAAAGAAGAATCACGTTAAGAGCATTGTGGATGCTCCTGTGCCTACGTCAAAAGAGCAACTTGTAGCTTTTTTAGGTCTCATTGAGTTTTACGCTAAGTTCATCCCAAATTTTTCAGTAAAAGTTGACCCATTCAGATGTCTGTTGAAGAAAAATGCAAAGTTTGTTTGGACTGATGTAATGACACAAGCTTTTGAATCCTTAAAATTGTTCATAGTGAATGCCCCCTGTTTAAAACCCTTTGTCATTGGTGTGAAATGCATCATCATGGTAGACGCCAGTGCTTCTGGTTTGGGTGGAGTTCTTTTGCAGAAAGACTGTGAGAAAGAATGGGTTGTGGCATATGCATCTAGGGCTTTACGTGATGCTGAAAAGAATTACTCCGTTATAGAGAGTTAAGCAGTGTAAAGAAGTACCTCATAGAGGGTTGGCCTGAACAGAGGAAGTTATCCGTGACAAGCTCGTGTTATTGTAGCACCTTGTTGTCTTTTGAAAGACAGTAAATGTCATCGTTACAGTACATCTGTTGAACGGGCATTACAAGCCTGAACTTCAAGAAGAGAGCACCTAATAAACACCGCTACTGTCTCAACTTCTTTCGTGTCCCTCATTGGCTTTCCTACAGCTGCTTGTGCTTCAGATTATCTAGCGCTAAAAGCACCCTACTCTACGCATTGCATGTTTATCTTCTTTTTCAGAAACAACCAAATCGCACTGTTTTTCTTTCGCAGGTCCACAGCTGACTCGTTTAAAATCTTTAATAATGAAAGCATTTGACTGTGTGTCTGTTAATATCTTGATGTTTTGTACAATTTAGGAAATCCCCCTGGACTTCCTCAATGTATCCTCCAAGTTGACATGTTGTTGGCCCTCGCTAATTACAAGCCACGTTGTGATGTTTCACTCAGAAACCTCGTATTATGGTAGTCGACTGGCCTCTAGTGGCCACTATGGTTTCTGTATTTACTAACTGCTTCATAAAACCAGAATCAATGCAATCAATGTGGATAGCTTTAAGTTTCAAAGAATCTTGTCGGGAAACGTTTTAGTTTTCGGTGAAAGTCTTTTAAATTTATATTTTATAGTTTGAAGTTTCCGAGTATGCTGCTTGTGCCGTGTTTTAAAGTGAAACTTGTAGGCCATTAAAAAAACACAGATTGTTATTTAAGCAGTAGCTGTATCTGCTGTTATGTTTTCCCACACGTTAACGAATTACGAGATTTGGTGCTTTTACTGTTTTAAGTCCGTGAACAGAGTTTTACTTTAAGGCATGCCTTTTAGACGTACCTTTTTAAAATGAAGGGGAAACTTTTTGCACGGTATTTTCTCTTTGTTTCTAAAATGCACGTTTTCTCAGCCGCTTATTGGAGCAGATGTTACGAAGGCGATCATGAGGTCAGGCAATTACTGTCTGAAAAACTAAGTTTCCTTAAAAACTTCAGGCGGTTGCAATAGTATTGCATCAGGTTAGCATTCAAACTGACTTAGAAACAGGAAGTGTAACCACCCACTTCCACATTCATCTTGTGGCCTTGCTTGGTTGTGAGTGTGGGTTGTATTGTATGCCAAACAAACTAACTCTTGGATGTTTACTATTTAGGCGGAAAATGCTCAAAATAAAACACTTTTCCCTGCTCCCATGTTTGTTTCCTGCTTGAATTTTACATATGTATTTGTAAAATACTTCTCCCAGCGACTAGATAGAAATTACATTCCAGGAACAAAAAACAGCATTTGTACAGGTAAAGTAAGACCCCAAAGTATCTGGAATAGGGTAGCTCTGACACGTTTTGTTTTTGTTTAAGCTGTTCAGAGGTATGTAGGACCTTTTGTACAATACAGGCGGACTTCATCAGCATTTAAACGAGGGGCTTCAAAAGCTCCCTTAGCAGTGAGCACTTAAAATGTGAGATTTATCTTGTTGACGAATCAGCTTAAGTAAAATAGTATAATGCCAAATAATTTGATGGAGTCATTAGACATGTCTCCAACTGATACAAAATGCAACAGCCAGGCTTATTTTAGGACTCCCCGGATCAGCCAGACTATACTCATCTGATCAATTTTCACTGGCTTCCTTTTGGTAAGTGCTGCACCTTCAAAGCTTTTCGCTTTTGCCATAAAGCGGGGTACTAGACAGAACCACATTATATGACAGACCTATTTCCCCAAAACTGCCTGACTAAACAACTGCACTTTTCAACTGCTTTATTGGGCAGCTTTAAACTTTGTCCCCCCAGCGCTCACCATAGTATTAGCTGTTCTGGGGCCGCCTTCAAGCCTTCACCTGAGCTTATCAGTGCGTTGCATTTCCTCGGCGTGGGAGCTGTAAGCTCACTTCACTGAGGTGGGACTTTGTCCCCCAGTGTTCACTGCAATATAAGCCTTTCACCGATACTAAAAGCACAAGCATTCCCTATGGGGAAAGTGTAACCCTTGACTTCCACGGCAATACGTAGAAAACCTTAAAAAGATCGGTTTTAACTGAGATTGAAAGGGAATTTATTTGGGAATTCTCCCCAAAAGTTTTTAATTATACAATACTTTATATTCAGCTCAACAAAGTACTCGAAAATAAGGTCCTCCAAGTGTAAAGGAGCAGTGCAGGTGACAAGGTGATTAAAAAGTGCACAAGTGCTATACAAATTCCAGATATATACAAGTGACTGACAAGGATAAATGGATATTTTGAACAACACTCAGCATAGGAGTGCTGGTATCCTCAATCAATAAAAAAACAGTCCACTTTGATAGTTGTCGATGTTTTGACCCCACATACAGATTAATTAGACAAGGATCATCATCAGGACGGAAGATTATGTTGGAAACACCAAAGAGTTGTAGCAAAAGCTAGCCCCACTGATATGCATGACGTGATGGGGAGTCTGAACCGTCATCATGGCTTGATAAGCAGGTTAAGTAAATGCACTAGCACCATCTAAGAATCGGTGCAACTTTGATTTGGTCGTCTTTAATGTGGTGACTTGGCGCGGCAAAATATAACCTCTGCTGTAAAATCGGTGGAGTATTGCAGAAAAAGGACCAACTTTCGTGTCAACATTTAATGGTGTGGCCCCAACTCAGGGAAACAAAGTTTAAACTGAGTGGTTAAGTTTTAGTTCGTTGCATTCACCATCTTTCCATATGCACAATTCATGCTAGCTGCTGTGCTGGGCCGAAAGTGATCCAGTGAAGTAGTGTGGCTCACTGGTTAGAGGCGGCAGACCCGAGAGCAGAGGACGGCCCGGGACCAGGGTTCGATTCCCGGCGCGGCAGGTTTCTGGACCAGGGTCAGCGGTGTTGGACCCTGCCCGCCCAAGCACTGCAGGAGCGAAGCATGCACCAGTCCCCTTCTCGTATCCACCGAAAACCCACTGATTAGATTCCACAGTGAGCCATCCAGTGAACCCGAAAAGAGGGTGGTTTGAGACGAGACACCAAGTCTCCCACCCTGTAGAATAGCAGGACACGGCTCCCTCCTTCACGCCTCCGCACCTGTGGTAAAAGGGAGAGAACGTCTCTCAATATGCAATATACAATATAGCCTTTGCATTCATGACCATGTTCCACCAAAACACCAAATAACATATACCCCTCCTTCTCCTTACCAGTGGTAAGTGCAGGCTTAGCTTCGTGTAGGAACTGGGTTCTCCACGATATAAAATAGTATCCCAGGGAGATAAAAACCCAGTCAGGGGCACAAAAACATAAGGTGTCCTGCAAGCACTAAAGGTGCCTAAGCACTGTACAAAAAAGGGGAAAAAGAAGGCTGGGGACAAAGTCACGTACTACCAGCTACAAAAAACCCCTTTGATAAAGTATATAGCTTGGAAGGGGTACAAGGAAAAGACTAGCGACTCTCCTTCCTAAGCGCCAGCGTCTTGTGTACACAGGAGAACAGCGGAATGACCCAAAACGTCACTTCCGCGTTCACAACGATGTGGACAGACGTTATGCGCGTCTGCCTGTGCGTCTGCCTGGTGGAAAAACAAACAGCGCGTCAAACACCGCCGGCAAGACCAAGGTGAGAACGGGAGCCCCCGCTCTCAAACTAAGTGCACACAAAGACAATCTGCTGACAACAAACAAGGAAGGGCAAAAATAACAAGGGTAAGGACCAAAAATAGAAGCAAAGGGAGAAACGGGGAGAGGAGCAGAGGGAGAAGACTAACTAACTAACTAACACGGAGGGAAAAACAGGAACAGCTAAAAACGGGAAAAACAGGAAACCCAAACGCACTGAAATCCCCCACGAGCCCGTGGGAGACTATAAGGAGCAAAAGGCAACAGAACTCCTCAGCAATGCAGGAACCAAAAAGCTGGATACCAAAGAGCTGGATACCAAGGCCACAACGTTGGCGATATCGAGCAATGAACAAGGAGGTAGGACACAAATAAATACCTCAGCCCCAGGTCATGTGATGGTGGCCCATGGTCACAGAAACAGGACTAACTGCAATTCCCTAACAGTACCCCCCCCCTACAACCCTTCCCACGGGACGGGGCTTCAAGGGGTGCTGCCTATGAAACAATCGGACCAATCGAGGGGCATGAACACCTCCAGCTGGCTCCCATGTCCTATCCTCCTGTTTATATCCCTTCCAGTCAATCAAATAAAAGAGACGACCCCTAACCCGCTTGGAGTCACAGATGGCATTCACCTCAAATTCCTCCTGACCATTGATAGTTAAGGGAGGGGGTGGGGGCAACTCCTGTGCAGAAGGTGTATAAGGTTTCAATAGTGAGGCATGAAACACTGGATGGACCCCATAGTCCTGTGGTAACTCCAGCTTCATTGCAACCGGGTTAATGACCTGGATTATCGGAAAGGGGCCTACGTACCTGGGCTGCAATTTACGGGACCCTTGCAACCTCAGGTTACGGGATGCCAACCACACCAAATCGCCCACCTGATATGGGGGCGCTGGGACCCGATGTTTATCCGCTTGTGCCTTCATGGCAGCCTTGGCCTCCACCAGACTTTCCCGGGCCAAACCCCAGATATCACTCAATTGCCTACAGATCCCGTCTATGGCTGGCATGCGTCCCGTGGGTTGAATAGCCACTGCCCTAGGGTGGTACCCAAGTGAACAATAGAACGGGGTCATGCCCAAAGCTGAGTGCAAGCTGTTATTGTATGCAAACTCAGCGATGGGCAGAGCTGTCACCCAATCACATGACAAAGAGGTAATCAAACATCTCAGATACTGTTCCATTGTCTGGTTAGTTCGCTCAGTCTGTCCATCAGACTGAGGATGGTATGCCGATGACAAACGTATTTCTGTCTTCAAAACCAGACATAGTTCGGACCAAAAATGAGATATGAATTGCGCCCCCCGGTCAGATATAATCACCTCTGGCAACCCATGTAAACGTACTACAGAAGTCATAAAGACCACTGACATTTCTTTCGCCGTTGGGATCTTGCGGAGTGGTATAAAATGTGCCATTTTGGTGAATAAATCCACCACCACCAATATGGCCGTATATCCCGAGACCAATGGTAATTCCGTTACAAAATCCATACTTATGGTATGCCAAGGGGATGGCGGCACCTCCAAAGGGCACAGGAGCCCAAAGGGCTTACAGTGCGATGGCTTATTAATGGCACATACAGGGCAGGATTTCACATATCCCTGGATGTCCTTGATCATGGAGTCCCACCAAAACCACCGCTCACACAGCTCTCTCGTCTTTCTCATCCCAGGATGAGCCACCAGTGCAGATGAATGGCACCACTCCAAAACCTCATCCCTTAAAGAAGGAGGGATTACCATCCTGTCCCCATGATACAACAACCCCTCTCTCTCTCTTACCTCAGGCACAGATAACACAGAGCTTAGATCAAGAAGCTTCAATCGCTCCCTTACCAAACCAGGAAATTCATCCATCTCTGTGGCCCCCACTATCCGTTTACCCTCTATCATAGCTCTATTCTCTGTCACGGGTTCTTCCCCTTTAGGTTCATTATGTATACGAGAAAGAGCATCGGACTTAACCTGCTGGGCCGCTGGCCTGTAAGTGATGACAAAATCGTATTCGTTGAAGAATAACACCCACCGCATCTGGCGAGGTGTCAATGCCCTAGCGGAACGGAAGAATTCGAGGTTTTTATGATCCGTATAGATGGTAATGACGTGTCTGGCGCCCCACAAATAGTGTCGCCATTCCTCGAATGCCAATTTTACAGCTAGCAGTTCTCGTTCGGCCACTGTATAATTCCGTTTGGCAGGCAACAAGGTCTTTGAAAAGAACGCTATTGGATGCATATGGCCTGTAGATTCGTCGCGCTGGGATAACACCCCACCCACTGCACACATGGATGCATCGGTCTCTACGAAGAACGGCAGGGCAGGATCAGGATGTACTAACACGGGGGCAGATGTAAAATGCTCCAATAATGAGTGAAAAGCAGTCTGCGTCTCACTGGTCCACTCGAAAGGAACACCCTTTCGTAACAGGCGAGTCATTGGTGACACCACCTCAGAAAAATGCGAAATGAAACGCCGATAAAAGTTGGCGAAACCCAGGAGCACCTGGATTTGTTTCACAGAGGTAGGCACAGGCCAGGTCACAATGGCCTTTATCTTCCCTGGATCCATTCGTATTCCCTGTGCTGAAATGATGAACCCAAGAAACTCTACCTCTTGAGTGTCAAACTGGCATTTCTCTAGCTTGGCATATAGATGGTGCTCCCGGAGGGTCCGTAACACCTGAAGGACATGTTCTGAATGCTCTGCCCTTATCTCTGAAAACACAAGTATATCGTCCAAATAGACGATAACCGTGCGATCCAGGTATTCACTGAGCACCTCATTAATGAAGAACTGGAATGCCGCCGGCGCATTACACAAGCCGAACGGGATTACAGTGTATTCATATAGACCATACTTGGTCCTAAAAGCCGTCTTCCACTCATCTCCGGGTCTCATCCTTATAAGATGGTAGGCTCCCCGCAAGTCCAACTTTGTAAAGACGGTAGCCTTGCGGAGCTGATCTAACAACACGGAGATGAGTGGAAGAGGATACCTATTCTTTACTGTGGCCGCATTCAAGATCCTATAGTCCACACATGCCCTGAGGGTCCCTTCCTTCTTAGGAATAAAGAAAATAGCAGACAACACAGGGGAGGAGGATGGACGAATGAACCCGAGTCTCAACATCTCATCGATGTACTCCTTCAAGTGTTCTTCCTCAGGTTCTGACAATGCGTACACCCGGCTACAAGGCAAGGAGACCCCCGGTACCAGATCGATCTTACAATCATAAGCCCTGTTTGGGGGAAGTTCCTGGGCATTCGTTTTATCAAAGACGTCCTTAAATTCCGAGTACTGTGGAGGGACAGATCCCACATCCGTCACAGCGCAGACCAAGGGGTCGATCTGTGCCCCTGCTACAGCATAACAATGCTTCAAACAGTGCGCTGAATCTAACGTTACCAGCCTCTGCACCCAATCAATCCTGGGATTATGCTTCTGCAGCCATGGTACCCCCAACACTAAACCAAATGAAGGGGTCTCAATTAAGTCGAAAACCACCATCTCAGAATGCCCATTCTCACATGATAAACCCAAAGGTGCGGTCCGACGGGTGATACTCCCCGATGTCAGCTCGGTACCATCAATAGCCCTTACAGACTCAGGTCGTTCTTTCAACTGCCAAGGAACCCCCAGTTTCTCTGCCATAGTAATGTCCATAAAATTGCCAGTGGCACCTGAATCCAACAGCACCGACACAGAAACACATTCCTGAGTTCGTAACAGTAACTGAGCGTTAATGACAAAATGTCTAGGTGCTTGGTCTACAGATCCGACCACCTCATACTGTTGACCACCACATTCACCTACCCTATGGTCTACCTGAACACAAGCCACCTTCTTGCCAAATCCCACACCAGAGGGCTTCACTGGACATTCCCTGGCGAAATGACCCCCTTGACCACAATATAAGCACAGATTGTTCTCCCTCCTTCTTTTCTTCTCCTCTGGCGCCAAAGGACCCCGTACCCCGCCCAGTTTCATGGGCTCAGGGGCCACCTTGTTATCCCCTGTACTCTTTACCTCCGCCTTTGCGTAACTACCTCTGGTTGCCTGAAACCTGCTACGCTCACCTCGCCTCTCGGAGACCCTATGGTTCAGTTTAACCACCAGATCTATGAATGCCGCACAATCCTCCGGTGGATCTACCACTTGTGACACAATGTCCTTTAGCTCTTCGCAGAGACCCTGGTAGAATATTGAAGTTCTCTTTTCAGTGGGCCAATGGGTCTCAGATACCAGTCTGTTAAAGGATGCAATATAGGACAACAAATCCTGTCTGCCCTGCCGGAGCTTCATCAATTCCGCATCACTAGCCTGCATAAACGCATGCTTGGCAAACAGCCCCCGCATCAGTTCTTTAAATGCGCTATAATTGTACAATAACCGATCATCACTATCTACCAAAGGTATAGCCCATTGAGCAGCATTACCAGCCAAATAGGATATTGTAAAGGCCACTTTTGCGGAATCGTCAGGGAAGGCACTCGGTCTGCACATGAAATGTAGCTGGCACTGGGTCATAAACATCCCGAATTTCTCGCTATCTCCCGTAAATCTTTCAGGAGGGGCCAACGGCACTGCTACCGGGGACGACACTGTAACGTTAATGGGGTTACTAGAGCTGCTGCCTCCCATTGTACCCTGACCCGTCCCCCCGCTATACTGGAAGGTCGCAGGGTGGAGAATGGAAGAGGCCCCCCTTTGATATGACTGCTCTCTGGCCCTAACAGCCACTAATTCTTGTTTTAAACCAGCGTTTTCCTGCTGTAGCTCCTGAACCTGTGTCTGTAAAGTCTGCAATGCCCCCATAATGTCCTGCATTGAGGGACCTCCTGAACCATCCCCCACGGCTTTCCCATCCACGTCCATGTTCGCTCAGGCAGTGCTAAATACGTGGGCTCGATATTCTGTTGGACCCTGCCCGCCCAAGCACTGCAGGAGCGAAGCATGCACCAGTCCCCTTCTCGTATCCACCGAAAACCCACTGATTAGATTCCACAGTGAGCCCTCCAGTGAACCCGAAAAGAGGGTGGTTTGAGACGAGACACCAAGTCTCCCACCCTGTAGAATAGCAGGACACGGCTCCCTCCTTCACGCCTCCGCACCTGTGGTAAAAGGGAGAGAACGTCTCTCAATATGCAATATACAATATAGCCTTTGCATTCATGACCATGTTCCACCAAAACACCAAATAACATATACCCCTCCTTCTCCTTACCAGTGGTAAGTGCAGGCTTAGCTTCGTGTAGGAACTGGGTTCTCCACGATATAAAATAGTATCCCAGGGAGATAAAAACCCAGTCAGGGGCACAAAAACATAAGGTGTCCTGCAAGCACTAAAGGTGCCTAAGCACCGTACAAAAAAGGGGAAAAAGAAGGCTGGGGACAAAGTCACGTACTACCAGCTACAAAAAACCCCTTTGATACAGTATATAGCTTGGAAGGGGTACAAGGAAAAGACTAGCGACTCTCCTTCCTAAGCGCAAGCGTCTTGTGTACACAGGAGAACAGCGGAATGACCCAAAACGTCACTTCCGCGTTCACAACGATGTGGACAGACGTTATGCGCGTCTGCCTGTGCGTCTGCCTGGTGGAAAAACAAACAGCGCGTCAAACACCGCCGGCAAGACCAAGGTGAGAACGGGAGCCCCCGCTCTCAAACTAAGTGCACACAAAGACAATCTGCTGACAACAAACAAGGAAGGGCAAAAATAACAAGGGTAAGGACCAAAAATAGAAGCAAAGGGAGAAACGGGGAGAGGAGCAGAGGGAGAAGACTAACTAACTAACTAACACGGAGGGAAAAACAGGAACAGCTAAAAACGGGAAAAACAGGAAACCCAAACGGACTGAAATCCCCCACGAGCCCGTGGGAGACTATAAGGAGCAAAAGGCAACAGAACTCCTCAGCAATGCAGGAACCAAAAAGCTGGATACCAAAGAGCTGGATACCAAGGCCACAACGTTGGCGATATCGAGCAATGAACAAGGAGGTAGGACACAAATAAATACCTCAGCCCCAGGTCATGTGATGGTGGCCCATGGTCACAGAAACAGGACTAACTGCAATTCCCTAACAAGCGGACTCGATAATTCTCTCGCCTCGGTGCCCACTCTGATCAGCGATCACACTCGGCAACTCTGGGCATTAGCTTGCCTCATCTTCACTAACGGCCCCACCAGACCGCCGGGGATGCCTGGTCTCACCCTGGAGATACCCATTAAGGGACCATCTCTCAGGGAAGCCAGGAAGGGTTTCGCAGCGGTCGAAGCGCCTTGGGACCCTACGGGTAAGTAGTGCGCTATATAAATGCCAATACATTTACATTTACATTTACATCCAAGGCCTTGCGCATACCAAGGCAAAGACCTGGCCAAGAGCAGGCCCGTCTGTGTCAGTCAATGAGAGCCCGGAGGAGGCTGAGCTGGGTCTACTCTCTTGGCTCTTTCCTTTTATTTTTCTTCCGGCCCCCCCTTCTTTATTTACTGATATCATGGGGAAGAGAAAAATCCAACTACCCAGGCCAATCCCAAGTCTCCTGGTAAGCCGCGGACTTTAATAAAGAACTACATAAACGGCGCAATGGAAGCAATTGACAAAGAAATTACATGTGTTGAAGAGAGACTAACTATTTGCAAATAAAGGCACAATAGATATTCTAAATGACCATCCAAAGGACAGTTATCTTAATAAGTCTCCCAATCTTGTTGTAGAAAAGGCAGTAAATGACTGTGTTCAAGATATTTCAGTTTGTAGTATTACAGTCTCCCTGCCCGACCTACATCATAACCCCCCAAATCGCATAAAGACACCTGGGGCTCATTCCAAAGCATTAGATACCAACTCGTTGACAGGGATAGTAACAAACCTCAAGGTCTCTGCTAAGCCAATTAGTATTAATACTAGAACCATAAACCCTACAATACATGCAGAAGATTTTAAGACATTGCTTGCCTCAGCTCAAGCATTTGAATCCCCAGTGAAGATCTCATTAGGCACTCTTTCTTCCAGATTAATACATGTGGAGAGCCTAACTACTAGTTGTTTAGATTTAATAAAGCTTAACAACAAGCTTGGTTACCACCTGCCAATTATCTAAAACTAGTGCAATACGTTCCCCGACTATTCCTATTTCCCTTCATCACGCTATGGGTGACCAACCACCATCACAGTCTCCTGTCTGTGGCATGACCACTCTGCCTGTGATTCATAACACAATTCTGTTGTTACCTCTTAATATGCAATCTCGCAATGAGCAGGTAAAATGGGCAGGAGTTTGATTTTTTTTACTTGCCTCCCAAAGCTTCACCTTTCGTCATAATTCTGGCAAATGTACCCACTTTACCCATAATATATATTGAACCCTTGGAGTCTTTGAGAAACAAGTCCTTAAACTGGGTAGGTTACAAAAACAGGTCTGTCGGGGCCCTCTTTGATGATATCAAAATGCTTAGAAGGGTAGAATGGGTTGGCAGGGGTACTAAAACTTTACCTGGAGATCCCTATCTGTGTCCTCACATCAAATATCAGTTTTACCACTTGGTTATTTTAGTGACTATTGTAAGCAGCCCAAGTTTGCCTTTTAAACCTTTTATCTGTTTATGCACCTGAATTCCATCTTACTATTTCAACTCATAATCGATTCGCTAGGTTAGTGACATTAGATGGCGTTGATTGACTTATTGCTGAACCTTCTGTGGCTCTCTTATCTGGTAATGATCAAGCCCTAGCAAACAGAGGGTCCTTGCCAAATTCAAATGATTGTTTCTGTGTGCCAAGCTTTCATCCTTCTGCTGCTTGAAATAACTGGTTAATTCTCCCACTTCAGACTCAAGGCTCTAGGGAGTCTCACAGCACACGAATTGCAGAGTTTTATTTTGGAATGTGGCAGGCCTTTATTCCAAGGCTGATACGCCAGAATGGTTGGACGTTGTGGCAAACTTTCAGATTTTGTTTTCAGGAGACCTAGTCTGTTGAACTTGTTCACAATAATGGTTACAGAACCTTCCACATATCAGCAGCGCCTTCTAAAGTTGGTAGACCCAAGGGTGGCTTATGCATTTATATCTCCAACTATGTGTCATTTCCATATATAATAACTGTGACAACTACCTTGTACTTTCAAATTATTGATATTGAATTTCACCTTATTACCATTTTATGCTGGTTAACTATTATGACAATGCACCGTGGAGCGATTTACTGACAGTTCTTGGCCAGCTGGATCGATAACTTGACTCCCACCTTTAAGTGTGATAAGAAGGAAGTTACTTTGTTTCTGGGGTGGTGATTGTAATATTTATTTGTGCCTGTTGTTATCAAAAAGAAGATTTACGGTTTGTCAGACATCCATGATAGTGATCAATCCCATTTCACTTTTAATATTTATGGTGATATTTTGAACGAACTGCTGTTTAAGTATGCACTTGCTTTCTCCAACAAACTCTGTATCCCTTTGTTTCATTTGATTGCACATTCAACGAAAGGGGTGACAATATTGTCATTGATTGTATTATGTCATCTCATAGACTTTCTCTACTGATATCTAATTTTACCTCACAAACCATTTCTTTGAGTGATAATTATCCATGGAGTGTAAACCTTCATTCTAATTGTTTGATGAACCCAAAAAAATCGATAAAGTATGCTTAGTTGATAACATCGAGATAGCAACACGTAATGGTATTTCACTACGCTGGTCCCAGGTTAAATTAGAATATTTTCCTGGAAAAGCTGGTTACTAAACATAGAGAGGTTTTGAGACCTGACTTAATGACGTATCCAGCCCTAACAATATTCTACAGGCCTTCCTTTCTGTCACTAAGGGGACCAAGGAATGTTTAACGGACACTAAGCGACAGTCTAACCACTGTAGACAAGGTTGGTTTGACCCCCAGATGTTTCAAGTCCCATAAACTACTCAGTTTTGCTCTTCTCAAATCCCCCAGGTGTACTCAGGAAAAAAAGATCTAAAGGATGAAGCCTGGGAGTCCCTTATTGAAGCAAGCTCAAACAAAGGTAGTACAGCTTTCTGGCCTGTTCTAAATGGCCCCTACTTAAGAGATGATAGGGGTCCAAGATTGGAGGCTGCCATTAATGAAACTGACTGGGTGACTCACTTCACCAAAATATACTCCAATCCTAGTTTGGCGTTGGTAGGGAAAGCTTCTGCCGCCTCAGCTGCTGTTTCTGTTTCTTATTTGGGTATCTTGGTTGAGAAACATGGTTCTTGGAAACAAGCCATTATGTCTAGGAAGTTGCATTTCATGAAAGCCCCACCACAACACTGTCAAAGTTTGTTTCTAAATTCGACAAGAAGCTTTTGAATGAAACGTAACCATCTGCGAAGCCAAATGTGTGTGTCTGCTCTGCATGGTGTGGAAGTTTGGGCATATAGCAATAGTAAACCCCTCCAATTGGTGGAGAATGCCTTTTTAGGAACCTCCTCTCAGTTCCCAAGAGCTGCTCCTTGGATGTCTGCCTCTCTGAACTTGGGCCTCCTTTCATATCAGATACAGCCAGTTTTCAATTAATTCTTTTATGGCATAAGATCTGGACTTGCGACAATACCTTATTGAATTGTAAGGTTATCAATGTTTCTATTTTTACAAATTCCCTGGCTGAATTATATCAAACAAACCTGCCAGGATTTGAGACATGCTGAATATTTTGACCGTCCTGATACACTAGAGCATACCAGTAGGAAGGAATTAGAAAATATAGTTTCCTTATTCTATCCGGCGATCCGGGGAGTCATGGTGAGTGCCCCTTGCACCTCTTGTGGGGTCTAGGAGAAAGAATTGGAGGACCCCATTGGGGATGCAGACTGGGCGCGTGCATGCGAATTGGTGAAGAAGGTGTCCTGCAACCATAGATTTAAGTTTGCTTCATTTCAATTTTCTTCATCACACTTATGTGACTCCTAAGCAATTGAATAGGATGGATCTCTAGAGAGAGGAACGATGTAGGGACTTGGGGGCCACTTTCTTGCACTTAGCCTGGGCCTGTGGTGCGATTCAGGGATTCTGGGGGGAAGTGGTGCCTGTAATAGTGTGAGTGACGGATATAGAGATCCCTCTGACTCTGCTGGCTTGCCTCTCGGGGGTGGTGGTGAAGCCCAAGGGGCGGAAGATTCCTTATAACCTTGCCCAGCTTGCACTGCTTCTGCTCAAAAGGCGAGTGGCCATCGGTGGATGGGCAGCCAAGTACTGCTCATGTCTACTTGGTTGCAGGATCTCCTTGAATGCGGGCTGCCAGAGGAGATAAATATGCGCCTTGACCGCCCTGATGAGGGTGCGATAGGTGAGTTCATGTTTAGGGGGTGTCTTCTCAATACATTTACTGCTGAGGATGTTGCTAACTTGGAGGATGGCTCTGACTAGAAGTTATGACTTTAAGGCGCTCTGTGCCGATTTATCATCATTTGTGACAGCCCAGTGTGACATTATTGTATTATTCACTGTATCTCTGGCTCAATGACTTGGTTTCGATGTGTTATTGCACCCTCGCCAGTTGTGTAAATGCTAGTTCAGTCGTGTGCACTGTTGCTTTTGACTGTACTGCCATGATATGCGACTGGGAATTCATTCCTATATGAGATTGGAGCCATGCACTGCCTATGTTTTTCTTTTTGTTTTTGTTCTTCTGTACAAAATCAATAAAGCAAAGTTTAACCCCTTGCATGCGTCGGAGGGCCCCCGGCCGTCCAATGTCACGGTGGGCGTGTGCGTCGGACGCTGTCCGATTTGCGCACGCGTGGACTTCGCCCTCACAGCGGGGGAATTCCAGCCGCGCCCAAAGAGTTAAAACAGGTCTAGTATATCTTTCATAATCTTAGACCAACCACAGAACTTTTAAAACCTACTGTTGTCAAGAATCAAATGATGTTTGTAACTTAGGATATACATCCATTCCTTACATTTGTACATAATTCCCGTCACAGGTTTGTTTTAATTAATTTCAGACTGGATATATTTCATTGTCTGATCACCTTTCCTACTGTAAATGACGGGTCTGAAGTTTTAATTAAATGCCCGTGTGACAATGTTTCTAATCAAAGCACCTTACACACTCTTTTCTTTTGTACATTTGAAGCTCTTAATATTGACTATTTTACAAGAACTAAAATGTGTACCATGTCGTCCTGCCTATCTGTTTTTGCAATCTCTACCCACTTTATCCATTTGCTGTATTGTGTCAAGCTATTTATGACCTATGATTGATCTTAGGAAATCCTTCATCAAACATAATGATTCTAATGTGCCAAGATGAACTTGCATATAATGCATTATTTGCACTAGATGATCGCACTGTAATTTTAGCTGGTCTTTTCTCTTTTAAGTTATTTATGTATGTATACTTGTTTTTAATCTTAAAATGACAATGTACTATTGAATAAAGTAAAATCGAATAAAGTTAATTTTGACTTGACTTGGTCACTGTACCATAGAAAGCGCACTGGTGGTCGTGCTTTCTTGGTCACCAAAGCCCAGAGTTGGAACAATTTGCTATCCGTGTGGAGTAAAATTACCTACAATTCCTTAAAGCTCGTAAAACTCTTCTCTTCTGTTTGTAATCTTGTTTTCCCATCTCTCTGTTTATGTGACCAGTACCAGGACACCTCAGGGTACTTGTGTTCTCTAAAAAATTAAAACAACTATAAATATAAGACCAATATTATTACCTCTTCTACAAAGCTACTTCACACATATTCGAAGAGGAAACATAATTTCTGGTTTTGTTCTTTGATAAGCAATGTATTGCATTTTCTATTAAAATAATTTTACTGGACAGACATTGGAATGTAGGTGACACTCATTTATGTCTCTTGTCCATTACACTGACCGAGATTGGATATGTTACCGGAAACACCAACTTGAAACTCTGAAAGGAAGAATTCTGATACTCATGAATGACGTGTCCCAGGGACATCTGACCGATGTGCTTTCTTAGAGACAAGAAGCATCGTACTTTTGTTAGACGACTGCAACATCTGACAGTAGGCATATATATGGATACCGGTCTGACTGGGACTTGGGAGTTCTCATAACGAAAAAAAACTTTTTAGGGCAAGTAGATGAATTTTTACTCCAGTGCTGCTGGTTCAATTTGTGCTGGACTGAACTGTTTTAAAGCTGATGGTTATTTTTGTTTCTTGAAACGATCACAGGATTTATTACAGAGCCTTGGTCTCGTCTATTTTTGTATGTGTTCCAGTGTCCTCCAGTTTTCTAAGTAACCTCGCCAGTGCATGTTAACAGTTTTTCGCAGAGCAGATGGAAGATTCTCCAAATAGTGTTTATTTAAAATTGCTCGCTCTTATGAAGTATCTTTTTACGTTTGTCTGCTAAAGCTATTTAAATGTCAAGGCCATACTTATATTGCACAGAATATAAAATCCTAACAACCTGAACAATAGTTTTTTGTCTGATGTGTTTACACTACTAAGATAAACCCAATATAGTTTTTGTGGTTATGACAGTAGTTACTTGTCTTGCAGTATAACCCTGCTATTAAAAAGCTTGTTCTAAACGATTGCTGCAATAACCTGAGCTATATATCTCCGTGTTTACCCCAGAACATGAGCTCATACAAGGTCTACTGGCAAACAAACTAAACTTCCTTCTTCTTAATTGCTTGTGCAGTTATAAAACGAGCGTGGCGGGGCAATTATGTGTTTTATTGGTCCTCCACTTGTATTTCATTGCATTATAATAGGGTACGCCAAACCGTGCTTTGCAATATCAAAATAGCTGGCCTGTTCACACAATATAGTTTCAACATTCAATTTATAGTTGATAAATGAAGAAAAAAGTCCAGGAAATGTTAATTTCTGTAAGTGACCTTGGATCCGTGCATTTGAGATACATTCTCAAGAAGCGTTATAAAACGCAGAGGAGCATTTGTATCACTTTACACATTCAGTAAGTGAAAGTAGAACCGAAAAGATCTCTTGAGCATTCTTACGCGCCATCTCCTTTAATTAATTAATTACTTTTTTCTCCTAGGAGTAGTAAGAATAATATTTATTCGGTAGATGATAAAAGTACATAATTTAATATAAACACAGCATGCACATTAGTACAATTTTAGACAGTATAACAATCACATTAATATCTTTCCATAATAAAAACCATCAATAGAAGGGATTGTGATCTGGATAATGCGCATTAATGTGCATAATGAAACCAAAGCACAGTATACAACAATTCACAAAGCTATCTAGGAATCACCAGGGAGTTTAGCATGTGATCAGTGAATGAAAAGAAGCCCCTTATTATAACTAATTTCAGGGTGCTAAACACTCCTTCGGATGAAATAATTAATTCAGAGAGCTACATTTTTACTTATCAATCCGTGGCATATTCTTGCATCTACATTACCATGCATATACCAAATATCTTGATAGTGCAAAAATCAGCCATGCAGTTGTTGCTTTTAAAGATTTCAATGGTAGGTCTTGTTTGACTTACGGACAAGATAGGATAAATTGGAACTAACCAAGATCTCCTATTTACAAAATATCTAAGATAAAGGAATAGAAAATGCTCCTCTATTTCAGGGCTATCTGGGCAAAATGGACATTCCAACTGCAGAGAAAGACGATAAGTAGCAAAATACCATATTTAAATTGAGGGTATAAGGATTTCGCTTGCAGGGTTCAATCTGATTCAGTAACTCCTCACAATGCGGGTTATCTTTGACATCCAAAAACCTGCCAGGTAGATCCCCCACAGTATTAGAGTTTAACCATTGGGCACCGATATGGAACCAATATCTCCTCTTAAGGGACATCATAGTGTTTTTCTTAATGCAGTGGGGATTGGTCCACAATTCACTCATGCCAAGATGTAATAGCCAGGTTTTAACATATTTTAACCAGGGGATGCTCTCTTTGCTGTCAAGTGCTATTAGTTGTAGAAAATATGCTCTCATGGGAAGTTCTATATTATTATACCAGGCAAATGTCCAATAGGCTAGAGGTCTGAACGCTGCCATATGTGCGATGTTTTGAAGACTGAGATCCTAACGAATTGGGGTTAAAGGCGCACTGCGTGGTAAGTCCAGTATTGATCTCACATAGATATTTACTGATTTCTTTATAGGCCCTACATTCTGATAGCCCCAGATCTTGGCACTGTATAAAGCATCACTTACTTATCCCCTTTGCCCAAGAGATATCAATAGCGATGTTACTGGCTTGTATGTACTAGCTTTCCGCTTTTTAAACAAGGCAGAGCTAACATGCTGAATAGTGAGCTGGGAGTTAGAAATGTGTGAAGACCATGCCATTGTATTAGTAAATCTGACTCCTAAATAGACACATTCATAGACTTGTTCTAACATGGTGTTCCCCAGCTTCATTTTACCCTTAAATGATATATGGGGATTAAACGCCAAAACTTGTGTCTTGTTTACATTGATTTTGAGTCCAAGATCATCACATGCTGCTGAAAACCAATTCAGTAAATTGTGTAGCCCCATGTGTAATCAGAATGCGAGTAGTGTGTTGTCCGCAAACATTAAAGATGTAACTGGGCGGCCAGCTATCTTAGGTGGGGTCCTCATTGCAGTCCTATAGGGACTCCAACAGCCTATTGATGTATAGGGTGAACAGAGTTGGGGCCAAGACACACCACTGTCTTACCCCTCTGGCCCACCCTAATGCAGTCAGTCAGTTCACCATTTTGTCCTCATTTTATATGAGCATAGTTTCCCTGGTGGAGCCTAATAATCCTTTGTAGAAAGTAGTTTAGGACACCTAACTGTGCTAACACTCCCTATATTTTACCAGTGGAGATAAGGTCAAAGGCAGCACATAAGTCCACGAATACAGCGTGTACTTGTTCTTTTTTTTAATCACCACTTACTTCCATAAAATTACCAAAAATCGAAATAGCTGGTCAGTTGTGCCAGTATTCTCTCTAAAACCACCCTGAAGGGGCAAGAGAATATCATTTTCCTTAATCTAGTTATGTAATCTCCCCAGTCGGGGCCTACAAAACAATTTTTGTGAGATATCTATCAGGTTAATCGGCCTGTAATTAGCAGGATCATTTTCTTCTCCCTTTTTTATACACTTGGACCCCCTCTGCCCCCAACCAAGAGTCGGGGACCTGTGCACCATTTAAGGTATCATTAAAACAGTGATTGAGAATTACACTCCATACTTCCACTTCAGAGAGAAAAAAGTCCCCTGGGATTTTATCTAATACAGGCGCTTTTACTCTCTGAAGCACAGAGAGGCCTAGCCTGGGTTCCTCCAGGCTAAAATCAGTGAGGTCGGTGTCCCTGGATTCATTGTTTGAGTCTGCACTTAGTTATCAATTTCCGGTGTCATTTGGGTCTCTCTGGCATAACGTGTGCTAAATGGTTTTACCCATGACTTTGGTTGGATGTGAAAATCTTCATCTATGACCTGTCTCTTGCTACCATTAGCCAAAATGTGCCAAAACAGCTTGCTATCCTTACTCCTATTTTATTTATTTTTATTTAAAAAAATTATATAGCGCAAACTAGGCCCTGGAAAGGTATCAGAACGCTTTACAAAAGTTATATCAAATAGATAGCTTGAAATACTAGTTACAAAAATGAGAGTTGATAGCAGGGAAACTCCTGTTTGGTGAGCTAAGTTGGTGTTGGGTTGGAGTTTGTTCATTAAAAGCAGGTTGACTCCACTTTTGAAGGAGAAGGGTTCATTCTGCTTTCCGGGGGCAGGGCATTCCAGATTCTAGGTGTTATTCTGGAGAAAGTACGGTTGTATGTTTTCTTTTTCCGAAATGTTTGGGGTTTCAATAGCCAGATGCTCGTGCTTCTTGACGTTCTGCCACCGCCTGATAGTTCCAGTTTATCGACTAGATACCTTGGTGTGTAAATGCAAGGCTTTGTGTGTCATGCAGGCAATTTTTTGCTGTGTTCTTGCCTCAAAAGGGAGCCTGTTCAATGCCTTTAGATCAGGTGTGATGTGATTGTTCTTTTTGGAGCCGTTGACAAGTCTTGCGGCCGCGATGAGAGAGGCTCTTAGTGGAGCCAGTCTCGATCTCGGCAGACCACATAAGGTTGTATTTTTGGCTGCTGAAGTTAGATCTCTCCACTGTCTTAATTCCCATTCTCTTTTTGCTAGATTTTGGACTATGTTGTAGTGATACCTTATTGTGTGACAGTGTTGTTTTGTGTCTTGATTTAATAACTTTAATTCTTTCCTTGCTGCCTTACAAGACTCATTAATCCATTCTGTTTTTTATTATAATTAACTGAGCACTTCACTTTTTTTTTATAGAATTCTTTGATTTCATCAATTCACTTAGTATAACTACTTATGGTGGACTGCACCTCTCTTCCTTGTGTGATCATATCTTGAGTGCCCTAATTACTTTGGTGTGTACCTGAGTAATAATACCTTGGTTTCCCTCTATCTTGGGCCATTTAATCCTTCTATTGTTAATTGTGCCAATTGTGTAGACTGACTCTCTCGCTGCTTTACAGTCAAATAGGATAAACAAATGATCCTGTTCTAAAACCAGGGCGTTATGATCACTGTCTTCTTTTTCAATTATCTTCATGTCTTCAGGAATTGCCAAGATGGTAAATCTCCCAAAATGTAGTCAATTCTGTAACAGCAATTAGTGTGTGTTTTAAGTTCTTATGTGACTTAGAGCGCACATTAAAAGCTTGTAAACAATGCTTGAGTGTAAGTGAGGCAATTTGGAAGGCAGCTTTCGTGTTTCTAGCTGGGCTAACATGGCACAACCCTAGAATTCCCCACTCCTCGTCCTCCTCCCCAGTAACGTTTACAAGTCTGAGGCTTCTTATGTTGTGTTTAGAGCCCCAGCAATCAGTAGGACGCCATAGCTCTCTGACCTCTCAAGGAGGTCATCTAATGCTATTACAGTCAGAGACACCTGGTGCTGTGTGGGGAATATACTATAGATGTAAATTACAATAGTTGTTTTCCCCTGCCGCTTTCAAATTTAACAACCAATAGGTCCCTAGAATTTACAGCCAATTATTTCACGGAACATTGCAGTTTGGTGCGAACTCAGATAATAAGGCCCCCTGCTAGTTGTCCCATTGGTGAAGGGGATGCTTGTATACCTAAGTATGAGAAACCTACTCTGTGAAGCTCAGTTGTGACCCAAGTCTCTTGCAAGAGTCAAACATCCAAAACATCTATGAAGGTCACCCAGTCCTCACAATTGAGCTTGGTCTTGATGCCCGCCAGATTCCAAGAGAGAAGCTTTAATTTGCTAGTGTCTGTTTGCATGGAAGACTATATGATTTCTCTTGGTTGACCCCTTACTTCATTGCCTAAAGAATTCCTTCCAGCCCTGCAGCCCTTGATGTTATAATGAGCCAATTCTCCAAGGGCACAGGGCCTCGTATCATCTCCCATCAGGATTCCGTAGTATGGTCCCCCTGGTATAATTGCTCTACGTCCTCTATCCCTGTGTCAACGAGCGTATTACACTGGCGACAATCCAGATCTTCCAGGGTAGCTAAGGGTTCAAAGGAGTTGTAAATTGGGACCATGACAAATTTGCTCCTGATAACACCGAAAGCCTGTAAATGTACCCAAGTGGAACTGCCTGAACACAACTCTTGGGATAACGAAAACAGGGCAGATCAAAGAAATTTAGGAGGAATTTCACTAGTGATGATTTTTGATGCTTATAATCACAGACACCAGTCTTTCCTTTTATCCACGGGTCAATTTTAATTTTGGACTGGAGCTGGTAGGTCCCCCCCGCTTGCGATCTTAGCGAATGCATAAATTTATTCTGTAAACCATTAAAGTACACTTCATTATATGAAACAAGTGGCTGGACATTCTTAAGTACCAAAACATATGGGGTATGGTGTGCAATCGGGGGGGGGGGGGTTGTGAGTAGTCAGAGAGTTTTGTTCCCTTTTTAACAAACATTTCCCCCATTGGCCTGCCAATTCCTTTGCCATTGGAACTTCCAGCTTCCCTTACTACTGGATCAGGTATTGCAATAGTAATACCAGGCCCGGAGATATTTGATGTAATAACTTTCTCTAGAGCACGGGTGAGGACCCCCCTGTGGCAGGGGTCTCTTGGTTTGAACAATTGTTGAAAATAGTAGAAGGTGTAATATTGTACCAATGTGGTTGTGTTGGCAGCAGGATGAGGTACACTCAAGTGATTTAATTTCACTTCAATAGCCTCTTGCCAGGCGTATATGGAGTCAAACTTATTCTCCAAAAACAGTTTATTATCCCAGCAAATCCCTTCTAATAGTATCGTAGGAGGGTCTCCAGCTGGTGTATCCTTGTCCATCTGCAGGGTGGGCTGGGTAGCAAGATTTTGGATGCATGGTCTCTTGGGCTTGGCCCCAGGAAAAGCCTTTTTCCTTTTTCCCACTTGGTTTAGTTTTGGGGCCGTTCTGCTGTGATGTAAATATTTCCACTGGATCAGCAATTGTGGCTTGGTCAACGGAACTTAAGAGCAGTAGGTGGAGAGATGAGAGTGATATATGGCGTTCAGCACACTCAATTTCTTTGTCAATAGCCCCAACTGCCCTTTTTAAGAAGCCATCAAGAGTAGATCCTGGTCACCCTACAGAAGTGATGATGTTTGTGTGCTTCCCCATGACTATTTAATGGCAATCTAAACTTAAAATTGTGGAGAAAGTACCTTATGTCCAGTGTAAAGGGGGTGGCCCAGCCTGGCTTCTTCTGGGCTATGATGGGCCTGTCTTGGCCCGGTATTGGCCTGAGTGCGGACCTCACTGCGGGACAGCTTAAGTGCTTAAAGCACGTCCACTACCTGGTCTCTCTTTAGGCCCCTCCTTCCTCCTCGTTGCAGTCTGGGGGACGAATTCCCACCCCAGGCTGAGTACTGGCAAGTCCTTTTGCAGTCAAAAGCAGTGTGTTGGAAACCCGCGCGGTGGAGCAGCAAAAGCGCTTAAAAGCATGTCTGGCACCTGATCTCTTCTTTTGCTCCTCCTTTCTCCTCGTTGCAGTCTGGGTGACCAAGTCCCACCACAGACTGAGTACTGGCAAGTCCTGTAACATAGATAAATGCAGCGGGAGCAGGCCAGGAAGACGAGGACTGCCAGGAATGAACAATGCTCAAAGTAATCATCAGTCCGCCCGGGGACTGGTTGGTGCTGCAGGGAAGACCAGAGCTCCGCCACCGGCAAGAGCATCTAAATGTTTCGCCTACTATCAAGGCACAAGCAACATGTGCTTTTCTCGTACATTATCGGAGAGAGTTTTATTTTTTTATTTTTTACGTTGCATGATCTTATTTATATGTAGCTTTTCCAGCCAGAGACCTTCTTTACATACGGGGTTAAGAACCAAGTGTGCATCTTGCCTGTGGGAAACTCTTGTACCCCAGAATAACGCAGTCTTAAAAATAAAGCTTGAGGGGGACTTTTTCTAAACAATTTCAGTGTTATGATAAATAAACAGTTAAGAAATATTTTCGGTCCTGTGAAGGGAAAAACATCAGATTTCATTGGGTATTGACCTTAAAATAAAAGGACGAACAGTTTCTGCTGCTATTTCTATTGTTTTTGAAGCACCCAATTTTAGGTCAGACCTTTGAGAAAGTGTTTGCTGTTTTGCCAGATTATCGTTTTTTCCAAAAAAGAAGCATAATTTACATACATAAAACAGCTTTTGGTCAGCGGGTATATCCATCGAGCTGTTGTCATTCGAATTTTACTTCCAGCCACCACAGAAGTATGGTGCAGTGTATCAGTCCACCCGGCCCATTAGCTCACTTCACTTTGAGAGACTGCGCAAAGCCTGTACAAATTGTTCATATCCTTTAAAAAAAAGTTCATTTCTCTGCAGTGACAAAGCTAGTTGAGTGTGCTTACTTTATTTGATGTATTTTTTATGCTATCGTTGAATACTGGCTATTTATTGTGCCTATATTTTGAGAAGCTAGTTATTTTCTATTCTCTTTTTAGGCCTGGCCTATGAGACAGCATTGGCTATTTCGCCAGGCTATTGTGCTTCCAAAAAATAGATAATATAAACATATATAGAGGAGCTTTTGGTAAGTGGATTTCATCCATTTGTTTGTGAATTGTAATTCACATATTGCTTCCTCCCACCACAGCATACAGCATTCTGCATGGGGCAAAGGGGCAGCCCACTTTACATGCTGAGTGAATGCACAAATGTTGTGCACATTTTTCGCTTACACCTAAAAATTGTTCTCTTTTCTTCAGTGATGAAGGTGGTTCAGAGAGTGCTTTTTATTTTAGTTATTTGTTGTATTAACTTTAGATACTGGGTATTTATTTCCCCTTGACTGTGGGTGCTCCGTTAGATGGTGATTTATTTTCCATCTCCTTTTTAAAGTTACAAAGAGATTCATTGACATTGTAGCACCAGGAATTTCAATGATTGATTAGTAGGGGATATATTCTTGTTTACATCACAAATAATAGTAATAAAATGCATGGCACAACTGCACTACTAAAAAGACAATATGAGTGAAAGGTTTTCTAAATATATATATTTTTTAATCAAAGCCTATGGCGGCCAGGTTTATGTCTCTTTGTTGCTGCATGTTTTCTTTTTTAATCTTTGTAAAGGCATTCACTGGATCAGGATTGGGGGAGTAAGCCTTGAGGACTGTTATGAGGTTGTACTTCCTAGGTGGACAGCCTGGCAATGGAGGTTGAGCACGGCAAGTTCTCCGATGCTCTTTTTGATCCATATGACCAATTTGGGACAATATTTTATTGACATCTCAATAATTGTGTTGCTTCCGAACTCTTTCCTACAGATGCCAGTTTACTCTATCAGGCAAGCCTTATCTTTTTTTTTAAATATATTTGCTGTAACCATTACCTTTCAGTATTTTTAATTGGTAGAGGGCTATGGGGGAATCACCATAGGGACATCAGAGCTACTTATCTGATGTGTCCTTTTGTAGTTTTTTTTTATTAATACAGTTTTGGGGGTTTCCATGCATACCACGATCCAATATTAATTTTGCCTCTCTGTTTCCTGTCTCCTGCCTTGTCACTCTGCCACTCTCACCACTATCACACCACTTCCTTGTCACCACTGCCACTGTTTCACCGTGTGTGGTTCTTCTTTCACCCTTTCTGAGTAACTGGGTGCAGTAACCTGCATAGACCATTGTTTGTGCTCTCTTTTACACACAGGTTTTGTCCACACCAGCACTGCATGACTCTGCTGCTCTCCTGCGTCATGAGCTGAAGCATTCACCTGTTCCTGGTACTTGATGCATTCACTTGTTTCTAGTGCTAAATGCCTCCACGCCTAGGCTGTCTGATGCCACTGAAGGTTCTACGTGCACCCCTTCAGCATCCAGGCAGCAGTGCACATTTGAAATACCACTCGTATTTCCTCACTAACCCCTCTCTCCTTACCTGTCCACAAAATGCCCAAGGCTGGCTACCCACTGGGTGAGATGCTGGTGTTCTGGTGGATAGCCCCACCAGCAACGCTCCTTCCTCTTAATGTTCCCCTCCTTTCCTTTATCCTGGTCTCTATTGACTTGGATTTATTTTATTTGAATGTATTTATAAATGTATTTTACAAATGTATATCTCTTTTGAGTGTTTCAATAACAAGCCTGTATAGAAACGAATAACAGTATGTTGATATACATATGAATACCCACCAAAAGAGATACATATATGTGTTTTTAATGCGAAACTTTTTTCATGCAATTTGGAATTGTTTTTAAATAATAAAAAATCTTGTCATAATACATATACCCCGGCTACGTAGTATATATAGCTTTAGATTGTAAGTGCTTTTTGCGGTTCCATTTGAGTTTTAGAGTGCAGAGTGCATGAATAATTGTGTCATTTAAATCATCGTGAGATCTCCACAGGGATTTATTTGGAGATCTCCAACTCCATGAAATCTAGGATATAGAAACTCAAGGGAACTCTTTGCATTTGTTTGTTACTATTTACCCTGTACCCTTGGTACAGAAGGGTTACTCTCTTGATTTACACTCTTTTGCTATCCCTCCTCATTACACTCCGATCTTTGTAGTGACCTCAGGCTGGCACAACTAGCTATAAATATGTTTACGATCCCTTAACCTTTTGCTACTTTTATCACCCTGCTGGCTTTAGGAAGTATCTATTAGCCCTCCCTCCCAATGGGCCAAAGGTCTTGTGATCTTGGTATCCAAATGGATAGAGACAGATGAGGTGTATGAATCTATTGAACCTTGTTCCCCTCTTGCAGGGTATAGACCACTAGCACCTGAGCACAATATAAGGACCATGACACCTATCGGATCCGGATCAGTGAAAGATTCTTGTCCAAGGTTTTATAATTCGGCTATTAGTTCTACCTTGGCCCCTGTGTTTTGTTTCCCTTCCATGTGTCCCCTTAGATTGGAAAAAGGCTTGCATTACCCTTTTCTCAAGAAACCTCCGCTAGATAACCCTTTACTGGTGACTATCGACCTGAATCATTTCAAGCAGGCTTTCTGCTGTTTCACAGAATGGAAGTGGTAGTGGTTGCTGTTCTTAATGAGCTACATATGATTCTAGAGCAGGGTGGTATTGCAACATTTATTTTAATCTAGCTTTCTACAGCCTTTGCCACCATGTGCCACTCTACACAGTTGGAAAGGCAGAGAAGGTTTGGAATCAGAGAGCTGGCTCTAGAGGGAATTAGTTATTTTATAATGAACCAGGGCTAGAGAATCTTCTAGTCGATGTTTAGGTCTACAGTTACCCCTCTTTTGCTGGTGATATGGTACTTTTAAACTCACATGTAGCCCATTGCGAATAGTATTCTTTTATTCAATTTCTCCTGCATGTGTTACACAAACTGGGTAATAAATGTTGCTTAGGCTTGATGGTAAGAATGGTGTGCTTCGCATAAACTTCCACGCCTATCTTGGCGAAGTAACAAAACTGATGTCAATAAATTGTCTGAAAATGAATTCTGACAAAATGGAGATCGTGGTGGGTGACCCGCATTCGGTGTGAAAATCTGGCCAGTGGGCGGAAACTTTAGGCAACTGCCCTTTGTCCGCCAGATCTATGAAGGACGTGAACATCATAGTTGATGAGGAACTTTCATTATGAGCTCTAGTGACTAAAGTGTCAGCACTTTCGGTTTTTCATCTCAAAGTGCCGAGGAAAAATCTGCCTTTTGTACCAGAGAATGTGCATTATACTGTGGCTCAGGGGTTAGAGGCGGCAGACCCGGAAGCTGAGATCGGTCGTGGACCAGGGTTCAATTCCCCGCCTCGGCGGGTCTTGGGCTCAAAAATTCCACGGACTCGATAATTCTCGTTCCGGTGCCTACTCGACTCATGGGTTCACACTCTGCGACTCTGGGCAATAGCTTGCTTAATCTCCACAACGGCCCCTCGCGGCGGGATGCCTGGCTTTCACCTTGTGGATACCCTGCTGGGGTTATCTCACAGGGGAATACCAGGACGGGTTCCCAAGGCAAGCGCCTTGATGCCTTCGGGTGGGTGAAGTGGTGAGAATCGGAAACAGAAGTCAAGGAATTAACTGCAGTGCGCTATATAAATCGCAATACATATCTTACACACAGTAGTGGGTTGCTGAAATGCTTATGCTAATGTTCTCTATCTTAGCCTTCTGACGTGTACTATCCACCAGCTGCAATTGGTACAAAGTACGGTTGTATGCCTGCTGCTGAAACTGAATCTGTGAACCCAAATGTGAGGAAATTTATACTACTTGCATTATAAAGAAAGGGTGATCTTCAAAACCTTCTGCATTTTTGTAAGTCCCTGTATTCCACAGACCCAGTCCTCATTTAGCAGATCTTCTCTGGGTACCGACCTACCCATTCCTCACAGTCTCTTTCAGCCTCCCATTCTGGTGGTCCTTAAGATCAGGAAGACACTGCTAGGTGGTCTTGCCTTTTCTTACCGGGAAAAAATGGTCTGTAATTTTCTGACTTTGGAGTTTAGAGATTCTGACAATTATTTTTATTTTGTTTTTAGGAATAAAACGGAAAATCTGGTATTTTAGGCTATAACATTGACTCGCTGCGGCAATCTCAGCATGTCTCTAAAATAGAATCAGGGCACCTTTCTGTAATTGTTCGCTTTAAAAATGCTTTAAATAAATAAATAGTAATGCACTGCAGCCCCCTCGTGGCACACTGAGAAAATAACAGTTTTTAGTTTGAATTGATTGTACCAATAAGCATTTCAATCCATTATTGCTATAACCATTGATAATAACATAAAATTATCTTCATTTTTGACATGTTATTATAACATATTTAACTTTTTATCTAACTCAGTGTGGCCCTTTTAGATCTTTGCCTTCATTTGTAGGTTTGCTTGTATCACATGCATTTCTCTGAAAAAAAAGTATTGGGCTTTACTCCAAGCTACCAGTATTCAACCAGCCAGGGATTCCTCGCAGAAACCAATTTATCATTTAAAGGTCACATTGTAGGGCTCTCTGGGAGGGCAGTAACCGCTCATATCAAGACCATGCCATATGACTCGAATATCTGAACAGCCTGAAAACCAAATAGCAGAAATTAGGAGTGTGAATTAATGGCCAGCATTGTCTGTGCGTTGTGCACTCTCATAGTCTCACCTAGAGCCATAGATTTGTGGCCAGGAAAACAAATATGAAATTTACAGACCTTTAAGTCGTAATGTAAGCAGCAATGTCGCATCAATATTAATGAGTGGTGAGAATCGGAAACAGAAGTCAAGGAATTACTGCAGTGCGCTGGTGCTGCTGGACAGTAGATGAGGCTGGTGGAAATTATGATTTATTTATGGATTAATTGAATTTTGTTTTATTTCTGGCCCTGTAACCTATTGCTGTCTAAAAAAAATACTGCGATCATTTATAGTTAATTGCTATCATGTTTTGGTAAATACTGCATCTCTTGCTCAGCTAATTCTGTTATATTTACATTTAAGTTTTATATGTTTCAAAGCAGGGTTTGATTAAATGTTTCTACTTTTAAATATTTAATGTGAATGGAAAGCAACATATCTCAGTGAATAGTGTTACTACCATAACCGCAATCGCTGAAGTGTGCAACTGAAATAGAGATAATACATCTGAAGAAAATGTGCTTGTTTGCAGTACTTCAATATAACAATTTTTTTTAGCTAATATGACACTCAGCAAAACAGTTATATCGTACTAAAATCAATAAACTAAATGGTTTATGGCTGCTTGGTTCTCACTGGCAGCTGGTTGTAAACTATTCATTGCATCTAAACGCAGCACCGTTAGTGAAATTATACCGACAGTGGCTATGTTCACTATTTCTTTTTTATTGCTGCTTAGGTAGAGAATATCTTGGTGGTCTCAAGGTGTAGAAAAATGCATTTACCACTTAGTAATATGTTTTTTTAACGTGAGTCTGTCTACTGTACATTGCAAGATACGACACTGGGGAGTGGGAGTTCATATACAAACCTTGAGAATCGTTTCCAAGCTACTGTATTGTTTTATTTGAATGTTGTACAGCTCGTTGATCATTTTCCTCATAAAAGTATAGGAATGCCAAACCAGGCTGCTTACGTTGCAGCTGCAGTTTCCACACAAACAGGGTCCCTTCCAATGTATCTTGCTGAAACCAACAAGTGTACGATTAAAGTTTCTCTTTGTGTTGTTAGCCTGTAAACCAAATACAAGGTATATAATTATTGAATTGCTGAAACACGTATTTGTATTGTGGTTGACAGCATTGGAGGCAACGGCTGTCATCCTTGTTGTCTTAATTTGTTGTAGTCCTTTACTCTGAGATCCAGTTGACAAACTGTCCATTTTCCATTAGTTCAGGATATTCCCAGAACAGCCAAGAAAACTAAATAAAACTTAGAATTTAAAAATAGGTAAAGAAAGAAAGAAAGAAATAAAATGATTGAAGTAGTAAACACGTTAGATCAACCAACTTTTTTAAATGGGCACGTTATAATGTTTTGTTTCACTCCAGTTTCAAAATAATGGAGAAGCCTGCAAGAATAGTAATTGGAGTTGGTGTTCCAATTTGTTGTTGATCCAGTTTTTACAGTGTCCACCTCTGTAAATGACTAGTAGCTCAGTAATGCAGTCTATTAGAAATGATCATGTAAGTAAGCAGCAATTACTGGATGTAATTTATGAGACGTTCCATTGTCGACTCCTGAATTCCAATGTGTTGCACCAAAACGTAGTCGTTCTAGCAGTGAACAATAAAGACTATGTTCCACAGCTTTACATGTCTAGCCAAGAGAATCCAAGATCCACATATCATTCATGAGATTTTCCGAGATCCACATACAATTCATCATGGGATTCAAGCTCATGACCTCCAGATCCTCTCTTTGATCACTTACGAGCTTTAATTTCAGTGCACCATTCACCCACCTTTAATTTCTGTACCTTTCTTTGAAGGTTCAACTGGCATTGGGTTTGTGCTCCATGTCACTGTGGGAGGGCAGGCTTGATAAACAGGCGAGGAGGCTGCAGAATGGGTTTAAAAGAAGGTTTATTAAGAATTGGTAAAGAAGTTGAAGGTTGTTGAGTTATAGGCTTTTGAGATTGTATGGCGTCGTCCGAGTCCGACGAGGATGTGGAAGTTCGATCTTCGTTGTGTCCGTGATCGTGATGATTTCCCCGGAGGCTCATAGGAAAGAAAGAAATGAAAAGGAGCCGTTAGAATTAAGTAGTGTTAGGACCGAAAAAAGTCATACCATCCTAACGTTACAATCTCAGCGTTTTGGTGTACAGTCCTGCACAAAGTAAGGAAAACAAAAGAAAACACGATAGGGTTTTATCGCCCTCAAATGATAGTCTCCTATTATTTTACTTCTACGGTTCGATTATCAGGATGGGCTGGCAATAACATAAGACTCAACCTAAGGCAGTGTTATTGTCACAAAGAACGCATAAATGACTACTTTGTTGAACGCTACCTCCACCCATGCGTTACCACCCTCTCCCGACTGTTCCCAGTTTACAATCACTAACCTGGCTCCGCCGTAACTCTCCTGAGTCACGGCCGCTCTCCAGCCACCTCCGGACACCACCAATCTTTGGACCACGTATCTTCTTCGTCCTCGTTGGCTCCGGTTGTCCAATTCTCTCTTCGGTCGGGTTCCGCGTCTTCTTCCTGCTTTACACCGGGTCCCGCGTTTTCCTGCTTGAATTCGGGTCCCGCGTTTTCCTGCTTGAATTCGGGTCCCGCGTTTTCCTGCTTGAATTCGGGTCCCGCGTCTTCCTGCTTGAAACAGGGTCCCGCGTTTTCCTGCTTGAATTCGGGTCCCGCGTCTTCCTGCTTGAATTCGGGTCCCGCGTCTTCCATCCACGTTGTCCTCGTTCCACCTCCTTCTCTCCCGTAACGGTTATTCCCCTCCCCTCTTATTGGTCCTGAGGAACTGTTTCCGGTCGTCGAGGGAGGGATTTCCGGGTTGTATCCCCGTTCGTAGCCCTGCGAAGATAGACGAGAGGAGCCTGGATGTCGTAGTCGGAAAGGTCTGGTAGGCAAACTCTCACATCCCCTTTCCCTTGCTGTCTTTCTTCTAAGGGGAAGCCTTTCTTGTGGGTATCTGGACAAATAGTCCGCATTTCCTTGCTCTTGACCTTTCCTATGTCGTGTCTGAAATCGGTAAGGTTGCAAAGAGAGGAACCACCTCAGCACTCTCTCGTTGTGTCCTTTGTTTCGTGCTAGCCATTCTAAGGGAGCATGGTCTGTGAACAAAGTAAATTCTCTTCCCTCTAAATAATACCGTAATGTCTCGATAGCCCATTTGATGGCAAGGGCTTCTTTCTCGATCGTGGCATAGTTTTTCTCTCGAGGAAACAACTTGCGGCTAATATACAAAATCGGTTTCTCTCCTTGTGGTGTTTCTTGCGACAGCACAGCCCCAAGTCCTTGATCTGAAGCATCCGTTTGTAATATAAACGGTCGTGAATAGTCGGGACTAATCAAGACAGTGTCCGACGTTAAAGTTTGTTTTAGGGTTTCGAAGGACTGTTGAACAGGCTTGGGAGGACTCTGTAGTACTTGTTCGGTGTTGCACTGTTTTTGCAACAAATCAGTCAATGGTGCTGCTAACTGTGAAAATTGTGGGATGAACCTTCTATAGTATCCTAGTAACCCCAAGAAGGCCCGTAGATCCTTCTTTGTCTTGGGGAAAGGGATATGGGAAATGGCCGACAATTTTGAAGGTTGTGGTCGTATAACCCCTTCCCCCAACAGATAGCCCAAATACTTAACAGTTTGAGCTGCCAAATGACTTTTGGCGGGGTTAATCTTCAGTCCTTGTGAACCCAGTGTGTGTACTACTGCGGCAAGATGTTCTAAATGCTGTTCCCACGTATCACTATATATGATGATATCATCAATATAGGCTCCCGCAAATCTTTCATAGGGCCTTAGTATTGTATTCATGGCCCGCTGAAAAGTGGCAGGAGCTCCGTGTAACCCAAAAGGTAACATCCTAAATTGGTACAACCCATCTGGGGTGGAAAAGGCTGTTTTTTCCCTGTCTTCTTTTTTCAAGGGAATTTGCCAATATCCTTTGCATAAGTCCAAAGTACTAATGTATTTGGCTTTTCCTATTCTTTCAACCATTTCATCCACTCTAGGGAGCGGGTAGGTATCGAATTCTGAAATTTTATTGACTTCTCTAAAGTCTATGCAAAATCGGATAAATCCATCAGGCTATGGCACAAGTACTATGGGAGAATTCCATTCACTGTTGGATGTTTCTATAATACCCATCTGTAACATCTTTTGTACCTCTTCTCTTATTGTCTGCCTCCTGGCTTCGGGTATCCGATAAGGTCTTAATCTAACCTTTTTCCCCGGGGTGGTCCTTATAGCATGTTCCGTTAGATTAGTCACACCCGGTGTATTGGAAAAGACGGTTTCGTGAGACTGTAATTTTTCCACTAGCTCCCTGGTTAAAGACCCTGGCAAGTCTGGATCGATACACTGTTTGAAAAGGGGTTCTTGAAGCTCAACAGAGTGAACTGCTGCCGGTGCTGGTCCTTCCCATTTCTTAAGCAAGTTCACATGGTATATTTGAGATATTTTTTTTGTTACTGTCTACCTCAATTCGATAAGTTACGGGTGTAACTTGTTGCAATATAGGATAGGGACCCTGGTATTGTCCTAATAACTTCTGATCCGAGGAGGACATCATAAGCAGTACCAGGTCTCCCACCTGGAAAGTTCTGAGTTTGGCTTTCTTGTCATATTGTGTCTTTTGTGCGTTCTGTGCCTCCTCTAAGTTGTTACGGACAGCTTCTCGCATTTGACTTAAATGAGTTTTGAGATTCGTGAGATACTCGGGTAAAGGCTTGCTATTATCATGTTCAGCCTCCCAGTGTTCTCGAGCCATATCCAAGAAAGTACGAGGTTTATGGCCATAGAGCAATTCAAAAGGTGAATACCCAGTACTCTTTTGTTCCTTGCACCGGATAGCAAAAAGAGCCAAAGGTAAGATGTCCTCCCATTTCCTACTTTCTAGATCTAGCAGTTTTTTCAGAGTGGTTTTGATCGTAGCATTATATCTTTCTACCAGACCATCTGTCTGCGGATGGTAGGCCGATGTTCGGATCTGATGGATCCCTAATTCTTTGCACACATCTCTCATTAGTTTGGAAACGAAAGGAGTTCCCTGATCCGTTAGGATCTCTTTGGGAAATCCTACTCGGGAAAATACTCCAATCATGGCTTTAGCTACATTGGTTGTGTCAGGACGACGGAGAGGTAAAGCTTCAGGGAATCTTGTGGCATAATCAACAATCACCAGGACATATCTATAACCACTTCGAGAGGGTAAGAGAGGCCCGATTATATCCATGCCCACTCGACTGAAGGGATCATTGATAATGGGTAATGGAAACAATGGTGCCCGAGGGGGATGGTATCGACTATGTCGCTGACAAATGGGACATTCCTTGCAATATTTCTTTACATGCTGATAAATACCTGGCCAATAAAAATTGTCAAGTATGGTCTTTTCCGTCTTATCTGCCCCAAAATGACCACCCAATAAATGACTATGGGCTAAATATAACACTTTTTCCCGGAAAGGTTCTGGTACTAACAACTGCGCTTTTTGTTCATGACTCTTTCTATACAACAATCCCTTATTAATAAAAAAATAAGGACCTACATGTTGTGGATCTTCTTCATCGAGGGCGTTCTTCCAGGCTTCTTGTAGCACCGGGTCTTCCCGTTGGGCAGCATGAAAATTCCGATCGGTTTCCCATGGATTTTCCACAGGAATGGACGGCATCACCACCGGTGGCTTTCCTTTTTCTGCCCTCCTTTGATTTCGACTTTTCCGCGGTTTGGATGGGGGCCATACTTTTTCAACATCTGTGGAAAAAGGGGCTGTAGCCAGCCACTCTCTGGTTTCTTCCGTGCCTGTCTCATGTAACAACTGGGGTAATTTCTCATAATCATTGCCAAGAATAGCCTGTTCGGGAAGTCGCGGTATCAAACCCACCGTCAAGGATGTACCCTGGTCTTGGGGATGTTGAATTAAGACCTTGGCAGTCGGATAGGGTTTGAAATCGCCGTGTACACACTTGATAGCCACCATCCCGTCAATGGGTCCTATGCGGTCTCCCAAGTCTTGCGGCCGAACCACACTATGTAAGCAGCCTGTATCGGCTAATGCGGTCATGGTCTGCCCGTTTACTGAAACCGTACATTTGTATGGGGGTAGTTTCTTTGCGGGGGGAGAACAATAATAATTGCGTGCCAACCCAATTTCCATGGGTTCTTCTCTTTGGGAGCAAAACCGGGCTATGTGGCCGAACCCTCCACATTGAAAACATTGAGGCCCAGTCTGAGGAGGTCTGTTAAGGGGAATACTGGGTATAGGCACTGTGGGCGTACCTGGTACCAAAGCAAGAGGTTCAGGTTTCTTGGGTACAAGGGGTCTGGTCGGCCTATGAAGGGAATGACCTACTGGTTTTCCTACGTCCTCTTTCCCTTTTTGAAAGTCCTGGGCTCTGCTATATGCACTGGCTATTTCAACCGCCGTTTCTAGAGTGAGGTTTGCCTGTTGCCGCACCCATCGTTGAATGGGTGGATGCAGAGATGTTAAATATTGTTCCAAATATATTTTTGCCATAATCCCATCTTTAGTTGTAGTAGTTGGCTTCAACCAACGATCGGCCATGTCTTTTACCCTAAAATAGAGTGCACGTGGAGTTTCTTGTGGACCCTCTTTCATTTGTCGTAACTTGATTCGATACGTTTCATCATCTATTCCTAGTCTTTCCAAAATACATTTTTTTATGTCGGCGTAGGGAACCGTTCCCTGAAGAGTTGCAGCTTGGTAAGCAGCCTGTAAGTCACCTGACAACAGTGGACCCAAATATTGTCCCCATTTTTCCGGTGGCCATGATGCCGCGTTGGCCATGCGTTCGAAATTACTAAAGAAAAAGTCTGGGTCTTCTCCTGCAACGTATCGTTGTAACACTACCGAGGGTAAGGTTGTTGGCCCTCTTTGCTGACTGAGTGCTGCGGTTAATTTGTCTACAACGGTTCCCTGTGTTTGTTCTTGGTCGGTGAGTACTTTTTGTAGCTTCCCTCGGTCTTCTTCCACGACCGTTAGGAACCGCTCCATTACTTTTCCCAAATGTTCTTGGTTTTCAGCCATTTTGGCTAGGGCGGCCTCCATTACGCCTTCAGATCCCACTTCTGACACCACTTGTGGGAGGGCAGGCTTGATAAACAGGCGAGGAGGCTGCAGAATGGGTTTAAAAGAAGGTTTATTAAGAATTGGTAAAGAAGTTGAAGGTTGTTGAGTTATAGGCTTTTGAGATTGTATGGCGTCGTCCGAGTCCGACGAGGATGTGGAAGTTCGATCTTCGTTGTGTCCGTGATCGTGATGATTTCTCCGGAGGCTCATAGGAAAGAAAGAAATGAAAAGGAGCCGTTAGAATTAAGTAGTGTTAGGACCGAAAAAAGTCATACCATCCTAACGTTACAATCTCAGCGTTTTGGTGTACAGTCCTGCACAAAGTAAGGACAACAAAAGAAAACACGAAAGGGTTTTATCGCCCTCAAAATGATAGTCTCCTATTATTTTACTTCTACGGTTCGATTATCAGGATGGGCTGGCAATAACATAAGACTCAACCTAAGGCAGTGTTATTGTCACAAAGAACGCATAAATGACTACTTTGTTGAACGCTACCTCCACCCATGCGTTACCACCCTCTCCCGACTGTTCCCAGTTTACAATCACTAACCTGGCTCCGCCGTAACTCTCCTGAGTCACGGCCGCTCTCCAGCCACCTCCGGACACCACCAATCTTCGGACCACGTTTCTTCTTCGTCCTCGTTGGCTCCGGTTGTCCAATTCTCTCTTCGGTCGGGTTCCGCGTCTTCTTCCTGCTTTACACCGGGTCCCGCGTTTTCCTGCTTGAATTCGGGTCCCGCGTTTTCCTGCTTGAATTCGGGTCCCGCGTTTTCCTGCTTGAATTCGGGTCCCGCGTCTTCCTGCTTGAAACCGGGTCCCTCGTTTTCCTGCTTGAATTCGGGTCCCGCGTCTTCCTGCTTGAATTCGGGTCCCGCGTCTTCCATCCACGTTGTCCTCGTTCCACCTCCTTCTCTCCCGTAACGGTTATTCCCCTCCCCTCTTATTGGTCCTGAGGAACTGTTTCCGGTCGTCGAGGGAGGGATTTCCGGGTCGTATCCCCGTTCGTAGCCCTGCGAAGATAGACGAGAGGAGCCTGGATGTCGTAGTCGGAAAGGTCTGGTAGGCAAACTCTCACAGTCACCCGATGGCAGCAAGAACTTTTGATGGATGGAAGGAGGACAGGAATGTGGCCCCGCTCTGTGAAGTCTAATAAACATATCAAGCATATTGACCTCTTCTCATTAGATCGGCCGTTCACATAGGGTTCTGTTGTTAAGTGATACTCTTACAGTGATATAGGCAGTAGGAGGCAGTGTGAATGCAATTTGTTGGGCTTGCTTTTAAGATGTGTCAGGGCTCCATTCTTCCAGGGTTGTGGCGCAGGTGACGCACAGGAGTAAACGGAGGAGGCGGTCACAACTCCCTAGTCTTTTTCCTATTACATGCACGGTCTGACATCCGGATGCACATCTAATAAGAGAATAAGAACATGAGTTTATAAAGATATTAATGCCTCCTGCTTGGTATATAAGTAATAATAATTACAGTATTAAAAAAAAAACTTTTGTGTACACAGTGTGTATGCTTGAGAAATAATTATGTTTAAGCAGCTTTAGCCCGTGGACGAGTATTCTGATCACTTTGAGATAAAGAAAAAAGTTTGCTCATCCCTCAAAGTCCCCCTTCTTTGCCCATACTATTTCCAAACATGACAAGTGAACAATTTCCTGACTTGTTTTTTTTAAATTTCAGACTGATGGTTTTATCTTTGCAGTTAGATCTCCTTGATCAAATATCAGGCCCTCACTTTGGATTCAGTGGGGATAGTTGCTGTCAACTCTTTTTTTCGGAAAAAGACTTTGCATGGCTCCCTGGACATACTTGTCTTATCACATTTTTTGGCCAAATACAGCTCTTTGTTTTCTTGCTGGGTCACTATGGACACATTTCCCCCTCTACAGACTCCAGGCATGTCCATACTTATAGGTATAAACTGGAGATGGTTTTGTACAACTCGAAAAATAACATAAATAAGTGCTCAGAAAACAGTTCCTTTAGTAAAGTTTCTATGATCCATGTCTCTTCTCTTATTGAACCACTTGTAAATACTAGGCCCCAAACCTTCCAACCGTTTATGTCTGCAATAGTTTCTTCCCTCCTTTGTTCAACCTGATGCGAATCCTGATACCACAGTGAAATTGTTGAATAAAGATATTGAATAAGGTTTTTTTTTTCTTCAATTAAAAGTACTCCTTGTCTATACTCATTTGGATGTCATGTTATGGATAGTCTTTATTTGGGAGTGCCTTGCCGTGGTTTATCAAGAGAAGATTTGACAGAAATCTGTTTCTTTCCCTATATTTTAAATTGAGTGCTTTTCCAAATAATCTGTACGTTTTCCCTCACACCACAACCAAGTTTTTCCCAGTGTACAGAATGAAAGCACAATCCATGATTTTCCCCCTGCAGAAAAAAGAAACAAAACTCATTGACTTGTTAGTCCAATTGTCCTGACATATCCCTTTAGCCCCTTAAGCTTCTACCACTGCTGTTTTAGTGGCCTTCTAGCGCATAATATGCTACAAAATGCTAATGTTGTAAGGCAACATTTTATGTGTTTTGCTATATAGACAAACAATCCTTGCTTTTGATTCTTAACTCCATCTTAATGTTACTGGAGGCACCCACATTCTCTACACTCCAATGCTTTTGCACACCAGCTGCGCTTCAGTCCTATTCTTCTGCTGCTGGATGCTGGACTTTTGTTGCAAAACATGTGATTCCCTCATGCTTTGACGTTTTCGTCCTTCAGAAATCTAGCTTTTGCTGTTAGCTTCTTTTACAGCTATCTTGTGATTAGCCTCTGTGCTTAACAGCTGACTCGCACTGTCTTCACAGCCCTGGACCCAAATGCATTCCGTCTGTGCTTGGTCTGCAGAGCTGCTATGTGCCTTTCACCACTGTCTCTTCTGCCTCGTGTTCTGAAGAGGATCAGAACACAAGACGTTAGAGTAAGTTTGATAGAGTGAAACTATGTTGCACTTCCTAGTTTAATGCCTGCTATTGGGTACTAGGAGATACTGGTTAAGGTCTAAATAAAATAAGGTGAGTAATAATTACAAAAAGGAAACACTTACAATGTACATGTCAACCTCTATTTTGATATCGCTGGCCATTTTTGTTTCAGGCGAGCACTTACAACTTAGCTGTTAAGTACTTCTTTTGTTTGATAATTGGCACCACGCGATGCTCCGAGTGCAAGTGCACTTCATAAAATCTGAATTTATCAACGGTGACAGTAGTCTTATAGTGTATGGTATTGGTGTGAGCCAGACAAGTCAAATACATTAAGATTGCAGAGTAAGGGCTAGCTCGTCTTACCACATTTTTTAAGTTGTGCCTAGGCAGCGTGCTTTGACTGTCTTCGAAACAAAAACAACACTGGTCCCAGGCAGGGAAAAAGAATAGTAGCCAAATAAATATAGACCCAGTCAGTTCTATATTGCCAGAGACATGTCCGGCCGGACAGAGGTCTCCGAAGTGTTTACTTGAATAGAAGTTTTGAAACACAAAAATGACACCTTCAGCAATTCACGTGCGTGGGGCACAAGCCTGTACCCAACCACGACAAAACATAAACACATACAACACACAGAAAGGGCTTGCAAGGCAAGAGCGGCAATCTCTGTAGAAATGCAATTATATAAAGAGATTCTTAGAGGTACCATTACATAGCATTGTATATTAGTTCTTTTTACAGGTATATGGTACTCAAACGGTCGACGGCGTTTCGGACCCCCTACTAAATGATGGGGTCCATCATCAGGACAAAGCAATAGTTGCCTTAGAATATAAGCCTCTTTAGCCTAAGGAGGAAGATGGGGGGAAAACAAACATGTATTTAGTTTAACCAATCACAGAACATGGTGACATAGTGCTGTAGTTATACTAAAAACGCCTATCTCCGGAGCGGAAACAGCGAGTGATGTTTACATTAAAGTGTTCGCAGGCATGTGATTGAGTGACTGAGAACATACTTTTGGTGACTTGGTGACAATCATACAACTATGATGCCCGAAGTGCGAAGGGTGTACGTGAGTGTTTGACGAAGTTAAAAGTTGGGCACCAATGAGAGGTAACATCAGTGCTAACAAAAACGGCGCAGTGAGGCAGTTCAGTATCAAGGAGAGAAAGTTATAGAGGGAGGAGATTCGTGGGCTCACCAAGAGAGTGCGAAATGAAGAGCTCAAAATGGAGCTTGTGAGAAGTTCAATTCAGCAGGGCCAGGAACTTCGACTGGTAGTGTCGAGGACATGGAGGTACTAAAGTAAAGTAAAGTTAATTCAGTAAGAATTCAGCAGAGTATAAGGGGAAGAGCCGAGGCCGGTCACACTTGAAGGTGGGAATTGGCTTACCGGGGAAGAGGTTTATTTAATTCCTGTATTCAAGTGCCCTAGCGCGAAGCACGCGAATTTGCCAATGGTCCGCGTGTATCTGTATGGGAAGGGTACAGATTTTGAGAAACGGAAGAATTATGACCGAGGCGTATGTGGACAGAATATTAGGGATGCTTACCGTTATCCGGATACTACCGGTTGCGCCGAATCGCGCAGGGGGTCATGGAGCCAGGAGGGGCCTGCAGGAGAAACACTCTATTAGGGCCTATTAAGTAAGTTAGGCATGTGAATTATGGTGATCACAGGAGCTTGGGCACAGGGTGCAGTCTTACCGGGTCAGTCGGCAGCAATGGATTTCCTGGCTGTGGGTATCATGTGACCGACACCTTTTTAACAAGGTCGCTCATTGGTGCTGGCGGGAACATGAAAGTAAAGGAAGGACTACACAGCGGTAGCCATATTGGATAGACAAAATAGAGGACAGAAGGTGAATAAAGGGGCCGATACGTGACATTTGTGACAATGAAAACAATTTAGATAAAATACATTTAGGTCATGGGAGCATATTTACAGAGTCTGATAAAAAGCGTTTCTTTCACTTGAGTATTTTAGAGGACTTAGTGTGCAGAGCAAGTTCAGATTAAACTGGTCCAGTCCTCTTGTAACTGTTGACTGTCTTCGAGACATGCTGTATTCACTCTGTGGGGTTTGGCCACGCCTTTGCTACCATTTGGTAAATTGTGAGCCGTTCCAAAAAGCTTTCTTCTCCATGGTTTCTTGTGGTTATATGTCCCACCTTCTTGTGTGATGCTCCTCCCCTGGAGTATTGGCCTGTTACATGTCCCCATACTCATTTGTTTATTTCATGTTTGGTGGTGCACTCTTTTTTTCTTTGTTCACCCAATCCTGTAGTTTATAAATAGGTTCTTTGTTCACCCAATTCTTCACGGTTCATGAAGCGAGTTAAACTATTGCCATAGTAGGGCAGTGTTTCCTTTCTGTATTTTGTTTAGATTCTCCAGGGTACAACCATTTACATAGTTGTCTTTCCTATTTTGCTCCCGTCCCCGGTCCCTCACCCCTCCCACCACTTTACTTGTTTAATTATTCCCTTTTTCATTTCTGAATTTTATTAAATTTTATTTGTTGACAGCTCTGTATGTTGCACCCCATCTTTTAATTTTAGTTATTACGATCGAGGAGAGCTGATGCCGAGACTCCAACCCTGGTCCCCAATCCCAAAGTGGGCAGCTCTGTATGTTGCGCCACATTCATCCCCTCCCACCCCTTTTTGTGCCTGGTGCTTCCATCCCAGTCCCTCACCCCTCCCACCACTTTACTTGTTTTATAAAGCCATATGATTTGTTTTATGAATATTCATGTTTCTTTTCACGTTTCCATCTGTCTCCGGGAAATGTACTTCTCTGAGGCCAAAATAGCCATATCTCATTAAACGCTGTTTATTTTGACAACAGGTTGATGTTATCTACCAGACTAAGAAAGCACGCTTTTTGTAAAGTGCACAAACATATTGGCTCTAGGCTACTTGTGGAAGGTAGCGATTGAGAGACCTCAACAATGGAACAAGCTTCGGGCACGAGACACCAGTGTTCTAATGTGGGGAAAAACTGCAGCCCAGACAATGAGTTTAGCTGCAAGGCGGCTCAGTGAATTAAGCAGCAAGATGGCTCAGCAAATTAAAAGCTTACCTTTCACATCTACTGAACTCTTCAAAATAACCTGAATCAGCACCGCCATAACCTAGTGTGGAGCAACTGTATAGTTCTTCAATCCCTGGTTAGATTTCCCACGGAGTATTCTATAGGGTAAAGTCAACCCTATGTTATTGGCACTGTTTTCGTGATGCTTGTGCGTTTTCTTTTTACTATAATATGGTGTAGCCTGCACTTTTTCTGCAAACAAAAATCATTAAGTAAAAAATATTATCATTTACAACGCCATTAGCTCTAACTTTCACAAATACGAGACTGATTGCATTGCAATTGCTGACATTTTTTTTTATTACGCAGATACCTAGGACACAGCTTGTTCGTCACTTATCAATTCAAGAATACATTAGTTACTTAATATGTTTACAAAGTGCAGATGTGCATAAGTGGAATAGTAGAGTATAGTTTCAATAAAGTGCACAAGTGTTAAATTTAGCTGCAGAACGTTCAATACATTTGTTTCTTTATATGTCCGGAAAGTGCATCCAAAGTCGAAGGGAGGTAGGTAAATATACTCTCAATAATGGCTCCTACCAAGAAAAAGCTAATTATTAAATTATACGAGGCAGTGCAGGAGGAAACCGTGAGAGCAGCAGATGAAAGTCTTGAACGTTGGAACTCCATTTTAGATCCCCCATAGCTATGGAAGAATGGGAACAAATATGCACTTTGACTGGTAAACTTTCGTCCAACAGGAATTTATGGATTATTCATTTTAAATTTATTCACCAGGCCTATCACACCCCTACAAGACTGCATAAAATAGGACTTTGCGACGCGGATGAATTCAAAAGATGCGGGCAGGAGGGCGCTGACTTCTACCATCTAGCGTGGAGGTGTGGTTCAGTCTACAGCTACTGGGAGGATGTGCTTCACCGCTTACACACCATGACAGGGACATTACTTCAGTGTACCCCCCACACATGTTTGCTCTGCTACGTTTCTCAGCCGAAGGGGGTGATGGGCAGATATATTCAAATCGCTCCTTTTCTGGTTAAAAGAAGGGTGGCTATGTCATAGGAAAGTAGGCTTGGTCCTCAGATTGATGGGTGGATCAAAGACTTGGTGTACTGCAAGGAAACCCCGGAATTGTACGCAGAAGAGCTGCTAGGTTCTTCACGACCAAAGGACATTTAGGAACCGTTGAGGCAATATCTGTTGAATCAAGTGCAAAGGGAGGAAGCATCACCCTAAACTGTGTCTGAAACATTGTAATACTGTGCATATCTGTGTACATATATCTCAGATTATAACTTGACCTGTATACTAATGTCCAAAAATGTAAACTAGACCACATGCGACACACACAAGCCTATTGATTGCGGTGTTTTGTTTTTGAGCGCCCTGCGTGGCGGCAAATATGCTTTTGTAAATTCAATAAAGAAATTTTAAAAAAATATATATATGTGTGTGTGTATATATATATATGTACTCTCAATGAAGTGTACTTAAGCAGATACATAGTTTACAACCACTTCATCATTATCATTTCAATAATACATTAGATCCTCAGTATGACTAAAAAGTGCAGATGTGCATAAATGAAAATGTCCAATATACTTTCAATAAAGTGCAGGAATGTTAAATTTAGCAGCCGTCCGTTCAATACAATAGATCCTTACTATGTCAAGTGATGCATATGTTCTTGAGGGGAGACTCTCAATAAGGTGCAAGATTTATTAGCCAATCCATGAAAGCCATTGAAATATATATATTTTTTAAAGGGAAACTGCAGCTGTGCTTTATTTAGCAGCAAACCATAAAGTGCATCTCAACTTTAATTCTTGAACTCGGCAAGAGACCATCTTTTTAACAAAAACATTGTTCACGGATTGATCTAATGTGGAAATGTCAATATTTCTATATACTATGTTCCTTATACCTCATGGAGGATATGCTAGGTGGAATTGTGCCATATTGGTTGTCAATCTCCTTCATAAATTGCCAGGAGGTGCAAAATCTTTTAAGACCAGTAACCCTTCTTTCATATGCCTTCTCAAACTTTTGAGTTCGGCTCATTTTGTTATACCATTCTTGATAGGTTGGTGCTCTATTTGTCTTCCAGTTCTGCAAAATCAAAGAACGGCCAACTAAGGAGGTAATATTAATAAATACATCAGCGCCTTTTCTCAGTACTTGATTTTGTCTTTGTCTACAGAACCCGAAGAGTGCCACACCTGCCTTGGGTTCGATTCGTGTGATTAGCCCCCTGCTTAAGGTATCAAATACTTGTTCCAAGAACAGCGCAAACCCAGGACAGGTGAAAAACGTATATAACCAATCGCCCCATCCCCCCAACTGCTTACACCAAAAGTACCGATCTTCCAACTGCGCATACATATTTTGGAGAGCTTTTGGATTATGATATGTCATCCATCAAGATAAAAAAAGACATTCTTTCGAAGTTGTCAGCTCTTAAGGTCTTATTTCCTCATTTTGAAATCACCTGCCATTCCGCCTCAGGAAAAGTACACTGGGTTGTGAATGTGATCTTATCTAAGAACCATTTCACCAAGTAGCACTCCCCTTGACTCCATAGTAGCCTATACCAAGTTTCAACCCTTCTCATCCATGTCCCAAACAGAGCATTGATTATTGGTGAGGAGATGGAGCTCATTTGAATATTACATTTTCTTATGAAGTGTACAATCTGCAGGTACCCAAAGTAAAAAAACTTACAGCAGTCTCTGCATCTTGCTTCGAGATTCTGCCAAGATATTATTCCCTCCAACCAAAAAAGTTCCTATTTCTTAAAATCCATTTGTATATCGATACCTCGTATGGCTATTTGGTATTTGCAGACCCAGCGCCTGACATTCATTTAGCTGCACATACCTGTCCCCTGCAGATTGTCCCTTTGAGACATAAAATGCTTGTAGTCTCCAATAATACTCCTAAAGTGTTTTGTATCTTGTCTTTTTTGAGAGGTTTGCAATCTTTATAAATACCGTTAACTGTAAACCCACCTCCTGCACCATCTTCTCTATTAAAAAAATTATCCTGAGATCTTTTCACATGTATAATTCGAAATGTTCTATCTAGAGGGAGAAATGACTTAACTATCCAATAAATCTTTGATCAATCTCATCATCGTTTAATAGTTCAATCTGTAAAGTTCTGTGAATTGATTAGTTACTTTTATCCCTAAATAACAAATTGGTGCACTATTAGCAGCCTGCTGCTGAAGATTTAAAGGGAGTATACTATACTAAGAGAGGCATTAAATACAGGTAATCCTGTTTTTAGGTCTCGCTGCGGTTCAGGGGCGGAAGCCCCTGCTGTCGCAAAGCGAGTCTATTGCAATCGTTTCAGTCCTTTCAGCTTTCAAGGACTACCCAGAGGAGACAAGAGACTGGCACGCGCACGCAGCCTGCCGGAATCGGATCAAGTTGCGCGCGTGAACACGCGCTCCGATTCCGGCAGGCTGTTCACAACACATGCACACGCAGGCAGGCACACACACAGGCAAACACACCACACACACACAGACAGACGCACGCACACACACACACACACACACAGACTCACACATCCCCCCCTCCCCTCCCCTCACTCACCGTGCTCTTTCAGCACTTTCCGTTCTGTGTCCCTGTCTCTCTCGTCAGCCTCCAGCTCCCTCCGCAGCGCTGGTCTTCACCCGGGCCCCCTCCTGGGACCCGGGACTTCAGATGCCCTACTCCGCTTTGGCGCCGGGGCTCGGAGCACGCATGCGCGGGCAGCTCCCGCCCTCTCACTCTGAGCCCGGCCTGCTTTGGCTTTCGAAGTCTTCCGTGTTGGGGCCTCCGGGGGGCGCTGTACAGTCCGCAGAAGGTCTAATTCGGAACTGATGGAACATATGAACACATCACCCCGTCCTGAAGGAACTCCACTGGCTCCCCCTCCAGACACTCCTGCCCCCCTGCACGGACTCTGCCCCAGCCCTCCCGTCGGGTCATGTGAGGGCAGACAGTCTCTGCTCCCCTCCTCCCCGGGTGTTGCAGCGCTCAGCTCCCGCCCCCTCGAGCCCTCCGGCTCGGCCCCGCGGGGGTATAAAAGCGCCCCCTGGAGGCAGCAGGTCTTCTAGGCGCGGGCGGTGCAGACTCTCCTACAGTGCGCGCGAGTGAAGGTGAGTGAGAGCGCCTCAAACGGGACCGCAGCGCGGGGGATAGTGAGGGATGGATGAATGGTGGGGTGGAGAGGAGAGGAGAAGGGGAGGGGGTTGTCCATGGACACAGCTCCTAGAGGCCTCTCTGCCCGCTCTGGGTCACCCCGGCCCCCCTGCGCCCCCACTGAAGCCTCGCGGGTCGGCGCTATCCTCCCCTGCATAGCTCCTCGTTGAGAATTCCGGATCCTTCCATCCCCAGGCGCTACACTCCGTAAACACGGGACCGGGGTGTAAGATTCACCGAAGACCCCCTGGCGCGCTCCTGTCACGTCCCCCCCCCCCCCGTAATACCAGGGTGCGGGGTGGGGCCGCACACATAAACTCATACATGCCGCCCCCTCAAGGCGCCCCCCCCCCCCCGACCCTTGCTGTCTGGGCCCCGCCCACGCGCAGTTTGTAGCGGGGGAGGTTGAGAACTGAGAACTACAAGTTCCAGCATCCTTCGCGCTTTGGGCTCCGAAGCCAGGAGTGGCCGAGACGTGACCTCCAGGGAGCAGCAAAGTGGGGGCCCCGGGCCTGAGACAGCTGGGGGGCCTGACTGCAGCGGTCTCAGGTGAGACAGCACCAGGAGGCTGCCCAGGTTCACAGGTGAGTCCGCCCACTCTGCATAGGATTCCCCCCTCTATACTCACCCCCAGAGGGAGCCTCCACTCACAACCCCTGCTTTAATGTCAGGAGCATTGAGCGGAGACTACAAGTCCCAGAATGCACTGCCTAATCTGAACCAGGAGTCGGGGGAAAGTTGTAACTTGGCCTCTCTTAACCCAGAGCAGACGTCCTAAAGGTGAGGGCTCACAAGGGGGGCAGAAGGCGCGTGACATCACCGGGAGGAGGTCCTACACCTTGTAACCCCCACGCTTTTATGTACACTTCTTTTATTTTGATGCGCACACCTGATTTATTGTCCATGTAGAATGTGTAGGTGCGATGTAAAGCGCTGACGCCCTGCACTGGGATGATAGTGCCACGAGGCACCCAAGGCAGGGTGTCAGAGCGCTTTACGTCGCACATACTCAAATAAAGTAAACACCACTCTTTTCTTCTATTTCCTTCATAGCGCTTGAGCAATGTAGTGCCTTTGTGTAAATGCTGGGGACAAACACACCCCGACCCTCTTAACCCCTTCCCTGCCAGGCTTCCCCCTCCAATTCTGCGCGGAACAGGGACTGCGGGCGTCATCAGGAATGGAAGGGGCTATGTGGCCTGCTGCAGTGCTGGCCGCGAATTGGTTGCGGTCATGTACCGTGACTAGCCATGCGACACGGCCCAGTTTACACCAGAGTGAACGGATGTACACTGCTGAATACGGACGCACGCCCAGGGTTCAAATCTTTGGTTGGCTGTGGGAGCAAAACTGATCTTGGTCAAAATGTCGTGCCTTATTTTAAATACCAGCAAGGACACATTTGCCTTTTCAATATTTATATTAAACAATATGCTGAGTCCAGGGATGCCTATGTACAACTAAGGCATAGTCCACTACAATTGGAGTAAAAAGGCGCTTAATCTTGAGCACGTCTGGGCGCTGTGACCCGATTCAGTGTGAGAATACCACGTCCGTGACTCCTGGTAGTAGTATGCTTCTTATTATGGTTACATTGCAGTTGCTATATACCTATAACCAAACTACCCACGTTGTCGCCACGGTGTAGTGATACCCGTCTGAAAATGCAGCTGTCGGAGTTAATTCGCAATGCAATAGGTCTCGCAGTTTTGGAGCCATTGCCATTGTAAATAGCAATGCCTTTTATTTATGTGTTAGTTTATAAAACGTAAATAAAAGGCATTGGCAATTACAATGCCAATGGCTCAAACTCTAACAACTGCGAGACCTATTGCATTGCAAATGATTGTTTTGTGATTCATTTTATATCCCCCAATTGCTTAAAACCGGAGTATTATGATTATGTCAGCGAATAGTTTAAGCTTGGAAATTCCTGGAATCAGTGCCTCAATACCCATATTGGCCCTGATACTAACGGCCAAAGGTTTCATAAAAAAGGTAAACAATACAGGAGAGAGTGGACAACCCTGATGAGCTGATAAATTCTAATTTATAAGAACCTTTGCCTGTGCGCCGTGGTATACCCGGCGAAGCATATTAATAAACTGAAGAGGGAAGCCAAACCTCTCAAGGCCGAAGAAAAGAGCATCCCAGTTAACTAGATCAAATGCCTTTTTGGTGTCTAACATCATTGTTACTGCTGGTGTCTGGTTTATGTTTAAAAAAATGAGTGCTTGGACTAAGGAACCTGTATTACATAACCTCATTCTATTGGCGATAAATCCTGTTTTATCCAAATGAATTATCTTCTGAGCTATTGGGGTCACTCTTTTAGTCCAAATTTTCATTACAATTTTGTAATCTGCATTTAATAAACTTATCGGTCTATATCAATTGACATATTATAAATCTGATGACATTTCCACCCTTTTTTTAAATAGAATTTAAAAACATGACTAAAACAAGGTATCAGTTCACTAAAAAAAGTTTTATAAAATTCTGTTGGGAGGCCATCATTGTCATAAGCATTGCGATTAGGCATTGTGGCCAGGGCAAGTTGGATTTCTGTTGCTGTAATATCTGCCTCTAATTCTTCTATCTGTATGCTTGTCAATTGAGGGAGTAATGTAGTCGATTCGGTGTGATGGATTGTATGTTTTGAATTCATGATTGTGTTTCTTTCTTTTTTGTATTTTTCCTGTTAACTTGTGTTTGTGGAAACAATGAAGATCATTTCAACAGATAAGCATACTTCGGTCCTAGTATAGCCTTATAACTTCCTGCCGAGCGCTATACAGTTGTTGAAGCCCTGAACCAGAGTTACTCCTAAGCCGCAGTCAAGGGCCTATAATGAGGGTGAGAGCCTTTAACAGCTGGTATAGCCTGAGGCAGAAGGGCTATAATGCTATTAGAACATTACACCTACTAAGGGTAGTAGTTTCGAAATTAAAAAGGGAAAGTCATGAAGACAGACATTGTTATGTCGGCGCTCTTGGCTTATACCAGCCATTAAAAGCCCAGAGCTACTCCATTGTCTTCAGTGGAGCTGTCAACATTCCAATGTTATAATATAAACTTAACATTTGGCATCAGAGTGCATTAGCATATTCCTTCTCAAGCATCTGGGTAGCGGCTAATTATCAATTCTTGAACACGTCTCTACCTGTTCCTTGCCACTCCACAATTTACTCCACTGTCTCACGAGGCATCTATCCCTTGCTCACTTTGCCACTGGATTCAAGCAAGCCGGGCTGAAGACGGCTGGAATGCCAGAAACCGGTCCTCGGAAGCTTGTTTCCGGTCCAGGGAAGACATGGCTTGGCAGTTCGGGCTGGACTATTCCCATGAGGCACAGGGTCAGACTGATTTGCATATAGCCATGTCTGAACTGGGGTGGCAGAGTGGGCTAAAGAACGATGATGGATTAAACCCAGATCTTTTGACTGGGTGTGAGTGTTTGATTGATTCAGATGCTCCGTCCATCACCACCCCCCTTTTGTACCATCTGTATCAATCTACCCAGATTCCCACCTCCCTCATCCTTGTACAATGCCTCCACCTTTTCTCTTAAACTCCTGCAAAGAGAATGTTTAATGCTGCTGTAAATAAACAACAATTTTAGTATTCTTTATATTTTACTACATCATTTTACTATGAATGTGTGTATGATGTTACGTTCTGTGAATATATATTGTCTGACTGACTGTAGCAGAATCTTTCTAATAAACCCACATCCTGCTTAAAGTTCATTTACACCGAGATGCTGTCTAGATAAAGGGTGATCTTTGAAAGGGTCTGTGACGGACACAGAATACAGGAACTGAGCAATTAGGTGTAAAACTGTAGACTAACATGCAAAGCCTTTGTCAAAGTTCTGCAGAAACAGTTCAACTGCTTGGTTTGTGTGCTGTCTTGTGCCACCGTTATATTTTTTGCAACGATCTGTGCTTGAAGAAAGGGCCTGAATTCAAAGTCACTATTTCAGATGAAATCACACACCAGGAGGTGTTTATAATGTGATGCTATCAGTTCACATCCACGTTGTCACTAGAGTGGATTCGGGAGTTCTGCTATTATGCAGTTTGATGGATTAGAGTTCCTAGAAGGCAACACAGTGGGATGAATTAGTATTACTAAGGTTGTCACATCTTGGGGCAGGCAACTTCAATGGAACACTCTGTTACCACAAAGCATCCTTTATAGAAAATGAAAAATAATACATAGATTAATGTAACTTTCTCAGTCCACATCCTCCTATGTAATATAGCCTTGCTGTTCCCTTGACGATTCATATCCCCCTTTTTCAAAGTGAGGTGTGTTGTAAGAAGGTTGACTAGTATTTATCTTCGGACTCCTGTGAGTTTCTAGTCAAACCAAATTTGTGATGAATATATCGTCCCGCTTATAAATCTCTCTCAAGCACCAGACTGCCACATAAAACTTGTCCCCAGCAATAGCTACCAGCTGTCAGTTGGCACCTTGAATATTCATATTCCATATAACACGCTGTTTTGACATCAATATATATTATTCTTCAACCTGCGTGCTAACCCTTGGTTCCTTGTTTTCCGCTCATTGTGTGTCCAGAACTCTTTTGGTGCTTCCCTGATGAAATTGCTCATCATTTTAACGGTAATGAGGTGAAAGATCTGCTGCTAAGATTTCAGGGTTTTAACCCTGCTTCAAGAGCCACAAGAAAATGACCATGTTTGACCCACATGACATAATTCCGCAGTGGCCTGCGACTCATGTACTGCAGTGCACCCAAAATCCATCAAGGAGGCCAAGCGTTTTGAAGCCAAGAGTGAGACGGTCGGGACCAGAGAACAATTCCTTCTTGCAGCAGTTTGTGACTTTGCATATAAATTTGTTGTCCAAATATTACACCCTTCTGGTCTGCACTAAGGAAAAACGAAAGTGACAATTTGTATTTTTTAGTTTTGTTCAGTATGAGCCCTGTAGGGTTCTAGTGTGTCTGTGCTGCCTATGTCATCGCACCCCACCTGCGGGACATCATCAACACCTCCTTCGACAACGCTACCTTCCCAGAGAGCTGGAAGCACGCCGAACTCAGCACTCTACTCAAGAAGCCATCGGCTGACCCCACCGACCTCAAAAACTACCGCCCCATCTCGCTGCTCCCGTTTCCTGCAAAAGTCATCGAGAAGACCGTCAACAAGCAGCTGGCCGCCTTCCTCGAGACGAACGGCTCCCTCGGCCCCTCGCAGTCTGGCTTCCGGGCCAACCACAGCACCGAGACCGCCCTGATCGCAGTCACCGATGACATCCGAGCGCTGCTCGACAACGGAGAAACAGCGGCCCTCATCCTCCTCGACCTCTCCGCGGCCTTCGACACTGTCTGCCATCGTACCCTAGTACAACGCCTCAGCAACGTCGGAGTCCAGGAGAAGACACTGGGGTGGATCATCTCCTTCCTCGCCGGAAGGACACAGAGAGTCCGCCTCCCCCCGTTCAGATCTGAAGCCACCGAAGTCATCTGCGGCGTCCCTCAAGGCTCCTCGCTCAGTCCAACCCTCTTCAACATCTACATGAGCCCCCTCGCAGACATCGCACGCCAGCACAACCTCAACATCATCTCCTACGCTGACGACACCCAGCTGATTCTCTCCCTCACCAACGACCCCGCCACCGCCAGAGCCAACCTTCACGAAGGGATGAAAGAGGTAGCCGAATGGATGAAGAACAGCCGCCTGAAACTGAACTCAGATAAGACGGAAGTCCTCATCCGGGATCCTCGCCCGCCGCTTGGGACGACTCCTGGTGGCCCCCCGCCCTAGGCAGCGCACCCAAACCAACAGACCACGCACGCAACCTGGGCTTCATCCTGGACTCCTCCCTCTCCATGACCAGACAAGCCAACGCCGTCTCCTCGTCGTGCTTCAACATCCTGCGCATGCTACGTAAGATCTTCCGGTGGATCCCCACCGAGACCAGGAAGACAGTCACCCAGGCCCTCGTCACCAGCCGCCTGGACTACGGCAACACCCTCTACGCCGGAACCACCGCCAAACTCCAGAAGAGACTCCAGCGGATCCAGAACTCCTCAGCACGACTCATCCTGGACATCCCCCGTCGCAGCCACATCTCCGGACACCTGAGAGACCTGCACTGGCTCCCGGTCAACAAGAGAATCACCTTCAGTCTCCTCACCCACGCACACAAAGCCCTACACAGCCAAGGCCCAGGATACCTCAACAGCCGCCTCAACTTCTACGCTCCCAAACGCCAGCTTCGATCGACCAGCCACGCCCTCGCCGCCGTCCCCCTCATCCGTAGAGCCACCACAGGGGGACGGTCCTTCTCCTACCTCGCCGCCAAGACATGGAACTCCCTCCCCACCCACCTCCGCCTGACCCAGGACCACCTCGCCTTCAGGAAGCAACTCAAGACCTGGTTGTTCGAGCAGTAGCAGATCCCCCTCCCCCAGCGCCTTGAGACCCCCTGGGTAAGTAGTGCGCTATATAAATGCGATGATTGATTAATTGATTGATATGTTCTGTGGTGCTCCCTACTAGCGTGGTCCGGGCCGGTGGTAGCGCCCTTGACGTACCAAGCTCATTAAGTTTATATTCTCACGGCTGTGGTGGCATTGAACCAGGTGTTACAAATACTTTACTCCTGTATTTCATATGTCAGGGACAGCCTGCTCCTCTCCCGACACAACGGTTTTCATTGAACAGTGCCTGCTGTTCCATTCATGGACACTGTGTGGCGCTCTGCTCCTTAAAGTAGCCTCTTACAACCATAGCATCGGTAAATGCATGCTGCCACAAAATCAACCGATCGAGTGTTATCGTTAACCAGGTTTCGTCGAAGTGGCTGAATTGTCCACCAAAAATAGTTTTTAAAAAGTTCAGTTGTTTGTAATGTATTTGTTTTAATCATGAGGAACTAGCTTTTATTAAAGTCTCCCGAAGCCATAGTAAAATGGAACCTTGCTTTGTATTTTCTGATGTTTGTTAAAGTTTAAGGTATTTGTAGTCGTTTTATATTCTTGAATGTATTCAATAGGTATCGCGAGATTTAAACTGAGACCATTCTCTGCTTGTTAGGCTATCATAAATCAGGTTATTAAATCAAACGGTTAGTCTTTTAAGAACGTATTTTGTACAATATCGCACTTGCGGCTGCATTTTAGGGATAGTCAGATTGCCTTTTAAGTAAAAAAAAAGTTCGTTATTCTTTACTGATCCTTTCTCCACCCTTCCGATCTGCTCCTGAAAACATCTTAATTATTTGTTGTAGCAGTGCACTTATGTATTCATTTATCTAGTTGAGTACATGGTTGCAAGGTCTATTCAAGGACATTCACTGCATCTGCAGTCAGGCACTTTTAGGCTTTAAACGCGCGATTCAAGGGAAATTAACGTTATCAGGCACAACAGTGGCACGGCCACAGAACAGAAGACACTGCTTTAGGCTTGCTTTAGAGGAGTGAAAATGCATGTCTGTGCTTGGAAAGGGGAAGCGGGGGCAGAAGCAATGAACATAAAATACCATAATCTGCTAATCATAATAATAACTGCCAAGAGCAGAAATGTAACCAGTGCTTTCATGAAATGCTTTCTACCTGCCTCAATTACTGGCTAAACAGGATTCTTGAAGGTTCATGTGCTGAAACTTGTTCTTGAACAGAGTTGCTAAAGTTCAAGGTGTGTGACCCTGGGTGTAAGAATGTCTGGCATGTGGAGTGATGAGATGTACTTACTACACCTGACCAGTTTGGTCAAATACAAGAAGCAAAACAAATAAATCCAATACGAAGTAATTAGAACTGTTTCAATGTATGAGACAACTTTTTGCAGGTGATTAGTCAATCGAGAAGCAACACGTCCTTTTTAATTATTTTCTTTCCTGGTCGGACAAATGTCCGACGTTGGTCTGGTGGCACGAGATAGGTCACAGATTTGACCTAGTGGCAAACCATCTCAAGCACAGGAAAATGGATGTTTTTATGAGAGTTGTGTTGTCTGTTTGGTAGAGCTTACAACAAAATCATTGTGGTTTTATGCAAAGTGGCGGCAGCGAGTGTCTTCGTGTGGTTTACAGTAGAACATTGCACTGGAGTTTCCACTATAGAGCTGAACTGATTGCATTTGAAAGCAGGCTGAACGTTTTGGCAGCATAATTGCTCGTGGTAATTGCTTCTTCCCATGAAGTCTGAATGCACTTTCCTATTATGGCATAAGGATGGCATTGTGAAGGCTTCTGAAAAGATGGAGAAGGAAAATAATTCCATTAGTCGGAGTAATTAAGTTGTAGTCACTGATGGGCCGGTCTTCTTAGATTTGAGTGTAACTAATCCTTTGACCTCATGTTTTGTATTTTGTATAGTATTGACCCTTGAGGCATCTTTGCTGCGGCTGTGGTAGAATACGAGGCTGATATGAAATGAGAAATTGCACCTTAAGGAGACTTATCATTGTTTCGGGAAGGGAAAAATTAAGAATCATTTGGAAACCAGGCCACTTCTCCGACCTACAGTTTAAATACTGAAACTCAGACTGCAAAATCTCTATGAAGACATTTTGAAAGTCTTTAGAATCTGTGTTGACGTGGACCCAGCATTCTTACAAATAGTAATATAAACATTGGATGTTAAAAGAAAGGTGCTGTGACTGCTATATTTTATAGATTTAGGTTAACATACTTGACACTGAGTTGAGTTTAAATACCCGATTTGTTCTGACAGTGATATATAATCCACGTTGTCTAGTGTCACAAAGCTGGATCAATAAAGTTTTCACCCGCAGTGGTGCGAAGTCAGAGTCTTCTACGTGTATTTCCAGTCACGGTCGCTCTCACAAGCGTATTCAGTCGTAACTAGAGATCCCCCAGTTGGTGAGTTTGTATCATCAAGGTGGCTGAGTCACCACATAAGTCCCGTCATGGTTAAAAAATGTCAAAGCTCAAAACAGTTACTCTCCAGTCCACACAGTCAGATAGACGTTTTCCTTTTTCGCAGCACACACAACACATACAGTGATCACATGCTCCCCATGCTGTACATCTAGACGCGTTACCCACTGGCCCTCATTTTGTCCACGCCAGGTCAAGACATTCTGCATTTGTCATCAAGTGGGAGGAATTTATGGCTTCATGACTAGGCCCACATACCACTCCTAAAACAGGATGCATGAATTGTTGTATGATGATTTGAGAAATTTATAAAAGGACGTTCAAAACGATTGTACTTTGAGTCAAATCAAATTTATTGGTTCAGCTTTACAAAAAAGCCATACAATAAAAACATACGATATGAATACGGTTAAAAAAAACTAATTTGTTACATCACACTGGTTCATTACCCTGGAAACACTCCCAAAAAGCAGAAATGCAGATCTCACACAAAGATGGAATGGTTATGAGGGGCTTATGAAATCTTGTACCAGACAAGATAAAAGTGCTCTGTGCAGTACAAAAATATCATACTGATAAATTCTTCATGAATAAATATAAAAAGAATATTACCATGAATTGTAAAAAAAATGCAACCATGTGGTATACAAGTAATTGATGAAACTTACTATCTGTACAATAAATTAAGTAGTATGTACTATTACCAGGTAACATTTCCATCCAACAATGTGCAAAAGCAATTTGAATCAATAGCAGCAATTTATAGAGTTTAAAAAAATGATAAGCAATCTTTCAGGGTCCAAATCATACCCCAATCAGAAACAGCATAGGACCATAAAAACTTTAAAATGTCAGTACTCCTTGCTCCGAGTTTTAAGAAGTAAAACTCTCTATTCCCTGTGTTATAGCCGGTCGTCTTCTTTTCCAAGCGATATTGGTAGATATCCAGGTGGTTTGTTCTGTAACACTTTGAGTCAATCCTCAGACCCATTTCTGTATGCTGTACTCCCTGCTGCAGTGTTTAATTAAACAAACTGTTCCTGTTTTGCCAAACACCTCTTTACTTTGTTTTTTAAGGTACATTCATATTCGAGTGACATTAGTAAAAGGAGGAGCGGCTGAGTGAAGCAGCTGCTCCGTCTTTCACAGTGCAGGCAGCACCCAGCCTGCATTTTAAAGGGGAACAGAGATGCTCCTGCAGGTAGGTGCAGTAGGTGACTGCTCCCGCCTGCAGAGGGCTGTCTGAGGGATTCACGGAATTTCCATTCCCCCTTCATAGAGTTCACCCTCGAGGGGCTCATTGACTGCATGACTTCTTTGTGGCGCAAAATTAGCCTGACCCGATGGCCTCTTAAATAATATGGCATAGGTGCAGAGTGTACATTTTTCCCCTGTTTGCATGAGGCCATGCCCTGGTGCAACTAGGAGACAACCCTTTAGATTAGTGTTGGTGCTACCTGTGCGCTGGTACTATCTGTATTACAGAAGGGGCGACCCCTGCTTTCGTACCAAGCGAGTGCATGCACCCCTTTCGCTTATAGGGGGTTAAAAATGATTATGTCAGTTGAGGAATCCTTAACGACATACCAGCTTTTAACCTTTAGGCATTGGATATTTTTTGGGTGCATGGAGATTACTTCCTGATCCCAAAAGTAGTCCTCATGAAGCAATATATCTAGTCCTCCTTTAGCGTGACCCACAGTCACCGGTTCTGCTGCTTTGTCATAAACAAAATAATCATTTAGATCAAAGGGCTTTAATGCCCGGGTTTCTTGAAGTGTGACCAATGCCGGGCAATCCTCCACGATTAACGCCAGTTTCTCTTTATTTTTTCCTGCTATATTCGATGAGGCGAAGGAAAACCTGCTACTAAAAAGGGAGTTTGATTTCCCTTCCCTATTTATGGCTGTTTCGTGTCTCCAGTATCCAGGACCAAGGATGTTCCTTTGATGAGCTCTCCTGCTTAACTTTGTTTTTGTTCCAGATTACTCTCTCTCCATTTTCTATCAAGATGATCAGATTTTCATTCGGGATACTGGCGGAGTTTTTGATGCTGCTGATATTATCGTCAAAAGACTATTTTTATGTTGTTCTTTTACTCATGTGTCCCCTTTATTTGAATTCCTTTATTGAGTGTGACTGCAACGTCATATCAAGTATCTCACTTTTGTTTAAAATTATTGTTGGAATGACACACGACCTGAATTCAACAATAGCCACCGTGCTTTTAGACTTTGACGGGAATGCCACAAATTTTATTTTGGAACTTGTTAGAGACTGTAATTGAGGGATCTTGCAGATTAGATTTACTATTCTCCCTCGGTTTAGTGGATAATTTCCTAAGGTGCTGCCCCTGAAGTGTGTTCATTGTTTTGGGCATAAGGTAACACTGGTTGCTCTGTATTGTAGCCAGGCATTGTACATTTTGGAGCAGAAGGATTTAGTTGTTTTTTATTTACTTTCTCATTGAGATCTTGGACAATCTGTCTGATCTCATGAACTCTAATAACAAATCATGGAGATTGTACCTTTTCAGAGGTTTTGCATTCGTGAGTTAAATGCTTCGGACGTTTTAGCTTTTGTGCTTTCTTTTTCGTGAATCTTCTTCCAGTTTTTTTCTTGGTCTCTAGCCGCTGCTCTTTTTTGTCCTTTTTTCCTTTTTATTTAAAACTGGGTCCGGAACATCAGTTGTTGAGGATTCGCTCTTTGTTGCGAGTATTTTGCTTGTCTCGGTTTTAGGAGATGGAAGTGGGTCCTTTGGTCTGCATCAATAGAAAATTGAATAGTAAGGAATTACTTCGTTTCTGACTTTTTCCTTAGTTGGGTCTTTATATAGCGTTCTAAGGGAGAAGATTTTTCATTTTTTTTGGTCTTTCCTTTTTTTGAATTCCAGTTGGCTTGGGGCGCCTTTTCTTTCCTTAGTGGAATAGGAGTTTCTATTAAAGGGTTATCTTTTGGGATGTCTGATTTTCCTACCGCCTCTCCTTTGCTTTTCAAAGGTGAGACTTGCTGGTCCATTTGCTGATGTTTCTTTTTCTTGTTGACTAGGTATTGGAGCATTCCTATTTGGGTATCCAACATCTGATCGGAATTTTCCATTATATTCCCTCAGAGATGTAGTACTGACTCCAAGATCAATAATGAGTCAGACACTGGTTTTTGGCCATTAGATGATAGCAAATTATTTAAGAATGGAAGTTATGGGAGGAGCTTTGCGCTTGTCCAAAATGGCTGCGTGAGCTTAGGGCTCCCGAGACCCCCCCCAGCCCCCGGAGACATCCTGTTATCTATCCTGCTGCCTGACGGCGGAATGTTGCAGCGGAAACGGAGCGGTGCTGGGCGCTGATATTTGCATCCCGCTCGGCCACCAGAATCCGGAGTTAAATCGCCGGGACAATTGAGGCCTGCTTGCTCGGAGTTGGCATCAGACCCCGGCCTGAGTGAGTAAACAACGGGGCCGTAAACCGGAAGTCGCCGGCCCGGACCTCAGTCAGTAGTATCCATTGTCTAGCGCCACTGTCGCAAGAACTCAGAAACTGCGTGTCTCGTTCATAGCTTGACGTTGAAATAGCGACCAAGCCCGACGCGAAAAAACAGCAATCTAAGGCTGCTAGAGGGGCCAGATACACTCAAGCCAACAAGTTGGATCAATACACACAACCGAGAGGGTCGCCTACCGGATTTGGGAAATCACAAGACGGGAGTGGAGAGGCTTCAGCCGCAATAACGGAGCCTAAGCTACAGGATGTGATGGCCGCTATCTACGGGGTCAAAACCTCCCTTGGTCAGAAGATGGAGTCGTTAGATCACAAGCTGGACACTGTCTCTATTGGGGTTAACCTAATTCGAGCGGACCTCACCAAAACTAGTGAAAAGGTAAAATCGCTCGATATCAAAATGACCAGTCTTACGGATGATGTGGCACAGCTGCAACAGGAAGTTCGGAATCTTAAGGCCTCTGGTGATTCTGCAAATCGCAAGCTGGACGAATATGAAGGAAGGGCCCGTAGAAACAACGTGCGCATTATTTGAGTTCCGGAGAAGGCCGAAGGTCAGGCCCCAGACCTTTTTGTGGAGGACATCATACTCAATCACTTAAACCCTAAAGGACTGGGAAATTTCTTTACAGTGGAAAGAGCGCACAGGATTCCAGGAGGGAGGCCGCGACCCGGATCTCCACCCCGGCCGATGATTGCGAGTGTGCTCAACTTTAGAGACAGATATGCTATCCTGCAGGCCTCCAGAACTCGGGCCCCCTGAAGTACGAAAATTCCACCCTCAACTTTTTCCCAGACTATACGCAGGTGGTACAGAGACAGCGGCAAGGCTTCATGGGAATCAAAAGGAAGGTTTGTGATAAAGGGCTAAAATATGCCATGATGTACCCTGCCAAGTTGCGAGTGGAAAATGAAGGAAGGGTTTACTTCTTTGACAATCCCGAAATTGCCTCGGACTGGTTGGAGAGTCTTTCCTCTCGGGGTGAGCCGCGGAGACGGAGCAGAGATGACGAAGAGGGCTCGCAAGAACAAGAATGACAAGTGACACTATCGCTGGTGGCGTTGGACCGGGTTGGGGGGTGGGCCATGGATGAAACTTTTTTGCTAACATGTTTTTTGCATATGTGGGTTAAACTGGTACAATAATATCCTAGGGGTCATGCGGGGAGTCGGAGGGTCGTACTCCTCCTCGGATCTACTTTTAGATAGTTGATTAGTTAGACTATGGGGCGACAGGCACACTGCGAGTTGGGGGCGTGCGAAAGACGTGAGCAGGGGTGCAGGGTAGGGGGTGGTAAGAGGGGATTGTTTGTGGGGTGGGTTCTCTTTAGTTTTTTTGTATTTGTTGAGTTTTTTTGTTATCGTTTTTCAAGGCATCGAATTGAAACAAAGCATGTTTATGTTGCAGTGGTCGGAGGATTGTTGCTCCCTTTTCATCTTTGATAACGGGGGGTAGGGAACTGAAGGTTTTGAGTTGGAATGTGAACGGGTTGGGGGACAAAATCAAACGTAGCGTGGTTCTTCAGTATCTTAAACGTCATGTTCCTGATGTGGTTCTACTTCAGGAAACGCATTTAGTAGGGAATTCATGTAAGGTGATGCATAGAATAGGATACAGGTTGGTGGCGCATGCGGGATTCACTTTGAGATCCAGGGGGGTGGGAATCCTAACCGGGAAGGCACTCCCATTGGTGATTGACTCTATTTCTGAGGATGACAGAGGCAGATATGTTGGAGTGACAGGTCGTAGGGAGGGGCATACCCTCTCCTTGTTGTTGGTTTATGTCCCCAAGGGTATGCAAGCTACCACTTGGCTGATTTGGGAAAGGTTCTTCTAGATCTCCCGAGGGGACTATTGATTTTGGGGGGAGACTTTAACGCAGTGGTCTCTGGAGTTATGGATAGGCATCCTCCGCGGGATACGGGGCGGGTTCAGAGATGGCTGCCTGAGTTCCTCGATGCCATGGGTTAGGTGGATGGCTGGAGACTGCTCCATCCGGAACAAAAGCAATACACCTTTCATTCTGGTGCCCATGGTAGCCTTTCCCGATTAGACTACTGCCTAGTGCCTGCGGCCTATGCGTCTTACATTGCGTAGGTGACACACCTTGCTAGGGGCATATCTGATCATTCTCCGCTCTGGTTCCGCGTCTGTGTTGCTTTGGGGTCGGGGGGTAGGGTGGCCCCCATTAATCCCTGGCATCTGCTTAACCCTAGAATCCGGAAGGACATGATTAAGGCTCTAGATCATTATTTCTTAGAGAATGAGGGGTCGGTGTCCTCTTCGCTCTCACTCTGGGAAGCCTTTAAAACTGTTATTAGGGGCCAAGCTTTATCATTGATAGCGATAGCGAAGAAGGATTGAAACAAAGAAACTGTTGAAGTAGAATCTGAGACAAGTCGCTTGGAGGTGGGACTGGAGCAGGAGGTGACTCGTGCTAAACTGCACTTCCTGAATCTTAAGCAGCTCGAGTATAGATTGCTGGTAACTGATAGTGCCGGAGCCCTAAGTAGAGAGCAGCAGGGTCGGCTATATGACGTCTGAGATAAAGCGGGGAAACTTATTGCTTGGTTGGACAAGAAGGATAGGGCGGATCGTGTTGTCCCTGAGCTTGTGACAGCGGAAGGAGCACGATTTACAGACCCCCAGAATATAGTGGATAGTTTTGCAGATTATTTTCAAACTGTGTACAACTCTGTCTCGGATCTCCCGGAGGAAGACTCCCACTCGCTGCTGCGAGACTTACAGCTTCCGTGCTTGACTAGGGAGGACCGTGATTTCATGGATAGTGCCCTCACCACAGACGAAGTAGCCAAGGCGGTGCGCTCTTTGAATTTGAGTAAGCCATTGGGGCTTAACGGGCTCCCAATTGAGCTGGACAAGCTTCGACCTGATAAGATTGCTCCCTACCTGAGATGTATGTTTGTTGAAGCCCGGGAGAAGGGGATACTTCCCTACGATCAGAGAGTGGCTACTGTTATGGTTATTCATAAGGAGGGTAAGTCAAAATCGAGTTGTGCTTCCTATAGACCTATTTCGTTACTGAATGCGGAGCCCAAGATACTTGCCAAGCTTCTTTCCAATAGACTGATTAAGGTGATCAGCGGACTAATACATCCTGATCAATCTGGCTTAATTCCTCATAGGAACACGGCCCTAAACTTGTGCAGGTTACATGGTGTGATAGCCAGGACTCATACCCTGATGGAGCCGGCCATAATAGCATCGCTTGATGCAACAATAGCCTTTGACACTGTAGAATGGCCGTATTTGTGGGCAGTCCTGGCTAAATTTGGCTTTGGACCCGACTTCATCCACTGGGTGCGTTTGTTATATACTGAATCCCTCGCTCAGGTAGTGGTGAATAACCGGGTCTCGGCGCCATTTTGTCTTGGACGGGGCACCCGACAGGGTTGTCCCCTCTCTGCCCTTCTGTTTTCATTGGCCCTTGAACCTTTAGCCGCCTGGATCCGCTGGTAGCCCTCTATTCGAGGTATCCGGTGGTCCCTACAGTGGGAGGACCGGGTCTCTCTGTATGTGAACAACATTTTACTTTACCTGACCTCACCTGGAAAGTCCATAGACGTTGTTTGTGATGTGTTGGCCTCCTTTGGCAGGAACTCTGGGCTGTCTATAAATTGGGGGAAATCTCTTTTGTTTGTTCTTAGTGGGGAGACTCTGGTTCCCCGGCGAAATTGCCCGATTCAGATTGCTACGGACGGGTTTAAGTATTTGGGGATTTTTATCTTATTAGACCTTACAGTCCGTTATGCGAGGAATCTCCTTCCCCCTTTGGTTAGACTAAGGAGTGACGTGGCCGGCTGGAAGAGGCTCCCCCTCTCCCTGTTGGGGCATACAACCCTTTTTAAAATGATGTCTTTACCTTGTTTTCTTTACGCCCTTCAGAATACATTAGATATAGTGCCAGCTAGTTAGTTTTGAGAGGTTGAGGGGTTACAGCGTAGTCTGTTATGGGAGGGTAGACCCCGTATTGCGGTAGCTAAATTGACGCTTCCGTGATATGACGGAGGTGTTGCCCTCCCTGATATCAAGCGATACTATTGTGCCTCTCAAAAAGGCAGCCAATAACCTCTGTACTTATAGGCCTGCTTCTGATCCTGGATGCGCGATGGATAGGTGGCTTCTTCCTGGAGGCAATTATAATGGGGCACTTTACGATAAGTCAGCAGGGGGGTACTTGATGGTGCCGACTAAACATGCAGTGCGGATCTGGCACAATGCCACTAGCTCTTTGGGATGGAGGGGCCGATTGATGCAGGCCACCCCACTGTTTGACTCGGAAAAGTTGGGCAAGCTTTGGAACACAAGAGGTTTTGATAAGTGGGACTTGATTGGGATTTCAACCATTGGCGACATTTGGGTTAAGGGGAGGATTAAAACATTTGAAGAACTACAGGCTGAATTTGAATTGAGGAGAACTGAGTATTTTCGCTATGCGCAGGTCAGACATGCGTTGAAGATGGCTCTGCCGGCGGCAGCAGACCTACCTGAGGCATCACTTCTCGGGCGGATCTCCTTGTAGAATTGAGGGATAAATGGTTGCAAGATGGCATTGAATTAGATGATGAGGACTGGCAATCAGCTGTGTCTTCACCGAAGGAAGTCGCGATCCCAGCACGATTGAGACTTGTTCAGTTAAAAATACTACACAGGGTTTATGTCACAGGGCCCCGTCTGGTTCAGATGGGGCTGTCTGATACAGATTTGTGCAGATTTGTGCAGACGGGGTGTGGTCTTGTGGGTACATTCCTCCATATCTTTTGGGAATGTCGTTATATAGCCGAGTATTGGAGTAGGATACATGATACTATGCAAGAGGTCTTGGGGGTGACAGTGTTGCCGGAGGCTAGAAGATGCCTCCTTAATATTTGGGAGCTTACTGATCTTAACTCAGCGCAGACTAAATGGGCAACACTGGGTGATATGATAGCGAAAAGGAATATAGCTCAGCAGTGGGGATCCGAGCGGCCACCCACCCTTGAGGGATGGAAAGAGAATATGGATTGGTGTATGTTTCGTGAAAAGACTGTATACTTGGCGAGGGGCAGCCCTCGTAAGTGGGCATCAGTGTGGGGGTTGTGGAACCGATACAGGGGGGAAATTTGTGTGCCACCTGTTGATTCTACCTTTGATACTCCCGCCTCCCCGTGATTGCTTAATACATATGTACCCTGATCCCAGTCCCCCCCCCTCCCCCCTTCCCTCAACGGTAAGATGTGGTGCTATATGGGAGAGTGTCTCCTCTGTACTATGCCTTTATTTTTTGATGCCTTGTCTTAATAAAAAAGATATATAAAAAAAAAAAGAATGGAAGTTACGAGAGATGAGAGTAATTCACTTCTAAGGCAGATGTTCTCGGAGGAGTGCTATTTAATGGTACCCTGATCTCTGATGTTACCTTATCGACCCTTTGATATAATGTTTCGTTAATTTTTATATCTGGTAAGGTAAAATCAGTTTCGGAAATTTGACGGGTTTTATGAACGTTTAGACTAAGAGAAAGGTCAGCTCATCCTTGACTATCATCATCTTTCACAGATGTTTGAGTTGTAGATGTTAAAGTTGTAATGTCGTTTGTCATCGTTCCGCCGCTGGCTTTAATGTTTTGTATAGAAGAGTTACTTTTCTCCGCATTGTCTCTTCCTTTGTCCTGGGCTTTGCCCGGGTCGATTTGAACAATTTGAAAGGACCCTTGGTCTGGCTTAGCAGGATTAGCAGGTTTTATGAAGAATTTTGAGATTCCTGCATTCCCAGAGAGGAATCCGATGTGGGCTGCTTTGCCTGGGCAATTTCATGAAGTTTGGTGTCTGCCCAGTCTTTTCATCTGGATCGTATGGGAACGCAATTTTTTATATGCCATTGGGATGGAAATTACAGATGACAGGTAGAAAAGCTACTGGTTAGAGCACACTTTTACTTGACTTTCCTCTTTACCCCAGTTTACCGGATTAAAATTGGATGTTAACCGTGATGCGTTCTGTATTAACTAGGTATTTTTTGATTGACGACAAACCACAGGTACTTGGAGGAGGCTACTGGTCACAGTCACAGTCACAGTCTCATATTGGTTTATCCCTTCCTTTGCGGTTTACCCAAAAATTCTTGTGACCCACTCCCCCCTCCTTAGCCCTTTAGTCCCACTCTGGACTCAATCTGTGTCTGCCTCTGAAGGCACCGATAGGGCAGGAACAAGGGTTAGGTTTTGGAAGAAGAGGGGGGGGAATGAGGGAAAGATGGGGGGTAGCTGGAGAAACAAACAGCTTTACCTCCGCTTCCACTTTAGTACGCTGTGGTACGTTATAAGTCCTCTATATCTGGCATCTGCTGCTGGGCCCCTGCTGGTGCTATTGCACTACTGCAGGTCGCTCTCTTATCTACTCCTGTGTCTGTCTTGGTAAAGTTTGATGGAATTTTGATGGTATTTTGACCAAAAATAGCAAGTGGGGCTCAACAGGCAGGCACAGGCTGCACCAGGAACTAACCGGACCGTCTCCACGCCTGCCTGAGCACGCTTTTTGTTTCCGCCTACTAATGGCGATAGTACTCGCTATGGCCGCCTGCACTGCCGGCTAGTATTATTCTTTCTTTCTTAGCGTGGGAGCTTACTGGAGTTGCAGGCGTTACAGGAATTAGGAGGTGGGGCGAGGCTGCGGGAGCCGGGTATGATCGTGATCCCGAGTTCCCGAAATGCCTCTCTGCTCGCTGCTCTGAACTCTTAGCTCCCTTCGACGTGGTACACTCAGCGCGCTCGGCACCGGAGCTGTTAGCCTGCTGGAGCGGCTGTTGCAAAGATGACTCACACCTCAATAAAGGAGAGCAGGGCTGCATTTGCGGGTGCCGCTCAGGGGCACAGGGGGGCTCAGGGGGCCTTGGTAATGCTGGCTCTCTCACCCCGTCTCCTGCTCGCCAACTCCCCTCACTCCCTCCGCTCCACACCATCAGCACATTCTCCTGCGTCTGGCTCCCTCGGTCCCTGGCTCCTTCTCTCCCTGGCTCAGATAAACAGGCGCGTTCCAATCGTCCATGCGAATTCCAGCAATTTATGTAATATGGGCCTGTTAGACTTGCCATCTTTTGGTGTGTTTTCCCTGAGTTTTTTGCTTTCTGACCTCCCGGTTTCGACTCCGTTGGTGCTGGCTTAGTGTTTCTGCACACTTTTCTCACTGCTGATCAGTGGGAAAGTGCAAGTGCTCCTGTGGTAAAATGTGTTATGGATTGGTGTTTCCATGATTGGCCTGTTTGATTTATGTGTCAGTCCCTAGTAAAGTGCACTGCGTGTGCCAGGGCCTATAAATCCAATGCCGTTGGTGGGCTGCAGTACTGGATTGTGCCACCCACACAAACGGCCCATAAAGAGGTTACTCGTGCCTGCCATCACAGTGGCGGTCTGATACCGCCATGTCAACTGGCAAGTGCCCATACTTGCCGGCCCCCCACCTTCCCTTTTCTTACATGTCCGCCACCCCTAAGGTAGGCCCAAGGTACCCCTGTGGGCCTGGTGCGGTGTATGTGAAAGGTAGGACATGCCCTGGTGTGTGTGTCATGTCCTGGTAGCGAATTACAGCCCATTTAGTTTCTCGCTACTGCAATGCTACCTGTTCCCCATAGGACAGAATGGGAGGTTTGTTTGTAACATCTTATAAACATAACTGGCCCATGGAATTATGTAAGAAAATAAAGTGTAGTATGCCTGAACTCAGAATCTAAAGATACATCTTTTAGAGGAGGTGATTTTTACGTTCTGTGTTTGAAAATACCACTTTTAGAAAGTAGGTATTTACTTGCACAGTCATCCCGTGTGCCTCTGCTGGAATGTGGATTGCCTGTCGGGGCTTTGGATGAAAGAAGGCTGGGGAGCGGGAGTGGCTCCAGATAGTCTAGGTGGGTCAGAAAGGGCTGACTACACCTGGGCTGCAATGGGGGAAAAGGGAGGAGATTTCCTTGCACCTCGAAGGGCCTGGTCTGCCTCTGACAATGCCGTCTCCACCACCTGCCAGGAGGTCACACCAGAGAAGGCAGAACTGGTTCTGACCGGGCCCAGACACTCTCTGCATAAGAGATTAAAGGATTTTGGGATACAAATATTGGGGCCCAGACCCCTGAACTTTAAAACTCTTTTGGATCAAGAAGACTGCCAAGAAGAAGAGCTGGAGAAGCTGTGAGGAGGAACTAACACTTTTCTGTGTCCTTTGCTGTGTTAGCCTGCGGTGACTGCTTCAGTTTTGGGTAGTGAAGGGACTGGACTGAACTTTCTGCAATCTACTTTTGTGAGTTTCTCCAAGGGTTTGAGGTAGAGCTTGACCCCTGTTCAAGAAGTCTCAGGAACAGCAAAGACTCCAAGCTCTTCTGCCCTCAGCACTGGGAACTGTGTGTTTTGTGCTGCAACAGAGGAAAAAGCAACCCGATGCCGTCGATGACGCCGCTTCCGACTCCATGTCCTGAAGGCACAGCAGAGGGCACTGCTGCAATGCCGCACCATGACCCTGGTCTCACTTACAATGCCTGCTGACGCTGCCACCGACTCGCTGCTCGCGCCGTGCCCTGTGGGCACCACTCTCCGCACCGCCTTGTTTCACGACGACGCCTTGGTATCCCCGCGCCGCCGCTCCACGCCGAAATCTACGCCGGCGCTTGCACCGTGGTTCGAGGGCAACGCTCATAAAGTTACATGATGCACCGCCCTCATCCTGCTCGGAAGCCTTGGCCTACCGTTGCCATCGACTCCAGTTCGTCAACCGACGACCGCTTTTCAGCCACGTCGACGCTGTTGCTTGCACCGCGGCCTGCCAGCACCGCGACGAGCACCGCATTCACTTTGCACGCGTCCCTGGTCTCAACGATGACCCCATCTGACGCTGCGACCGAGCCGCTGCTCACACCGCGACCTGAGGGCCCAACACGCCGCACCGCTGCACCTCGCACCTCAGCACCCGACGCTTGCCGACGCCAGCGCTCTTGACTTAAACAGAGAGAAAATCGATCTGCAACGTGTGTGACTTTGAGGGCCCCGACGCACCGACCTCGAAACCGACGCATGTGGATGCCGTGCTTTTGGAAGCTCAACGAGGGGTCGCCAACACCGTGCATTTCTAAAAGGTACTGTTTGTGGGTCTTCCCGACACCGTAGCTGTCCTGCGGCGCCAAGGTCAGCCAGAACTGTTTGGATTTGTTTGCTCATAACGCCATGATAGCCCCGGACGGAGCTATCGACATCAAGGAACTATTTTTCAAGCATATTTTGATAACCGAAGATTTGTAAGTACTGTATTGTGGATTTTTGTTTTTGCTCTTGTCTTAAGTATATAAAAATATTGGATATTTTTCTAAACTGGTGTGGTGTCCTTTTGTAATGCTTACACTGTATTACTGTTGGTTATGTGCAAATGCTTTACACACTGCCTCTAAGATAAGCCTGACTACTAGTGCCAAGCTGCCAAGGGGGTGAGCAGGTGTTATTTTAGGAGTGTAACTCCCTCATCCTGACTAAAGTGGTGGTTTCTGCCTGGCTTTGCCGCATGCCCTAGCCTACCAAAAATCCCATTTCTAACAGGGCCTTGAATGCAAAGCAGAGATCCTGTACACCAGCAGTTGTGAGTGAGAGTCCATAAGTTTGAATGTGTGTAAGGATATTTGTGAGTGAGAACTCATGAGTGTGTAGGTATGTTTGTGTGGGAGTGAGTATGAGTAAGAATACATGAGTGTGAGTAACCTAGACTGAGTGAGGGGGAGCGCGAGTGAGGGGGAGAGAGAGTGAATGAGATGGGGAGTGAGAGAGCAAATGAGATGGGTGAGTAAGAGTGTGTTTGTCAGCGTGTTTTCGTGCCTGTGAATCTGCGGCTCCCCAAGTCATGCTAAACGTAATTCTTGGCTTATGGGAACACCTAAGGTAACATGCTGTTGCTGGCATATTCGAGGTAATTGTTGCATTGCAAAATGCAGGTCTTGACATACTGGAAGTAATCTTGGCATGTGGGGTCACCTACGGCAATATTCTGGTGCTGGCATACTGGTGGTAATTCTTGGCAACTATGGCGTATTGTGAATATGAGATAGGTTTGGGGAAATCATGAGAAACACTGGCTCTTACATTATAGCTTACCCATAGTATATCTACAGTGTTAATAGGAGAATTCTGATACCGGCATATTGCATCTAATTCTTGGCATGAGGGTGTCCCATGTCAAAATGATTGCATTTGCATGCTGTACATTGTTCTTATAGCTCTTACTACCCCTGACAAGGCATTGAAGTGAGTTGCGACAAGTAGCACTCTACCGTGGAACCCAAGATTAGAGTTTAATTGTTAGTAGATTCGTAGTAATTGTATTTTTCCTTGTGGATTACTGGTATTAATGTTGTGCTCTTGATTACTTGTGTGTTTAGTAAAGCTTAGAGAGTGCATACAATGATGGGAATGTGTTAGAAAGGGGAAAGCAGTAAGTTGTTTATGTTATCAGTGGTCGGTGCACCTGCTAGTTGGATTAATTTGCTAAAAGGAATGGGAAGTTGGTGGAGGATGTTTGAGGATTCATAGTAGTCAGAAAGATTTTGGATGAGTCAGTCACTGGAGGTAATTCTTCACATATAAGGGCACCCAAGGCAAATTTGGGAAAAATGGGTGAACCGGTGTCAAGTAATACGCCCTTTTGGAGATCACTAGCTGCCAGTGGTGTTGTGGGAGCTCAGCTACAGAATGTTTAAAAGTCTCTAGTCACTACCTCGCCCACAACCTTCCTACGAAATGTCTTCATTTTGCTCTTGCACATACCTTTCAAACAAATCCTTTCGTGTGACATCAATTTACTCTTTTGGAAATATGCCTTCCTCTTCTATATTATTTCAGTCAAGCGAGCCAACGCCAGACTTCTGTTCCTGAAAGCAGTGTGCTATCCATCGATAAGGATAGTGCTGAGTTACCAGGCACCGTTACACATTAATACTGATGGGAAGACGAGCATCGTTGTATTACCTAAGGGTATCTTATAATTCCTCACCGGAGGCGGTCTTCATAAGTCGGTTATCGATGTACTTTCACAACATACACCGTTTTCACGCATGATGCATTTACATTTCAGAAAGAAGACAATTGCTTTTTGTCACCAGTAGATGGAGATGTTAGCATTTCTGGCTGACATCGTGATTTGAATTTGAAACACTAAAGTGCTGTATCGGAGTACCTCTTGCTAAACTTTTAGCAACACCATTTTTTTTTATAAATGCTTAACCAAAAAGTAATGCAAAATTTGAAAGAACCGAAGAGTGACATTGTTAGGACAAGAGTGGTCCGATTTAATTTCCAAGAGACATGATGCATAATATGTAGCAATTACAGGTCACAGCATTTTCTTGCATTTCAAATTTGGTAACACGGGCAAGCAAGTTAAATTCCTTTTTAATAGTATTCTTTTCATTTTAAGCCAAGATGTAGCTTTTGCTAACACAACTCAACTGACGTTCCCTGAGCTAAAACACGTACTGGTTACTGCCTATCGATAATGAATGAATGAACCATTAGCTCGTTAAAGCCTCAATGTGCCATCTGTATAACAAAACTATATACCTCGGTGTGCTAGACCTTTACAGTGGATCCAATTCAAAAAGCTATGTGTGCACCTACTCTGCAGTCAACTGCATGCACAGGACAAAAGGGAATGGAAGAGTTCTCTTCCCCGTGTAGAGTTGGCTTTTGCTCACATGGACATTTTTCCAGTGCGGTGGGATTTCTCTGTGAACAGATGTGGTCACAGGTCCGCTATTGTGGAGCCTTTCTGGATGGGTCTACCTGTAAACGGTGGAGAACACCAACAGTAATCTCTAATTCAGTGTGGAAATGGGGCCGGTATGGAGAGCGGTTTCTCTACTGGAGAAACACATTATTTCCATGTCAATATAAACGTATTTAAAGAGGATGTGGCGTTAAGGTCAAAGCTGCCGACTTTAGCACTGGACAACCAAGTTCGAGTTTCAGTATCGCCTCAACATCATGTGATTTTGGGCAAAGCACAATATCGACCTGCATTAAAAAGTGACCTTGTGTAATGTAGCTGGCGCACATGTAATGCGCTCCTATACATTCATGTCGAGTCTGTCCTATATAAAACTGCACAAAAAGTGTTTTCTGTATGCAGAAAACTCCCTGATACATATCTGTATGCAAATACATTTGAGAAACTGCAACTGCTATAGATTCACGCGGATACTCCAGAAATAATTTGAAGATTTTTTTTAAAATTGCTAAAAGGTCGGGAAGTTACTCAAATCAACTGAAATGGTGGTTTAAAGTGTAGTTTTCAGCCGGCATCTTGACTGTCTTAGTATGTGATGCAACAAGGCTTGACACTCGAGAGAATGCGAACTGCATAGACACGGCCCTCTAATGCTGAGAAACACGGCTATAATTGGGTGCAGATTAGCATAGATACCTCTCAACTGAAATCTATATCTAAATTTAAGCTCCTTTGCTTTCTAATAGTGCGCATTGGAGTGGCCATAAGCCATTTTTTAACAATATATTAACACCCTAAAGAAACTACAAATAAGTAGGCTTTGAATAACTTGGAGTATGGTTAACTATATTTGTATCTGACGTTATTTAAGTATACTATTTTTCTAGCTTAGTTTTGCAGGTCTAGCTCCACTGAAACAGTCAGTTGCAAATCTGCATAGTTTTCAACAAGGGAGTGGTCTAGAGCATTAAATGAAAATCAGAATGGGGAAGGTAGTTAAGGCATGAAAGAAAACACAACGGAAAACCAACAGACATTGGGTAGCATCAGAGCCATTCCAAAAATGTGCTGTTGCAGCCCTAGCGTGCAATGGCCTTTCATTTGAACTTTGAAGTTACTAGTAAATTATAGTGTAGCAATCTCGTTTCTACATGCAATGGACTTTTTTGTTCTTTCAATTTGACGTATGCTACTCGTGATATTGACAGGCTTGTTATCTTTTTAAACTATTTTATCACATGGCATTGTGACTAGTGTGGTCAGTGCATTCCTTTGTTTATTATAATAATAAATTAAGTGCGAAAGCCTATTGTTTTTAATGATGTGCTTCATCTTTCATGTTCTCAAGCATTCCACAAAGCTTGTATGCCTCCTCATCCTCCCCATCCTTAAGAGTACGAATGGACATCTTTTGACAAACACTGATGTCTTTCACTGTGTGAGATGAAGGGAAACACACTGCACAGACCTTATGAGGGTCTGAGAAAACCTTTTTTCTGCCACAGGAGGAGTACTTCTCAAACAGAAAAGGCATTATGAGAGTAACAAGCGTTCTAAATGTGTTAAAAAATGAAGTCACACAACATGCAGATGTTAAAGCCATCGAGGGAAAAATAAAATGTGTCACAAAGACAAGGATTTCATAGAAAAACTGAGGTATAAAACCTAACACGTGCTCTTAGATTCTTCTCACAGGAGCCAAGGACTTAGTGGGTGAGGCAAACTGAAAGTACAAAGCACAATAGGTAGGGGGATCGTGGAGTTCTTAAAGAGAAAAGACTCTTCATTGTTTTACATTACAGTTCTATGAAGTTAAATATTTTTTTAACCTTTTCACATTTTAACCTGCCTTTGCAAGTAGGATGTTTAAATGTAAGTGTAACGTTGTCAGAATGAACTTGTTAGTTTTTTCAGAAAACAATCTGCTTTTAATAGACTGTTTCAGAGTTCTATTTTCATCCTATGGACATATGGATTCCCCACACCCTGAGTTGTATAGTATGAACAACATATCTGTGTTACAGTGCCCCGGGTCCATGCAGACAATGGGATATTATTATAATGTTAGACTCCTACAATGCAGAACTAGGAGTACAAGTAAGTAACCTTTTATCCGATCGACCATGGCCATACACTCCAATTACAGAAATGTTTCTGATAAAAACAGGGCCTTGTAAATAATAACATACCTGCCCTTGGGATCTAAGTTACACAATGTAGATGGCCCAAACTAGTAAAATTGCAATTCAAGCTTGGCTATTCGAGACAATGCATGAATGATCTGCCTCACACATGTTTTACAAAGTTTGGCAAATTACATCTTGGCTAAATGTATTACTCATAACATTTCTACATCTGTGTAAAAAAACTAGCAAGGGCTTTGGCCAGTGCTACAATTCAATAGGACAAACTACACTTGCTAGATTATTCATTTTATATTAACTGTATCTGAATGCTGTTCTCTAGGCCATGTCTTGAGATCAACTGCCCCCTCCACCTTGCTTTGTGTTTTGGACCTGATTTTGCCCACTCTTTCTAGCTGACGGTCAGGAATTACACCTGGTAGAGTTCTCATCATGGAACCACAGCTCCAGCATAGCTTTGTTTACTCCAGTTCGAGGTTGGTCTCTACATATTATGTTAACAGTTTCCATTACAAGTGATTTACATGCAACCTTAACTGATAGAATGAAAACATTTTGCCCAATTAATAAGCTGATATTTTCAAGTAGCCATGCATCAGTAAATACTGCTGCTGGCATTGCAGAACTATTTATTGTACCATTCGCCGTGATTGGTTGGGGAAAGGCCACACAAAGGAAATTTAACACCCTTCCTCCTCCTTTACTACTATGTAGTCTACAGAGGGTGTTATTATAGGGGTGTGTATTACACCAGTCTGTCATGCAAATCGAAGCTGACTCTCATGTATCAGTCTGCTTTAACTCGATAATTCATAACTCAAGTGAATCCCTTCCTCACCTCTCATTTGAGCTAAAATACATGGTAACAAAAGAATACTTGAATTTGAATAGGGAAATGTTAGCCAACTTCTTATTTCAACAGCGTGCTTCTTATCTGTCTGTGTAGACAGCATCTGTTTGAAGGATGTTGGAGTTCTCCTGCATTGCTCTTTTCCTGTGCATTTTCCAAGTCTGGTAGTTTGTTGTGTGCCAGGACATAACATTGTTTGAAATAAACTAGGGGTGACACTAATCTATGCTATTTAGTATGTACCACCTTGTCGGAGATTAAATATTTTCAGTAAGAGAAGATGCTGACAAAAATGTGATACCTTTATTGACTCAAAAAAAGGATTGAATTATTTTAATCTTTGGAGCATCTCTTCCAAGTTGTTACTTAAAATGTTCTTTACAATGAACTTAATTTAGGTTAATTTTGTGCTCCGTATGCCAATAGAACTATCTTTTAGTGGGTTTTAAGTACATAGTCTTTGGTATGTTTCGGATTCTCTTTAAAGAATTTTCAGTGCAATACATTCATATTAACTCCCTTTGCTCCCTTTTCAGGTCCTCAAGGCATAGGTTGTTCAGACAGGACCAGTTTTCCAGGTCATTAGCTTATGTGGAGAGACTCATACTCTCTCTGGTAGCCATGCCTCTTTCTTTGATCAGCTTGGCCTTGTCATCACCAGGTGTGCTTACTGCCTTTTCTTTTTTATACAAGATCATCGTTTTTCGGTTTAGATGTAAATATCTTTTAATCTCTGAGGGATCTGATAATTGCTTAGTGACATCTTTGCCTTTAATGAGGGTTTGTAGTTCTCCATGAGTTGCCCATGTATTGATCCGACAGATTCTATTTGGGTTTTAGCTTCCATTCCTGTTGGATGGTGTAAGACCAGAGTTGTATCCAGCATACTGGCATCAAAGTCCAAGTTGTTGTCTGGTATATCAGTGTACCTAAATACATGTCTGTGTTATCACTTGAGATGTCCCAACATGCTTAGTCCCTTCTCAGCTACCACTGTCAGATGGACATCGTCTTTTAATTTGCTGTGAGCCAATGTCAATTTCAAGACCAGTCATTTATTTGTTATCCTGCTGTATCACAATTTATGATGGGAGTATGAATATGCGGTTCTTTTTTTCTTCATTGAATAGTCTTTTATGTATCCATTTTTTAAAATGGCAGCAAGTGGGTGTTATTGGTCTGTTGAAAAGCTGTGGGCCAGTCAGCAGCCTTGAGGCTACCTGGAGCCTTCCTCTGTTATACTGTTCTTCTATTATGCAATTTGTTTTTGAAGCATGGTTTACTTTATTGTTTTAGAGGTTGCCTTTACTATTTTATCTGCAAATTGCTACTTTTTGTGACTAATCACTACTATGCTTGGGTATTTTCCAGCTAATTTTTTTGGGGGTCACTGAGGCTGCTCATACTAAGAGGAGTGCTGTCTGTGACTCTCATTCCTGTCGGTGATGTTAGGCAAGCATATCTTGCACACACCTGAATTCTATAAAGTCTTTCGTTAAGTGAGATATTTGATGTCTCTTTAGAGTATTAAAGGCAGAGCAACTACTGAAAAAGAGAGCTTCTATGAATATTGGTTATTATCGTTAAACATGTTTAAGGAAAATGTGTAATGTACATTAGTGACTTTGAATTAAAGAAAACATTTTAGAGATTCCAGTATGGTGGACTAAAAGTGCCAGCATTTTTTACTGTACAGGATCTCAATCAGTTCAGTATTTGACTTAAAGTAATCCAGTTTAAAACTAAACAAAAGAGGAATTTAACTCGTTAAGTTCAAAGTCGGTATCCCTTTGTAGGTCTCGTTTGACATAACAGCAGTCTAAAAATTCTTGTTACCAAAATTATAAAATATATATTGAGTGGACTTCAGCTGCTCCCAGAGGACTATTTATCTCTTTCCTCACGCTGTTTGTTGTATTGTTAAGCCTCCTGTGGAGTGCTTGTACTATCATGCACAGGAGGCTATTTTACATCTCAAAAGTACCTGAATCAAAAGACCTTTTAAAGGTGGCTTTGGGGAATTAATTCTGCTAGGTCCAGTTCTGGCATGCTCTAACAAGGTAATGGCTGAGCACGTGGATTTTAAAGTACTGAATACATTTAAAAAATGGTGCAAAAAAAGGGGTATCTACTCCAAGTTATGAGTGAGTGGTGGCCAGAGAAGAACTGGTTCTAAGAGCTCCTGATATTGCCCACACGTGAAAGAACCCCATTAGACTCCCACAGTGTTGTTAATATGCATGCCTGAGCAAGAACTCTAGTGTCATGGCTTCTTTCAGTGGTCAGATTCTGATTAAGGGCTGGTGGATTTGAATGCTGTTTCTCCTGATTGGAGGATTTGCTGTTTTCAAGTCGGGTCTTTAACACCTTGCATCAAGCAGATATCTTGTATCTATCTATGTGCATTGAGACTTTATAAACTTCTTCAAATACATAACTTATGATATCTTGTTATTTGTTACAAGTTAGAGAATGAATGACAAGGCCAAATAAGTGAAAGAAAGTTGCTCCCTTCCACCTAAATGTCACTGTTATTTCTGCTCCTTTGAAAACTCTGCTGGTTCAAGTACATATGCATTCTCCAATTAGAGCATCAGAGTGTTTTCATATCAAGGGTAATATGTTGTTTCTCCTCCTGAAGAAGGAAACTGGTTATACCTAAAAGACTGTAAAGTGGGCTAAATGATTAGTAACCACCATGACATAACCAGATAGGTGTAGCAACTTTGTAAGTTAAGAAAGGTTTCAGACATTAACTTTGGCTCAGATATTGGGTGGCTGTGACAAGGCTCTGACTGGGAGCAAGTAGTTAGGCTGCAAAAGTCGACTGTTTTGTTAGGTTCGTCAGATATCATTCACCTCTCACAAGGAAGTCCTCGGTCCTCTGCTCAGGGGTTCACATCGAACACTTAGGATGCGTCCATTGGATCTTATTTCTGCCCAGTATCACCTCCCACAGTTTGTGGTATTTCTGCACCACACAAGTTTAGGAATGGTTATCTGCCAATAACTGGATAACTGATTAGTTAGAGTTCAGCTCAACAGGGAGACTATCCAGCTCCTTCATGTAACTTTGGCTATTGTTTGACCAGTGTACTTTCTGGAAGAAATGTGCCTCCTAGTTTATTCTTGAGCACTTTCAGTACGAAGGGATACACCACATTGCATCCTTGAGAATGAGCTCCTTTTATGGGGATTTAGCCTTTCAGTACGGTGTTTGAATTTGCTATAGTGACAGCTTGCTAGTTATAATGGCTAGCGGTATCTCTGCTGGGTTAGGTGGTTTCCTGTAGATTAGACATACTCCTCTACCTTGGCTTTCTAAGACAGTCCCAGCTTTTTAACCTATACGAAAGGCCTGTATGCAAAGCTCCTGCCTATATTAGTCAGTAACTCTAGTAACGGATTTCCTAGTGACCCAATCCATGCACTTGAGAGATGGATGAAGGGTGTTAGCTGAGTCCACTTTGAGGGGCTTATTACGATTTCGTGGTGGACGCTGTCTCTGAAATGGGACAGACTGACCTCCTGTCAGCGGTCCTGACCGTCTAATTACGATGCAACCACACATGGTGCGGTCGCATACTCAAATTTCCCTATGGGATCATGTGCTATGGCCGTAAACTGTCTGTGGCACAAGCTCCCATAGGGAAATGGGAGGTTGTGTTCATCCCTCCACCGCGTGTCGGGCACCTCAGGGTGCCTGCCACACAGTGCAGGGATCAACAAGTGGGCAACATAGGTTCCCCCTCGGCCCCCAACCAGAGGCCGTAAACAGAAGGGGGCCCCGCTAGGTACCTCCAAACTCATTCTCTGACAGGCTTTCCATATCGGAAAGCCCAGCATTTAAAGCCTACCAGAAACTGAGCATTGTAATCCGGACAGCGTAATCACCGTTCATATTAATTACGAGCCAGTATCCGACTGGCTGACTGGCTCAAGCCAGCTGGATTGACTGGACGGTTTCACTTCCGACTGCCTAAATTGTAATTAGATGGTCGGAAGTGAAACCGACAATCGCGGTCAGGAAGCCTCCGACCTAAGGTCGGAGGCTTTCCGACTGCAATCGTAATTGGCCCCTTAGTGTCACCTGCTGTATGTGACTAGTGGAGTTTGCATGGGAAAAAATGAACAATTATTACAGTAAGGCGTGGTTTCAATCAAGTTAAAACATTCATGTCTGTCCTGAAAGACAGAGAGAGCCTAGCTTAGCCAAGGAAGTATGGTACTGTAATCGGTATAAACCAGCAATGATAATTATGTTAATTTCATTCTGTAAGACAGTGATGAAGCTTTGAGAAATAGAACTCCCTGCTTCGCATCAGCCATACCGTATTGGATAGCAGTCAGGGAAATAACGTTGGCAAGGAAAATTACTGCCCTTGTAATAATTGCAAAAGAAGGCAGTGGAAGATATATGCACTTACATATGAGGGTAGGTGTGGCCTTACTTGCAACTATGTTCAAACAGAATATGCTTATAACATTTTTGCAGGAAGAAGATGGTCCTCGTGAGAAACTCTTTGACAGGAGTTGGTTTGCTTAGGTTCAATTTCTTTATGCCTTTTCACGACGGTCTCTCATGCAGAAAACCTTTTTTTCTTGTGGTTTTCCAAAACCTTAAGCTCAACCATCATCCCATTGATCCCAGTTTGCTCTGCCAGTTCTGAGTCTTCTTTCGTCTATCTCCTGTTTTTAATATCCTTCTCTTTCAGTCAGAAAAAAGACCTTCTTTCACAGAATAAAGTGTTGGTGTTCTACTATGGTCTTTGATGACCCAAACTGTTTGCATCCTGTAGAAGCCACACACGAATATCACACTGTTTCTGTAGAGCGTATGCTTTACTAAATGTAACAGAAGGGATTTTATGTTTGAGGAAGCAAATGTGGTACTAGATTGGAAAAAGGTCTACCTAGATAAAACATTTAAATAATTTGGACTTCACCTATATGCTTTCTGTGTATAAGACAGTCCTACCTAAACCCTCTGTTGATATACAGTGTTAAAGACTACCGTGCTGTATTTGAAAGCATAATGGTGATGCACATGAACTAGCTCCAGGTTAGGACATGTACCTTGTTTCTCCCGAAATTACATGGCCCTTCGTGGACAGAGACTACAAGACAGGGTTGTGTATCTACCATTAGTATTGTCAGCTTGTTGAAAGGTTCAGTGTCATACTTTTGCAGATTTTTTCATTTGTTAAACATTTTGGAATTACTTTGCTAATTCAGTGTCATTTCAAACTGACAATTATGGAAATCTTTAGAGGTTTGGCCAGGTGTCCTTATAAACAACATTGTCACTTTGACATTGAGTAAAGACTGGAGTCAGAGTTTGGCAAGGCTGCTTTGCAGAACCCTTTTGCCCTCCAAGTAGTTTGCAAGTATAACGCCCTCTTTTAAGCATGTAAGTGGTTACATCCTGGCAGATCAAAACGACTTACTTTATGGGTGTTTTGTATGGGTACATGAAACCCAATACTACCCTCCTGGGGTTAGACTTGAATGGTTACATCCTTCTTATAGGAAATGCATCAAAACGTAGATGTGATAGTTATGTGCAGCATAGCCTGATTTAGGGGTCTGTGTGTCGCATAATGTGATAAACGGGTCTGTGATGTGGATGATGTGGCTTGAAACCAACTGTATGCAGCTTTTTACCTTTCTACCGAGACGTCTGGAGTGGAGAACACCCTTATGTGGAAAATACCTGCATCCGTAAATTGGACTTCTAGCTCCATTGAGTTTGTCAACTTCTGCACGTGCTACTGTCAGCATTTATAGAAGGATGGCTAGATGCAGCTCTCAGGCCTCACCCAGAAGCCTCAGGCACCACAAACCTGCTCGAGGTTTTCGAGCGTAGGTGTCAAAATACAGACCTATGAAAGCCTATTGCGTGCACCACCTGCCTGCACTGAAAAACAGTAGTTCAAAAACTGCGACATTCTGTTTTTTTAATGAAAATAGTTATCTGAGTGGGAATGACCTGTTGCTGAACCATGGTTGAGCAGGAGAAAAATCTAATTTGTCACTGTTGAACAGGCCCCACCCTTCCATCGCAGAGGTTTAAGTAATATATGAAAAACATCACTGAGCTTGTTAGTCAAAAGCATTAGTGCACTACTACTAAACAGACTGCTATTTGTACACGCAGGTGAAGTAGATCTCCACAGGTCATGGTAGCAACAACATAGAGGAAATACTGCTTTGCAAATGCCCACCGACTTCGAATGAGACACGCTGCACCATCGAGCTACCACTGGCCTTCCCGGAGTTTTGATCACAGAAAGAACGTGCCAGATAGAGATCATTCCTAAGTGTTAAGATCACAGAGAGGCCCCGCATGCACAGAAGTAACAATGCATGTGGACTTAAACATGGTAGCCTAGACAAGAATTGGCCTACATTTATGCCAAACAAAAGTTCTATGCAAAGATATTTTTTCAATTTGTAATCAGACCCCGGGGCCACATCTTAGCTGCTCCTATCCCAACATACCATTGTACTTTAGCTTCACCATCAGTCATGCACATTGAGGCAAGCAGAATTGTGCTATTAGTAAGTTTATTGATGCATGATTTGATCTGCATCATATAAGAAGATAAAAACATACTAAAATAGATAGCAAGGATGTAGAATCAATATATGAACCACTATTTAAACAAATACTTACCACCGGTTACCTCAATAATCGTAAATTACTAACACCCCCTTAACTTGCTGTACACAAAACGTGAATAAGTGTTGTCAGTGCAGACTATAGTTGAGTCGTCTCTTGAGCAGAGGTTTTCTGTTGCAGTAGACTCCCCCCCCCCGGCCCCTTCTCCTTAAAATAAGTAATACCCGTGGCTGTCTTATGTACTTCTAGAACGTGCGAAGTAGAAGATTGTTTAATGTCATTTTATATCTGGTTACATCATCGGTGCCCTTTTGCACCTTCTGCTGATTATCCTTATCCCACCATGTTGGAACGATCAAGCAAATGAAATATCAGTATCATAAATCTTTATTTCGGCCTGTAAGGCCATAATAGCACAAATAAAACAAATGCAATACATTGGATACAATTTACAGATATTGTCCCTTCAACTGTGTAGAACAGGATGGTACTTTGATAAAAATATAACATTCCAATCCGAGTTTTAAGGTTGGCGAGATTCTCTACTCTCCCGCCTTGAGATAGTTATATAGTATACATACAACCTATGACATTTACATTAACCGTAAAATAGAGATCGATAAAGTGCATGTGGATAAACAAAGGGGTTCATATAGGAAAGGATCGTCTTCGCTCAGATATAGTCTCATTAAAGGGTACAAAAGAGATGCCTTAAACAACGAGGTGTCAATTTATAAGGTTAAAAAAAGCGATTTTGTTAAAATACATTAATAATGTCAAGATAAAAATGTAAACATTAAAAATTAAAAAGAACCCATGTAATTCAGAGGAGCCGCCAATTTGACTTACAATGTCTGAGAGAGAAAATGTGCACATGCAAAGCTTCAGTTACAATAGGATTGTTACTTAGAATTGGGGCCATGCATACTAAAGTGCCTGGACAGGTCACAGGTGTTACAGGGGCTGGTGCAATTACAGAAAAGAAAAGAGACCAAGTTATTTACAGGCATCAAGTTTAAAATGAGACAATTTAAAAGAGCCAGCAATTTCTGGAGTGCTTGTAAATTAAAGTAGTTCTAAACACAGGAGTCGACAATTGATTTTATTCGTATTTTAAAAAAATGAGAGAGCATGCCCAGTTAATATGGTAAATAGTAATAGACTGGGCAGGCCTATGAGCTCCTTCTTAAAACAGCTCTGCGAGTATACCACATGGAAAATAAAAAGTGCGAAATAGAATACGCAACGGGCATATCAGTATCGTATTAAAGTAGCCTAAAAACCTCGCGACAATGCCTGGACCCCAAGTTCCTACATATCTGTAGCAGCCAACGAGTCCTTGCCCTCCTATAACCTTGACAGAAAAATAACACATGTATTTCAGTCTTGTCTGTGTTTTCGCACACTGGGCAGACCGAACTGGAGGTGCTCACCCACTTAATAGTAAATGAACGAAGCGGGAGCACCCCGTGTCTGAATTGGAGGAATTGTTTGTTCGCAAGGAGCGGCTGAATATCGTCCAGTACTGATTCTAGGCTATTTTGGGACTTTACTTCGAGAAACCTGAGGGTTAAACGACCAGGCGTGGGTCCCCTCCATAACGGGGTCAGTTTGTATACTCTATAGCTCTCTAGAAGTACCTTTCTAGGGGTCACAGGGTAGGCTTCTTCTGCAGTATTCTACAGGTTGCCCCTCCCCATAGCCTCACAGGTGTTCCTAATATATGCCAACCATGGAAGTTTTCCCGCACCTTGGAGGCCCATAACTTTTCTCAGCTCGTCCCTATAGGGGATCAGTTTGGGTGTGCTCCATAGGCGTCGCCAAAATAAGAGAGGTCTGAGAGCTACTTCATCTGCAATGGGTCTGATCCCAAGGTCCATTCTAAGAGGTGTTAGTGGGGAACTAGAGGAAAGGCCCAGGAGTTGCCTAACGAAGGAATTCTCTGTATGTGATAAAGAATCTGATGAACAATGGCCCCAAATTTTGGCTCCATACAGCGCAGCGCCCCTAGCCTATACCTTATAGAGTTCTACTACAGGGCCAATCAATTTATGAATGCAGCTTTTGTATACCTTAGAGCATGGGTACTCACAAACTTTCTCTCGGGAGCCAAATTTACAGTGTGATTTGTTTCCGAGGACCACACCAGTGGGGGCGGGGTCAGTGGGGGAGGGAGCGGGGCTACAGCAACAAAAAAAACTGTGACCATGAGGTTGAACACAGGTCCCTGCAGCGGACGCCTTCGTCCACTGAGCCACCAGACCGGCATACACACCTCTCTCTCTCTCTCTCTCTCTCTCTCTCTCTCTCTCTCTCTCTCTCTCTCTCTCTCTCTCTCTCTCCTCTCCCTCTCTCTCTCTCTCTCTCTCTCTCTCCCTCTCTCTCCCTCCATCTCTCCCTCCATCTCTCCTTATTTCTCACTCTGTCTCACTCAGACTGTCTCACACTCTCTCTCTCCCTCCCTGACCCCCTCTGTCTCACTCACTCTGACTCACTCCCTCTCCCTCTCTCTCTCTCTGTCTCACTCACTCTCTCTCTCTCTGTCTCCCTCTCTCTCTCTCTGTCTCCCTCTGTCTCCTTCCCTCTCCCTCCCTCTCTCTCATTCCCTCTCCCTCCTTCCCTCTCCCTCTCTGTCTCCCTCTCTCTCCTTCCCTCTCCCTCACTCTGTCGTTCTCCTCACTCTGTCGCCCTCCTCACTCTGTCGCCCTCCCTCTGTCTGTCATCCTCCCTCCCTCTGTCTGTCACCCTCCTCCCTCCCTGCTCCCTCCCTCTGTCTGTCACCCTCCTCCCTCTGTCTGTCACCCTCCTCCCTCCCTCTGTCTGTCACCCTCCTCCCTCCCTCCTCCCTCTGTCTGTCACCCTCTTCCCTCCCTCCTCCCTCCCTCTGTCTGTCACCCTCTGTCTCCCTCCCTCTCCCTTTCTCTGTCTCCCTCCCTCTCCGTCTCTTTGTCTCCCTCCCTCTCCGTCTCTTTGTCTCCCTCCCTCTCCCTCTTGTTGTCTCCCTCTGTCTGTCTCCCTCCCTTTCCCTCCCTCCCTCGCTCTCCCTCTGTCTGCCACCCTTTCCCTCCCTCCTTTCCTTCCCTCCCTCGCTCTCCCTCTGTCTGCCTTCCTTTCCCTCCCTCCCTCGCTCTCCCTCGCTCTCCCTCCCTTTCCCTCCCTCCCTCCCTCCCTCCCTCGCTCTCTCTCCCTCTGTCACCCTCTTCATCTCACCCTGCCTGTGTGTGCCCGGGCTGAGACAGCTTCCGGGCACACACACACACACACAGCCACACCCCAGCACTTCACAGGTCTTTAAAAGACCATTTGTATGTTAATGAGGCTTTTGTTTCATCTCTTAGCGCCCCTGCACCTGCACTCTGACTATCACTGGAATGCCCGGGCCCCCACAGAGCAGCAGAGTCACTCAGAGTCGCTGAGAGCAGTGTTTGCTGACGCTCCCTATTTTATTTTTTTTAAACACGGGTAAAATGACTGCATGGTCCGCGGGCCACCAGGGGAAGGCTCGCCGGGCCGCGGGCGGCCAGCGGGCTGTACTATGAGTACCCGTACTGTGAGATACCCCCGCTGTCTGTGCTAACTTCAAACTTGCTTTGTTTGTTTGTTTGTGCCCCCCCCCCCCCCCCAGTCCAATTTCTCGGTGAGCGTAATCCCCAGGTACTCCAAGATAGACACCCTTTCTAGTGCCCTTCCTTCTAATTGGGGATTTTGGCTTGTGTTGTTATTTGCATTAAATTCCATATACTTTGTTTTTTTGGGATTGATCTCCAGACCCCTATTTCTACAGAAGATACTAAAAATGTCAAGTGCCCTCTGAATTCCCATAGGGGATTTCGAGACCAAGAGGGTGTCGTCCTGGGAGCATTGATATCCTTACCGGCAGTCAATGACTCAATTAGGCCATTAATATAAAGGGAGAAGAGGGTCGGGGCCAAGACGCAACCTTGGCGTACACTCCTCTCTACTAGGAAAGGGGCTGAGAGTTTTCGATTCTTACCATACCTAATTTGTGCAAAGTTGCCTTGATGTAGGTGTTTCAACTGGTGGCAAAGGTACTCAGGGACTCCCATATCCAATATTGTTACCCAGAGGTTATCCCTCAGGACCAGATCAAATGCGGATTTGAGGTACACAAATATTAAATAGAGGCTGCCACCCTCTATGGACTATTTTTCCTGAATAAAAGTTGCAGTCTGATAGTGTGGTTGATTGTGGACATTTTAGCCCTAAACCTGGCTTGAAGGGGGGTGAGACCATTGTGCTCCTATATCTAGGTTGTAGAAGTGAGCGGGCAAATATTTTCTGACTTAAGTCTGTGAGGCTAATGGGGCGAATGTTGGTGGGGATGAGCGGGGAGCCCTTTTTGTAAATTGGAATATTTCCAGCCTCGGCCCAGGTGGTAGGAATTGCCATGCCCTGTAGGATGGTGTTAAACAGGGAGCACAAATAGGGAGCCCACACAGAAGGCTCAGAACGGAAAAGGTTCACGGGGATCTTGTCCAGCCCTGGTGCCTTGGCAGGTATTATCTTGCCCAGTGCATCGGTGATCTCCTTTAGGGAAAACAAAGGGGTGACTGGAGGAATTGTTTCAGGGGGGATTGGAGTGTTAACCGCAGACCCAACCCCATCCTCTGCCAGTAAGTGTAAGTATTTTAAATGGGCTCTTCAGACCTCCTCCCCAATATTGGGTGTAATAGCCAGTTAACCTTCTAGGGATCCCGTGTTGATCACGTTCCAAAATGCCCTCATATCGTGATTATTTCATACATTTCTGAGGGAGTCCCATTTTTCATAGTCCCAACTGCTTTTTGCCTTTGCTATGGCGTTTTTATAATCTGCCCTTGCTGTCCTGATTGATGGCCTATTATTTGCTTTAATAGTGACTAAAAGAGCAAACTTTGCTGCGCTACAGAATTTGGATGTCAGGGTTTTCTAGGCAACCTAGGCCTATTGCTAATGCAAAAGATGGTTGCCATGGTGGAGAGTTGGTCTTGGTGGTTATTGAACATTCTAAATTGGGAGGTGGGGGTGCCATTGGTCACAGAGAGTTGGTTTGCAGCTGCAAGGAATGGAATGATTCGTTGATATAAAGAAGCCAGCTTTTCTTGTGATTGGGAAAATTCCCCCCAGTGGACTCTCCTCCCTCCATTGGTCAGCATTAGTCTGGGGTCAGGTGGAGATGATGTTTCAGGCACGATAATGGCCAGTGGTGAAATTACCTCTAGAACTAGAGCATTATGGTCACTATAGTGACGAAAAATTGTCTTAAAATCTATTCCAGGTTTCTTGGAACATGCAGATCTCATGTTGATCCATAAAAAGCCCCCTCTCTGGGTTTTCCATTTTGGAGGTGAGTCCTGCTATGTTCCAGGATAGAAGCTGCAGGGTTGTGGGATTGAGTGTTGCTGGCCCTTGTATGGGCCTGGGGTAGTTGAATGATCCCCTCCGACCCTGTCAACCTTAGGCCAGTACCCAATTCTTGGTCGCCTACTGGGGCGGGCGGGGACTTTACAGCAAGCAACTGGTTGGTTTCAGTTGCATGTAAATCTTGTCGGGATGGCTGGTGTAATAAGGAACTAAAGGGGACCTTCTTCTGTTTTCTACTTTCTATTCCTTTCTCTCCTCTCAAATGTACCATCACCTGTGCTCCTTTTTGATTCCTAATCCCTCTTGGCTGTATGAGTTCCTCCTGGTCTTCCTGGTCTAGAGAACACCCAGAGGTCATCATTTGGCGACCAGGACTCTCATGGGGGGCCGATGCATGATATTCAGTCTTCTGATTCCAGGGGACTATATCTGTTTGAAATGGGAAGGTTGTAAAATAATGATCTTGGGGTGTCCTGATCCTTGATGACAAATTGCATATTCCGATTCCATCCCCCTCTCTCATGGCCAACTCTTCTTGTGCTTTGTGGCGTAATCCCAGTTGGAAAAAAGTATCCCAAGGGGGAAGGATCCTATGCCCCCATTCTCCCTTTGGTAGCTACAATCCAGGAGAGTTTCCACGACCATTGTGTTTCTAAAGTTTATTACTACATAATCCCCGGGTACATCTTTTGGCCTCCAACCCACCCAGCCTACCCTTTGTGTCAGGAGAATTTCGTTTGCATCTTTATAGGTAAATTGCCTGTGCTTAACTAGCTAAAAGATGCATTTGTGTTTTTTAGCTCGAAATGAGATTCCCTACACCCCCTATTCAACTCTGGGACTCCTGTTAGTACAATTACATAGGGTGTTGAGGCCGGGGGGAGATTGATACAGTTTCAGGGTTTCTACACGGGGCGCAGCTCTTACGCTGCCCCTATATTTTACACCTTGTTGGAGGGGATTGTGTATTTGTGATCTTTCTACAGGTGGCCTTGGAATAGTTCCTATTTCTGTCCCTTGGGTAGACCCCTGACAGTGGGTGCTGTTGTTTGTTCCTTGTATCGGTGGATTACTCAAGCTATTACCAGCACCCTCCTGGTTAGTATGGTTAGGCCTATAGGAGTTGGTCATAGGATTTGTTGCTAGGGATTCTAGCCTGATAGTGGACTGGGCTGGTTGTGAGGTTGGGAGCTTTGCTGACTCGACCCCCTTAAGGATTGCCTCTGACTTTCCCACCCATAAGACAACCAATGACGATAGCTTATCAACCCGCTCCTATAAATTATTAAGTTCATCCTTCACAATGGACCTTATTTGAACCTGTCGGTCAACCACCAGATTAGTCACCCAAGATGGTTGCTCCAAGCCTTCATGCATCAAAACCCCTGGTTTGGTTACCCCCGGGTCACTGGACGTTACAATGTTCACCATTTGTTTTTTTTTTATTGAATCCCGAGGATGTAGCGAGTTTTTCTCTCCCTTTTTATGGACAAGCACCCTCCGGGTGCGACTCAGCAGTGTGTGTGGCGCAACCCTTTGTACGTGTCCTTGGGGGGGGTCTGTTGGCGAGACGAAGGCCAAAGCAGAAGGGAAGTTTGCAGAGTCATTGATGGTGCAAGGTGGGGCTAGATCCGGAGTTAGTGAAAGACTCCTTTCGGTCAGCTCGATTTTTGTGACAACCACTCCAATTGCCTTCTGTAACATTCTGGTGTTTGAAGTTGGATGTTGGGAGGATGCGGGTTGCAAAGGTTCCAATTTTGGTTTTCCTCACGCATGTGCGTTTGCCCATGTTTGCTTGTGGTGGGGAAACAACTTAGTCCTTAATAAAGGCTATTTCCACAGGTAGGGCATCTCAGTGGATCGTATTGGAGAGGGTTACCCAGAATTGAGAATTTTTTTAATTTATACTAGGCGGCAGTGGTGTGTGCCACAGAGAGAACAAGCCTGGGGCAGGAGAGCGTACAACAGAATGTTGAAGTCACTAACCTTGTTTCGGCTGTCGAATAGAGCCACAAGCCCGGAGATATCCAAAGTCAGTACTCAGGGGGCTGGCCCAGCCCGGCCTCCTTTGGACTCTGACGGGCGCAGACGGGGCCGTCCTTGGCCAGCACTTAGCCCGGGCATGCCCGTGTACGCCCCGCGCTGAGGGAGCCCAAGACCGCTTTTATGCGCCTTCCTGAGCGAGGATACGCATTGGTGCCTCCCGGTGCTTTTGAACTGTGGAGGTTAGAGTCCCCTGTGAGGCGAGCAGGCTAGTGGCCAGAACCAGCAGGAAACAGCAAATACGGGCTCCCACGCTCCTGGAGCCCAAGACTACTTTTAAGCACCTCCTGGCGCGAAGATATTCATTGGCGCCTACCAGCGCTTAGAACTGTGGGGGTTGGAGTCCCCTGTGAGGTGAGCAGGCTAGTGGCCAGAACCAGCAGGAAACATCAAATACGGGCTTCATGAAACCTAATAATACCCTCCTGGGCTTTAAACTTGTATGGTTAAACTCTTCTTATAGGAATAAATTAAGGATGCCTTGGCAGAGGGAGCCTTATATCAAACAATATGTGCTCAAATCCAGGGGAAATCCTGAATTGGAAATATTCCATGGTCAATTCAGAAGGTAGTACCTGCTGTAGCAAGCATCCTATCTGTGAAGGATTCTCTTTCATTACCTTTACCACATACCCATTATCATTAACTCTGGATTATGCACAAGTAGTAGATTAGAGTTCCGACAGATAGTCCCTTAATGTTCCCACGAATATCTCACATTCTGCCTTGCTGCTGACTGATTAATGCATGCCCTTTAATTCTGACACATCCTCACTCAAAATATGAATGTCTTAATGGTGGTTGTCTGAAAGTAAAGGCACGTACTGTTGCTTTTTTCCTCGTTATATGGTTTGCTTAGTTTTATTGTTTCGAGGGGTCCAAACAGGAACAGGAGAAGTGTTTGATCTGGTTTGGTTACAGCTTTCTGACACAGGTAATATTCTTAGGACCACCAAGAGACGTATACGCCTAGTCCAAGTTCTGCACTGATTATATCGGCTGTGATGATACACAGTTATTGTAGTTTCTGAGGCTTTTCCTTAAACTGGTATTTTCCTATGTCAATCGTGAGACTATTGTTTTGTACTGATTTCAAAGGGGCTTGGCTTTGCTAAACCAAATATGCTAGGTTGGTTCTGTATCTTTTTTTTTTTAAATAACAGCCAGGTCTCACTTCCTTTCTGGACTTGGGATGATCTTGGATTCTCTTGTAGGAAGGAATAGTCAGACAAGGTTGTAGTCTTGGGCAGTGTATTCTGTTCTGGGGTGCCAGTGGAATTTAGCTGTCCTGTACTGCAGTCCTTTCACTTGAACTGCTCTTTGAGTGAAAAACAGTGCTTAAATTCAGAGTCTGGTTTTCGGTATTCAAGTCAAGTCAGAAATTTGTATAGCACGCTACTCACCCAGAGGGCCTCAAGGCGCTTAAGGGAGAGGGGTTCGCTACTGATCGAACAGCCAGGTTTAGGAGAGGTGGTTCTGTGTAAGGCGGAGGTGATTGGGCAGGGAGTTCCAGGTCTTGGCCGCTAAGTAGGAGAAGGATCTTCCTCCCATGGTTGCTCTTCGGATGCGTGGAATCGCCGCGAGGGATTGGTTGGACGATCGCAGTTGGCGGGTGGGGGTGTAGAAGGTCAGGCGAGTGTTGAGGTATTTGGGTCCTAGGTCGTGGAGGGCTTTGTGTGCGTGGGTGAGGAGACGGAACGTGATTCTTTTGTTGACGGGGAGCCAGTGCAGGTCTCTTAGGTGACCGGATATGTGGTTGTGGCGGGGTATATCTAGGATGAGCCGAGCGGAGGCGTTCTGAATGCGTTGAAGTCTTTTCTGCAGTTTGGCTGTGGTTCCGGCATAGAGGGTGTTTCCGTAGTCCAGTCGGCTGGTGACGAGTGCTTGGGTGACCGACTTCCTTGTTTCGGTGGGGATCCATCGGAAGATCTTACGGAGCATGCGCAGGATGATGAAACATGATGAAGAGATGGCGTTGACCTGTCTGGTCATTGAGAGGGAGGAGTCTGGGATGAATCCCAGGTTGCGAGCATGGTCCGTTGGTTTGGGTGCGTTGCCTAGGGCCGGGGGACACCATGAGTCGTCCCAGGAAGAGGGGGATGATCCTAGGATGAGGACTTCCGTCTTGTCAGAGTTCAGTTTCAGGCGACTGTTCTTCATCCACTCGGCTACGTCTTTCATCCCTTCGTGTGGGTTGGATTTGGCAGTGGTTGTGTCTTTGGTGAGGGAGAGGATCAGCTGGGTGTCGTCTGCGTAGGAGATGATGTTGAGGTTGTGTTGGCGTGCGATGGATGCGAGGGGACTCATGTAGACGTTGAAGAGGGTGGGGCTGAGCGATGATCCTTGTGGAACGCCGCATATGACTTTGGTGGCCTCTGATCTGAAAGGGGGGAGGCGGACTCTCTGTGTTCTTCCGGCAAGGAACGAGATGATCCAATCCAATGCTTTGTCTTGTATCCCGACGTCCCTGAGGCGTTGTACAAGTGTGCGGTGGCATTCTGTGTCGAACGCTGCGGAGAGGTCCAGGAGGATGAGGGCCGCTGTTTCCCCGTTGTCGAGCAGTGTTCTGATGTCGTCTGTGGCTGCGATGAGGGCGGTCTCGGTGCTGTGGTTGGCTCGGAAGCCGGACTGTGAGGGGTCGAGGGAACTGTTAGACTCAAGGAAGGCGGCGAGTTGACTGTTGACGGTCTTCTCAATGCCTTTGGCGGGGAACGGGAGGAGCGAGATGGGGCGGTAGTTCTTAAGTTCGGTGGGGTCAGCTGTAGGTTTCTTCAGGAGGGCGCTGAGCTCGGCATGTTTCCAGCTTTCTGGGAAGGTAGCGGTGTTGAAGGAGCATTTGATGATGTCCCGGAGTTGGGGTGCTATGACGAAGTCGGCCTTGTTGAAGATGTGTTGGGGGCATGGGTCAGTTGGCGACCCGGAGTGGATGGAGTTCATCAAGTGGATGGTGTCTTCGGTGCGGATCGGGGTCCAGGCGCGGAGGGTGGTGGTGGGGGCTTCGGTTCAGTGGTGAGGGGAGTGGGCTGGTCGCCAAAGCTGTTGTGTATGTCTGCGATCTTGCTGTGGAAGAACGAGGCTAGAGAGTCGCAGAGGTCTTGAGAGGGAGTGATGTTGTTGTTGCCGGCGCTGGGATTGGTGAGTTCTTTGACGATGTTGAAGAGTTCCTTGCTGTTGTGTGCGTTGTTGTCTAGTCAATCCTGGAATGCTGATTTCTTGATGGTGCGGATTAGCTGGTGGTGTTTGCGGGTGGCGTTCTTGAGGGCGGTCATGTTGTCTGGGGTTGGGTTTCTTCGCCAGGCTTTCTCGAGGGTGCGGCAGTTCTTTTTGTAGTTCTTGAGGTCATCGTTGAACCAGAAGGCTTTTTTGCTTCCAGGCTTGTTGGGATGGTTTTTCAAGGGTGCTAGTTCGTTAGCGCAGTGGGTGATCCACTGTGTGAGATTGATGGCTGCTTGATTTGGGTCCTTTGATGTGGCGGGGGTTTTGGTTCAGAGATGTGGTGAGCTGGTCAGTGATAATTTTGTTCCAGCTTCTGCGGGGAACTTGTTGTGGGTGGTGGTGGGTCGTGGTCTTTCTGAAGCTAAAGTGGACGCAGCTGTGGTCTGTCCAGTGGAGTCCCGTGACGTGATTGAAGGAGATGTGCTTGCTGGAGGAGAAGATTGGGTCGAGCATGTGTCCGGCGTAGTGGGTGGGGGTGTTCCCCAGTTGTTTGAGTCCCAGATTGGCGAGGTTATCCAGCAGGGTGGTGGTGTTGTTGTCGTTGTTATTTTCCAGGTGGAAGTTGAGGTCCCCTAGGAGAATGTAGTCATCGGAAGGGAGGGCGTGTGGGCTGACAAAGTCAGCAATGTCTTCGATGAATTGTGTGCGGGGTCCCGGGGGTCTGTACGTGAGGGTGCCTCTGATTGTGGTCTTGGGGTCGGTGTGTATCTGGAAGTGAAGGTTTTCGGCGGCAGCGAGGGTGTCGTCGGAGCTGGTCGTGATGCGGATGGTGTTCTTGTGGACGATGGCGATGCCTTCTCCTATTTGGTTGATGCGGTCCCTTCGGATGATCTTGTAACGTCCGGGATGGCTATGGCGATGTCGGGCGCTGATGAGGTGTTCATCCAGGTTTCCGTGAGAAAGGCGATGTCCGGCGAGGTGGTGTCGAGTAGGTTCCATAGTTCAATGGCGTGTCTGTGGACCGAGCGGGTGTTGAGCAGGATGCACTGCAGGTGGTTGTTGTTGGAGCTCAGTTTGGCGTTTGTGGTTGTGGAGTGGGACTTGATGCTGCAGAACTTGTAGGATTGACAGGGGAAGGGTCCATGGGTATGTCCTGGGGCGGCTCGGTGGCAGTTGTGGAGGCGGCCGGTGTTGAGTGCAGTGAGGGTTGCAGCGTCGTAAGTTCGGCGGGGGGGAAGGCCTCTGCGGGAGCCAGGGGGTCTGGCGCTGGGCGCGGACCAGGCGTGGATGGACGAAGAGGGGCTTACCTTTGGCACGCATAGGGCGCTTCCGCTGCGCGTATGCGTCTCTGCCTTAAGTGGAGAGCGGAGGGGGGGCGGAGCGAGGGAGGAGCAGCTGGGAGGCGGGAGCGGGGTGGCGAGTGGGGAGGGGATCGGGCGGCGATGCAGTAGGGAACGGGGGTGGGGCCGTGGGGAAGCAGCGGCAGGGAGCGGGGAGCGGGGTGGAGAGACGGGCTGGGACAACAAAATGGCACCAAACAACAACAAAAACAATGCAGGGCGAGATCGGGGGCACAGTCTGGCACAGATACTTAATTAAAGCAGGGTCAATACGATAAAATGCACAATCTGGCACAAATACGATGCAGGCGAGATCGGGGGCACAGATACGATACCACAGGAAGCGGGCAGAGTCAATACGATATCAGTACAGGATGCAGGCAGTGTCAATGCGATATCAGGACGGCCTGGAGCGGGTGGAGCGACCGGTTCTGACCAGGTCAGGACGGTCACAGCTCTTCACCCCCTCGGGTCTTTCCTTATGTTCCAGTGGGAGGGAGGAGCAGCTGGGAGGCGGGAGCGGGGTGGCGAGTGGGGAGGGGATCGGTCGGCGATGCTGTAGGGAACGGGGTTGGGGCCGCGGGGGAGCAGCGGCAGGGAGCGGGGAGCGGGGTGGAGAGACGGGCTGGGACAACAAAATGGCACCAAACAACAACAAAAACAATGCAGGGCGAGATCGGGGGCACAGTCTGGCACAGATACTTAATTAAAGCAGGGTCAATACGATAAAATGCACAATCTGGCACAAATACGATGCAGGCGAGATCAGGGGCACAGATACGATACCACAGGAAGCACAATCCAATTTAAAATATTTCAGCTGTTATGTAGCATGGGGAGATAAAAAAAATTGATAAAAAATCACATTATTATATTGTCTGGTGTTTTAAAGGATGTATAATAGGAAGATTTTTCAACATTCCTGGTGTGAATAATACTGAAAATCCTGAACCTGCATTCCGGGATGGCCCCATGTATGTACAAAGGGACTTCAGACTGAAGTCCCTTTGTACATAACTCCTGTTAAGAGCAGAAGAGGATCCCTGCATCCCTCTTCATTCAGTTTGAAAAATTAGCAAACTAGAGATGAGATCTCGAGGGCTGCCAAGTAAAAAGGTCCAATATATAAAAAATGAGCGAAAGTAGAGAAAAGCGACCCCCATCAGTCACTTTTTGACTGGATTTTTTTAAAACATTTTGTCGACAACTATTGAGGTTTTTTTCTCCTGGTGTGGTAGGGATGCCGTCCAAGAAGGACATCATCAAGTCCTGCAGTGACTATCATTGACACATGTCCATGACGGACCCACATCTTGTATGCCTGCGTGCGTCAAGCGCGACCACGACCCAAAGTCATGCTCCCGCTGCTGCAACATGAATCTCAAGGACTTGTGGGAATGATCCCTCAAGCTCCTGGCGGCCCGGTGTGCAACTCAGTGATGTTTGAGGTCCCGGTCGAGGTAAAGGTCCTGGGAAAGGTCACAGAGTCCGAGATCCTGGTCACAGTTCAAGTCGTCGGGACACTCTGGTAAGGTCAGTCACAAGAAGATGAAGTAGAAGAGGTCCTCGACTTCTCCTTGTCCGTTGGGTGAGGGAACGTCTCCATTCAAGGACTGACTCAGTGGTCGATTGTGCGCTTGGGCTGGCAATGTGCCTACCCGACTTTCTTGAGCGAGAGCAACCCCCGCCCAACTGAAGGAGTTTTGTGAGGCCATGTTCTTAATATTTGGGTGGCTCAACTCCTCTGGCATGCCTTTGGGCCCTGAAGGGTCGGCATGGGCCCCATCTGGTTCCTTGCAGGTGACTCCAGACTCCAGGGATCCTCTCCTGGATCTGGACCAGTACCAGTCGTACCAACTCAACCTTCCCCAACTCCAGTCTGGTTGCCTCACACATTCACCAAACATTCCTGCTTGGACAGTCAGGTCCGTAGGGATGGACATTTTGCCTATTTGGTCCTGCAGAACATCCTTGTTTGAAATTGTTTTGCGGACCCGCTGCCAGAAATGGTAGTGCTTGGGTATCTATTTTAACGTAAGGAATCTGCGGCTGGAAGTCTCTGTCAGATGAACAAGTTTTACTTACCTTGAGTAACTCCTTACCTGGTAGAGACCATATCTAGCCAGGGATTCCTTACTGACCCACCCATTATCCCCACTCTGCTAACGGACTTCTAGAGACTGGACTGATCCCATTCAGGGCCCTAGTTTTCCACACTAGTGGTCAGTGTTCTTTAAGTCTCTGTGCTTCTGGCGTGAAAAGTCATTAAAAAATAGGTGACGTCAGCGAGCCTGGATGGCACCTAGATAGGTGTCGCAGACGACGATGCACCCAGAGCTGATCGAAGCCACCTACCTGTACACAGGGGGTAATACTTATGCAAAATCTTCCAGATCCAGTCTGACACCTGGGGAAATTCTAAGGTAAGGAATCTGCGGCTAAATATAGTCTCTACCAGATAAGGTAGTAGTAACTTGTTCTACAAAATCATATGTTGCAATGTATCATTCTCTTATGGTAATAACCTGTGGTATCTGCCCACATCAGCCTTAATGGGGGTCCAACCCTGTAGATATGATGGCATTAGTAATTTCTTTAGTAAGGTCATTAGTATTGCATCAAGAGAGGGAATAAGGTTTGCATAGCTGGGGTGTGGCCTAACCACGCTGCAAGATGGCTGCTTGTTAAGCGCGCTCTGCTGGCCGAGTTAACATCCTAACATAATCCGTTCATCTGGAGAGTCATCGGGGACCCTTAATTGCTCCTGGGCAATTCAGGCGGAGCTGTGCTATGACTGGGTGGTCGCATGCGGCTGTGCACTGAGCTGGAGGATGGCTGTGGACCCCTGGAGGAGGAGGCCTGCCCGCTGCGCTGAGTTCCCCATGCCTGTGCGGCGTCTGCGAGGAGCTTCTTGTTGGCGGCCAAGTGCCTTACGCATCGTGGGGTACTGACGCCTGATCTGAGGTGAGGCAGTGCCAGACGAGGGGCCCGTGCATCTGTGACTGCGGCGATCTGGTAGAAGGCAGCCAGTGCCCCCCGGTCGCCGAGACGCCAAGCCGCCATCTTGGGTGCAGGCGGCCCTGCAGGTTCGGTGCCGGCTCTGCCAGCAGGGAACTCAGGGAGAACCGCTGCCGGACGGGGAGCTGCAGGTGCAAAAACAACAGTTGATGGACAGAATGCAGAACAATTTCATACATTCACCCCAGTACAGAGATCTGGGCCTAAATCCATCGTTTTTTTGCACTCCACACCACCCCAGTTCAGACATGGCCATATGCAAATCAGCCTTGACCCTGTGCCTCATGGGAACAGTCCAGCCCGAACTGCCAAGCCATGTATTTACTGTACCGGAATCAAGCATCCTAGGACCGGTTTCTGGCTATCAGCCATCTTCAGCCAGGATAGCTTGACTCCAGTGGTGTGGAGAGCATGGGACTCACGTCTGAGCATACCCATCCCACTTGGGGTAACAAATGCAAAAACAACAGTTGATGGACAGAATGCAGAAAAATGTCATACATTCACCCCAGTACAGAGATCTGGGCCTAAATCCATCGTTTTTTTGCACTCCACACCACCCCAGTTCAGACATGGCCATCTGCAAATCAGCCTTGACCCTGTGCCTCATGGGAACAGTCCAGCCCGAACTGCCAAGCCATGTCTTTACTGGACAGGAATTAAGCATCCTAGGATCGGTTTCTGGCTATCAGCCGTCTTCAGCCAGGATAGCTTGACTCCAGTGGTGTGGAGAGCATGGGACTCACGTCTGAACATACCCATCCCACTCGGGGTAACAAATGCAAAAACAATGGCTGGTGAGCGCCGGACCCCCACCGACATCAGTCCCATTGGCGCGCTCCTGGATCGGGGTTTGGGTGGCTCTCATGGGCCGGGGCGGACTGGCTCCTTTGGTGGTGTGGCCTGTGGGGCTGACCCCTAGCAACCCATACGCTGTGTGGTGCGTCCCGGGCCGTGGAAGGGCGTAACTAGAGTGGCTGAGTGACACTGTGGCAAGGGAGGCTACAGATACCCCGGGTGCCCATACAGCCGTTATAAGAGATGGGCACAACAGGAGCCCTGGTTACATTTGAAACTGGAACCTGCTCGCACACCGGCTGCCTGAGCAGCACTAAATCACTGATAGGCCGGTGTGTGATGCAGGGAGACCCTCCGGGCCACATAGAGCAAGACACTGCACTGGACCGTTCTGGACTAGGTGCCCCGGGCCCACTTATCAAACCAGAGAGGAAACACACCGTTCTAGGCCGACTACATCCAGCATCAGACACAGAACCATGGGTAAGCAAGATGTAAAGCAGCCAAAATTAACATTTGAAACTAAAAGACACACCAGACTAACGGAATCTGAACTTGAAGGGAGCAATGATCGATCAACCAGTGAACAGTCAAAGGAACAAGGGGAGGACCTCCGCACATTAGTCTAAAAACAGGTTGACACGCATGAGACACAGCGGAATCAATTGGAGGACCGAAACTCGGACAATCATGAGTTCCAATTCGAAAACCAAAGATCAGCTATTAAATATGTACAAGATGCTTAATCTGATCAGGGCCAAAAATGACAATTTAGAGGCCAGGTCTCGCCTCAATTACCTACAGATAACTGGAATCCCTAAGACCACCGCCATCATCAAAATGGAGTCCTTTATAGACAAATTGCTAAGGGAACTGTTTGGCTCAGATTTGTCCACAGTGTTCGCAGTGGAGAGAGCACATCGCACTCAGGGCCCCAGACCACCTATTGGAGCAACACCTAGACCAATTCTAGCAAAGTAATTAAACTATCAGGACCAGCACACTATATTGAGATTGGCTAGAGAGATGGGCACCATCCAGCATAAAGGGAATACAATTTCTTTTTACCACGATTTTACTTCGCGGTTCAGGCGGCCAACAGGGAGTACCTTCCAGCGAAGCGTATCTTACTGCAGACCAAGATTCCCTATGCTTTGCTGTATCCTGCGAAGCTGTATGTATGTATGTATGTATGTATGTATGTATGTATGTATAGGCATTTATATAGCGCACTACTTACCCGGAGGGTCCCAAGGCGCTTCGACCGCTGCGAAACCCTTCCTGGCTTCCCTGAGAGATGGTCCCTTAATGGGTATCTCCAGGGTAAGACCAGGCATCCCCGGCGGTCTGGTGGGGCCGTTAGTGAAGATGAGGCAAGCTGATGCCCAGAGTTGCCGAGTGTGATCGCTGATCAGAGTGGGCACCGAGGCGAGAGAATTATCGAGTCCGCTGACCCTGGTCCAGAAACCTGCCACGCCGGGAATCGAACCCTGGTCCCGGGCCGTCCTCTGCTCTCGGGTCTGCCGCCTCCAAAGTGACACATGAGGGCTCTGTCCATGTTTATTCGGGGCATGTTGGCAGCAGAGAACACAATTAGCAGAGCCACGCACCAGTCTGATATTGGGGGTGACAGGACACCAAACATACGTCACAAGTTCATACTTCAGAAGGACGCAGGATAAAACATGACAACACTGAATTTAATAACCTGGAACATTTGCGGTCTCAACGACCATAGAAAATCCAGATTGGTCCACTCATATTTGCTCAGGCATCACATAGATATTTGCTTTCAACAAGAGACTCATCTGAACAATACCTTCTACACCAGGCTGAAAAACTGATGCTGCGGGCATGCCTATTCATCCATGTATTCAAACTATGCGTGTGGCGTTGCTGTACTCATGTGGCATGGGCTGGACTGGAACTTGCATGAATCCCATCTCGACCCTGAGGGAAGATATGTTATATTACTTGGGATTCTGGGAGGGTTGAAGATTACATTAGTGGCAATCTATGGGCCCAATACGGATAACCCAGACTTTTTTCAAGCTATAAATCCACCGGGTGCGATACCATTTTGTGGGGCGGGGATTTTAACGCAGTGCTTAATGATGCTGTGAACAGGAAGGGCGCATCTCGCTCACTCCATCCTAACTCTAGCACTACACTAAGGGCCAGATGCAGGTAGGCTTTTACCGGTCGGTAACGGCGAAATCGGCCGTTACCGACCGGTAAAAGCCTTTTCCTATGTAGGGGCTTTTTTACCGATTCGGTAAATTCCGAATCGGTAAATGTTGATTCGGTATTTACCAAATCGATATTTACCGATTCGATAAATACCGAATCAACATTTACCGATTCGAAATTTACCGAATCGGTAAATGTGATGTAAAAAGCACTTAAGAGAGTGTTTCAGGGCTTTAAGAATTCGTTATTTACCACCAACTATTAATGCATAAATGTGCATTTACACCTGTGCCATGTGACAGACATACATGCCCTTAGGGCATGTATGTATGCCACATGTGCACACCAACACTAATCAGGCGTGCAACAGGGTGTCAAAGTGACACCCTGCCATTCTTGACTTTTTCCCATTTTTACTGAATCGGTAATTACCGATTCGGTAATTGACATTCATTCCTATGGGCCTCCAGGCTCATAGGAATCAATGGCAAATACTGAATCGGTAAATACCGATTCGGTAAATACCGAATCCTACTGATTCGGTATTTTTTACCGAATTATTACCTACATTGGATTTACCGATTCATAAATACCGAATTGGTAAAATTCGGTATTTATGAATCGGTAAATCCAAATTACCTACATCTAGCCCTGAATGCCATCCACTCGGATGGCAACCTAACGTATTTTTGGAGAGCACGTAATGAAAGTGTGAGGGAGGGCACTTGTATATCAGAACACCACAGGGCCTGGACGAGGCTCGACTTCTGGTTGCTTTTGCAGGATGTGTTGATGTGGACACAAGAGATCACCCATCTGCCCCAGTCCTTGTCAGACTATACCCCCTGCCTCCTGCGTTTATCCACGCCTAATGCTCCCAACAGAATGTCCAGCCGGAGGCTCCTTCCAAACGCACTGCTTGACGAGGCCTTTAATGAGAAAATACGTGGTGACATTGATGAGTATTTCTCTCATAATATTGTTTCGGTCACATCCTAGGCATCCTTGTGGGAGGCTTTTAAAATGGTGATAAGGGGTCAATGTATAGCACATCAAGCTGGGATACTGAAAGCAATAAGGATCACCCTCGCCTCCCTGGAGGCATGTATCAAGGAGCTTGAGACACAATACTGTATTACCGATGATCCCTCCCTTTTAGTATCACTAAAAGAAAAATTATTGGAATTTGAGGAAGAGGCACAGCGGGAGGTGAAATTTATGGGCAAATGTACACACAGGCTAGGAGATATGGGGAAGCGGACATGCCTGGTAAAAGTCTTACGAACATGCTTCGGGCACCGTGGTTGGCCGCTTATGTCACTGAAATTCGTGGAGAAAATCAGACACCAACTTGAGACCCGCAAGAAATCTTAGATACCTTCGCACAATTCTATGCCAATTTATACACGGCCACAAGCCGATCTGTTCCGGAGGGTCTGCAGCTGTTCTTGGATTCCCTAGAACTGCTCTGGATGGGTAGGGGTCACAGAGTTTATCTGGATGTTCCTTTTTTCCTCTGAAGATGTCACCCAAGTGATCCGTAGCATGCCATCTGATAAGGCCCTCTGCTCCGATGGCATCACCACTGCATTTTACAAAACTTATGCTACTGAGCTGGCCCGAACCTTATAACAGTCTAAGAAGGGGGGCCCAGATGACTGGTGCCCTGCCACCCTCAACGCGCGAAGCCATTATAATTACACTGCTGAAGCCCGGGAAACCTAGTGCCTAGGTGGACTCTTACAGACCGTTGTCACTAATTAACGTAGAAGTTAACATTTTCGTAAAACTACTTGCAAACAGAATACAGCCACTGCTCCCATTAATTGCTGGCCCAGATCAGTCAGGGTTCATCCCGGAGCGGTCTACGAAGCAGAATCTTTGTACCTTTTTTACTGTATTACACTACTTGCAGCATTTCTAGACGCCACAAAAGCGTTTGATACGCTAGAGTGGACATATTTATTTGCTGTCCTGGAGAGAATAGGATTCAGCCCTCTCTTCCTAGGCCTCATACGCCTGCTCTACACTGAACCATTAGCAAGGATCCATATGAATGGCATGCTATCGATCCCATTCTGCATCACAAGAGGAACAAAGCAGGGTTGCCCCCTGTCTCCTCTTCTTTTCGCTATAGCGATGGAGCCACTGGCGGCACGGATCAGACAACATCATGCTGACTGGGGGCTAGGGTTCAGCACCAGGGGCCTATTGATCTCACTATACGCGGATGACATTACCCTGTATATTAACGACCCTGCTGTGAACATGGCTCCCATTCTCCATAAATTAATAAAATTAAGGGGTTTATCCGGTATATCTGTGTTTATTGGGCTAAGTCCACTCTCTTTCCATCTTACGGACACAACAATCCCGTTCCCTATTGACTATTCCCTGCAATGGGCTGATGGTCCGGTGAAATATCGGGGCATCTGGCATAGTCGCGATGTGCAGGAAATTTGGAACATGAACTTCGGATGCGCCATGACTGGCTGGAGGACAGGGTAACAGCATGGAAAAAATGGCCTCTCGCCCTGGCTGGGAGAATCGCAGTAGCCAAGATGGTGGTTTTGCCTAAGTTCTTATATCTCTTTGTTAACATTCCAATCCCCCTCACCCAAGCCTTTTTTAACACAATCTGCTCTTTATTGATATCCATGATGTGGGCGGGCCGACAGGTGCCGGTGTCTTGGAAGCTCCTGACTTTACCATTGACCAAGGGCGGACTGGGGGCCCTGATATCCAGCTGTATGCTTACTGCGTGCAAGCCCAATTCTTGAAGTATTGGCTACACACGATCCCGTTTCTGCCACATGTGGCGGTTGAGCTCGATGTTGCAGCACTGGTGCCTCTCCTGGTGGTAGTTTATGGGCCCTACAGACGGTCGCAAGAAGGCATTGACACAGTGGAGATCCTGAGGTGGGAATGGGACAGGCTTCATGATAGAGCGCATCTGCAAATACTATATGCCCCATCCATATAGCGCACAACCCCATGATCCCTGCAATGCTGGAGGGGGCAAACAGATTAATAGCTAGAAACCTGGAACTGCATACATTTGCTGATTTACACCCTGGGGACACATTCAGATCTCCACCTGAAACGACGGAGAGAGGGGCCAGGACTTTTTCGGAGCTGTTTCTTTATTATGAACTCAGGGCATCCTGCAGGCAAAAACACACAACTTTCCCCTCCCCCACCCACATTTATGGCACTTAAATGTCATTCAGACTACTCCCCCCGGGAGACTTATAACACGCCTTTATAGCAACATGCAGAATACCGCCCTCCTTCCCTGCGACCGGCGGCTGGGTACTATCGTAGTAGTCCATAAGGAGGGCAAGAGGGGAGGAGGAGTGGCCCTGATAGCTCGCACTGATCTCCACTTCCAGATTCTTCCTTCTCCCTTAATTCCGGAAGTGGACTACCTGGTGGCACGCTCGACCTCTTACCAGACACCCCTGACCTGTGTCCTCATTTATCGTCCCCCTCAACTTACCCCTTCTTTCAATTCCAACTTTCAAGACCTTCTCGCCACCTTGGCGATAAACAATTCTTCAGTCCTAGTCCTAGGGGACCTTAACTTCTGGCCAAACGACCCAGCCGAAAGCCCCTACTCCAAGGACTTTACCGATCTTATGAACAGTCTCAATTTCACATCTCACATCCACAGTCCCACTCATATCCACGGTCACACCTTGGACCAGATCTGGGCTCTAAATGTCCCCACATCACTTCCCATTGTTTCCCCCTGCCTCTGGTCCGATCACTCCCTTATCTCATTCTCCCTTGCCCTAGCCCCTGATGCTAAGCCTCCACTTTGTAAGAATATCTGGGTCAGGAAATGGGGAAAAGCGGACATGCCATCCTTTTGCTCATCGCTGGCTGAGACCAGCCCTGACCTCTCAGGCCTCACTGCCCCAGCTCAACTGGCCACCATCAACTGGCTGACCCAATCGGGCAATGAATTCGCTCCCCTGAGACGGATTACGGTTAAAAGAGCTCACGCAGCTAACAGATGGTTTAACTCAGACCTTAAGGCAAAGAAGCTGGCCGCGCGGAGAGCTGAGCGAGCTTGGAGGAGAGCTTACTGCCCTACACTGAAAACTGCATACCTCTCTGTTCTCCAAATCTATAAAAAAGCCATTCTTGAGGCCAAGACAGTTTTTTATTCTAATAAGATTCTAGCGGCTGAGTCCCAGTCCAAAGAAATTTTTGCCACGGTACACGAATTAGCGTCTTCCGACAGAGCCACGGCTACGATCCCCCCTTCCCAACATCTATGCAACTCGCTCAATGATTTCTTCATTGAGAAGGTTGCAAAAATTAAAACCAATATACCCCCCCTCACCAACATTTGCCAACCCCTCTTCCCCTTCCACTGCTTCCAAACTGACCATCATCCCTCCACTGACCTTGGACTCTCTTCCCCCGTTGCTCCAACGGGTAAAATCGGGCTCTCCCTTGGACTTTGGCCCTGCTCGCGTTCTTAGAGAGATCTATTTAACCTGTCCCGTCCCGCCGCTCACCCTCCTTAACGACTCGCTCAGCAACGGTGTTGTTCCTAACTTTCACAAAGCAGCGGTCGTAATCCCAATCCTGAAAAAAACTGGTGTTGACCCCTCATCCCCCTCCAATTACCGCCCCATTTCCCTGCTGCCCTACCTGGGAAAGGTTTTGGAAACTCATGTCACCACCACCCTGAGCGCTCACGTGGAAGCAAATCACTGCCTCTCCCCCCGCCAGGCGGGCTTCCGACCCCTACACTCCACGGAGAAGGTAGTGATTTCAGTAATGGATGGACTTCGCGAGGGCATCGACACCAATCTCTCGCAGGCCCTCATCCTCCTGGACCTGTTCGCCACCTTTGACACGGTGGACCATTCCACCCTTCTCACCCGTGTCAAGGCGGCGGGCATAGAGGGCTCAGCCCTCTCATGGCTTGAGTCCTTCCTATGCGACAGGGCTCAAGCGGTCCACCTTGCTGGCTTCACTGCCGCCTCCCGTAAGGTGGAGTGTGGCGTCCCCCAGGGCTCATCACTTTCCCCTCTTTTGTTTAACTTATACATCTACCCCCTCATTTTTATGTTGCAGCAGCTGGAGGTCACGGTTTTCAATTACGCCGACGACCTCCAGCTAATCTTTAATCTTTCCCATTCCCCTTCGTCCGCCCAAAATGTTCAAACTGTCATGCTATTCATTCAGGACTGGATGAACTGCAACCACCTCAAGCTCAATCCAGACAAGACTGAGTTAGTCCTGACTGGAGGTGGCTGCAGTCCATGGTCCCCGCCATTTTGGCCCCCATCACTTGGTGTCCCCCCACTCCCGGTCCCCAAAGTCAAGACCCTTGGGATTCTACTCAATTCACAACTCTCCGTGAACTCCCAAGTTAGTTCGGTGGTATCCTCCTGTGTTTTTTTCCCTCAGAATAATTAGAAAAATATCTTGTTTTTTCTCCCTCCCGGCGCTAAAGGTCATTGTTATGGCCATGGTGCTTTCGCGCCTAGATTATGGAAACATTATCTACAACGGCGCGCCGGCCTACGCCATACATCGCCTGCAGTTAGTGCAGAATCAGGCTGCCCGCCTGATTCATGGATTGCCCAAATACCATTGAGCCACTCCATTGCTGAAGGCTCTGCACTGGCTGCCCGTGAGAGAACGTTCCCTTTTCAAACTAGGTTGCCTCACTTTCCAGGCCAGGATGGGCACCGCCCCCGAGTTCATCCTTTCAGCCATCAGTCCCTACTCACCGGGCAGAGACCTCCGTTCAACCCACATGGCACTTCTGACCGTACCCCGCTTCAAGAAAAAGAAAGCTGGCGGGGCGAAATTTGCGGCCCCTTGCACCTGTGTTCTGGAACTCCCTCCCCTTGGCGCTCCAAACTTCATCCTCCTATCTGGAATTCCGAAAAAACCTGAAAACTTTTCTCTTTTCTAGCGCCTTTGCCACTTAGTATGCCCTCTCCAGCTGCCGTCCGCTGGTTGTAATCCTCAAAGCGCCATGAAACCGCTAGGTATAAGTGCGCTCAACAAATGTTTTTAAATTCAAATTCAAATTCAAGCTAAGCACAAACTGTGCTTTCTATAGACTAATCTCACTCCTAAAAATTCTGTTGCTGATGCTATTCACCCTGATGCCCCTGGCGTATTGGATACGGGCAGACCCTCTGGTGACCGGGTTGGACTGGATGGACAGAATATTCCTGTATGCCTACGATATCCTCTTATACGTGACCAGTCCTGAGTCTACCCTTCCCGGCTGCTTCATTTATTCCACGTTAATGGGACCTACTCAGAGTTTCGGATCAACTTGGGTATCCCTTCTCTACCCTTATTTGTATTGGCTGCAGGTTGGTGCATCCTGGAGGGGCTAGTGGTGGAGCACACTGTCTTCAAATATCTCCGCCTTTATGGTACCAGGCACACTGATCTCTCGCTCTCAGTCTGTACTGAAGGCTCCCATTATCAATTCTTGGCAGGGTGGCTATGTATAAAATGATGACCTTGCCAAAGCTCTTATATGTACTACATAATTCGCAATATTGGGTTCCGCCTGAGTTCTTTGAATGAGTCAACCAGACGATTCGTCCGCCTCTATGGGACGGGGGAACTGCTAGGATAGCACTCCCCAAACTCACGAGGGGGTGGTAGGATGGAGGCATTGCCCTCCCTGATGTAGCAAAATATTACTGGGCTTTCCAACTGATCCTTATTAATGAGTGGGTTTTCGTCCCTCAGGAGGAGACCTCGATTGTGGCAGGTCGTAGATCTCTGGGTCTGCAAGGCATTCCAAGAGCACTGTATTCCAAGGGAGGTTGCAGGCAACTCATTGAGAAGAGTCGTGGCCTCGGTATGGTGGGTGGCTACTAGATTCCTCGACTGGCAGGGAAAACCCATGGCAATGACACCACTCTGGGACAGTGATATGCTGACAGAGGTGTGGAGGCTCAAGGGGATTGCTAGGTAGAACTTAACTGGATTTCAGCTCTGGGAGACGTGGAGGGGGCGGGGGGGAGCTGGTTGCCTAGGAGACATTGCAGGTGGAGTATGACATGGCACCCGGGGAATTCCTCCGATACTTTCAGCTGAGACATGCCTTACTAGCGCACCTGGAATAGTATGCGCTATTGAATGACGCATCTCCTCTTGAGGATAGGCTGTTGACTGAACCACTGGGTAAGAGTGCGATCTCCCTTACAGTAATTTGCTGAACAACATCCCTGGTCCCTTTGTGAAGCTTCAGTAGGCCTGACTGGTAGATGTAGGAGCTATGGAGGATGGGAAATTGGAGGAAGTGATTCATTCACCCAGGGTGGTGGCCATAACATTGTGCTTTCGATTAGTGCAGTTGCGCTTGTAGAATAGGTCTTACTATACAAGGGTGCTTATGTATAGGATAGGATGGGTTCCCTCCGACAGATGCAACAGGGGGTGTGGGTTACAAGGGATCTTCCTGAACACTCTTTGAGACTGTCTGAGGCCGAGGAACTTCTGGGCCTGGGTCCGAGAAGGGCATAGGCAGGGAGCTGGTCTCGGGACCGGGACCACGGCTAAAGTGATCCTTCTGAATGTTTGTGGGAGAAAAACCCAGGCACGTTCCCCAGACCACTGTCCACTCTGAGTTTCACTGTGGCGAAACAAAAAAAGATGTTGTGTGTTTATGATGGGCAGCCGAGCCACTGAGTGTGGAACAATGGCAAATGAAATATGAATATGGATTGGTATAGGGCTGCGGAAGACCAGGTCTATAAGGGGACGGGATGCCTCCAAAAGTGGAAAAGATCTGGCAAAAGTGGGGCCGTTATGGGGACCTTAGTGACGATCGGGTAGGGACTGAATGAGGGCACGTTTTGTTCTTCTACATTTTGGATGTAGATCTATACTTTATATGTGGGGGGGGGGAGGTCTGAGGGGTTGGAAGGCGCATCTGGAGAAATTTCCACATATACTGTAGTGGTATCCTGTGAGATACAAAGTGTCGACATTGGGGTTTGGGTTGTGTTTTTTGACAAAGTAAAAATTGTTTAAAAAAGAAATGTACATGTTGGTGTAAGTAGCAACCTGCATGGACTGGAAAAAAAGAGGAGTTAGAACTGTGCAAATAATATATGGGTCATGCAGTGTGAAATATAAAAATAAAGAAAGCAGGCAACTCGATTTGTAATTACTCCTTAAAGGATTGCAATAATCATATAATTTACTTACCTGGGAAGAGAGTTTCCTCAGTCTCTTTCGATCGAGGGTTGAATTTCCCAATTACTTGGGATGTGATGTAGTACACTTATAGACATGGAGAGTGAGTCCAGGAGCCTGAATGAGCTATGGTTTGAGGTGTGTTCACCATGTAAGGTGAGAGGCCCAGCCATATTGTTAGATCTGTTTGTTATTAGACCAATACAGAATTATGTTTAAAAAATTGTAAAATACGAACTGTTAGGTGTGGAGACTGTTCAGAAAGAATGGTCCTGTTTACAATCCATAGTTGAGAATATTGTCATCACTAGTTGACCCCATGACACAATATTACTTCTTTTCAGAAATCCTTATTTACCTCGCTAATCTACAATGTATATCTTAGATCGGGCACTTTGAGATAATGTCAAAAAGAGGTTAAGGTGATTGTGCTCCTCGCACTCAAGTTGTGCATTTTAACTATGGATTAATTATACAACTCTAGATGCATAGTGATAACCCAAATTTGGTGTCCAATAATTTTGTTGTTCCTTTGTCAATTGCTTTTTTTGAATATACAGAGCTTTCTCGTTTTTCAATGTTGTGTGATCACAACAATCACAAAGAGATTTGTCATGTTATGTGACAACTACATACAGAGTTCACAACCATCTTAAGTTTCTTGGCTCAGAAGCATAGCAAGCAAGGAAGACAAGCGTATGTAGGAACAAGTAAAGGCTTGGCCAAAGAGCCAGGTTTTAATACAGGAAGACTTTTTTGTTACATATAGTTTCCATTATAAAATACCGTAGCTCTGCTGAGCTTAATGAAACCTAAGGCCAACAGTCCTATGTTTTATAACATTAGGAAGACTAGAAGATTAGCTGTAGAGAAATGAAAACATACAATGAGACCTAAATTGAATATTGCGATTTATCTTTAACCAGTGGAGACATGATAGTAAGGTGCAAAATCAGGAGAATCTAGTTGCCCTCAATAACAGGTGGGCAGCTGTATTCTGGATAACCTGAAGTTGATGGAGTAGAACGTTTCAGAACCCCATATAAAGGGAATGAGAATAATCTCTGCTCTCATTGACTCAATAAGAGCAGATGTATTACGTTTTTTCCTTCCTCTGATAGAAATGAAAAAACCTTTTTCATTACTTCCAGATGGAAAGCATAGGCTGATGCAACAAATGAAACCTGGCCTTCTGAGAGAGCTTATTGTAATGGTTTTGAGAGAAGGGGAAAGCGAGCCCGTCCCTGCCGGCCAGTAGGAATCTAGCCATAAATCAATCATTAATTATCAAAATTTCAGTTTTCTCTGCATTAAACTTGAGGTTGTTGCTGCCCATCCACTACTAAATAAATTTTATGATTTGTTAAAAAGCCTGGTGCTTGGAAGGATTTCCAGCCAGACATGAGCTTGACTGTGTGTCATCAGCGTCATGTAATTATGTAAGCCTTGATTGGAAAGGGCTCTCTCTAAAAGGCTCACATAAATGCCGGGTCTGGTGACTTAGTGGCTTATGCGTCCACTGTAGGAGGCCATGTTTGACCTCATGGTCACAGGTTCAAATCCTGCCGGGTCTACTGAACGTTTCATCTTTCTGAGGTCGATAAAATGAGTACCATCGAGCTGGGTAACAATAAAACATTTGTTATTAAGCGCCAAGATGCCTACGTGAATGTGCGCTTTACAAATACACGTTATGTTATGTTAAATGTTAAAATGAGGGAGTAAGAAATCCAGTGGGATTCAAGGACAAACTGCTAGTTTCTACTTATTGGAAGGAGTAAGGTTTACAGCCATAGATACACTTTAGGCCAGGTGCTTTGGAATAGTCCAGCTGTATGGCATGATTTACTGTGTCATATGCTGTTGACAAATCCATTAGGATTAAGGCATTGGCGTGGCCCTGATTTAATTGCATTCTTAAATCATCAGCTGTGTAGATGTCAGACTAGAAAAAGGTTAGCGGATGAAAGATCATCTTCTACAGGTTGTGAGAAAACTGTTGGGATTGAAGCACTGGGTTGTAGTACTACTTTGGTTTAATAACGTGTGTTTCTCTTTAAATTATTAGTTGTTACGCTACTAACTGCATTTCGACAAACTCAGGCTATTACTTTTGAAATCTACCTAAATGAAACGTTAGGCAAAAACTGCTCCTCTTTACTAATGTATCAGAACATTAACTTTAGTTATAGACTTATAAAAATGTTATTATCCAATAATACCAATATACCCCGTTATATGGCTATTTTACAAAGGCACATACCTTCCAGGAGTATAAAATAGAAAACTGGAATAGTTTGAGTTAAAAAGAGAGAGATTTTCTTGCTGATTTTGCAATGAATATGTACATATGTTTTTTGCCACTGGTTCATAGCTGGTGTCATTGTTTGGTGCAGGGGAATGGGCTGCATGAAGTAGGGTTGTCGTGTCAAGTCCAAAAGTGCCACTTTATTTCAGGATCGGGGAGACTGGTGAAAATCATATGCATAAAACACATTTGCCGAAATATTGCGTAATGTCGGATTGAAAATGTGCTGTAAAAATTCTCCCTTCGAGGCAAGCCTTGTGCAAAGCAATGAGTTACGTTTTTGGAGCTTGTGTCATGAATAAAGCAGTCTCTCTGTGATGTAGATATGCTAATGTTTAACGTTAGATTAGAATTCTATTTTCTAATTGGGGGTGCAGGTTTTGAGTGATGCATTATTTTTGATTCATTTCACGATGATTTCCAGGGGAGTCAAACTTTGCAACTTTAGATTAACATTTAGTGACAGGTGAGGGTTTAAGCTTTTTATAAAAACTAAGCTGTTATTATTAATGTGAGTATTTTTCAAAAAGTACAAACCTGGGACTTGTGAGCCCATTCAAGTACAGCATTATTACGCTGGGCCGCTAGCATGCTATCTTGATTACTAATAGTTTGTGTCTGTGTTGAAGCAATAGCTACCAAGTACCCCTTGAATTGTGGGGCAATTGTGTATGTTATCCGTTTACAGCATTTAGTATTACAAATGAAGCTGTGTTCAGCGCCTCTCACTATCTTACCTACGTCTGCCATTCCTTTCTTGTGTGCCATCACAAATATTTTAGCGTTTTGTATTTCCAGAGATGTATTTGACAACAACTTTCAACGTAACATTATTCCTCTTCTATTGTATCTCAACAGATCTGTGTATGATGACCTGCCAAATGCACACCAAAGGTTCATGGAAAAACTTGATGCTCGTATTCGGAATCATGACAGAGAAATTGAAAAGATGTGCAATTTTCACCACCAGGGATTTGTTGATGCTATTACAGAACTTCTTAAAGTAAGGGCAGAGGCAGAAAAGTTAAAGGTAAGAAGGAGACTGAAATTATTTGGATTAATATTTTAAGAGACTAAGCCCGGGACTGGCAAGTAAATTTCTGGGAACATTTTGAGATCTGAACCATTAGTTTTGTCATTTTTGTAGCCATTTATTGGATTAAGGCTGTGCAGGTTAGAATTGATAACATGAAAACAAAAAATTGCTATTGTAGTATGTACCCTGACCACTATTTCAGCTGTGTATAATTTCGACATATAGGTTTAAATGTCTGTTTCTTCTCTAGTAATTTAATGATATTAAAAAATACCTGTGATTTAAGAAAATGTTATCAAAATAGAGCTCGGTCAGAATCATCTGCCATTGCAAGTGCCCTTATGGTGAGATTTAGTATTTTTCCTGTCTTTTAATATTGACAGTTCAGAAAGCAACCTCTCAGTTTCCCTTGATTCCCCAGAAAATAATGGGTAATGTAACGAACTTTTTCACACAATCCTTCTTCACAAGGGTAGCATAGCAGAAGACAAGTCCCTGAGTAAAAAAAAATTCTATTCTCCTATATTTCCCCAACATTAATTAAAATTACGGGTCTGACTTTGAGGGAAAACTGTTCAAGAAGCAAACTATGCGAGATCCTACAACATTTCTGTATTTCCCCACTTCTGTTCATACATGCTTTGAGCACCAATAACATGTAATGGATTCAAATCACATTATTACAAAAGCTCTTTGTTCAGAAAGGACTAATTTATTTTGAAAACTTACCAGAAAGTAGACTCGAACCGCAGTTTTCAAATGTGGTTGATTTGTGCAGTGAGACGTGTGTTGGGTAAGTGTTTAGCACTTGAAAAATAGTCTGATTCTAGCACTGTTTATTCGCACGGGCTGGTGAGACCAGGCCCTTTTAGCTCTCTTTACACTTCAGAAGGGAAAATATGCACTCCAGACAGAATGAGTATAGTTCAACAGAGGTTATGATTAGAAAACCATTATATAAAGATATTCAGATAATAAGGGACCAAATACAAGCGTCAATGAGGTCATTGAGCATCTTTGTTTTGAAATTAATGAGATTTTTAATAAACTAGAATGTGCTTCCTTATTATGATGACCTAATGAGTCACTTTTTATGTGGGAAAATCTGAGGTTGAGCTCTGCCTGCACCTGCAGCATGAAAATGTTGCTGGGACTTGGAGATTTCAACGTTTGATGTTAATCAACCACCCAGTGCTTGCATTCAGCAAAGTATGAATGTTTAATTACCAGAAAATGCAATTGCCATTTCTTGCAGACAATGAATGGCACATAGAGCTCATTGAGGTTATCAAAAAGGGACCAGTGGTCAATTGGGTCAATGGTTTGAATTGTTTGACAGACCCACAGAAACAACTAAGGTTCAAAAATCCCAAGTAAATTTGAGAAGTTTGCCACAGAATCTGTTAGAAAGAACTGTCAGAACTAATTAAAGTTAACAAAAGCCCTTTGCGATCAAAAGTTCAAGTTCAAGCTGTAGAGTTAATTTGAATTTGCATTTCTTTGTTCTAAGTTTCTCATGAAGTATGATCTGATTACAAGGGTGAGCAGTTACATCAGGGCAATATGTGCATATTTGTCTAACAAAGGTGAAATTATTTTTAAGGTTCAAGTTATTGATACTAACCGAAGGCTTCAAGATGCTGGGAAAGAGGTGAGAATATACTAAGTCTTTCTCGCAGTACATTTACCGAATATTTTGATTCCCTTTTCTAACACACATATGTGCATAACTATGCATGTTTATTTTTCATTCTTAAGATGATATCCCAAACTGAGGCTAGTATCCGGTGTAGAATCCAGCAAAGAAATATTGCAACCGTTGTGGATAGACTGCAGCTATGTCTTCCAGGTTGGTTTCCGAGATTTCATCTTAGTGTCATTACTGAGTGCGAATATTGTTTGCCTTAGTTTGTTTCATTAGTTCTTCTCTCTAACTGCTGTTCCCTGCCAGTGCACTGTACGTTGTGTAAAGCATCACACAGTTGCAGCACCTCTATCGTTAACATATTTTTGTTTGCAAGTTCTGTATTTTTAATCACGTGTCAAAGAAAAAGGGGCTGCCTGCTCTCTCTTTGTGGCACAATTTAGAAACACAAAATAGGCTAGTTCAAAAAAACATTGCGACTTTTATCCTCAAGTAGCAAACAAAGCCGCTTGACATTATGAACTCCAAGAAGCTCCTGTGTGTGAAAACCACGATGGCGAATTATCGTTTTGTGGCCGCTGCGGCCTGAACACATTAAAAGAAAGAAAATTGTATTTGCCAAGTTCATAGTTCTTGCCACACAAACAGAAGCAGGATTTAATTACTGTTCTCCGGCGAATCGACCCAGTGAAGAATAGAAAATAGAAACTTTATGCAACGGGAACAATAGGCACGGAATTGAAAGATACACTATATACTATAGGGTGCAAGCTGTACCACAATGGATGCCGTTATCTTGTTTATTAGGCTTTAGTAATGGAATATTAAAATGGAGCTGAATTGCACTTCTGCTGACACACTCTTTAACCTCGCATTGTTTAGTAAGTAGTGTGACACACCATCACAAGTGAATATGCAACTTTTTCTTATCAGTGCATCCGTCAGTCGATTTCTAGATCGTTTGAAGAATATACTAAAATATATATTACCTCAGATAAGAAAACAAACGATTATCAAAAATACAACTTAATTATATATCAATATATGTATACAAGCCGCTGCACATAGGTAGGAAAGAATTATTGATGCTGGCACGCAGATCTAGATTTAAACTGAGGCTAAAATCCGCAAATACAGATTATGTAACGCCCACCCCTTCCCCCATTGCCATTTCCACACTCTGCTGGATTAGTGCACAGCTCTGCGTAGTTTGCTTTGTGCTTTCGTGCACCCAAGAGCGATGTCTTAATTAAGCAATAAGCCAAGACAGGTTGTACTTTGTTAGGAATATCGTCACGCCTAGCTTAGGTTATGTGGCAGGGGGGCAGGGACCAGCCGCCATTAGCCCTTAGAAGTGGCAATAACATTCAACTGATCCGTTGTTCCCTTTCCGTTTTTTAAGTGATTTGTAATGCTAAAGAACATTTTTTTAATGGAATATCTATGGCACATGACTGGGCAAATGAGTAACAAGTACAGCCCAAGTGAACAAACACTTCATTTGAATTTTATTACAGGTCTTATTTGGAACTTTATTGGAAACCAGCTCAAAATTAAATGAGTAAACGTGAGGATACCTGTCGAGTATCAGATCCTTATTAAATAATATTCTAATGACGGTAATGCTCCGTTTGATTTAATCAATAGCACTGATGTTCTTCATATGCCCCTTTTTACAGGCATTTTTAGTTTGCATTTTCACAATAAAAGTTACTTAATCATCATATAAAACACGTAGCCTTGCTGTTCTTCAAATGGCCCTTTTCTACAAACAATTTTAGTTTGCAATTTTCACTATAAAAGTTACTTCATCATCATATGAAACAAAAAAGTAAGAATATATCTGAAATATTTTGTTTGTAAAGATCGACATTTTACATTTTGTTAAGGTTTTCTTTGCTGATCAATAGTAGCAGTACTAAAATAGTAAGACACAACTGCAATTCCCATTGAACTTTGGGCTATGGATTGGGGGATTTGGACTAGTCAAAGAAGAGAAGTCCAGTAACCATGGAGCCTCCCAATGATATAGGATGGCACAGGATATTGCGAACATTTTCTAGAATGCACCTTTATCGCCGTATATTTTTCTTCGTTTGCAGTTGAGTTTTTCAAGTACTTCTGCTTCATATGCTATTTTGCTCCTCACAGAGATGCAATATCAGAGTGAGAGTTCTGTGAGGAAAAAAAAGAAGAGCAGTCGAATAGTGGTTCCAAGATTACATTTTAACCCTTTCGATGCTGATGACGAGCTCAGCTCGTCATCACCCACGGGTGTCGTGTGCTGATGACGAGCTGAGCTCGTCATAGTGCCACTAAAATGGCATTTTCCAGCACACAGCGGGAAAACGCCTAGCAGCCAAGAGGTTAAACCCAATCCGGGCTGTTTTCATCCAGGTTTGTGAAAATGAACTAGGCATTCACCTTTGATCATGTTATCTACGAGTACATTGGGTATCTACAAAGGATGCCAGTTACAAGTGCCAGCGTCCACAGTGGCTGGTATAGAAGGGTGAACAATAGTCTGCACCGAAGGGGCAAATGATCCAGCCTCGCCTTCTGTTTTTAATTCTCACCATGCCCGCACTGTGCATGCCACCATGTCTATCTGAGTTTTTGGCTACTTAGGGGTAAGGTATAGAGCTGTCTTCAAGGGGCGACATGATCATGTTCAGGTGCCGTATGCGGTTGGAACTGTGTAGTATAGAGCCAGTAAATGGGCAAATTTATCTTGTGCACTAAAGAGGTTTATGTCCCTATCTGGAGATCCAATTCCGCCCAGTTCAAAGGGGAGTGCCACTATTTCCCATGCCTCCCGAGGTTGCCGAGCTGCCCAGCCAGTGTTATGAGGTGTGACCTAAGCCACAGCAGCACAGTTATTGTCAAATGAATGAGCAAATATAGAAATGTAGGGAGGATCACTGTCTTGTCAATAGCTAATGTCCCAGCGAGGGAGAACAGGAGTTTCATCCATCTGTCTACATGATCCCCAAGCCAGGACATCAGTCTACCATAGTTAGCCATCAAGGTCCCGACTAAGCCAGATCACCAGGTAGTGAGCGAGTCCAGTGCCCATGTCAGGAGGAATTCGGAATCAAACCTTCGGGCGCCGTCGTAAGGGGGAACAGAATAGATTTGTCCCAATTTATGTTTATACCTGCGATACTGCCGAATTGGGTGAGCTCACTGGTAAGCTGATCCACATTGTTGTGAGGATCACCGATATACAAAGTGACATCATACGCATACATGGAAACCAGGACTCTGCGTGGAGTAAACGCCACCACTTGATGGGAGTGGGGCTGCCGCAAACTAGCTTCCAAATTTTCCTTGCAATCGCAAATATTAGGGGCTATAGGGGGCATCCTTTCTGGGTGCTCCGAGATATGTTGAATGGAGGGGTTATCATTCCATTGACCCCGCAGTATGGCAGAAGGCCGGGTGTAGAGAAGTTCTATCAGTCTTGTGAACTTAGTAGCTGTAATAGGAGCAGGCATTCGAGCAAATTGAATGGCTTAGTTACATCTAAGAAGACTGCGGCTGCACTGAAGCTGGGGTCAATCGTGTGCAGGATAGCATAAAAAATAAGCACATTGTGAGCCGTTGTCCGGCCGGGTACCTACCCAGACTGATCAGGCCACACTATGCTCGGCAGAAGTAGGCGGAGCCTTGAGGCTATCACTTTTACTAGAATTTTATTATCCATGTTTATCATGAAGACCTGATCCCAGAGGGCACCTGCTGGTATACGCCAGGAGAAAGCGCGCAATACCTACTCTGGGGGACTCATTTCCAACAGGACCGGGCATGATTGGACAATATCTGCAGGAGGTGTACAACATTATGTTCCACGTGCCCTTATCTCTAGTGGTCAGCCAGCATTCCATTCTTGACCACATATTGTGTGTAGGTGTAATGCAAGTGCACTCTACGCTGCTTGCGTGTCGGGAATGCCAAATATCAGTGAGGTTGTTATCTGTCATGATGACACCTAGTTGTGTGGCGACGTTCGGGTTGTGGAAATTGCATACTAATCAACGTGGTTGTCAGTAGTTACCCACATATCAAGAATTGCAAAAATTTAAGCATTTGACAACTGAACTTTTTAGCACTATCGAGCATTTACTTTTTCGATTATTTGGGATAAAACAGATCAAATTATATGTCTGAGAAACTTTTTAGGTACAGTTCTTGAAATGTTCAGCAAAGTTACGCATTTGTGCACCACAACTGACATCAGTAGCGTTTTTTTGTGTGTTTTTTTAATGAATATTTTTATTGGCATTTGTAACTGGTAGTATTCATTACATAACATTCAAATTTAATAGTACATACACAGTGTATTCATAAGTCATACATTATTTGTGTAAATTTCCATACTGCTCGTCGTTTCTACGTCCGTTATTCATTGACTACATAGCTACAGTGTGTTATTGTAAACGTCACTTTATCTTTGGCCCGAACCTTTATTATCTGACATCGGCTCCTCCTGAGGGGGCTCACAGATGCTGCCCCGGAAAGCATTTCATTTTCCCCATACCCGTGTCCATTTCTTGGGGCACCCTCTATGCACATAGAGTGCTTTCTCTGCTACCATTGCGGTGTGCATATCACAGCACCATTGGCGATAGGTAGGAGTATTCCCCGTTCCCCAGTGTTGTGCTATATTTTGTTTTGCTATCACCATACCTAACGTCGCCCAGTCTTGAGCCCTATGGTTTAGATCTGTAGGCTCCCAAATATTAAGTAGACATCTCTTTGGCTCCGGCAGGACAGCATCCCCACCAACCTGTGAAATCGTGTGCAGGACCGCCTCCCAGTAAGGTGTGATTCCTGGGCAGTCCTATAGTGTGTTGTAGAATGTGCTTGGTAGTCCACACTGTCTCAGGCAGAGTGGCATGTCCGTCTGACCTAGTCGGTGCATAGTTATTTGTGTGTAGTAGATTCGGTGGAGGATTTTAAGTTGTACTAATTTTAATTTGGAGGGTATCACAATCTCTCGCGGGGATGCAATTGCCTCCTGCCAATCTGTATCATCCAGTTCTCCTACGTCAGTCTGCCAATGCTCCTTAAGGGTTGTCGTGGGGTCTGGTTGGTTGTTTATGATTTTTCAATAGGTTTGGGAAATGGCTTTTTTACTCAGGTAATCGGTTAAGAGTCTGTCCTCTAACGTCGAGGCCTCTGGTAGTTGCGTTCCTGGTGGAATAACCCCATGAGTGCGTGTCTAATTTGCACATATCAAAAAGTTTCTGTTGGTGCCAGTCCATATGTTGCTTGAAGTTGAGAGAAGGCAATGACCCCACCCTTCTTCCACAGATCCCCTATCTTTGAGATACCTATTAGGTTCCACTGTCTGAACCCCTTGGGGTTGCGTAGTTTGCCTAACCGTCGTGTTTCCCAGAGTGGTGTGGCCTGTGTTAGAACCCCTTCCCATCCTAGCGCTCGTTGTGCAGAGAACCAAATTCAGACGGTGTGTGCTGTTGGACCTGTGAGTGTGTTCCAATTTGATTTATTGTACAGTACCCCCATGACGCCCTCTGCCTCAAGGACATGTCTATCCATGCGGAACGCTGGTTCCTCTTGGGAGGCGTGAAGCCACTGGTTTATTACTGTGAGCCATGAAGCCCAGTAATACTCTTTTGTATTTGGAAGGGCGATTCTGCCATCATACCAACCCTTCACCAGTTTATGCATGGCTATACGGGCGGGTTTTCCATCCCACAGGAGATTGGTCACTGCGGCATCAACCACTTTGAAGTATGTGGGGGAAACCGTGAATGGGGTGTTTTTTAGGGCGTACAGGAATCTGGGAGTGCCATCATTTTAAAGAGGGCTGCCCTCCCCAATAGTCTTAGCGGTAGTGATCGCCAATGTTTGACATCATAGCAAAATCTATTGAGGGGCTCCATGAGGTTTTCTTCGATAAATTGCATGGGCTGGGGCGTAATATATAATCCTAGGTATTTGAAATCCCCCGACAGCAATCTGCATTTCACAGTCCCGTGGGAGCCGCGGAGGGGGACCATTAAGCACATATATGAGTGATTTTGCCCAGTTTATGATGTAACCTCACACTTTCCCATATGCCGCGCAAATGTCTAATAAGCAATTGATGGTGCGCGCAGGGGATGCCATGTATAGTAACACATCATCCGCATATAGCAAAATAGATCTTCCCATCCCATCGTCCATTTTAATCCTCGGATAACCGGGTCCTGTTGTATCCATGCCGCCAACGACTACAGCGCCAGCGCGAACAGGAGCAGTTATGGGGGCAGCCCTGTCTTGTCCCCCTTCCCAGGGGGAAGTCAGCCGAGATGCAACCATTCACCACCACCTGTGCCGGTCTTTTGTACAGCAGCTGCACCCACACGCAAACCTTGGGGCCAAAACCCAGATGCCCAAGGACAGCGAAGAGGAATGACCATTTGACGAGGTCGAATGCCATACGTGCTTCTAGGGAGAGAATAACTACGTCCTCCTTAACTGTGAGTATGCGTGCCCCAACACTGCACAGTCGCCTCATGTTGAGTGCTGTGCTGTGCTGCGGACCGGCATGAATCCTGATTGGTTCAGGTGTATCAGTGTTGTAAGGTGTGGTTGCAGCCGGATGGCCAATGCTTTAGCCAGGATTTTGGCTTCTGCATTTATTAATGATATTGGTTGGTAAGATATGAACTCCTGCAGTGGTTTGCCTGGTTTGTGTATTGCCACTATCGTCGCTAGACGCTGATCCCTGGGTATCTCTCCTCTTTCTAAGCTATCTTCGTACATGTCAAGCAGATGTCGTATGAGTTGAGTTGCTGCTTCCTTATTGAATTCAATGTGTATACCGTTAGGTCCTAGGGCCTTTCCCGTGTGGTAATGCACCTATTGCTAATGCAAGTTCATCTGGATTCACGTCTGCCTCCAGCTCTTGAGTGGCACTAGGGGCTAGTGTGGGCATCTGGATATCTTTGATGACAGCTAGGTTATTGACTATTGTAGTTGTGGCTATGGGTGTGTATATACCGTCTCATAGTGGACCACTAATGCGTCAGCTATCTGCTGTGGATCTGCAGTAATAGTCCCATTCTCTAATTCTTAGCTGTGCCACCTATTGACCAGCCCTTTCCTGTCTATCTAGCCAGGCTAGCAGCTTACCTGTCTTATCCCCAACTTCATAGATAGGATGCTGTGTTTTGATGAGCCTAGCTTTTGCCTCCTCCCACTCATATGCCCTGTGTTCTTGTTGGGCCAGATTTAACTTATTTGCCCTGATGTTGTTGGTGTCCTTGGCATGTTAGCGCTCTGCCTGGGATACCCTCTGTTCCAGGGTCTCTATCTGTTGTCGCTGGTCCTGTTTATGTCCGGTGATTAATGAGATTGCGTGGCCCGCAGTACCGTTTTATATGCCTCCCACAGAGTCGTTGGGATGTAACTGAGTGTTCGTTCTCCGCAAAGTACTGCTCTGTGGCTGTAAGTAGGCCTTTCCTAATCTTTGGGTTTTTAAGGTATCCGGGGTACAGTGGAAAAATGCCGCTGAATAGAACAACGGAACCATGCCAAAATTAATTAATAGGTCCCAAAGGTGGGATCCTAAAGATATGGGGGTGGTGACAAAGTAAATCGTATCAGAGTCAAAGATACATCACACAAATCGAATACACCTTTTTTAGAAAAAATATAAAGTTTATTTATTAATAAGAAACTGATTCATATTTAAATACATATATGGACTAAAGAGCAAATAACCAACAGTGCATTACAATAAGACTTTACACAAAGCAGAGCATTTATTCGTGTCCCACACTCCACCACAGCCATTCACTAAATCATACATTCACTCACAGGCTCACTCACTATAATAATACAATCACACACATAAAAATGATGTAGGTACATTGTAGCCTGCAGATGATGAATTTTAAGACTGCTAGGGTTAAATTGACAGCATGGAGGCCAGACTGGATGGATAGGAGGAGTTAATGACAACTACATTGGAGGCCATCCATGTTGGTCACGCCTGTCACGCCTGTCGGAGAGCTCGGGGGTGTACGCACTTCCCGTCGCGAGGCGTGCGTGCTCAGGAAGTGAGTCACATGCTAGGGCGTTCAGATAGGCGCTTTGAGAGCCGGGTGTTTACAACCGAGAAAGAGCTGGCAGGTGGAGAGCCGCATGAGTGTAAATTCACCAAAAGTGCCAGGTTGTTGGAAGGGGCATCAGCAGGGCACAGGTCCTATAACAAGCTGAGGATCGCCGGGCGCGAAACAGCGTGGTGCGGGCGCACGAGACGCAGTGCCGTGAGCGTGCACATCAGCTGTAGCGGCGCATGCTGAAAATCGGCGGAGAAGACACGCCGACCTCCGAGTCTGCCTGCTGCCGAGACTGACCCGTCACGGAGGGAGAGGGACATGTGGAAACAGCCCGGTAAGTGGGAAGGGGGGGGCAGAGAGGGAGGGGATGTGTGCGTGTGTGCCTGTGTGGGTGTGTGTGCGCGCGCATGCGTCTGTGTGTGAACAGCATGCCATCTATTGTCTCACTGTAAGCAGTGAAACTGAATGCTGGTTTGCCTGCGGGACGGGAGATGTGCGCGTGTGCGCGTCCACGATCCTGAATCGCGCTCGTGCCCCTGTCTGTGTCACTTGAGAGCGCATCTCGACGACAATAGGTCGAGAGAGCTCGACCTAAAAATTAGTGGATAGAACATATAGGTCAAAAAATGAGATATACATAATAAAATACTGATATTACTATACCCCATTTTTGTCACTTTATTTGTTAGCCTGTAACCGGATTCATTTAAGAATAGAGAACAGCTATCATTATTATTTGTTCTATGTTGCTCCTATTAGACGGTCCCAATCTTCCTTGGAGTTCAACCCATTTCGAACAGTGTTTAGATAAGAAATATCTTCTAATCAAGGGTGGGGGAGATGGAATGTGGATCCATTCACTTTCCAAGTTAGCGTATAATAATCAAAGGGGAATGGATCACTTGTCCTGCTCAACCTTAGGTATGCAGGAAGGAATGAGGATGTCCCAGTGAAAAAAGACCCTCATGCACGTGATGGGTATGGTGGTATCTGAAGTGGTATATCTTGGTTCTCCGCTTATGGATCACGTGTGTGCATAATCATTAGGTCTGTTTTAGGTTATGCAGCCTCCACCAGGAGGTTCTTACCCAAGGTTGACGCAGTAGTGAGCCAGTGATAAGGGTTCTGTTAAAAAGACACAAAAGCCAGGAATTCCGATTCTTTATTATACCTGGTTTTGGGTCTGGTAAACTCTATGGTAGTGCATCTTATGGACAGAGTGTCTTATGGACAAAGGTCGACATGTTTCTGCCTCAATCTGCCTGGGTTTAGGACTTATGGGCATTCATCAGGACCATTGGTGAAAAAACGTGAGAAAGTATAACTAAAGTGCTCAAAGGTGAAAGAAAAAGGTTTTGACCTGTTTCTCTGGACTGGAGGTCTTAAGGTACCTCGCGCATTTGGTTAACACGCTCCTGTCGGATCGTAGAGCTCTTGGAAGGGGCTGTTGCGCCCGATCCTTAGCTTGCTTCGTGAGTGCGCTGCTCTGCTCTTACTTAGTTTCCGGATCAGTAAGATCACTTTAGTTATACTTTCTCACGTTTTTTCACCAATGGTCCTGATGAGGCAGAAACATGTCGACCTTTTTTTAGAAATACCCCCCACAACCCCCCAACTTTTTTATTACTCTGAGTGCATCTAATACTCGTAACTCTGTCCATAAGATGCACTACCATAGAGTTTACCAGACCCAAAACCAGGTATAATAAAGAATCGGAATTCCTGGCTTTTGTGTCTTTTTAACAGAACCCTTATCACTGGCTCACTACTGCGTCAACCTTGGGTAAGAACCTCCTGGTGGAGGCTGCATAACCTAAAATAGACCTAATGATTATGCACACACGTGATCCATAAGCGGAGAACCAAGATATACCACTTCAGATACCACCATACCCATCACGTGCATGAGGGTCTTTTTTCACTGGGACATCCTCATTCCTTCCTGCATACCTAAGGTTGAGCAGGACAAGTGATCCATTCCCCTTTGATTATTATAGATAAGAAATATACCAATGTTCTTGTGCCTTTCGTTTGGATTGTATGTTTCCTCCTCTTTTCCCTATTCTCACTTTTTCCAGGATGTACCACCGGAAGTCGTTCTCTCCGTGACCGTTGTCCAGGAAGTGGGGCACAAGGGGTGAAGTCAATTTTTTAGTCTTTATGGCAGATCTATGTTCCTGAAACCTGGTGCGTACCTCCCTACCAGTTTCCCCCACATAGCCCTTGCCACACGAGCATAAAAGGAAATAGATAGCATTTTTACTCCTGCAATTATTAAGCGTTTTAGACTTGACAAGGCATCCATTATGGGTAATTTCTTTAGCTTCTATGCATTGTGGACATATGCTGCACATCCAACATTTAACATTCCCTATTGCAGGGGTGTCCGACACAGTTCTTTGAGTTTCATGATTATCTTCGCGGTACGTATGTACTAACAGATCTCTTAATTTCAGGTTCTTTTTGAAGGTGAAAAGAGGTTTTTCTAATTTTACATCTTCGTCATGATTCAGAATATGCCAATTTCTGTTGACGATATTCTTGATTTTGTTACTCATGTCAGAGAATTTACTAACAAAGACCACCTTGTTTAGTACTTCTTTTTTGCGTACTGGCTTGTTGACCAATGCTTCACGGTCATAGAATCTTGCTCGTTTGAGCGAATGCGACAAGAGTTTCTTGGGATAGCCTCTCTCTTTGAACTTACGCTTGAGCTCCTCCGCGTGTCTGTAAAAGTCATTCAGATCAGAACCATTCCTCCTCAATCGGAGGAATTGGCTGAAGGGGATACTATCCGTTTGAGATTTTGTGTGGAAGCTTGAGAAGTGGAAGAGTGTGTTCTTTGACCATAGGCTTGGTGTACAGCTCCACCTCCAACGCTCCATTTACGGCTTTAATTGAAATATCCAAAAAGTCTACTTTGGTTTTGCTGTAGTAGGATGTGAATTTCAAATTAGGGTCTCCAAGATTTAACCAATTTATAAATTCATCTAGTTCGTCGGTAGTTCCTTCCCAAATAAACAGAATATCGTCAATGTAGCGGTACCAGCCCGCTACATTTTCGAAGAAAGGAGCTACCTCATTGTATATGTGTTTCTCTTCAAATTGTCCTACATACAAACAGCCCAGACTGGGGGTACAAGTGGCCCCCATACTGGTCCCCTTTAGTTGTTTGTAGTAGTCATTCTTGAATAAGAAGATATTATTTTTGAGAATCAATTCAACACATCTTACAATGAAATCACTATTTACATCCCGAGATCCTGATCCACCAACACATCTTGAATCACAGATACAGTGTCATCCTGTGGTATGTTTGTGTAGAGAGACTCAATGTCTAGGGTGACCAGACACTGAGTCTCTCCACAAAACAATCTCCCTTCGATAAGAGAAATAATATGGGCAGAGTCCCTCACATATGATTTCAACCGACAAACAATGGGGCGCAAAAAATGGTCTACATACTTGCTCATCGGTTCCAGGAGGGAGCAAATGCTGCTGACTATTCATTTGTAACCTCCCATGAGGACCGGGCCTTTTTCTTTGGTTGTTAAAACAAGCGTTGGCATAGCCAATAGGTATCGCCTTTGGGACCTTATAAGTGTTTAGCCATGCAGGGGGGCGTAGCTAGCTCGGAACGGCGATGGCCGCTTAACTCAGGGGCTCCGCCGAGCTGGCAACAAATCCTACATTATCCTGCGATCCCAGGGCCATTACTTTCTATAATTGCGGCTGGGAAGGCTGGTGGAGAGGTCCGCCACCCGATGTTGGAAGCTGCGGGCTGCCGGTCACTTCCACAAATATAATTTCCGGGAGGCGAGCTGGTAGCGGAGTGGGCGCTGTGCGCCGGGCTCGCGCTGAACTCTACCCCGTAGGCGTGCCTGTGCGTGCGGCTGTGCCTGGAAGGCGATGCCGGTACGGGTGGAGCCGCGCCAATAAAATTATTGATTGAGCCACATTAAGAGCGCGGAGCGCAGAAGAGGTGGACCCCCTCCTGCTGCGGTACCGGGGACTGCTTGATGAGCTGAGGAGCGGTGTCAGGACGCCGGGGATGACGGGCGGACCAACGCGACAAGAAGCCAAGATGGCGGCCGCGTTATAAACGGCTGCAAAGCGGAGGAGACCCTCTTCGGGCCTTGGGGCCCAGATTTCAGCTAGAGGCCGTACTGTTGGAGCCAGGTTGAACGGGCCCTCACACGCTAACCCCCTCCTCCACTCCACCTTCCCCCTGTGAGGACAGCAGCTACATGCGGGGCCTGATGGCATACAGCGCACACCTGGAATCTAATGAGGTGATAGAGGAGGCATAAGGGTCCACATTTGAGCTGCGGTGTGCCGGCGAAGCGCAATCCTTGAAGGGGCACTGGTGAGGCGCTGCGTGGAAGGGCCTAGTTGCGCTGAGTGCGCCTATGGGCGAGAGAATAGCCGTCCACGAGGCTACTACATGGACACTGTCTTGCCCTATGGGTAAACAGATTGGCCGGTGCTGCCTGCGGTGAATGACTGCGCCCCTGCTTGTGGTGGGTGCCTTTGGCTCTGGTGGTACCCGAGAGGGGGCCTGCTGACGATCCTTGTGTACCCACCCCACAGGGCTGCGTTTGGAGTGCATGATAGTTTGGCCGGTCCCGGTGCAGTATAACCTATCTGATACTCCTGTGGCGCGGCTGTGCTTTAAATACTGTTACCATGGGGAAGACGGAACGTGGGCAATCTAAACTGCCCTTTACACAGACGAGATCCAAGCAGCAAGAAGAAGGCGCAGCGGGGGGCAGCGATGGGGGCGCGACGCCGGAAGAAGAACAGGACCTAAAGAGCATGCTGAAATCGATGGACAAAAGCCTGCAGGAGGGTATCAATTCCCTTGGTGTGAAAATTGACACCTCAACATACAGAATGGACAGGATGGCTGAACAGCTGGATAAACATGCTGAGCGTCTTGACATGTCCGAAAGAAGGATAACAGAGGTCGAAGAGGCGCAGACGACCATAGACAAAGACCATAAACAGCTTGGCAGAGTCCTGCAGGTACTCCAAGATAAAACCGAGGATTTGGAGGCCCGCTCCCGCCGCTGCAATGTACGGATCCTAGGTCTTCCGGAGACAGCACAGACGGGTAGGATGGAGATGTTCATAGAGCGGATGCTGGTTACCCTGCTCGGGGCGGAAGTCTTCTCCAACATGTTCGTCATTGAGAGGGTATCAAATTAAAAGCTGTCAAGCTTGGCAGAATGAGAGGGCACATCGGGTGTTGGCACCGCGCCCGAAGCTGGGAGCACCACCACGGCCGATCATCGCTAAGTTCCTCAACTATAGGGACAGAGATGCGGCCCTAAGGGCAGCCAGGGACAAACAGACACTGTTGTTTGAGGGGTCGGACATTGCACTATACCCTGATTTTACTGCGAGGGTTCAGGAGGCGGGGAAACACTTTGTCCCGATGAAACGCTAGCTACGGGAGCAGGGGCTGGACTATGCTATGCTATACCCCGCTAAACTGAAAGTCACCAGGAATGGACAGACACTCTTCTTCACAGAGCCCAGGGCACTCCAGAAGGCGATCAAGGTCTGGGCGAGGGAGCGGAAGACGACACCGGAGCAAAATTCACTGGAGGAGGTATCGGGTGGCGGACTGGAGGACCAGGACTGAGGGTCGAAGCATACAGTGCTTATCCAAGATGTTTGTAAGGTTTGGGGGCACTATACATGCAGGTGGGCGGGCCCGGACGGACGGTGGTCATTGTGATATTGCTGAACTTTTTGTTTCACTATTTGAATGGTTTGTGGCTACCTCCGCCCACGCATGGCAACACTGAGCTGGTTATGTTTTTTTCTTTTTTCCCTTATGGTTTCTGCGGGGGGTTTCTGAGTAGTTCGCAACCTAGTTGGTGGAGGTCCGCTGTGGGTGGGTACGTTGGAGATGTGGGAGGGGGGACTTTACGGTTTATGACCACAAGGTGCGAATCCCGACTTTTGGTACATGGAGACTGTGCAGTTGGTTGTTGTGTGTGGAATGATGATTGCTTTAGCTAGCTATGGGTGACATGCCTGGTGGACTGCCTGGACACAACGGGACAGGAAACCTAACTGCCTTGACGTGGAATGTGAGGGGGCTAAATGACCATAGGAAGTTATGTAAGGTCCTGAATTACTTAACCAGACATCATGTTGATTTGACTTTCCTACAGGAAACTCAACTCTCAGAGAACAGCTCTAGGTTGCAGGCGAGGGGGCTGAGGGGACAGATTAACGCTGCTGGCTTTACGACACATGCCCGTGGGGTGCTGACTTGGGTTAACCCTAGGTCGAATTACTCGCTTAGTTTAGTTGCGGCTGATCCGGAAGGCAGGTTCGTCATATCTAAACTCACTGGGAGGGGATTGGAGTTATTGGCAGTGAATGTTTATGGACCAAACTATGACAGTCCTGAGTTCTATGTCAAACTGGCGGGAATGGTCCGGGAGACTCAGTCGTGTTGTGCTATGGGGAGGGGATTTGAATATGATCATAAGCCCTGAATTGGACCGCTCTAGTGGCCCAGAGAGACGCCCTGCAAGAGCTGCTAGGGAATTTGACAGGATACTTATTAGCGAGGACTTGGCGGATGTCTGGCGTAGTATGCACCCGGCCCGGGACCAGGGTTCGATTCCCGGCGCAGCAGGTTTCTGGACCAGGGTCAGCGGACTCGATAATTCTCTCGCCTCGGTGCCCACTCTGATCAGCAATCAGACTCGGCAACTCTGGGCATTAGCTTGCCTCATCTTCACTAACGGCCCCACCAGACCGCCGGGGATGCCTGGTCTCACCCTGGAGATACCCATTAAGGGACCATCTCTCGGGGAAGCCAGGAAGGGTTTCGCAGCGGTCGAAGCGCCTTGTGACCCTTCGGGTAAGTAGTGCGCTATATAAATGCCTATACATTTACATTTACATTTACACATGCCTGAATCATTCCCCGTCGTCGGAGTGGGAGTCCCACTGTACATAAAAAAGCAGTAATATGCCATTTGTACATAGCAAATAACAGTTATACCCAACCAGGAAGTAAAGTAGCCCCAGCTACAGTGGAAAAAACTTCCACATTAGTGACTATCCAAGTCATTATGTATAGACCAAACTGCAGCCAATCAGGCCACAGCTCCCACCAGAATACTCTCCCCAGAGACCCAGGCTCTCAGATTTTTTACCGCACGTCGTGTGATAGGGAGTCTCTCTGAGCTCTGCTCAGTTTTTTCTCTACTTCTGAAAGATTTCACTTTCTAACATGTCTAAATCAAAGTCCCTGTTCAGGGCCTGTGATTTCTGCGGAAAAGCAAGGCTGTTAAGGAGGATCCGCATACTCTCTGCATCTACTGCTTGTACCCTGATCATCAGGCTAAGGAGTGCAAGATTTGTCGCACCTTTCCTCCAAAGACCCTCAGGGACAGAGAGGGTCGCCTGCTGCTGTGGATACAGCGGATTAAAGATAAGGATAACCCACTCTCTGAGGGAGGAAGTTTGGCCTCAGGGTCTTCTATGGGATCTAGAAAGAGGATGGCTGAGAGTAAGGTGACTACTCCTAAGGCTAAGGTGGCAAAACAGGCCCAGCTCACTGAAGACGCTGGTGAGCCTTCTACCTCAAAAATGAAAAAATCCTCTGAGAAATCTGTGAGGCCAACAGAATCAAAAAAGACTGCGTCTTTATTGTCACCTCAGAGGCCTGTGACCAAGGCAGCGACTACTCTGCCGTTTTCCTGTCAGGCAGCCACTGCAGTGACTTCTACTATGACTTTTTCCTCACCAAAACGTTCTATGGTGATGTCCTCAGCGTCCTCTCCAACTTTTGTACATGTCCAGGTTCGTCCCATCTCGTCGACGAAAATAGTCACACCTCTCGTCGACGAGCCTCCGTCGACGAAGTTAATACCAGCGTTGACGAAAAGCTTGCCGTCGACAACAGCCTTACCGTCGACGAAGAAGACCTTGCCGTAGACGACATCATCGTCGACGAAGCTGCCGTCGACGATCTCATCGTCGACGAAGAAAATAGTCCCGTCGACGGCCCCGTCGACGAAGAAAGTAGTCCCGTCGACGGTTCCCTCGTCGACAACGAAGTCCATCTCGTCGACGAAGACTAAACAACCACAGTCGTCGACGGAGCAATTATCGTCGACGAGTACATCGTCGACGACGAAGACAAAGCCACAAGAAACAGAATTAACAATGGCACAAGAGAATCCAAAAACACCAAAGCTGTCATCTTGCACAGATCTTCAAGTTTGGTCAGCAAGGAGCAATGTGATAACGCTGCCATCTCCAGCCACCACTGCGGCACTATTACAAAAGCGTTCATCACAGTCTGCATCTATGTCGCCAATAAAAATGCCAGACAGGCTCTTGGATTCTGAGGAAGATGAATCTGGTGATGAGTTATTTCAAGCAGCTAAGAGCCCATCTGATTTGCTTATACAAATAAAGGATCAGGAGGAAGAGGAGCAAGTGATACAACCGCCCAGGTTGGGGACTGAACCAACACCAGGGATGCAAATGCCAATGGAACTTTTCCAAAATTTGCAGTATATGTTGAGCGATTATTATCGCCGTTTTCCGCCTTCAGAGTCAGGCGAATCACAAATCTCTTCTCCACGGCCTCGAGTAACCCCGACTCCAATGGCTACAATGACAGAAGAAGCGGAGCATGCCCGACCATCAACACCGGTGTCCTACCACCAAACGGAGGATGAGAATACTGATGAGGAAGCTCATGAAGAAGGTGAATTAGATAAAACGGACTCGTCGGAGTATGAAGATTATCAAGCTGACACACCTTCTCCAGATGAACAAACAAAAGCTGAGTCACCACCGGTGGATATTGCAAATTTCCATTGGATTATGGACAAAGCAACTAAGAGATTTCTCATTACTATGGAGGCTAAACAGGACGAATGTTTCCTGTACGACTTTAAGAATTTGTCTCAGAGGCAAAGTTGGTCTATTCCTATTATAGACTTTATTTGGAAAGAAGGTCTAAAGATCATGGCCACACCAAATTCTTTACCTGCGGTTTTACCGCGAGTGGATAAAAAGTACAGGGCACCAACTTCTTCACCTGCTTGCCTGATCGGTCAGGCCAAGACGGAGTCAGTCATTGCGCAAGCAGCTCAAAAGAGAGCAAAGAACCCGTCATCTCAGATCTCCACTCCTACGGACAGAGATGGGAGGCGACTCGATACCATTGGGAAAAAGGTATTGACTATTGCAGCGACCACAGTTAGGGCTGCTAATTCGCTGGCAATTCTCGGCAGGTATGATAGGCAGATGTGGTCAGACATATCGCCATACATTCAAAAACTGCCTGAACCGGACCGGACCGAAGCCACAAAAATTCTGCAGGAAGGGGAGTGTGCTTCGTCGGAGATCATTGATGCTGCAGTGGACGTAGCAGCTACAGGATTCAGGCAGTTGGCAGGAGCTGCAGTCCTTAGAAGAGAGGGATGGTTGAAATCTACATCCTTTAGGCAGGAGGTGCAAGCCAAGGTGCTGAATATGGCTTATGATGGCGAGTACCTATTCGGCTCGCATGTGGATGAGGCTTTGCAAGCCATCAAGAAGGATACAGAAACTGCACGATCGTTGGGTACTCTGCAGTACCGGAAATCTTCCTTTCGTGGTGCTAGAGGAAGAGGTAACTTCACAAATAGAGGAGGATATTACCAACAACGATCATATACAAACAACCAAAATAACCAGAGGTACCAGCCATATAAGCAACAACCTTATGGCCAAAGAAGAAATAATTATTCACAGCCCCGAGGGAAAACAACATATCGGGGCAGAGACAACACTAACAAAAAGTGAGGAACACATCCTGCCACCACTTTGTCCCAGCCAGAAACAAATTGGAGGAAGAGTATCCCTACATTGCTCAAAATGGTCAAAAATTACCACAGACAGATGGGTCCTAGATGTGGTTTCCAAGGGCCACATATTGGAATTTGTAAAAACCCCTCCAAATTCACCCCCAAAAGGACCGCCCCCAGCACATCTCAAGGAGCTGTTCATCCAAATCAATACAATGATTCGAAAGGGGGCAATCGAGAGAGTACCTCAACATCAGAGAGGAAAAGGTTTTTACTCTCGTTTTTTCTTGATACGCAAAAAATCGGGGGAGTGGCGCCCCATCCTCGATTTGCGTGCCCTCAACAAATACATCAAGAAATTAACGTTCAGAATGTTGACACTCCAAGAGATCCTCCAGTTTCTGACAGAAGGGGACCACATGGCAACACTCTACCTTGAGGATGCTTACTTCCACGTACCCATTTTCCCCAGGCACAGGAAGTTCCTAAGGTTCAGAGTGGCTGGCAGGGATTTCCAATTCAAGGTGCTTCCTTTTGGACTACGTTCAGCCCCGAGGGTATTCACAAAGATGTTGGCACCTACAGCGGCCCACTTACGATTACAGGGTATTCAGATATACCCATATCTGGACGACTGCCTTATCAAGGCCAATTCCTACGCCACAACAAGCAAACATGTCCAGAAATGCCTTTGCCTGCTTCAAAGCCTGGGTTTCTCAGTGAACTTCGAGAAATCAGACCTGGTACCATCACAAAGGAAGTCTTTCCTAGGAGCAACGCTGGATTCCAAGCTCGCTCAGGTCTTCATTTCAAGCGAAAGACAGGTGAAGATTCAAAAGATGGCGACTGCACTCCTCAGAAAAGAGTGCGTTTCTGTTCGAAAATTCAAATCTTTCCTAGGGATGATCTCATCGTGCATCCCTCTCTCTCCAAACTGTCGTCTGAGAATGAGACCCTTGCAAGAGGAACTCAGTCACCAATGGGTGCAGGTATCAGGTTCCTTCGAGGATATCATCACCTTAACGCCTCGAATGAAGAATGCAATCCTGTGGTGGAGTCAGGAACACAACCTGCAGGTGGGCTGTGCTTTCCTCGCAGAAGTACCCAGATTCATCGTAACCACGGATGCCTCGCTAGAAGGTTGGGGCGCTCACCTTCAAGGGATGACGATCAGTGGCAAATGGGACAGACAGCAAAAGAAATGGCACATCAATTTATTGGAATTAAGGGCCATTTTCCTCGCCATGAAATCTTTTCAAGCGATACTGGAAGCCTCGACAGTGTTGATTCGAACAGACAACACAACGAGCATGCATTACCTGAACAAGCAGGGGGGCACAATATCAGCCCGGTTGTCACAGCAGGCTCAAGAGATCTGGAATTGGGCTCTGGATCACAACATCAACGTGTCAGCGGTGCATGTTCCAGGAGTAGCCAATGTGCTAGCAGATTCCCTGAGCAGATCCAAGAGCAGCACTCACGAGTGGGAACTGCATCAACCAGCGCTGGATCGGATCTTCCAGAGATGGGGTCACCCCGATCTAGATCTTTTCGCAACATATCGGAGCAAGAAATGTACACACTTTGCGAGCTGGATTCCCCACAGAGAATCTTGCGGGGATGCTCTGTCAATGAAGTGGAAGCGGATATTTGCCTACGCCTTCCCGCCAATTCCATTAATTCCCAAGGTCATCAAGAAAATGAGAAGACAACCGTGTCGAATAATTTTGATTGCTCCACGGTGGCCACGACAATATTGGTTCACACAGCTTCTTCTTCTCTCAGAACGCGAACCAGTCCAGCTGCCTCAAATTCCAAATCTTCTGACAATTCAAGAAGGCAGGGTATATCATCCAGACCCTCATTCTCTGAAATTATCAGCTTGGCTCCTCAACACCATGAGTTTGCACACTTGAACATTCCACAAGACTGTCAAGAAGTCCTAGCCAATGCTAGAGCGCCTTCAACGAACAAAACTTACAAGCTTAAATGGAAGCGTTTTTGTGCTTTGTGCCAAACTATGAATTTACATCCCATGTATGCTGAACCGGAAAAGATCTTACCCTTCTTTTTGCAGTTGGCTAAATCAGGTTTGGCGCACTCAACACTTAGTGTTTCTAGCGGCTATATCCCGATAACGTCAGGATGGTACGAATTCTCTATATTCCTCAAGAATAATCCAGCAATTCTTTAAGGATTTATTTCGTATATTTCCACCAATACGTCGGCCACCTCCATCCTGGCATTTGAATATAGTACTAGCTCAGCTCATGCGCCATCCCTTTGAGCCGATCCATAAAGTTGATCTGAAGTTCATCACTTGGAAGGTCGCATTACTGCTGGTGTTAACATCAGCCAGAAGGGTTAGTGACATGCAGGCGTTAACGTCTAAACCACCTTTCTTGCAATTCACGAATGACTCTGTGATACTGCGCACCAACCCGAAGTACATGCCCAAGGTACCATCGGATTTTCATTTGAATGAGCCAGTGATACTTAAGACATTCTTTCCGAATCCGCAGTCGCCAGCTGAGCGGACTTTACACTCATTAGATATCAGGAGATGTCTTACGTTTTATCTTTCAAGGACAGCTGCCATCAGGAAGACGGATCAGCTATTTGTAGCGCATGGCAGACTGAGACAAGGCTGTGCAGTGACAAAACAGACTATCGCTAGGTGGGTCTCATCAACGATAGGGCTCTGCCATCAACAAGCAGGTAAACCCTTACAGACCTTACCTAGAGCTCATTCTACGAGAGCAGTCTCTTCTTCAACTGCTTTGTTTGCTGGTGTGCCTCTCCTGCAGATCTGCAGAGCTGCAACATGGTCCAGCAGGCACACATTCACGAGGCATTACTGTCTGGATTCTTCAAGTGATACCGATGCCTCGGTGGGAAGAGCAGTCCTGCGTAATCTTTTTCAATAAGGTGAGCCTCTGATGATCTCTCCCACCTCCTCTTGCTCTTTTGACGCTTTAATATGTTATTGCATTACATTATGTTCATGCATGAAAACTGTGTAGCTTGGTGTCCAAGAGCGATGTATTGTATTACTGCTAACTACTCTGATTCAGGCATGTGAATCTATGAAAGACACCCCTAATACTGGAGAAGAACAATAGTTGCTTACCTGTAATCCGTGGTTCTCCAGTATTGGTGTCTTTCATAGATTCACATGCACCCACCCACCTCCCCTCAGAGTCTCACTCAGACTATGGATATATATATATATATATATATATATATACTCAGGTACACTCCGGTGCTACAAAATCTGAGAGCCTGGGTCTCTGGGGAGAGTATTCTGGTGGGAGCTGTGGCCTGATTGGCTGCAGTTTGGTCTATACATAATGACTTGGATAGTCACTAATGTGGAAGTTTTTTCCACTGTAGCTGGGGATACTTTACTTCCTGGTTGGGTATAACTGTTATTTGCTATGTACAAATGGCATATTACTGCTTTTTTATGTACCGTGGGACTCCCACTCCGACGACGGGGAATGATTCAGGCATGTGAATCTATGAAAGACACCAATACTGGAGAACCACAGATTACAGGTGTAGGAGAGTAGGGTCTGCAATCCTATGATCACCCAGATTTTTTGCTTTTGTTTCACTGGTTTACGACTTTCTCTGGCTGTGGGCCTGCCAATCAGACCCACAGCCTGGCTGTTCTCTTTCTAAATTACGAGATGTACCCTAGGTGCATTTACCAATTGGTACTGGGCCACCTTATCAGACCCTGTAACTCGGGGCGTAGGTGTACCCAGGGCCGCCAGGGGCTGCAGCATGTATTATGCCACCCCTGGCTGGCCTCCTAAATTTGACACAACTGGCTGCATGACAGCTGGGGCGAAGTCGTGTAATCACCCTTTGCTTTAGATGTAGTAGCTCTATATCTAACCATACAATGGACACCCGAGTCCCTATCAGTCACTCCTATGGCAGGCCTTGACAATCCTGAAGGCAGAGTGCATGGGCTCGTGTGAACTAAGCTCTGGCCCGAGCCGAGCCCGGTTGCAGCTTGCGGAATCAAGACCCAATGGCTGTTCCATGATAACGCGTACCATATCGGTAACTTCGGTGTCGCGTTATCAAGACATGTCGAGTAAGGTGTCATACGAATCGGGATGCTGCCCTCTCACCGACTCTGGCGACGAGGTTAGCATTCCGCCCTTCTAGAGGGACACGACATGTACGTAACTGTGAACCCCGGTTAAAGTTAACGAAAGCCTCAGCTCCACAAAATGGATGCTGCCACCACAGACACAAGTCTGACCTCCTGCGGCTGGGAGTCCTTCCAGCGAGGAGCACTTGGACAAAGGGTTTCCTGTCGAGGGCGGTGTTCGCACCGTCCCAGACAGGGTTTGTGTATTCTGGGTAGGTAGGGCTTTTGCGAGAAGGTGACTGCGGAGTGGCACCCCGGTGCTCACTACGCATCTGCCGGTTAGAACCAGTTCCAGGGGCGACAGCCCTGGCCTGGGGAAAGTCCGGCAGGGGAGAGGGGTGTAACTACCCCCCTTCCTGGTCCCACCCTTAGGGCAGGACCTAGTCATGTACCCACCCCTTTCTTTAGGATAAAGGCCGGAGCGGGGACCCTTCCAAATTAGATCATCTTTGAATCAAGAATACTTTCTACGAAAGGACTTCAAGACTCTTCTTAAGATTTCTCCCTTGTGACTAAGGAGTAGTCACCCTGCATCAGCGGGCACCATCTAAGAACTCTGCGGTTTGCTGCAAGTCCTTCCTCAAGGAATCCGACGGCCCAGCTCGACGAGAACCGGCTTCCCTGGCACCTCTGACCTCTACCCACGTCATCAGCTCAGCTGTGATCTGTGGGTGCGACGAGACCTCGAGGGACCGGCCATCATCAGAACCTGCACGCTCTTAACCAGCACGACCATCGAGGTAACTCTCTGGTGAGTGCTCTGGGGTCCGAGAAGCCCCGACCCTGAGCCGCTCCAGCACCGAAGTGCAGTCTCCCAGCATCTCCACGATCTGCGTGGGGCCCTTCTGCTCGCTGCTCAGCACGTTGTCTGGTCACTTGCCGCTGGCTCGTGCCCTTCTGTGACGACGACCAAGAATCAACACTGCCGGTCTGGTTGCTCCAGACTGGCCCCTGCTCCACCTTTTGAGAAGCACCCCGGACCCTCCTGGTCCACCCAAGACGCCGACAGCGACATCCGTCGTGGGACAGCTCGCACCTCCACCGTGGTCGCCGACAACGCCTCCTGGTCCGAGAGACTGCAGAGCCTAGCGTCGCCCACTCACCTGGTCGAGGTGACGGCCAACTGGTGCCTTCCTGGTACCCTCTGACTACTGGCTAGTAGTACGAACTTGGTCCCCTCTGCTTTCAGGTTTTCATCAATTGCTACGAACTATTCATCACTGGTGCCGGCCAGCAACTCCTTTTCTTCCGGCTCCCGGCCCGTCAGCGAAGACCCCGACGCCTGTAAGACTTGTGCAGCCGCAGCCCTCGTGGCTAGGTAACTCGGCATTTCGGTGCCTGCATAGCCTCCTTACTCTAGGGTCCCGAGTCCCTCGCTTCCGACTGGCCTTAATCTTTCCGTGTCCTCGGACACTTGTCTTTAAACTGTGCACTTGAAGTATTTGCTAAAGAGATTTGGTTGTGCTTAGTACCCTGTCCTCATAAAGAGTACAGGGCTGTTGTGATTCTTAATAAATATACTGTTTATTTTCATAACACTTGTGTGGTGTCCTTTCACTGGGTGTTCAAGGGGTACATGTGTGGTAAACAGCTGGCTTAACGCGCCCTCTCGAGTCTTTAGCCTTAGACTGCTCGTATCCACGCTACTAGGATAGCTGGTCTATAGGTTGACTTACAACCAAACACCATAAGGGTCGTTGGAACGATACATAGCGGTCGCTAGAATAGCGAACGTTGCATATCGGGCCAACTTCTCACATTGGTGAGCAGCGGTTGGGATTTGAGCTTGCTGTTGTTTTACCACACGTATCCTAAGAATATCTTGTTGAAAGATCGCACAAGTACTGTTAGTACATATAACTAAAGCTTAGAATACTCTGAGTTCTACTGAACCAGCTGTTGTAGCTCCTCAAGGCTTAGCACACCTTGGCTACAACTCTTAGCAAGGGAAAAAGTAGGTAAACACATAGTGTAGGTAGGTGCATCACTTACACCACACTAGAAGCAGTATGTCGGTCACAGGAGGAAACATCGAGTCTCCCCTGGTGTCAGTTGACCCTCCACAGGTCATCCCGTCAAGATATACTGCGCTTAACTTCCATGAGTTACGACAAGTATGTACCTCTAGGAAAATTAAGCAAGGGGCTAACCCCACCACCTCCTTTCTGATTGGTCTCCTAGAGACTTATGATGCCAGAAAGGCTGAGAAGCTTCTTAGCCCTTCTAATCCAGAAGGAGAAATGCCTCCCCTCGAGGGAACCCGGGACGATCCTGACCTCATTCACCTCGCAACCGAGAACGAGGATGTGGAGGAGGATGAGGATGAGGATCTCTCTGGGGACGAGGCAGATAAGGGACAGGTAGAGGTCGTCAGACTAAGCAGGTCCAACTTAAGCAAACATGATAGCGGTACTGGGGGACCCCTGGGGCCACTATCAGGTCAGCTTAACATGGGGAATGGACGAGCCAGATCTCTATCAAGAGGCTCTGGCAGATCCCTTCATACCAACGGCTCTCACAACTCTTCTCAAAGAGGGATGACGTCCCCTCAGAGGAGAGTGTACGAAGCGAAGGAAAGGGCAGCTAATCTGCGGATCGAAAGGGAAGAACTTGCCCTGGCCAAGGAAAAGCTTGCTTTCGCTAGAGAGCAACAGTTAAGTGGGGCAGTCCCCACTGGTGGCAGCAATGTACCTAGTCATAGGGAAAAGAGTTTCGATACGAAACACCTTGGGAAGATAGTGCCCCCCTTTAAACAAGGGGACGACATCCACAAATGGATTACTGCTTTGGAGAGGGCCTGCACTGTGCAAGGCGTTCCCCAGAGTCAGTGGGCAGCTATCTTGTGGCTCTCCTTTGAAGGTAAAGGAAGAGACAAGCTCCTCACCACAAGGGTAGAGGACGCTAACAATTACCAAGTCTTGAAGAATACACTCGTTGAAGGGTTCGGCCTAACCACTGAGCAGTACAGGGTGCTGTTCAGGGATACCCAGAAAACGCAGTCTCAAGATTGGTCTGATTTCGTCGATTGTGCCACTAAGGCTTTTGAGGGCTGGTTGCTGGGCAGTAAGGTTACTGATTACAAAGGATTGTATAATTTGATGATGAGAGAACAAATTTTAAACAATTGTCAGAACCAGTTGTTGCATCAGCATCTTGTCGACTCGGATCTGACCTCTCCTCAAGAATTGGGGCAGAAGGCAGACAAATGGGTTCGTACGAGAGTTAAACAGAACCAGGGCCAGAATCAAGGTGGTCAGAAGAAAGCAGACCAGAAGGGTAAAGATTCTAAGGGGGAACAAAATGACCAGAAGTCTTCGACAGGTCCCCAACAACCCAAAGAGGGTGGGGGTCAGGCTCCCCAAAAGAAGAAAGAAGGCCAATCCAAACGATGGTGCCAGTACTGTAAGAGTAAATCTCACTGGTTTAGTGAGTGCACCAAGAAAGGAGGAGGGCAGACTCCTGCCACTGCAGCCCCTAAGGCACCTGTGCCCCCTAGTACAGTCAGCAGTGGTAGTGCGCCTCCCAAGGGTTTAGTAGGGTTAACCCTGGGTTCTGAGGGGCGTGACAACTTAGTTGGCACACTCACTCAGGCTGTCCTTGTCAGTACAGGGGACGTAGACGTGTCCCCTGACGTAAGCCCCAATACGTTGGGCAAATACAGACAGACGCCTTTTATCAATGGAAAGATGGCTCAGGCCTATAGGGACACTTGTGCCAGCGTCACCATGGTGACGCCTAACTTCGTGGACCCTGGACAGATCATGCCAGGTACAGAATTCCTGGTGACCAATGCAAGCAATGTCACTACCAATCACAGTATGGCAATTGTAGCTTTCTCCTGGGGAGGGGTAACTGGCCAAAAGAAGGTTGTAGTTAGTCCAGACCTCCCAGTGGATTGTTTGTTGGGCAATGATTTGGAGTCGTCACAATGGTCAGAAGTGGAGCACCGGACTCACATGGAAATGTTAGGTTTGCCAGCACATGTGTTCGCTGTGACTAGGTCACAGGTCAGGAAATGCCCCACTGGACAGGTGCTGGATCCTGGGACAACGGACCAGACACCTCCCAAGAAAAAGAGCAGTAGGGTTAAGGCTGCGCCTTCCCCCTTGCCCCAGGTCAAGGATCAAGTCTCAGAGGAGGCTGACCTACAGGAATTGAGGGAAACTGAGCCGAGAGAGTTCGAACTTGATCAAGTTGAATTCTTGGGCTCAGGGGGACCCTCAAGGGAAGATCTGGGGAAGGACCAATTAGACTGCCCTTCTCTTGAACCCCTCAGACAGCAGGCTGCTGCTGAGGCTGCTGGGAACGCCACAGGTACCCACAAGGTATACTGGGAAGATGGACTCCTGTACACTGAGGCGAGAGACCCCAAGCCTGGCATGACCAGGAGGCTGGTCGTCCCCTTGTCTCAGCGTGGTTTCCTACTTACCTTGGCCCACGAGATTCCCTTAGCAGGTCACTTAGGCCAGACGAAAACGTGGGACAGGCTTGTCTCACACTTTCACTGGCCTCACATGAACGAAGATACCAAGGAGTTTTGCCGCTCCTGTGTCACTTGCCAAGCCAGTGGTAAGTCAGGTGGCACGACAAAGGCCCCCCTTATACCAATGCCTGTGGTGGGGGTGCCCTTTGAACGGGTGGGGATCGACATCGTCGGTCCCATGGAACCACCGACAGCATCAGGGCACAAGTTTATACTGGTGGTAGTGGATCATGCCACCAGGTATCCTGAAGCTATTCCCCTTAGGACCACTACAGCACCTGTTGTGGCAAGAGCCCTAGTTGGAGTGTTCTCCAGAGTGGGCTTCCCTAAGGAGGTCGTCTCCGACAGAGGTGCAAACTTTATGTCGAGCTACTTAACTGCTATGTGGAAGGAATGTGGTGTCAACTACAAGTTCACTACACCCTATCATCCACAATGCAATGGGCTTGTTGAGAGATTCAACAGGACCCTAAAAGGGATGATTCATGGACTACCGGAAAAGCTTCGGCGTAGATGGGACGTCCTGATCCCCTGCCTCTTGTTCGCCTACAGAGAAGTCCCACAGAAGGGGGTTGGCTACAGCCCTTTTGAACTTTTGTACGGGCATCCTGTAAGAGGACCCCTGTGTTTGGTGAAGGAAGGATGGGAGAGACCTCTCAAAAAGCCGGCAACCAACATAGTGGACTATGTGCTCGGTCTCCGCTCGCGGATGGCTGAATACATGGAAAAGGCATCCGAAAACCTTAAGGCCAGCCAAGAACTCCAAAAAGCTTGGCATGACCAAAAGGCTGTCTTGACTGTTTACCAGCCCGGACAGAAGGTGTGGGTGTTGGAGCCAGTGGCCCCAGCAGCACTCAAGGACAAATGGTCCGGGCCCCACACCATCCTGGAGAAAAAGGGAGAGGTCACCTACCTGGTCGACCTGGGAACTCCCCGGAGCCCCCACAGGGTGCTTCATGTCAACAGGCTAAAAGCATATGTCGACAGGAAGGACATGAGTTTGCTCATGGCCATAGATGAGGGACAGGAGGAGGAGAGTGACCCTCTCCCCGACCTGCTCTCTCAGAATCCTGACGATGGCTCGGTAGATGGTGTTGTCTTTTGCAGCAGCCTCTCCGACCATCAGCAGAGCGACTGTAAACAGGTTCTTCAGTCGTTCCGACATCTGTTTTCTCTGACACCCAGTCAGACTGATTGGTGCACCCATGAGGTCGACACTGGTGACAGCCTGCCCGTAAAGAGTAAAATCTACAGACAGCCTGATCACGTCAGAGACTGCATCAAAAGTGAAGTGCAGAAAATGTTGGAGCTGGGAGTCATTGAACCCTCGGATAGCCCGTGGGCTAGTCCCGTAGTTCTAGTGCCGAAACCTCACACCCAGGGTGGTAAGAGAGAGATGAGGTTCTGCGTAGACTACAGGGGTCTCAATGCGGTCACTAAGACTGACGCCCACCCAATACCAAGGGCAGACGAGCTTATTGATAGGCTGGCTTCGGCCAACTACTTAAGTACGTTTGACCTGACAGCTGGGTATTGGCAAATCAGGTTAGCTGAGGACGCCAAGCCTAAAACAGCATTTTCAACCCCTGGTGGGCATTATCAGTTCGTGGTGATGCCCTTTGGTCTGAAAAATGCACCTGCCACCTTCCAACGGTTGGTGAATCATGTCCTTACTGGGCTGGATGACTTCTGTGCGGCATATCTTGACGATATTGCTGTCTTTAGCTCCACCTGGGAGGATCACCTGGTCCACCTGCGGAAGACGTTAGAGGCACTGCAAGCAGCAGGTCTCACTATCAAGGCCACCAAGTGCCAGATAGGGCAGACACAGGTTGTATACCTGGGCCACCTTGTCGGTGGAGGTCAGGTTCAGCCACTGGAGAGCAAGATACAGTCAATCAGGGACTGGGCTCCTCCAACCACCCAGACTCAGGTTCGAGCTTTCTTGGGCCTGACTGGTTACTACAGGAAGCTTGTCAGGAACTATGGTTCCATCGTGACACCATTAAACGAACTGACAAGTAAGAAAATGCCAAAAAAGGTTCAGTGGACAGCGAGCTGTCAAAAAGCATTCGATGACCTAAAGCAGGCCATGTGCACGGCGCCTATCCTCAAGAGTCCGGACTACTCCAAACCATTCATTGTCCAAACAGATGCTTCTGAGTTGGGTGTGGGAGCTGTTCTTTCTCAACTGAATTTTGATGGTCAAGACCAGCCCATTGCTTTTATAAGCAGACGGCTGACCCCTAGAGAGAAGAATTGGTCAGCTATTGAGAGGGAGGCCTTTGCTGTGGTTTGGGCCCTGAAGAAGTTGAGGCCATACTTGTTTGGCACTCACTTCAAGATTCAGACCGACCATAAGCCCCTCTTGTGGCTAAATCAGATGAAGGGTGAAAACCCCAAACTGCTTAGGTGGTCCATTTCCCTACAGGGGATGGACTTCACAGTGGAACATAGACCTGGTACTGATCATGGCAATGCCGATGGGCTCTCCAGATATTTCCACTTAGAACAAGAAGACTTACCTGGTCAAGGTTAGTTAGTTGTTCCGACGTTTGGGGGGGGGTCATGTAGGAGAGTAGGGTCTGCAATCCTATGATCACCCAGATTTTTTGCTTTTGTTTCACTGGTTTACGACTTTCTCTGGCTGTGGGCCTGCCAATCAGACCCACAGCCTGGCTGTTCTCTTTCTAAATTACGAGATGTACCCTAGGTGCATTTACCAATTGGTACTGGGCCACCTTATCAGACCCTGTAACTCGGGGCGTAGGTGTACCCAGGGCCGCCAGGGGCTGCAGCATGTATTATGCCACCCCTGGCTGGCCTCCTAAATTTGACACAACTGGCTGCATGACAGCTGGGGCGAAGTCGTGTAATCACCCTTTGCTTTAGATGTAGTAGCTCTATATCTAACCATACAATGGACACCCGAGTCCCTATCAGTCACTCCTATGGCAGGCCTTGACAATCCTGAAGGCAGAGTGCATGGGCTCGTGTGAACTAAGCTCTGGCCCGAGCCGAGCCCGGTTGCAGCTTGCGGAATCAAGACCCAATGGCTGTTCCATGATAACGCGTACCATATCGGTAACTTCGGTGTCGCGTTATCAAGACATGTCGAGTAAGGTGTCATACGAATCGGGATGCTGCCCTCTCACCGACTCTGGCGACGAGGTTAGCATTCCGCCCTTCTAGAGGGACACGACATGTACGTAACTGTGAACCCCGGTTAAAGTTAACGAAAGCCTCAGCTCCACAAAATGGATGCTGCCACCACAGACACAAGTCTGACCTCCTGCGGCTGGGAGTCCTTCCAGCGAGGAGCACTTGGACAAAGGGTTTCCTGTCGAGGGCGGTGTTCGCACCGTCCCAGACAGGGTTTGTGTATTCTGGGTAGGTAGGGCTTTTGCGAGAAGGTGACTGCGGAGTGGCACCCCGGTGCTCACTACGCATCTGCCGGTTAGAACCAGTTCCAGGGGCGACAGCCCTGGCCTGGGGAAAGTCCGGCAGGGGAGAGGGGTGTAACTACCCCCCTTCCTGGTCCCACCCTTAGGGCAGGACCTAGTCATGTACCCACCCCTTTCTTTAGGATAAAGGCCGGAGCGGGGACCCTTCCAAATTAGATCATCTTTGAATCAAGAATACTTTCTACGAAAGGACTTCAAGACTCTTCTTAAGATTTCTCCCTTGTGACTAAGGAGTAGTCACCCTGCATCAGCGGGCACCATCTAAGAACTCTGCGGTTTGCTGCAAGTCCTTCCTCAAGGAATCCGACGGCCCAGCTCGACGAGAACCGGCTTCCCTGGCACCTCTGACCTCTACCCACGTCATCAGCTCAGCTGTGATCTGTGGGTGCGACGAGACCTCGAGGGACCGGCCATCATCAGAACCTGCACGCTCTTAACCAGCACGACCATCGAGGTAACTCTCTGGTGAGTGCTCTGGGGTCCGAGAAGCCCCGACCCTGAGCCGCTCCAGCACCGAAGTGCAGTCTCCCAGCATCTCCACGATCTGCGTGGGGCCCTTCTGCTCGCTGCTCAGCACGTTGTCTGGTCACTTGCCGCTGGCTCGTGCCCTTCTGTGACGACGACCAAGAATCAACACTGCCGGTCTGGTTGCTCCAGACTGGCCCCTGCTCCACCTTTTGAGAAGCACCCCGGACCCTCCTGGTCCACCCAAGACGCCGACAGCGACATCCGTCGTGGGACAGCTCGCACCTCCACCGTGGTCGCCGACAACGCCTCCTGGTCCGAGAGACTGCAGAGCCTAGCGTCGCCCACTCACCTGGTCGAGGTGACGGCCAACTGGTGCCTTCCTGGTACCCTCTGACTACTGGCTAGTAGTACGAACTTGGTCCCCTCTGCTTTCAGGTTTTCATCAATTGCTACGAACTATTCATCACTGGTCGCCGGCCAGCAACTCCTTTTCTTCCGGCTCCCGGCCCGTCAGCGAAGACCCCGACGCCTGTAAGACTTGTGCAGCCGCAGCCCTCGTGGCTAGGTAACTCGGCATTTCGGTGCCTGCATAGCCTCCTTACTCTAGGGTCCCGAGTCCCTCGCTTCGACTGGCCTTAATCTTTCCGTGTCCTCGGACACTTGTCTTTAAACTGTGCACTTGAAGTATTTGCTAAAGAGATTTGGTTGTGCTTAGTACCCTGTCCTCATAAAGAGTACAGGGCTGTTGTGATTCTTAATAAATATACTGTTTATTTTCATAACACTTGTGTGGTGTCCTTTCACTGGGTGTTCAAGGGGTACATGTGTGGTAAACAGCTGGCTTAACGCGCCCTCTCGAGTCTTTAGCCTTAGACTGCTCGTATCCACGCTACTAGGATAGCTGGTCTATAGGTTGACTTACAACCAAACACCATAAGGGTCGTTGGAACGATACATAGCGGTCGCTAGAATAGCGAACGTTGCATATCGGGCCAACTTCTCACAACAGGTAAGTATCTATTGTTCTACTCTGCCTTTCATAACATACACACACGCATTAATTATTGGCTGGCGTCAACGGGGTTGCTGTCCTTGGTTCGCAGGTGCCACGTTTTACCACACACTCTCTCAGATCACTCCCCTATCCTTGCATGCTTTTCGCTACCGCGGAGGGCCCCCCCCCTTCACATGGCGATTTCCACCATACTCCCTCCTGGATCCGGTCTTTCGGGAAGAGCTACACGAAGCAATTGAGACATACTTTGGTTGTAATATAGGCTCGGTGGACAGCTTTTGTACGGTATGGGAGGCGTTTAAAGTCTATATTAGGGGCATTGCCATGAGCTAACACTCTGGAGTGCGCCGCTCGATTTGTGGCAGGTTTGCTGCTTTGGAGAGGCAGTTGGCGGAATGTGAGGGTAGACTCCTGTCGGGGGACACTGCTGGAACGCGAGAGGAATTGAAGGGTCTGTTGGCTGACTATCAGGAGTAGGCGAGCGCTGAGGTGAGGCATCTTGGAAGTACGCTATTACACGAACTTACGGGGAACAAGACAGGCCGGGTAGAGTCCTAGCAAACATGGTGAAGCAACGGATATGAAAGTCACGATTGCGGCGGTTAAATCCAAAGAGGGGCGCACACTCACGGAGGAGGATGACATAGCGACTCGGTTCCAAGAATATTACTCTGAACTCTATGCATCGCGTGCACAATGTAGCACGGAGGAGGTACTGGACTATTTGGAACACATCCAACTTCCATGCCTCACGAATACGCAGAGGGAGTTTTTGATGCTCCCTATAGAATTTTATGAGATACGCGAGGCACTCGGAGGGATGAAGTCGTGCAGTGCACCAGGCATTGATGGCCTAACGGTAGGCTTCTATAAAACATATTTAGAGCTGCTGCTTCCACACCTCTCCGCGTTATTCACGGACATGATTGACTCTGGGCAACTGCCACGGTCAATGAGGGAAGCACTTATAGTGGCTATTCCTAAGCCCGATAAGCCGGCTGATGAATGCAGCGCTTATAGGCCACTGTCTCTTCTCAATGTCGATACGAAAATATATGCTAAGGTCCTTGCGACTCGGCTGACTTTGTTGCTGCCAGATCTGGTTGCCCCGGAACAAGCGGGGTTCGTAGCGGGCTGAAATCTTACCTATAATTTACAGACAGTGTTCGGGGCTATTCAGCATACGAGGCCGGAATCGAAGGCGATGGCTGTCTTCCTGGATATGGAGAAGGCCTTCGACTCTGTGGAATGGTGTTTCACGAGGGCGGTGCTCACGAGGATGGGGATCGGTCCAATCTTCATACAAATGATCTCGGTATTATATGATAGCCCGACTGCCCGTGTCAGGATTGGCAGTAAAGTGACTGACCCTATTCAGATCAGAAGGGGCACATGGAAAGGGTGCCCTTTGTCCCTTACACTATATGCCCTGATCGCGGAACCGCTCGCATGTGCTATGCGGGAATATCATGCACATTGGGGTCTCAACTTCCCCACCTACAAACTGGTAATCACGACTTATGCGGACGATACACTTCTATACGTCCGTGACCCTGAGACTAATTTAGCCCCGCTGCTGCGTGAAGTGGTGCGGTTTGGGGCCCTCTCGGGTTTCACGGTGAGTTGGGACAAATCGCTTGCGTTCCCTCTTACTGCAACCACAGAACAGTTTGGGATGGAATACCCATTGCGGTGGACCACAGATTCCGTACGGTATCTCGGTATACGCCTGCACACTGATGCTGAAACGGTCTTCCGCGAAAACTATGGAAGGGCAATAGACAGATTAGAAGATAATGTGGAGAAATGAATTGGGTTGCCTCTGCCTCTTCTGGGAAGGATCTCGTTAATGAAAATGATTATATTGCCCAGGTTGCTGTTTCTGTTCACAAATATACCGATGGTGCTTCCTAGATGTTTCTTTGCGCGGCTTACATCCTTGATGGTCAAACTCGCATGGGCCGGTAAACAGGCAAATGTCCAGTGGAAGGTGCTGGTTCTACCGTACCAACTGGGCGGCCTAGGCGCCCCGGACTTCGAATTATATTATCGTGTAGCGCAGGCGGCACACCTACATCAGTGGGTGCACGACAGGGAGAAAGCACCATATATGACGCTGGCGAGACTCTTTATTGCCGCGCTGCCGCTGCCAGCGGTCGCATTTGATGCTGTGGACAGGCACATGGGGCTACTTGATACCTTAAATTCATTCAGGCATGCTTGGCATGCGCTCTTGAAGTACCATGCTGGGGTTCTGTTATATGGTCCGCTGATGCCAGTCAAATGGATGGTATGGTTGCCCCCGTGTAGGGATAGAGGCATTATAGCAGCCCTGAGGGCATTGGGTATCTGTACGGCGGGAGACATGTTTGTCGATGGCACCTTAAAAACTATGCATGAGATAGATGTACTGGAGTTGCGACCCACCGTGCTACAGCAATTTCAATTTCATAGACTTAGGGAGGCGTGGCGCGAGCAACTTGGGGATGACATGCAGGAACCCCCCGAATTAAAGGAGCTTACAAATGTTATTAAAATCGAAGAGCCCAAAAAAATGGTATCCGCTAAGTATGAGATAATCATGTCAGAGCGAGCAACTGGTTACAACAAGGTACGTATATACTGGCAACGTGACTTGGATACGCAACTCTCGGATGAGATGTGGCGATACTGTTGCTCCAATACTAGGTCTGTTTCCCTGAATGGCATATATAGGTTGGTGCACTTCAAGTACCTCAACAGAGTTTACCACACGCCAGATCGGCTATTCCGGTTTGGGCTCCGTGATAGTGCAGCTAGTGAGAGGTGCAATACACCTGACGCAGGGTTTTTCCATCTGGCCTGGGAGTGTCCGGGGGTACAGCATTATTGGGCGGCGGTGTTTCAGGAGATGAGTGGTATTATTCAAGGTGTGATTGCCCCTTCCCCGCTCATAGCACTGCTAGGCTATTCAAGACCATTGCCCAAGGCGCAGCGCAGGATTGTAGACTTGGGGTTGCTTCTGGCGAAGAGGCGGGTTGCGATGTGCTGGATGAGGGGTCCCCTCCCTACGACAGAGCAATGGCTGGGGGATTTAATACACTGTTGCACGAAATCAGAACATTACAGCGAACTACTACCCCCTAGGAGTAGACCCAAGAACTTCTGGGGATTATTCTTTGAGTACAGGGACAAACAGGTGGCGGAAAATAGCCGGGGAGCAGAGGAAAGGGACATGGGAGAGGTGGAAGGGGGTATGGCTTCGGGCTGAAAGAGTTCTCCTATATGGACATGGGGGCCTACCCGTGACGCGTATTATTGTATGGGGCCTTACTCTGGCTAGCTAGGTATTAGTATGGAACTAAAGACGGCATGCCGTGCAGGGACACTTGATGTAGAATCGGATTACACCTGGGGTCTGTTTAGGTTCTCTTTATAAAAAGTGGTGCAGATATATTTTCTGTGTTTGATGCAGGCTAATATTTGTCTTATTTCTTGAAATGCTCCATTTGTTTGCCGCCCGACCTCAGATGTGTGGGCTGAATGGCTGTGTATTATATTTCGTAACGCACACTATCCTTTTCTTTGTGCCTGCTTGTACGCAGATTCAGATGACGCTTTTGTTTTTTTGGTAAATCACCACAAATAAAAAAATATAAAAAAATTTAAAAAGTGTTTAGCCATGCAACAGTTGATGTTGCACCAAGGTTATTGTGCTGCATAACTAAATACTTATAAGGTCCCAAAAGCGAGACCTATTGGCTATGCCAATGCTTGTCTAGTCTTATCCCGTCGGTCTGCCTCGCCGCAGACTATCCCCTGTCCCCCCAGGACCTCACTTGTAGGAAACCAATTCAGCCTCTGCAGCCCGGCCCTATTATGAGGACGTCGAGCCTCCGTCTCGACAAGATAACTAGATCTATGGGTACATTGTCTATGCCTCTTGTGCTGCCTTTAAACCTATCCATACTCCATTGATGCAATTGCTGAAATGTGCTTAGTAATGCATTATTTGCTGTACATTGCCCCTAATTTCCTTGAAGGAAGTCTATGTAATCCCCTAATTAGTAGTTGCTCAATTCTATATAGTTTAACTGATTTTTCCATTATGATTTAAGACACCAAATTTCGCAAAAAGTACTCAATTTCATTCTTGCTGTCCCCATGGTGTAATGTACATGTTTGTTTATATTAGACATGCCTGATCCACCATATTATTATTTAAGTTTTAAATAAACGACCTGGTTCATAAGCAATTTGGTATAAAGGTATACATGTGTCTCTAATGCATTTAATTGTGTGAAAAAAGTAACTGTCATTAACCAGTGCTACAATGTAAAATATGCGTCCTCACAAAAAACTAGAACTTTGTCTGAATATTTGATAAGTGGATAATAGATATGTTCAATATGTTTCTATTATTTATGAATACACGTTATACCCTGCAAAAGTAAACCTTTGGAACATTGTAATTTTCATTTGTTGACTGAAGGTTATTCCTATGATGTGTGGTTTCTGACATGTTTTTCTTTTCCTCTAGCTTTAGAAATGTATAGCAAATTAAAGGAACAGATGAATGTAAAAAGGTGAGTCACATAGACTTATAAAGTACGGGTTTTAATTATTGTATTTTTGCCAGATTTTCCCAGACACACGGTCAGCTGACAGTGTAGTCCCAAGTTATCTCAATTGTCGTGACTAATTGAGGCACCAGAGTGAAAGGACTGATCCCAGATCTTTTTTTACCATTGGTGTGATATCAGCAGAGTTTATCATTTATGCCTGAAGTCAGTGTGCATGGGAATGGCCTAAAACAGCCGTTTCAATCATGCCACTCAAGTAAGTCACATTTCCTAGGGCATGTTAAGTGCCATATTGATGTAGTTTGCCTGGAAGGTACTTGTCCACGCATATCTTTAATTTGCAGCAATGGTGTTCCCAATTATCTGAATTATGGGGTTATTTTTCCTGCTTACCTTTTACATAACTGGTGGTACATTGGCCGGATCTCAGAAGAACATGTCCTCACAGAATAAAAAAAATCGCTTTAAAAAAACCTGATGCTAAAGTCTCTGACGAATCTATGGTTGTTTGGTGGGTATATTGTGTTTATTGTGGTATTGCTTGAAAGGGAACACTATTACATCATGAATCTGGATACAGTGTACTTGTAGCAAAACCGTTGTCATGGCTTTTTTTCTTTAAATGAATACAGCTTTTGCTGCTCTGCAATGGTGCAACCTTTTCAATCCTTCTTGCTTATTTTAAATATTGTTTTGCCAGTACTCCTAAATCTGAAAGAAACACGTTGGTTAGATTCCTCACCTTAGAATATCCCCAGGCGTCAGACTGGATCCGGAGAGTTTTCGTCAGCAGTACCCCTGCGCGTCGCTAAGCGTCGTCTGCGGCTCCGCGTCCATCGTCGGGATTTCCGGGATGACGTTGTCGGAGTACTTAGAGGCTGCCCTCGCGCGCTGACGTCAGTTCTTCTTTTTTCTGCGCCAGCAAGCGCAGATCCGGTAAGAGCAGTACTCTTAGTTCTCCAGTATTAGGGGTGTCTTTCATCGATTCACATGCTTGAATATTCCCCGTCGTCGAAGTGGGAGTCCCACGATAAATAAAATAGCAATAATGCTAATATATATACATATGTAATATCATAATAAATAATAAAACAGATAAAATATATACTGAAAAACCTCAACATAGGAATGCATTAGAGAGAAAAAACTCATTTGCAACATATCAGTGTCATTATGTTAGTCCAAACTGCAGCCAATCAGGCTCAAGCACCCTCTAGAACCTTCTCCTCAGAAGCTCAAGCCCTCAGATTTTCTACCGCACGTCGTGTGAAGGGAGTCTCCCTGAGCTCTGCTCAGTTTTTCTTCATATCTACTCTTCTACTCAGTGTTTTCTCAAGATGTCAAGTAAGAAGTCTTTATTTAGACCTTGCTCTTCCTGTGGGAAACTGCGTTTGTTTGAGAAGGACCCCCACCAAAAGTGTATTTACTGCCTGTATCCAGAACACAAGGTGGCTGACTGTAAGTTCTGTAAAACTTTCCCTCCTAAAACCCTCAGAGACAGGGAGGGTCGTCTCCTTTTATGGCTGAAGCGCCTTCAAGATAAGGACGCAGTTTTATCAGACGCAGAAAGTTTCCAGTCAGGCCCTTCTTCTGTGGCTTCAAAGCGTTGCAGTGTTCAGGAGTTGCCATCTCCTTTTCTAAAGAAGAAAAAGCTGGCTTTGACTGTAGCTACAGTACCACCTACTGCTCCTATGACTGCTGTGTCTACGCCCACGAGACCTGGCTCTCAGGCGTCATTTCCAGCCTCTATAAGTGTGGTTACACTTATGACAGCGCGGTCGTCGACGGGCTCGTCGACGACCATTCCATCGACGAGATTGGCTACTGTGGCTTCGTCGACGACTACTGTCACTACGACGTCGGCGTCGTCGTCGACGGCGAAATTCTCGTCGGCGGCTTTCACGTCTACGAAAGCCTCTACCTCTTCAGTCTCGTCGACGGTCCCTATTATATCGTCGACGAAGAAGCCAACGTCGACGAAGAAATCATCGTCAACGGTCCCGTCGACGTCGAAGGTCCCGTCGACGGCCAAGCTCCCGTCGACGTCGAAGACTCCGTCGACGAAGACTCCGTCGACGTTGAAGACACCGTCGACGACCCAGTCGACGTCGAGAACATCGTCGACGTCGAAGACACCGTCGACGACCCAGTCGATGTCGAGAACACCGTCGACGTCGAGGACCACGTCGACCAGCTCGTCGACGACAACTTCGTAGACGGCGAAGTTTTCATCCAAGGATTCGACGACGATCCCGTCGACTAAAACAACGTCGACGGTAGTATCAAAGCCTCCTGTGTCGACGAATACATCCAAGACATCGTCGACGACGCTAGGATCTACGTCAACGGCTGTGTTGACGACAGCTTCAAGTTCTCTGTCCTTCGCCAATATGCCCTTAGTGCCATTGGACACTTCAGTCCCTGCAACGGAGTCTTCTATCAGCATTGTGGAGGATTCTGCTCTCCAACTGCAAACACCTACTCTACAGCCACCTTCTCCGTTGTTCGTATTGGACCATGAGACGGAATCCGTTCCAGATGAAACTGTTTATGGTGATGCTCAGAGTCCATCGGATTTAATAATCAAATGTCAGGACACTAGTTCTGAAGAAGATGAGGATGAGACTGTAGACCAGCACGAGGAACAATGCGTGCAGGTTCCTATGGCGGCTATTCCAGTATCGCTATTTTCCAACCTCCAACATATGTTGGATGATTATAATAGAAGATTTCCGCCTACCCCCCAAGGTACTCCGGGACATGTTACCTCTGACGCAGCAATGTCTTTTCAGCCTCAGCAAACACCTCCTAGGCAGTCTGCTCCTTCAGAAAATCCGCGTGGAACTCTCCCCACTAATTCACAGCAAGATGTGGATGATGAATCAGAGCCGGAAAGAGAGGAAGGTGAGGTTAATCAGGATACGGATGATGAACAAGATCCATATATGGTGGAATTCGATGACTATCGAGTTCAGACACCCTCGCCACAACAGGGCGCTTCCAGTGATTCACCTCCGGTTGACATCGCTAGCTTCCATAAATTGATGGATAAAGCGGCGGACCGCTTCAAGTTATCTAGGGTGCAGCGAGACGAAGACTGTTTCCTTTATGATTTTAAGAACCAGCCTTATAAGCAAGTCCATACCATACCAATCATAGAATTTGTTTGGAAAGAAGGGCTAAAGATCATGCAGGCTCCTAACTCCTTGCCTGCTCAAATACCTCGATTAGAGAAGAAATATAAGGCCCCAACGGGCTCGCCTGCATGTTTACTCTCGCATCCTAAGCCAGACTCCGTAGTGACTCAGGCAGCGCAACGTCGTGCGCGCAACCCAGCAGCACCTATCACTTCCCCTCCCGATAGAGAGGGTCGACGTTTAGATGCAATTGGAAAGAAGTTTTCGTCCATGGCGTCTACTTCAGCCCGAGCCGCGAATGCTCTAGCTATTTTAGGTCGTTTCGACCGTCAAATGTGGTCAGACATTTCCGTGCTGCTTGCGCAACTTCCAGAAACATCCAAGGCGGAAGCGCTCCAGATCCTTCAGGATGGGCAAAGAGCTTCGGAGGAAATGATTGACTGTGCTGTAGACGTGGCAAGTACTGCCTTCCGTATTCTAGCCAGTGCTGCGGCGCTCCGACGCCAGGGATGGTTGAAATCCACATCGTTCAGGCAAGAGGTCCAGTCAAAGATACTTGACATGCCGTATGATGGTGAATCTTTGTTTGGTTCTCACATCGATGAATCATTGGAGACCATAAAGAAAGATACCGACACAGCAAAGTCGCTTGGGTCCTTACAGTTTAAAAAGCAGCCTTTTCGTGGAGCGCGTGGACGGGGCACCTCGTCCAATTTTTCACAAGGAGGACAATCGCAATACCGCCAGTACAATCAGGGTAACCAACGTTACTCGAATCAGCAATCTTCTCGTCAACAACACTCCAAGTCCAATAGAGGAAAGTCTAATTATAGAGGTTCCAACACCAACAACAAACGTCAATGACTTTCGAGTTCAGCAGAATGTTGGAGGGCGAATCTCTCAGTTTTACACCCAGTGGTCTCAAATAACATCAGACCAATGGGTTTTGGACATTGTGCGCAAGGGTCACGCCTTGGAGTTCACAGAGATTCCTCCTCATTCTCCGCCTTCGGGTCCGCCACCTCCCCATCTAGAAGAACTACAACATCAAGTTCTACTTTTGTTAACAAAGGGTGCAGTCGAAGTGGTTCCTGTATCTCAGCGAGGGAAAGGTTTCTATTCAAGGTTTTTCCTCATTCTGAAGAAGACGGGGGAGTGGCGTCCCATTATGGACTTGAGAGCTCTCAATTTATTCCTCAAGCAACAATCTTTCCACATGTTGACGTTGTCGGAAGTCTTGCGACTTCTCTGCAGCGGAGATTTTTTGACAACAATAGACCTGCAAGACGCCTATTTCCATGTGCCAATTATCCATCCACATCGGCAATACTTGAGGTTCAAGGTGGGTCACGTTCACTATCAGTTCAAAGTCCTACCTTTTGGCCTCCGATCAGCTCCTCGTGTTTTCACGAAGGTTCTGGCTCCGGTCATGGCTCATCTGCGTCTTCAGGGAGTCCATATATTTCCTTACCTGGACGATTGTCTTCTAAAATCCCAATCCTCGCTCCAGTTGGCTCACGACACACTTTTGTGCCAAACCCTGTTCAAGTCTCTAGGGTTGACCATCAATGTGGAAAAGTCACACTTCACACCTCTGCGGAACAGGAACTTCCTCGGAGCTATCCTAGACACGGACGTGTCAAAAGCGTTCGTCTCCATCGAACGGCGACAGAAGATAGTTCGTCTGGTCTCAACCATCAGGTTAAAAAAAGTCAGTTTCAGTGCGGATGTTAAAATCATTTCTGGGGATGGCATCATCTTGTATCGCACTGATCCCAAATTGCAGGTTACGTACCCGTCCTATACAGGAGGAATTGGACCTGCAATGGCGACAAGTGTCAGGGTCGTTCAACGACCAGGTGACAGTCACACCCCGCATGAAGACCAGTCTGCTCTGGTGGGAACAACGAACCAATCTGGACAAAGGGGTTTCTTTCCTTGCCCAGCCTCCGGATCTGACATTGACCACGGATGCGTCCATGGAAGGATGGGGTGCCCATCTCCTGGACCTTTCCATCAAGGGAAAATGGACGGCGATTGAGCGAACCTGGCATATCAACCGACTGGAGTTGCTGGCAATCTTCCTGGCGCTCAAAGCATTCTTGCCCGTGGGGCAAGGGGAATCGGTGCTGGTTCAAACAGACAACACCACCAGCATGCACTACATGAACAAACAGGGCGGCACGAAATCTCAGCCTCTGTCTCGTCTAGCTCAAAGAATTTGGGAATGGGCACTTCGTCACAACATTTCTTTGACGGCAGTCCATCTGCCGGGGGCATCCAACATTCTGGCAGATTCCCTGAGCAGGTCTGCGTCATCCACTCACGAATGGGAGTTGCACCAACCAACTCTAGACCTGGTGTTCCGTCGATGGGGTCATCCCAAGATAGACCTCTTTGCAACCCCAGTGAATCGGAAGTGCCAGACTTTCGCAAGTTGGCATCCTCATCCAGAATCCAGCGGCAATGCCCTACTCATGGATTGGAGCGGACTGTTTGCTTATGCGTTTCCACCGATCCCATTGGTGCCAAGAACGTTGTGGAAGATGCGCAGGCAACCCTGCCGCTTGATTCTAATCGCCCCATGTTGGCCCAGGCAGGCTTGGTTTTCGGAACTCCTTTTAATGTCACAATGCAAGCCCATTCATCTACATCCACGTTCGGACCTCCTGACGATGGACGGCGGACAAATTTGCCATCCAGACCTGTCGACGCTTCAATTGTCGGCATGGAACCTGAATACGTTGAATTTGCCTCCTTAACTATGCCCCAAGAATGTAGAGACATTCTAGCGTCTGCTAGAGCTCCATCAACCATCAAAACATATAAGTTAAAGTGGAAGCGTTTCTGTCATTGGTGCGCTGCATCCAACATTCATCCAATTGATTCCACTCCGGAGCAACTTTTACCGTTCTTTCTGGGCCTCACTCAGTCTGGTCTCTCACATGCCACATTGAGAGTCTTTCTGGCAGCCATTTCACGCTATCGCCATGATGGCTCTACGTCTCTCTGTTCATCCAGAATCATCCGACAGTTCTTTAAAGGTCTTTTCAGGAAGTTTCCTCCGTTAAGGCGCCCTCCTCCGGCATGGCACCTCAACGTGGTATTATCACAACTTATGAAGCCTCCATTTGAGCCGATTCACCGAGCACAAAGCAAGTTTCTTACCTGGAAGGTTGCTTTACTTTTGGCTTTAACATCGTCTTGTCGTGTAAGTGACCTACACGCTTTTACCATCAAGCCTCCGTATTTACGGTTCAAGCCTGATGGAGTGTCACTTCGTACCAACCCTTCTTTTCTACCAAAAGTACCTACTGACTTCCATTTGAACGAACCTGTCTTCTTAAAGACTTTTTTCCCGGATCCTACATCTCCAGCAGAACAGCGACTACATTCTTTAGACATAAAACGTTGTCTAAAATTCTACATTTCCAGAACAGCCCCTTTCCGTAAATCCGATCAGCTATTTATAGCATATGGACTGCTGCGAAAAGGGCATTCAGTGACTAAACAAACAGTTGCACGATGGCTCTCTTCAGCCATATGCTTTTGTCATCAGCAGGCTGGCAGGCCTTTACCGAGTCCAGTGAAGGCACATTCAACAAGAGCGATGGCATCGTCCACCGCGTTGTTTGCGGGGGTGCCTCTACACCAGATTTGTCGAGCAGCGACATGGTCCAGCAGGCACACCTTTACCAGACATTATTGTTTGGAAGCTGTCAACGAAGCGGATACCGCAGTTGGGCAAGCAGTGCTTCGTCATCTTTTCAAATAAGGTGAGCCTCTGTTCCCTCCTCCATTTCTTGAGATTGCCTTTGCTTTTAAGCTATATGTTGTTCTTTTCAAATGTTAAGAATTATTGCAATTTCAGTTCTAGGAGGTTACTGCTATCTATTCTATTCAAGCATGTGAATCTATGAAAGACACCCCTAATACTGGAGAAGAACAATTGTTACTTACCTGTAAACAGGTGGTTCTCCAGTATTGGTGTCTTTCATAGATTCACATGCGACCCTCCCTCCTCCCCTCAGAGGCTCTTGTTCTCCTCATACGCTCTTATTACTTGTGCTACGAAAATCTGAGGGCTTGAGCTTCTGAGGAGAAGGTTCTAGAGGGTGCTTGAGCCTGATTGGCTGCAGTTTGGACTAACATAATGACACTGATATGTTGCAAATGAGTTTTTTCTCTCTAATGCATTCCTATGTAGGAACCTTTGTTGAGGTTTTTCAGTATATATTTTATCTGTTTTATTATTTATTATGATATTACATATGTATATATATTAGCATTATTGCTATTTTATTTACCGTGGGACTCCCACTTCGACGACGGGGAATATTCAAGCATGTGAATCTATGAAAGACACCAATACTGGAGAACCACCTGTTTACAGGTAAGTAACAATTGTTCTTATTTTTTTACTAACTTTTTTGATCTATTTTGGATCACTTCTCGAGTCGACCTTCGACTCGCGGTGCCAGTAGGGATGCCTGGGTTTAAACCTTGCGAGGACTGTCACCGCTTGATTTCCGCGACCGACCCCCACCGTTGGTGCCTTTACTGTCTAGGGGCCGACCACGGTGACAAATCGTGCCCCGACTGCTGGGCCTTGACCTCGAAGGCTAGGCGGGAGCGGTCCCCATAAGTGGCTCGAGCTCCGGCAGTCCACCCCGCGCGGCTCGAGGTCCCGGTCTAGGAGGAGGTCGAGGGACCGATCGCGGGGCCGCAATCATCGCCGCTCGACGAGTCACCACCACTCGTCGGGCTCCAAGTCCTCAGGTAAGTCGAGGCACTCGAAGAAGAAGTCAAAGAGGCGTCATCACTCTTCCGACTCCCCCCCCCGACGCTCGCACGACACTGCCGGGGGTGCGGGCGACACCGCCCATGTGGCTCCACCAGAGTCGCAAACGCCGCGTCCAACTCCACACCCGCCGGTCCCTGGGCTGCACGCGAAGCTGGAGGAGATATGTGACTACCTCGTGGCCATGAGGACTCACTTCTCTCCGTCCGACCCTGTAGAGGTGCCTCCGTCTGGGAGCCCTAGCGGGCCGGCGGCTCCTGCCACGGTGCCATCGGCTGCTTCGGCCCCGGCCCTGGCGCCGTCGACGTCTCCTGTCCCGACGCCGCAGGGCCCCACAGGATCCAGGCCTGGATCCGGGTCGTTGCCAGTCGACCTTATGACCCCTCCGCTGGCGCCGACCCCGAGGATGTCACCCACGACGCTGTCCCCGGACGACGTCGTCCCCAGTTCCAACCCCGGTCCGGGTCCGACATCCGACCGGCGTTGCCCGGCTCCGTCTCCGGCACCAATGGGTGAGCAATTCACCTACGACCCGGCTCCATCATTTTCCCCTGACTAGCAGGAGATGGATGACGAGGAGGACTGGGAGGGGTCTGAGGACCCTCTGGCACAGCAGTGCCAGTTGAGCCAGTACTGGGCAGTTGAGCTGGGGGAGGCCAGTGGTCTGGACACTTCGCCCGACACTGGATTTGTGGCTACGGAGGAGGAGGCTGCTTATAGCGTGGTGTTGACTCGGGCAGCCAAGGCCTTGGCTCTTGAGCTTCCTGTCGTGGCCGTGAGGACTAATCTCACTGAGGTGCTCAAACCGCAGGCAAGCTCCTCTGAGCCTCTCCTGCCATTTAACGAAAGCCTCACCGACGTTCTGGTGGGCACCTGGTCCAAGCCCTCTACAGGCCTCCCTGTAGATCAGAATATGGCCCAACACCTCCGCCCGGCTCCGGGCAACCGCAGCTTCCTGTCCGTTCACCCCACCCCGAGAGCCTGATGAACCAGGCCCCTGCATCCCAGGCCGCATTCCCGACCGCTCCTCCTGATCAGGAATCCAAAAGGTACGATCAGTTTGGGAAGAAACTGTTCTCCTCCCTGAGTTTGGGGCTGCGGTCTGTCAACAATGCCTGCCTTTTGAGCCGTTACACCCACTCTGTGGGATACGGTTGCAGAGGTGCTGCCACAGTGCCCGGAGGAGGCCCGGGCAAAGCTCACCCAAGCCCTAGCGGAAGGGCGGGATGCAGCACGCTACTCGATACGGTGTGGACTCGATACCACAGACTCGCTGGGTAGGGCGATTGCAACAACAGTGGCTGTTCGCCGCCACGCCTGGCTGAGGTCCGCCAACTTTTCGGGGGATGTCCAGTCCACCCTCATGGACATGCCCTTTGATGGCCGTCGCCTCTTTGGCGACAAGGCGACAGTGCACTGGAGCGTTTCAAGGACTCCAGGGCTACGGCTAAGTCCTTGGGCCTCGGCCAATGCCAGCAAACTTTCACTCCTTTCGTGGCCAAGGAAGGGGCGCTCTCACACGTTCAGCCAGCCGCAGGCCGCAGACCCAGGCTCAACGCGGTCGCGGACGTGGTTACCGGCCGTGGCGGTAGCGGGGGACACCCTAAGGGTCAGTCCACACCCACCCCTACAGCATCTGCCTCTCAGCATTCCTAGTCCGGCATTTCAGGCCCATTCGACGCCAGTGGGGGGCAGGGTCTGTCATCACTTCCCCACTGGCGTACCATCATGTCGGACAGGTGGGTGCTGCAAATTGTCCAAAGGGGCTACTCCCTCCCCTTGGAGGTGACCCCTCCAGCCATGCCACCGTAGTACCACCGCATGTCGGGGGATCACTTGCAACTTCTGCAGGAGGAAGTTACGGCTCTCTTGGCCAAGGGGGCCATCAAGCGCGTTCCTGGGCCAGAAGTAGGATGTGGTTGCTACTCCCACTACTTTCTGGTACCCAAGAAGGGCAAACGAGGCCTACGCCTTATCTTGGACCTACGGAGCGTCATAGGCTTCCTCCAAAAGAAGAAGTTCAAGATGCTTACTTTGGCTCAGGTCCTGGCTGTCCTGGACCCAGACGACTGGATGGTAGCGTTGAACTTGCAGGACGCATATTTCCACATCCCCGTCCTGCTGGCCCACCGACGTTACCTGCGGTTCTCAGTAGGCCACGAGCACTTTCAGTTTACCGTGCTTCCCTTCGGCCTTACCAGCGCCCCACGGGTGTTCACGAAAGTGATGGCGGTGGTCGTGGCTCATCTGCGCAGATTAGGGATTTCAGTCTTCCCCTATCTCGACGATTGGTTGTTGAAGGCAGGCTTGCCCCAAACAGTCTTCTCCCACCTCCAGACTACGGCCGACCTCCTGCACTCGCTGGGGTTCTCCATCAGCGAGCCGAAGTCACACCTGTGCCCTTCTCAGAAGCTTCTTTTCATCGGAGCGGTTCTGGACTCGGCGCAGTTTCGGGTTTATCCCCCGAACAGCGGGTTCGGGATATTCAGGCTCTGATTCCGATCTTTCAGCCTTTATCCCGAGTTTCGGTCAGGTTGACGCTGATGGCCTCCTGCATCCTTCTGGTGCATCACACCAGTTGGCCGATACGGGCTCTGCAGTGGGACCTGAAGTTTCAGTGGGCCCAGCATCAGGGGAACTGTCCGACTACGTCCTGATCTCGGAGGGCACTGCGAGCCTGTTGCAGTGGTGGCTCATGAACCAGGAGTGGGTCAGCTGCAGATCTCTCTCCCTTCCCCAACCAGAACACGTAGTAGTGTCAGATGCGTCCTTCCTGGGATGGGGGGCCACATGTGAGTGAGGGAGATCAGAGGCCTCTGATCTCCGGCGGAGTCCCGGCTCCATATCAACCTTCTGTAGCTGCGGGCGATCCGTCTTGCACTGAAGGCATTCCTTCCCTCTGTCCGGGGAAGTGTAGTGCAGGTGTTCACCCTCTGTCAGGAGGCTCTGCGCCTCTGGACATGGCTGGAAGACCAGGGCGTCATCCTGGTGGTTCGACACCTGGCAGGTTCCCTGAACGCCAGGGCGGACAAACTCAGCCGCAGGTGCATGATAGATCACGAATGGCATCTGAACTTGGACGTGGCGCAAGGTCTCTTTCAGCAGTGGGGAGAGCCTTGGTTAGATCTATTCGCCACCGAAGAGAATGCGCAATGTCATCAGTTCTGCGCTTTGGAATTTCCAAGGCGGCACTCCCTCGCCGATGCTTTTCGTCGCGAGTGGAGCTGCGGTCTGTTGTACGCCTTTCCGCCTATACTACTTCTGCCCAGAGTGCTGAAGAAGATCAGGCGAGACCGGGCCAAGTCATCCTTGTGGCTCCGGACTGGGCACTAATGTACTGGTTCCCGAGCTACTCAGCATGTCAGTCAGTCCCCCGATTCGCCTGCCTCTTCAGGAGGACCTTCTGTCGCAGCAGCAGGGGATGGTCCTCCACCCGAACCTGTCCAGTCTCCACCTCTAGCCGTGAAGATTGAGCGGCGACAGTTGAGGCCATTTGACTTGCCTCATGAAGTCTGTGATGTGATTCTGGCAGCCACAAAAACGGTATACGCCTGCAGGTGGAACAAATTTGTGGCATGGTGCACAGCAAAGGCTGTGGATCCACTCTCTGTCCCCTTCCAGAGGTTCTCCTCTTCCTTCTGTCTCTTGCCCAGCAGGGCTCTGCTCTGGGCACTCTCAAGGGCTACCTCTCAGCCATTTCAGCCTTCTCTTTTCAAGTCCCCTGTTGTTAATAGATTCTTGAAAAGCATCACACCTCCGTTTCGGCTGCTCGCCCATTCCACTCGGGCCACGACGGCTACTATTGCCCTGGTTCGGGGAGTACCTTTGCAGGACATCTGTCAGGCAGCTACGTGGGCCTCACTGCACACGTTTGCTAGGCTCTACTGCCTGGATAGCCAAGTCCGGAGAGAGGGCTTTTTCGGCCGTTCTGTTCTCCAGGACTTTCTGGTTTGAACTTGGTTCGCAGACCCACCACCGGGGTTGGTATTGCTGGGGTATCTATTCTAAGGTGAGGAATCTAACTAATGTTTTTCTTTCAGATGCATAAGTTACTTACCTTCGGTAACGATATATCTGTAAGAAACATTAGTTAGTTAGATTCCTCGCCGCCCAACCCATCCTCCTCGTTCTGCGAACAGATATCTAGGGTTAAGGACATCCCTTTCAGGACCCTAGTTTTATGGCACCAGTGTCGGTTTCTATCATGGCTCTGCGTTCCTGGCCCGGAAAGCTATGTACAGAACTGACGGCAGCGCGCAAGTTCGGCGTCTAAGTACTCCGACGACGTCATCCCGGTGATCAGGACGCCGACGACGGACGCAGAGCCACAGACGACACCTAGCGACCCGCAGGGGTACTGCTGACGAAAACTTTCCAGGTCCAGTCTGACGCCTGGGGATATTCTAAGGTGAGGAATCTAACTAACTAATGTTTCTTACAGATATATCGTTACCGAAGGTAAGTAACTTATGCGTTTAGCACAATATTCGACCAAGCAAGCACAAAAGAGAGAGACTAGCAACATGTTACCTTCAGATGTAGCTTGTCGCACAGGGTAATTAGGTGTTGGGTGGGAAGGTGCAGGGAGGAGGGTGAGAGGGAGAATATACTGGGGAAAAGTAAGTAAGTTTTATCTAAATAATACAGTGGAATAGCAACTATTAAACTAAACATAAATACTGATAGTTATAACAGTTAAAAAAGAATGGTTTATTGGCCTGGGTTAAAAGAAATATTATAATGAACTATTTAGGATACAGCTAGACAGAACTGCTGCAAGAAATAAACTTCATAGGTAAATAAAATAATGTTCTGAACTAACATTAGTGGGTTCAAAAGGCTGTACTATGAAATGCAAGAGCTGCTGGCAGGTAAGTGGCTATAGTGCTCAGTAAAGGTCCGTGGATAATAGTGACTATAGAACTTAAAGATGAATCCGGTGGATGGGTTATCTTAACAAATATAGGTCGGAAAATTATTTCAGAGTGTAGCTTCAATGGACATATCAAAGTTGATTTGCACACTTTAGAAGAATTAGTGTTTTGGCCACGTTTATAGGTGTGGGAGATCCATTCCATTTATAGTTGTGGCAGAGTTCAATGTCATCTCAAGGCCTGTAGACATAATAAGCAAATTCACAAATAGTTTGCGACACCCTCGTGTGCAGGCAGCCAAAATGTTGCTTCAAGAAAGTTTGGGCTAAAGGATTTTGGGTAGGATATTTTCCCAAAATGCCAGGAGTATACTTACTGTTGTCTGAATAATTAAAACACTGCTCAATTGGACTATTTCCTCTGCTCAACTGATTTAAAAAACCTAGCACAGACATTTACACCTTTTGTTTTTTCAGGTAATGCCCCTGTTAGTTTAATATGTCTTCTATAAACGCAGGCGAACGAGATAAAAAGACACAATTGGCGAGCCAACCTCTCTTTTCTCCTGGAATTTGTAAAGCACTGCCTATCCCACCCAAAATAATCTTACGGTCTAATCTAAAACCTGCAATGATTAGCAGTGTATGGGATTGTTTCAAAGCCTTCCTGAGATGCTTAAGGGTTTCTAAAAGAAGTCAGAGAAGACACTGAATGCACCGGTGTATCTCAACAATGAAACACAATTCAAATGAACCACCACTTTAATTATCTCAGACCCTACTCAAGATAATATTAAATTAGTGGAGGATACCAGGTTAAGAATTAAGAACTACTGCACCCAGAAAGAAAAAAAGTATATCAACATTCAGTTGAGTAAAATAATAAGGTTGGGAAATTCTTAGCTTGGAAATTAAGGCCACAGCAAGCAAATAACTTTATTTTAAAATCTGTGATGAAGAAACTGGCAATTTGAAAGAAGACCAGGGCAAAGTGACTAATATGTTTGGCATTTCTGTATGAAACCTGCCTGTATTGGGATACTTTAATCCCTAAACCAAAGACAGCTTTATTTAGCAGTCTAAAGGTTTGCCCAAACAAAAGAAAAAGAACCTTCAAACCTATTAAGCATGAGGAAATCCAGGAAACAGTTAAATCCATTTCTATTGGGAAAGCACCTGGGCTAGATGGCCTGTTGGTTGAATTTATAAATCCCTATTATAGGAGATAAATTTCCCTCGTTATATATTATTTAATAAATTTCTTCAGGAAGGGGAAATTCCTCTGTCTTTTAAAATGGGCAGTTTAATTAACGTTCTTTAACTTGCTAAGATAGCATTAAGATGCAACTCTTATCACCTGATGATATTATTGAATGTGCATTATAAAATCTTCATGAAATAATAATAATTGGTGGAGACTGCTCAAATAATCATAGATCCAGTCAGGTAGGATTCATTCTGGTTAGATTCTTAGCTCATAATGCTATCTCTGGTAGGGCATAGATTATGCTAGCAAAATGAATTCTCCATTAGCTGTCTGGTTTCTATGTGTCACATAATCCTTCAATGTGCTGAACTCTGCATTTGTTCCTTAGCTGTTCAACAGCTTAATCTATTTTTTTAAATCAAGGCTCTAAAGATTAGTTAATAAAGGATGGATTAGTGGCGGGGGAAATCCAGATCAATAGAGGGACTGGGCAAAGCTGCCCATTATTACCGCTTCTATGTGGAGAAGTGTGGCTCAGGGGTTAGAGGCGGCAGACCTGGAGCTAGAGTTCGGCCCGGGACCAGGGTTCAATTCCCCGCCTCGGCGGGTCTTGGGCTCAAAAAATTCCACGGACTCGTTAATTCTCGCTCCGGTGCCTTCTCGACTCACGGGTTCACACTCTGCGACTCTGGGCAATAGCTTGCTTAATCTCCACAACGGCCCCTCGCGGTGGGATGCCTGACTTTCACCTTGTGGATACCCTGCCAGGGTTATCTCACAGGGGAATACCAGGACGGGTTCCCTAAGCAAGCGCTGAGATGCCCCAGGGTAAGTCGTGCGCTATATAAGTCTCATTCATTTCATCATTTCATATGTGCCATGTTTACTAAACCCCTGTCTAGACACATTTGTAATAATCAATCAATTAAACCTACTGCTGAAGTGCAAATCACTTAAAATACCTGACTATACACAGACAATATAACACCTATTCCTAACCCCCTACAAAAGCATTATCAGCCTGGTATTTGATACTATTGACAGGTTTTTTTCAGATTTCAGTTTATAAAAATTAACCCTATAAAGACAGAAGCTCTATTGGTAGACTATAATGTTACAGATCTGCCCTGTGAATTCAAAGGTGTGATAACTTAATGCCCCATTAGATCTCTCATATACAGGTTTCCTCATCTTCATACTACAGTTTTCATTTACATTATGACTTATTAAGCAACAAAATTAAACACAATTTTGGCTTAATGTCTCATATGTCATAGTAGGACGAGTCAATATAATTACAATGATCATCTTGCCGCAATGTTTATTTATTTTCCGGACACACTCTTGCTATTTAAAGTAATTTTTCTTTATTTAAAAATACTATCTGATAAAGTAATTTGTATTGGGGTAAAAAAGCCACAGGGAGGCTAAGAAAAACTTAGTTTACCATTAGAGAAGAGCCGGTGAGCTCCCCCAGACCTTGAATTATGCTACCTTTCTGTCTCCTCCTGCAAATTAACAATTTAATGCAATATACTTAAAAGAAATGACGAGCCTGGGTTGACGGGATATCTTTGTAGATTGTTTTAAAAGAAATTAAAGGACATCAAATTTCAAGTTAATGAAAACTTGTCAGGTTTATGCACATTGGATATGATGCATTAAAATTGTGAATAATCAGGAATGCCTTTTAATATGGTCAATCCAAACTTTGCCAGGTTTTTGGCAAGCCCTCCATATGGTTTTGGGAATTTTACCAAATGTTGAATAGGGGAAGCTTTCTTTCTATGTGACTGGTGGCTGTGTGATGGGCTCTATGGCTGAGTGACTGGGTGTGTAAGTGGATGTATGGGTAAGACATTGGCTGTCTGGGTGTATGGGTAACTGAGTGGGTGTTTGAGTGGCTGTTTTGCACAGTAAGTATTTGTGTGAGTGGCTGTATAGATGAGTGAGTGGGCATGTGAGTGATTGTATGGTGTGAAATGGTATATAAGTGGTTTTGTGGATGAATGAATGGATGTGTGAGTGGATGTATAGGTGTGTGAGTACCTTTGTTAGTAGCTGGATGGGTGATTGAGTGGCTCTGTGAGTGGCTGTATGGGTGAATGCGTGTGTGTGTGTGAGTGGCTGTATGGGTTTGTGTCAGTAGTTGTATGAATATGTGAATAGGTATGTGAGTGGTTGTGTGGGTGTGTAACTGGGTGTATAAGAGGTTGTATGGAGGTATGAGTGGATGTATGAGCGGTTCTGTGGATGATGTCATCAGTGATGTCATTTGAGATGTCATCAGTGATGTCACTGAACATGTCTTGAGTGATGTAATATGTGAGGTTATAAGCAGTGCATTGCTGGGGTGTAAGTTATAGTAAGATCAGGTAACAATAACTGATGAATTTCAGTGGTTTTATACGAGTGAAATCTGAGCCTAACTATAACGTCCCTGTAACCTTTGTTTTTTTTCATTGAATTTCTGAGGTATTTTAAATTCTATTTCCTAACTTAAACGTCCCTGTAACCTTTGTTTTTTTACAATGAATTGCAACGTTATTTAACATTTTATTTCTTAACTATAACCTGTAACCTTGGAGAGGGTGTGTGTCAGTGGCTGTATAGGTAGATGAGTGGATGTGTGAGAGGCTGTATGGGTCTCTGAGTAGGTGTGTTAGTGACTGTATGGTCTGTGAGTGGGTGTGTGAGTGACTGTATGGGTGTGTATATGGATTTGTAAGTGGGCGTAGGAGTGCCTGTGGGGATCTGTGATTGGGTGCTTGAATGTCTGAGTGGGTCTGTGTGTGAGAGCATGAGTGTCTGAGTGCTCTGTGACTGGATGCTTGAGTGTCTAAGTAGGTCTGTGATTGGGTGCATGAGTGGTTGAGTAAGTCTGCTGGTGAGTCGCTGACTGGGTCTGTGAGTGGGTGCATTACTGTCTTTGAAGGTCTTTGAATGGATGGAAGAGTCTGTGAGTGGATGCATGAGTGTCTGAGTGGGTCTGTGAGTGGTTGTGTGAGTCTCTGAGTGGTTCTGTGAGTGGGTGAGTAAGTGTGAGTGGGTCAGCCAGTGGGTGTGTGAGTCTCTCAATGGATCTGTGAGTGGATGCATAAGTCTCTAAGTGGGTCTGTGAATGGGACCATGAGTATCTGAGTGGGTCTGTGAATGGGTGGATGAGTGTTTGAAGGGTCTGTAAGAGCCTGTAAGAGTCTGAGTGGGTGTGTGTGTGTCTGAGTGGATCTGTGAATGTGTTCATGTGTCTCAGTGGGTCTGTTAGTGGGTGAATGAGTGCTTGAATGGATCTGCGAGTGGGTGCATGAGTGTCTGAGTGTGTGTGTAGTTGCATGATTCTCTGAGTGGATCTGTGAGTGGGTCTGTCGGTGGGTGTATGAATGGGTCCGTCAGTGGGTGTGTGGTAAAATAAAAGTAGGGGTGCACACGGAAGCCGGTCCACATGCATGCTCCCCCTGTGAAGGTCATCTTGTCCAGCTTGCCGGCAGTCCGTTACCCTCTGCTGCCTTCGGTTTTGTGCCTCCTCCGCTCGTTTGCGGCTCATTTTTCTGCCACTTCTCTCTTCGCTCCTGCCCTCTATTTTGCCTCTTTCTTCTCATTCTGCCTGTTATTTTGCCTCTTTCTGCTCGCTCCTGACCTTTATTCTTCCACTCGCTAGTTTCTGACCTCTATTTTGCCTCTTGCTACTCATTTTTTACACCTATTTTGCCTCTTTCTGCTTTTTCTGCCTGTTATTTTGCCTCTTTCTGCCATCGCCTGACCTTTATTTTTCTTGTTTCTGCTTGTTTTTGACCTTTATTCTGCCTCTTTCTGCTCGTTTCTGACCTTTATTTTGCCTCTTTCTACTTGTTTCTGACCATTATTCTGCCTCTTGCTGCTCGTTTCCGACCTCTATTTTGCCTCTTTCTGCTCCCTTCTGACCATTATTATGCCTCTTTCTGCTTGTTGCGGACCTTTATTTTGCATCTTTGTGCTCGTTGCTGATCTTTATTCTACCTCTTTCTGTTCGTTGCTGACCTTTCTACACTCTTTCTACTAATTTCTCACATTTATCTTGCCTCCATCTGCTCCTTGCTGACCATTATTCTGCCTCTTTCTCACCTTTATCCTACCTTTCTGCTTCTTTCCGACCTTTAGTCTGCCTCTTTCTTCTCATTTCTGACCTTTATTCTGTCTTTCTGCCTGTTTTTCATTTTTATTTTGCCTCTTTTTGCTCATTTCTAACCTTTATCTTGCCTTGTTACTGACCTTTATTCTGCCTCTTTCTGCTAGTTTCTGACCTTTTATTTTACATTTCTACTCATTGCCGACCGTTATTGTGCCTCTTTTTGCTAGTTTCTCTCCTTTATTCTGCCTCTTGATGCTCATTTCTCACCTTTATTCTGCCTCTTTTTGCTTGTTTCTGACCTTTAATCAGGCTCTATCTGCCATTTTCTGACCTTTTTTCTGTCTTCCGCGAATTTCTCACCTTTATTTTACCTCTCCCTGCTCATTTCGGACCTTTCTGCTCATTTTTCATCTTTACTTTGCCTTTCCAGCTCCTTGATACCTTTGGGTATAGTGCGCTCTACAAGTACTATCCTATCCTTTTGTCCTCATTTCTTACCTTTATTCTGCCTCTTTCTTCTCCCTTCTGACCTTTATTCTGCCTCTTTCTGCTTGTTTCTGACCTTTATACTGCCTCTTACTGCTCGTTTCTGACCTCTATATTGCATCCATCTGCTCATTTCTGACCTTCACTTTGCCTCTTTCTGCTTCCTTCAGACCTTTATTCTCCCTCTTTCTGCTCTTTTCTCACCTTTATTTTGCTTCTTTCTGCTCGTTGCTGACCTCTATTTTGCATCTTTCTGCTAATTTCTCATCTTTATTCTGCCTCTGTCTGATGTTTGCTGGCCTCTGTTCTGCCTCTTTCTCACCTTTATCTTACCCCTAATTTCTGACCTTCATTCTACCTCTTTCTGCTTGTTTTTGACCTTTATACAGCCTCTTGCCGCTCGCTCACCTTTATTTTGCCTCTTCCTTTTCATTTCTGACCTCTAATTTGCCTTTCTGCTAGTTTTTCATCTTTACTTTGCCTCTTTCTGTTCGTTATTGACCTTTATCTTGCCCTGTTGCTGACCTTTATTCTGCTAATTTCTGCTCTTTTCTGACCTCTATTCTGCCTTTCTGTTTGTTTCTCTCCCTTATCTTGCCTCTTCCTGCTAGTTGCTGACCTTTATTGTGCCTCTTTTTGCTCGTTTCTTACCTTTATTGTGCCTCTTGCTGCTCGTTTCTCGCCTTTATTCTGCCTCTTTCTGCTAGTTTCTGACCTTTATGCTGCCTCTTTCTTCTCGTTTCTCACCCGTATCTTGCCTCTTTCTGCTCATTGCTGATCTTTATTCTGCCTCTTTCTTGTTGTTTCTCACCTTTTTACCTAGCTCTTTCTGCTCTTTTCCGACCTTAATTCTTCCTCTTTCTGCTCCCTTCTGACCTTCCCCCGGGACCGAGGGGGTAGCCTCAAGGCCCCTGCCATCCCAGCCCGCTCCCTGACTCCTGCGGGAGCCAGCATTGCTGCTGATCGCAAGGAGCTGCTGGAAATGTAGCTCCCTGAGTGTAGGAGTAATACTTTCCTCTCTTCTCCTGCCCCCATGTCTGCGGGCAGGGAAAGAGATTAAACCTCCACTTCCAGTGGGCAGGAGCACTTCGACAGCTCCTGCCCGCCTGAACCGAAGTGTTTGCTTTTGCTTGGTGGGAGCTGTCTTAGCTCCCAACAAGCAAAAGCAAACAGCTGTGTCCCGGGTGTGGGCACCTCTGGACATAGCAGGAGCCAGCCCTGATAGGTGGCAGTCCCTAGGGCCAATAAGGCTGCAGGAGGGGGACTGCGCAACCCAACTCCTTCCCTTTTCCCTGGCCGGCTCCTGGGTGGTGTTGGTCTCAGGGACGAATATGGCCCGGGAGGGGGGCAGTGTAGCCCCCTCTCCCATATGTATTTTACTTGCTGCCCGGCGATGTGAGGGTCTCCGGGGCCCGTGATCCATGGGGCTCTAAAGATCTGTGCTGCCCCCTCCAATATGTAGGATGGGGGTCCCCGGGGCTCTGAGAGCCTTAGGAGAGGGACCCCGTATGCCCCCCTGTTTTTTTTATAAATGCCCCCGGGAACTGGCTCATCCGGGGGCTGCATGAAAAACTAGTGTGGGAGTTTTACTGCGGTATTGCAGCTCTGTCGCGTTCCTGCTGGAAACAAATTTTAAAAAGTGGTATTTCGCCCTGTTAAGGAAAAAGGGGGACCCCAGCACCACAGTTAGGGGGTCAGGATATTCCTCCCTGGCTGGCAGGAATTCATGAAAAACTGTAAAAACCTGAGAGTCTAAAGAGAACTAAATGTGTTCATGCAGGTGAAACAACCACCATCCGGTACTAGGTAGCAGTGGGAGAATCCCTGTAGGTTATTAAGCTGAAGTGTAGTAAACCAACGCACATAGTCACCAGCAACGGTAGATGTATCCCCATAAAGATGGATTCCCATCTAAGTCTTTGTATGATCAATTTTATCATTTGGTCATCCAAGGTAGGGATGGTAAATCTCTAGATCATTGAGACATAATCCAAACCCTCCATGAGGGATAACCCTCTAGAGTTGCTCGAAGACCATATGTTTGAACAGAAATGGGGAACTAGTGCAGTGCAAAAGAAGGGTGAGTGAGAATAAAATGAATAGAAAAAGGCAGCGAAACAACTTTAATAGCTGCCAGTGTCTTTCAGATTAAAACCAAGAACAGCTCAATTATAGCAGTTCTAACAAATAGCTGCTGAGGGGCCGACATGTTTCAGCCAAACGGGTATAAACTCCTAAGGCTTTCTTCAGGGCCTCTGTTCTAAATAGGTCTTGCGACTGCAAACTGTGATAAACAAGATTATACAAGCTTAAAGTGAAAAAAAACATAAAGGATATAAACAGCTATTCCTCCATGTTACTTGGTGTATTGTTCACCTAAATTAACAGGGGATAGGACCTCACCTCAACTGGACCAGGCTCAGGATGGAGGAGGCCACACGCTCTCCGTCGTTGCCTCGAGACTGAATCCGAGTCTGGCAGGAATTCATACCCGGACAACGTCGGGACGGGCTGCTAGTATATTTATATAAATATATATATTTTTTTTAATATGTCAAAAACTACTGAGCAGATTTGTATAAAATAACAAAAAGGGTTCCTACTGGACCAAAAGCTACCTTTCTGCAACATTTGGTGTAATTCCGTATACTGGTTCAAGGCTGTAGTCATTTCTAAAAATCTCTATGTAACTTACCATAGGAAAATACTTTTTTTGCCCCCCCCCCCTTTTTTTGTCAGCCCCCGCTTGACGCATTGCCCCGAAATGCTCCATGCCTAACCAGAATCACTTGATTCCTCATGCCCCCAAGAAAACAGAACGCATACCCTGTGTCACTACATTTGGGACCCAAAGCAATCAAATTGTAAAGATTGTTAAACGCCATTGGCCTTTGATACAAGCTGTGGGAATTTCTAAGGAACAGCCCCTTTTTGCTTTTATTTATTTATTTATTTATTTTTTAATTGAAATCCAGGGGTTCATAAAGCGACACACTATTACATTCATCATAACATAACATTGCTACAAGCAAATCAAGGCTCAAAAGAAAGAAACAAGACACAAAGAAAAGAGAAAAAAAAAGAAAAAAACACATGGCTCTACAAACACAAAAAGATAGCATAAGTCAATCCTAGATGCAGAAACTCTATGCTTCCATATAAGTCATAACGGCCATCCAGATCTGACACCCCAAGTTCCTCCTGCGTCTGCCTTTCAGAGCATATAGGCTATATTCCATATTAAAAACTGATAAGAATCTTGCCCTCCAGGCTTCAAACGAAGGGGGGGGTCCTTTTGCAACCACATTGATGCCATGCATAGCCTTGCGACCGCAGTGGCAAGAAAAATCAAATATATCGATTGAGTAGGTAAGTTATCCACTGCTGATCTGTTTTCCACCCCCAACAGGACCTGAGTAGCAGATAATCGTATAGATATACCCAGTATTTCAGTTAGAAACTGCTCTATGTGACCAATGAGCGTGTTTAAATGCCTACATGAGTAAACAAGCATTGGAAATGCAATAGTTCTCGCATTAGAAAAGTTGGAGCTATTGGTCTTGTAAATGTAATAATTTTTTAAGTTATGTTTATGTTTTTATAATAGCAAATGTATTATTTTGTTATTGTAAATGCCAATATTTATAGAATTTGCAAATGTGACACCTATAGCATTATTTAACATCTTTTTGTGACATTTGTAATAAAGCTTGAAACATTGAAAGAACATATTTGAACAAGTGGTGTTGTGGTGGTGCTGAGTGATAATGTGGTGGTGCTGGGTGATGCTGTGGTGGTGCTGAGTGGTGCTGTGGTGCTGCTGAGTGGTGCTGTGGTGGTGCTGAGTGATGCTGTGGTGGTGCTGAGTGGTGCTGTGGTGCTGCTTAGTGATAATGTGGTGATGCTGAGTGATAATGTGGTGGTGCTGTGGTGGTGCTGAGTGATGCTGGGGTTGCACTTAGTGATGCTGTGTTGGTGCTGAGTGGTGCTGTGGTGGTGCTGAGTGATGCTGTGGTGGTGCTGAGTGATGCTGTGGTTGTGCTGAGTGATGCTGTGGTTGCGCTTAGTGATGCTGTGGTGGTGCTGAGTGGTGCTGAGTGATGCTGAGGTTGCGCTGAGTGATGCTGTGGTGGTGCTGAGTGGTGCTGTGGTGGTGCTGAGTGGTGCTGTGGTAGTGCTGAGTGATGCTGTGGTGGTGCTGAGTGATGCTGGGGTTGTGCTGAGTGATGCTGTGCTGGTGGTGAGTGATGCTGTGCTGGTGCTGAGTGGTGCTGGGGTGGCGCTGAGTGATGCTGTGGTGGTGCTGAGTGGTGCTGTGGTGGTGCTGAGTGGTGCTGTGGTGGTGCTGAGTGATGCTGTGGTTGTGCTGAGTGATCCTGTGGTTCTGCTGAGTGATGATGTGATGATGCAGAGGGCAGAAAGGCACAAAAACGAGTCTAACAGAGGGCAGAAGGGCAGAAAAACAAGGGGAAAAGCAAGTCTAACAGAGGGCAGAAGGGCACAAAAAACGAGTCTAACAGGGGGCAGAAAGGCACAAAAAACGAGTCTAACAGAGGGCATGGAAATTCAATGAGGACTTTCCAGGTGGCATATGGACTCATAAGTACAGCAAACAGAAAGTTAACAACACAAAAGGGTTCCAGGGACCAGAACTCACAATATGGCATGAATGAGATACAAAAGTAGAGAAAAAGCACCCAACCACTTTGATGAAAGCAAATAGAGTATATGAATTAAATACACACCGGACATACAAATGGGAGGAATAGAAGTAAGAAAGCAAGCCCAAGTGAAGTATGTTTGTCTTGAAAGGTTAAGGGAATGGACATAATTGTGATCCTTGTCCGCTGCCAAATTGCATGTTTCATGGATGGGCTTGACTATGAGCACACAAGCGAATCGACAAGCAAACTGGATCACCCCCATGTCAACAGCCAGGTTAATAGGAAAAATGAATACTCTACTCAGAAGCCAGCATTGTAGGGCTAAAATAGAATCCCTGGCAAGGTGCGCAGTGATTTAAGCAGATGGTAAAAAGACAAGCAAGTGTAAGTACAGGCTGATATCAGCTGGTAAATCCCTAGATGTTAATTACTCTTGCGTGCTGCTACTAGAGAACATGCTCGTTGCTGTGGATGTCTGGTAACATGTCATCTGATGTTTGCAAGGCAAGCGTGGAGGCATAGAGAGAGGCTTTACACAAGGAGAGCCCTTGCCCCCATTAAAAGGTGCGGGATTCACAGGAATCCAGCCATGGCAAGGTGCCTGAACAATATGACGGGGGCATAATGCCACATGCTCTGAGTTGCATTAAACAAATCAATGAATTCTGTGACTTGCAGTTTTTGTTCGCTTAAATTGAACCAACTTAACTAAGAAACATTATAACAATGATTTATACAAAAGGCAAGCGCTGCAACCGATGTCTTACGAACAACGAGTGATTTGATAATGCAGAACAAGGAATTATTTTAGTATCCAGTCAGGAGGGGGGTCATTTCAAACGAGCAAAGCCGAGAGGTTTGGCTTTTGTTGAAGAGATTGGTACAGAGCAAACGTGTAGAACGGATACAATTTGGGAACATTTTTACTTTATATCCTTAATGTAGTAAATTGCAGAATACGAGAAGCAGTGTACGTAAAACGGTGTAAATATTTTAAAGAAACGTTAAGGTCAAAGATGCACGGCATGGATTTCGGGAACGAACTTCTCTATGTTCATCCTTCATTACTGACATGGACATATTATTGGACAACCAAGAAACAGCCTTGAGAACAAGCGTTCATGTGAAGCAGGGGAGGGGGGGGGGCAGAAATGCGAGACAGAAAGTACCGCTGGGCGGCCGTGGGCAGTGAATAATTAGGGGAGGAGAAATGCCCGAGGCCGAGCGAGCGCATGCTGGGGGAAGCTTCAGAAGCCAGTGGGAGGGAGGCTGATTTGCTTGATGTGGACGCAGATGGTGCCTGTGGGGCGAAAAGCGCGTGCATACAGCACACAGAAAGTTAACAACACAAAAGGGTTCCAGGGACCAGAACTCACAATATGGCACAAATGAGATACAAAAGTAGAGAAAAAGCACCCAACCACTTTGATGAAAGCAAACAGAGTATATGAATTAAATACACACAGGACATACAAATGGGAGGAATAGAAGTAAGAAAGCAAGCCCAAGTGAAGTATGTTTGTCTTGAAAGGTTAAGGGAATGGACAGATTTGTGATCCTAGTCCGCTGCCAAATTGCATGTTTCGTGGATGGGCTTGACTATGAGCACACAAGCGAATCGACAAGCAAAGCGGATCACCCCCATGACAATAGCAAGGTTAATAGGAACAAGTTAAAAAAAATATTAGGAGAAACACGAGACACGGCCTGGCGGCCGTGAAAGTGAAAGTTGGGAGGGGGGAGGAGAAACGCGAAGTGAAGTGAATAATTAGGGGAGGAGAAATGCCTGCCTGAGGCTGAGCGCACGCTGAGGGAGGCGCGCGCTGGACAGGGAGAGGGTGGGAGGACTTAAAGTGAAGAGCCAATGAAAGAACTTAAAAAAAGTGCATGTGGCGAGAATGCGCGTCCTTGTGTTCACGTGAACTGCATGAAATCGACTGATGGTTAAGCCCCAATATCTCTCACAAGCTCAATGCGCATGCGCATTGATAGGCGAGACCTAAAAATATGTACAATATCAGCAGCTTCAGTCCCACACCGAAAGCACTTACCCCCATTAACACTCCCCCACTTCGATATTTTAGCGGGTGTATAATATAGGTTGAAAATTGTCTTGAAATGTTGGGTACATAAGTTTGCAGTCTCCAATTGTGTACCCTGGCACCCCAATCGATTATCCCATTTATAGTTTTGAGCTTCTAGATCACTATCCAGTGTGTTGAGCAGTAGAGTGTATAGTGTGCCAATCCGTACTTTTTTAGCAACTGCTTCTACAATAGGATTAACTTGAATTTTCCATCGGGCTTTTAGGAAATAGTCACGCAATTGTAGGTATTTAAAAAAATCCGCCCGAGGCAGATGAAATTGATCCTTTAGTTGATCAAAAGACTTCATAGCATCATCTAAGAATAAATCCCCAACTACGTGCACCCCTTTGTCCCTCCATCTACTCACCACCCGGTCCCAAAACACTACTGGAAAAATAGTAGTTGCCGTTAGTGGAGTATGCCAGGATACTTTATCCATACCATATCTTTTTTTAACAGCAGTCCATACTTTGTACGCAGCAATCAGAACCTTAAATCGGGTGCGCTTGTAATAATTCCAATCCACATTAATAAACAAACAATTTTTTGCCTCACTGCCCAAGAGCCTTTGATAAATTGCAGGGGATTCAGCCCTAGTAGTTGGTTCAGAACCAGTCAAAATTATGTTCATATGCTGCATCATACATGCAAAATAATACAACGTGAAGTCTGGGACGGAACAACCCCCTTGTGCCCTAGGTAACCCTTTTTACTTTTAAACGGGGCAAAAAATATGCAGGACCATTTAGTTTGGGCTTCTCTGCCTGCTAAATCGTCATCAGATTTGACTACACTTTGGGGCCTTAATAGAATTGTGGGTCACTATCGTTGTGGCAAGTGTCTGATGTGTGACTCAACTGTAAACACCAAACAGTTTGTACATGACAATGTGAAAATTGACTTGAAAGACCACACTAACTGTAATTATCAAAATGGGGTGTACGCTATTTGGTGCCCATGTGGTCTAATTTACATTGGTCAGACTACCCAGCGGGTAAAAAGTCGACTTTCCCAACACAAAAGTTGTATCTGCTGCAAAAATGAACATGCACCTCTGGTTTCTCATTTTTTGGAGCATAACCATGCTCCTTCTGACCTGCTTTGGCAGGTCATTGAATAAATTAAATGTCCGAGTAGGGGCGGAGACCCAGCGCGGATACTCGATCAAGCAGAATGCAGATGGATATTCCGTTGTGACAGCATCAATCAGGGATTAAATAGCCTTGAGGAATGTACGGCTGTACTTTTTCATTAGAGCTATTCTCACGATTACACAACAGTAAACTGAAATATCTACACTGTCCTCTTATTCTCAATATACAGAATATAGGGGCTTGTAGATGTTACTCCAGGACATTGCAAAGTTGGGCTGTGGTTGTCTTACAATAAATGGTAGACAATTTAGATGATTGTGTCTTTTTGAATGAAAGATACAGCATTCTATATATGATTTATGAACATGTTCTGGTATATTTGACTGATTTTCACTGACATTGATAGTGATTTGTAAATTGTAATTTTAAAAGATACCTTATTTGGAGGATTATGATGTGGGGACATTTCACTCCGATATTTGTAAAGAAAGAAAATTGTTATTTAAATGGTGAACGACTGTTTTTCATGTGAGAAATTAAGTTATTATTCTTGCTAGGTTAACATGTCCACATTATGAACACTATGGTTAACATGAGATTATGAGTGAACGCTAATCTTAATGACAAGGAAGCCACAAATTACAGTTATGAAATCTGCTTAATTTATATTGTGTAAATACACTATGCTTTTGTAGATTTATTTTCTTGATTCTACATATGTAAAGTCTATTTCTTTTGTATTTATGATTCCTTTAATGTAGCCTATAAGGAAAGCAAGGCGAAATCGTGCTGGGAGTCTGTTTTCTCTTTCTCTCTATTTTCTGACCGCTCTAAGATGGCCGCCGTTATCGGGCCACTCCGGCTCTTTCAATTTCACTTTTACTTAACAAATACCATTAGATGCGTTTTCCTCATTTTCTATTTAGTCAACGGTCGAATGTCCACTGAGTCAGGAAGATTAAATCGCTATCGTTTTTGGCCGCCGATATTTCCTTTGAGGTGGAGACTTGTCCGCTTTCCATGCTCACGGCTGGTTAGGTTTAAAAGCCATGTGTGGTATTGGCGTCTACATGCTGATGTCTTCTTCAGAATTCGAGATCGCGGAACACACGCCTTGAAGTGAGTGGACAGTTTAATGTACAACTGGCGTTGGGACTAACTTTTGATTAAGGACATTCATTTTCTCTTGGTATTATACATCCCGATACCGCGGGTTTTCAATTGGGTGATTCCGGTACCTTGGCTGCCGAATCAGTTAACTCAAACTATTGTCGGTTTCCCTAAACATGGAGGCTTTGTCGTAGGGTCTCCTTCAGATTTACCTAATGCGGTTATTTTTATGTTATTAGGGCCCTTTATGAATTTTTGTGACATGGTTGTTGATAGATTATTAGCCTTTTCCCTTTTGCGGGACAACTTCATTGAGTCCCACTTAGCTTTCGATTTGTGAAAGCACGTGCATTGACACATTAGTCTTTTCTAATGTGGGAATTAGGCCCTTCTATTTTGCACCAGCATTTATCTATCGAGCAGTTCAGTATCCTAAAGGCTGTTGATGAATTTCATTTAAGTCTTTATTGGTTTACTATTCATTTTTTTACTTGCAGCTTATGAAATTTTTCTGCAATTTTGGATGTGTACATTTGACTGTTTGATGATCGTGTGCCATAGTTACTGGTCCTTAATTTTCTTATCAAATCAAAATTGGAGGTACGCTTATAGCGGCTCATCTGGAATTTTCCAGGTATGGATTTCTCTAGCCATAAAATAGCCGTTATGGCAGCTGAGTATATTTTAGCCCATTTATTTCTTATAAAATCATCTGTCCACTCACCAGTGGAATCAGATACTTAATATGCTGCACCTTTTTATAGATCTCCCTGTTGGAAGTTTTCTGGCACAATAGGTGAAGATTCATTCCATGTCTAGCAAGACCGTTAAGGTTCTTATTCCTTTTAATTCTTTCCTTCTCTTGATTCACAATTATATTATCTGCACAATGGGATCTATTCTTTATGGAATGTGGCTCTACATCTTTCTTTTTATTTCTTCATGATCCTTTTGACACTTTTCCTAAATTCTTTCTTGCACGTATTCGGTGTAGGAAAGCCTGCTTATGTTAATTGCCCTTGTCACTATAATGTCCTCTGTTTAAAACCTTTGTACATATCATTATATTTTTTTAGATAATTTATCAAGTGGTCGCTTTCGCTCCATCAAGTGGTCGCTTTCGCTCCTCAAGTTAATTTGTCCTGATGATGACCCTCAAAGGAATTTTGGGTTGAAACGCCGTCGACGCACTGCACATGGCAAAAATCAGAGACCATATTATTCTCCAACTGTGTATTGTGTTTTTTGTGATTTGTTTATTAGTCTCTGCCATTGTTTTTTGATTTCATATATGTTGATGTTTTTTGTATTAATCGTGAGTGTAATTTTTTGAGCAACCTTGTGGCTTCAGTTCACTTTATTAAAAAGTATTTGAGTACTTACCTATATATTGTTTTTTTGTGAGATTGTGGCACTCATAGGCTTTTCGTTTTTTTCTCTTTGGTGGTTTTTTACCCCCTCCTTTTTTAGTTAAGTATAATAATATAGCTCAAGAACCTTGTTTGGAGTATATTGTTTGTTATCCCTGGTTCTTGTTCTAGGGTCGCCGTTGTGGTCAATTACTTAACCAGATTTACTGGCACACTTTTTTGGGAAAATGTTGTGATAATTTGTCAACCAGCGCCATTATATAGGCAAGTCAGAAAAGGCTTTTCTTATGGAAACATGGTCCTAATGATAACTACCGACTGGCGATAAAATTAAAGGTACTCCGGATGTAGTGACTCTCAATGTTGTGGCTTTGATGTATTGACTCCCTATGTATTTACCTGCAATGTGATGGCCTACTTGTTACGTTGTCTACCCAAGAGTTTTATTTCAAATGATGGAGAAGCACTGTATGTTGTAATGTATTGGAGAGACCTCATCTACTACACGAGACAGCTTTTGCAGCCTTTTTGCAAAACCGGACACTTTGTTGTTGCTCAAGCCAGGAAAGGGGTGAAGAATGATACATATTTGATTGAATGAAACATTACAATCTAACTCATATTCTGAATGTCTAAAATATATGCTAATGTAGAAAAAGTGAATTTATGTGTATTAATTGGCGAATTTGTGCTAATATATTAATCCTGCAGTGGAAATAAATCTTTCCAATCTTGACATTTTGCCTGAAATGTAAATTGATATTTGTTTTTTTACAGATATTATTCTGCTCTGAAAACTATGGAACAATTAGAAAATATTTACCTTCCCAAAACGGACCAGTATCGCTTTTGCCAAATAATGGTTGAGAATCTTCCAAAACTACGAGAGGAAATAAAGGAAATTTCAATGTCGGATCTTAAGGACTTTTTGGAAAGCATTCGAAAGCATTCCGACAAAATAGGTGAAACTGCTATGAAACAGGTGACGACACATGAATGACTATATACTTGAGTGCAGATTAATGTTGCGCAAATACAGTAAAGTAGCTGAAAACATATCCAATCTGTATGAAAAGGGGATATTCTTTACAAAACCACATTCAAACCATCTTATTATCTTACTAAATCTTTTTAGTAAAGAAAGAATTCAATAAAGGGAAAATGACATCATCTGTTATACAATGTGTAGTTAGTTGTATTGATTTTTAAACCCCAGTAAAGCACTCATCTCACTTTTCATTTGAGTAAATATTATTTAATTTTCGTTGCAAAAACACCTGCTAGTCTGTTTCCTTGTGACTAAATATTGTAATAAAAGATAAGCACATCTCACACATTAAACCTGGCTTGTCAACACTTCAACAGTAGCATGATAGAGGCTTTAACCACATTCACGGTCTCCTGCACTACATCATTTTAAAGTGGTATACAAAGTGGCCGCAATAAGCCACACATTTTGCCTGTTCTTTTCTCATTATTGTTTGCCTGACTTTTTGCCCCACCAGCCATGGCGGACAAGCAGATAAATAAACTGTGGACATCCAATTGGAAAAACATTTTCAACAATCAACATAGTTTTACATTGCATCCTCTCTGTCACAGGGTGCCTAATGTAGGTCTGGAGGTACTGGATCCACGCACATTTTTTGCAATGACCACATAAAACCAAGTTGCATGTTGTGAATGTAAATAGAGGTTAGGTATTTATTCGGTTGACATGATTAAAATCTGGCAGTCAATTACCTGCCTCCCTTGAACTAAGGTGAACACACATGTTCTGTTAGTATTCTGTCACAAAGTCGCATTTCCGTTAGTATTAAGTACATTGAAGTTTGTATTAAAGGGAAACTCCAGGCACTTTGAACATGATGCTCCAACTCACTGTGACTTTTTTTTTATAATAACTTATGACCACAGCAGAATGACAAAACGGATTGTCACCAAAAGTGACAAGGTGCATAATGTTTTCTTTAATACTGCTCTTAAAATTCAAAAGAGAAAGCACTCTAATATTGTTGAGGCTGTAGTAATTTCTTGTCTTACTCCTGACTATTTTTAGTTAAACAACGACACTCTTCTAGTAGTAATGACTTTTAGCTTTTTAATTGTCTGACGTCTTAGACCCTAAACATGAATCTCTACCCGCATATATACTCTCTGATTCTCTGCGAAGAATTTAAATAATGTACTGAGGTAAAAACCTTTAGTTCTAATTAAAAGTTTTTTGGGAAATGGTTTGAAATTGACCATTTCCCATTAAAGTGGACATCGCTGCAAATAATTTGGACAAAGCATTTGCACTTTATATTTGTATATATATATTTACAAAGAATTTACTACGTTACTTGTTTTGCTGAACCGCAATTGGTACTTTACCGGAATGCATTATTGACTATTTAACCATATGTTTTACTATGTAACAATAACCACTAATCTTTCAGCGTCTGACAAACTTGACATGTTGATTGCATGTCACACTGAACGGTACAATTCAAAAACGATGCATATATTCTTTATTTACATTTTCATTGATGAAGGGAAGGACAGGTTCCACCCCCTTTTAAGTTACACTCTGCACTTTATCCAGTTTTGGGGTATCTTTCATAGATTCACATGCTTGAATCATTCTCTGTCGTCTAAGTGGGAGTCCCACGGTACATTTAATAAAACAGTAATTAATAACTACAATAGGCTATCATGGAGGCAACCATGTATTCAATAGCTTATCAACCTCCTTCTATAAAAATGACCACATTTAAAACATGACCAATCAGCAACCAGCACCCATTAGAACCTTCCCAAGAGAGGCTGAATCCTTCAGATTTTCACCGCACGTTGTGTGTAAGGGAGTCTCCCTGAGCCCTGCTCAGTTCTTTAACTTTTCTCAGATAAGTCTTGTTTATATATATATATGACCCTATCATCGCGCATTTTCTCCCAAAAAATGCTTCAATAACTTACACTCGGGCCTCCTCAATGAAGGATATCCTTGTTCAAAATGATCCCTTTCATCAAGCGAAAATTACCTGGCTTTCACAAAGAAGGGGTTTTTATCGATTATAGACTTGCAAAGCGTGTCAATTAGGAATCAACAAGACATCATATGAAAGTCCATTTAGTGACATAGAGAGACCAATAGAGAAGGTTCTAACCTGTAAATCTGACTTCGTAATATATGTTTTGCAGTGTCCATGTGCCCTACGATATGTAGGGAGCACAATACTACAAAGACACAAAAGGATACCACAACATATTACAGCCATTAAAAACAAGGAAATTTCTTACCCCGTAGTGAGACACTTTTGGGAGAAACACAATGTGGAGCCCTAGGGACTCAAATATTTCTTAATTGATGCGATTCCCCCGTACAAACGGGGTGGGGACCGAGAAAAGGCACTCAGAAGGCTTGAAACTAGATCTAATCTAGACCTCAATACTATGCACCCATGAGGCCTGAATATTACTGAGGAATTATACACCTGCCTCTAGTATGATCTAAAAAGGATGTAAATCACCAGATCTATATAAATATGAAGACTAAAACAGATTACAGTTTAATTTGAAATCACTATACACATTATGCTGCTTAAAATCCCCCTTTTTTGTATGTACAGAAAAAAACCTTTTTACACCATTTATACACGGTTTTTAAAAGGGTTCTTAGTATTTTTAAACACACTTTTTTAATATACCTTTCCACGGGTTTTAGATAAGGATTCTTTGATACTGCAAAGCCAATTTTTTGCATATGAATGTTGTTTTAAAGATACTGCAGATTGCACTAGCACTTTATGGATTTAATTGCAATGATGTTAGAATATGTGCAACTAGGTATTTAAACCTGGATGCAATAACAAACAAATAGAAATTGTGTCAGTAACGATACATGATTTCAAAAGGTATTTAAACCTGAATGAAAAATTGTTATACTCGTTAAAAAACAACAGTGAACGCTATGTTTTATATGTTTTCTATGTCTATGCTAAACTTGAACAGAGAAAAAAGCAAAAACATTAAAAAAAATGGAAAAAATGATGCATAAAACCAGACGAGTAAATCCTGGCCTGTGGGAGATGCTCGCTGATCTCCGGTAAAACGTGTGGGTGGCGGACTGCGTGGAAAACGTAGCCGCGGCATCACAAGTGCGGTAGGCCGCGATGTCCATACACAGTGGCGGAGGATTGGCTGACTCCGGGAGAGGAAGAGAACCCAATCGGCACTGCCGGACATTGAGCAGCACCTACACGGGGCATTAATTATCCAGTAGCCGCCCCTGGACGGTAAGGAGACGGATTAGGGGGAATGGGCCCTTGTGCCTGGAGCAGTCGGTATGGCGATATGTAGTTGAGTCGACCCGTGCCCAAACATCAGAGGAGAGCTCTGCAAAGCCACATACTGTGAGACTGCCGGGCATAACGCGTACCTAGAGGGATCAAGGTAGCTGGAGGTCGGTGGTACGTGATGAGGCCGCAATGTTCTGTGTGGGGCCTACAACATACAGTCCATAGAGGCTGATGGCCGAGGACGACACTGCAGCACAGTTAAGGGCGCTAGGCCGCGGTGCCTCCCCCTAGAGGCCTTGGGGAAGGAAACGCGACAACACCTGTGAATATATATGACCGGGGGCTCCTGGCCGACAGACAACTGAAGAACCGGGAGTGAGGCCCCCTCGCGCTGCCTGGACTTGCTGCTACACACCCCCCTGACACTAAAACCCCATTAACAAAAAGGAGAAGGTGGTGACACACGCCGGTGCAGGGGGCTCTGGTGGTGGATTGTGCCGTAACTCAGATTGACTCCACTACCTGTTTGAGCAGAGATAGAATAATACAGCGCACATATTGAATCCAAGACTGCAGACTATTGAATAAAGGGGAAGCAAGATGCAAAACAACCAAAATTAAACTTTGAGCAGGGGAGGAACACGAGGCTCATGGAACATGAGTTGGAGGCAGGAATAGAGAAGCAGATGGACCAGCAGACGGAAGACCAGGGGGAAGATCTACGTACCTTAATGCTTGAAAAGAGGTCCAGTCTTCGTAATATAGACTCAAAACTGGATACGCTGACCTCCCAATTGGACGCTGTTAAGACGCAGGTGGGAGCACACGAGACTAGACTGAACGTGCTGGAGAATAGGGCCTCAGACTATCATGATTTTCAAGTAGAGACAAAAGAGCAACTCCTCCAGATGGACAAATTGCTTGGCATAATCCGCACTAAAAACGAGGATTTGGAGGCCAGGTCTCTCTGGAATAACCTCCGTATTACTGGCATACCAGAGACAACGAAGATTGCGAAGATGGAGACCTACGTGGCAGACCTCCTCCACGAGCTATTTGATGCACATCTTCCCTCAGTCTTCACCGTGGAAAGGGCGCATTGTGCTCTGGGTCCTCGACTGCCAGTTGGCGCTACCCCCAGACCCATCTTGGCCAAGATTCTGAATTACCAAGAACGAGACAATGTCTTACGCCTCGCCAGGGGTATAGGGACGATCACCTATGGGGGCAACACAATTTCCTTCTACCCAGACTTAAACCCCGCTGTGCAGGCGGTGAGGTGGGAATTTCTCCAAACGAAGCGTCTTTTACTGCAGGTCCAAATTCCGTATGCACTTCTTTATCCTGCAAAACTTAAGGTAACCCTATGATGGGTCTGCCCATTTTTTCACGGATGCTAAATCTTCCCTCAAATTCACGAAGCATATTGGAGGGAATGCACCAAAACAAAGCGTCAAGGGGTCAGCCACCAAAGAGAACAGTTTAAGCGACAATGACCAACGCGGTTCTTGCTCCTAGAAACCCCTTGGTCTACATCTCAACATCCTTTGTCGATATAGTTTGATCTCTGGTTGTTGTAGATGGAAAGTTGGAAATAACTGTATATTTCTTGTCACTAGTTTTTGATATACAACTAATGTTGGTTCTGTGAGTTTTATTACATCTGCCATTACTGATTGCTGGGGCTATCAGAGGATTATTAATTTGATATAGGTTAGGACCTGATGAGGTGAATACACACTTATTATATTTGCCCCAGGGGATTTGGGTAATTGTTTTTTTTAAATACTGCAAAGAGATAGTTATGGCTCACTGACACATTCTTGACAATACTCAGGGGAGTATCCAGGCGATACTACGCCCCTACGGGAGAGCTCCCACTAGTAATTGTAGCTTTAGTGATGTCTGGGATGGGTACTCTGCATCCTAATTGGGGGGTTTGAGTGGGTGGTGGGTTGGGGGTAGGGGATGTTTTGTGGTTTGCCAGATCTATGCTTTTCAATTTGAATACTACTTGTCATGTGGAAATGTACACACCATTGTGCTCCGCTCCTGATGATTCATTGTGTTATACTGAAATTGATGCGAGATGACCTCTTTACATTTTCGTACCTGGAAAATTCAAGGGTTAAATGATGGTAGGAAGGTAGGTTAGTGCACTCTTATTTACTTAGACATAAGACTGATATTTGCCTGCTGCAGGAGACACATCTAAGTAGTCCCCCCTCACCTAGTTTGCTCCACAGCAGATGGGGGTCGGTATACTCCTCTACCTATTCCAACTATGCTAGAGGAGTCACTGTATTGATCAGATGTGACTTAGACTGGAAGGCTGGTGAACATCAACTAGACCCAGAAGTCAGATATGCACTAATACAAGGTACTCTAGCTGGTAGTCCAATGGTGATAGTCGCCATCTATGGCCCCAATGCTGACACACAAGACTTTTTTCAAAATGTATGCGCTAATGTGAAAGCGACAAATTGCGATACTGTTATATGGGGAGGGGTTTTTAAATGTCATTCTTGATGATTTACTGGATAGGAAGGGTATATCTTGAACACTGCATCCCTTGGCTAGCACCACACTGGAAGCAATACTTTCAGATGGAGACTTGGTAGACATTTGGAGAAGTGTACATCCGGAGGTTAGGGAGGAAACATGCATCTCGAATATCATAAGACGTGGTCAAGGCTGGATTATTGGTTGGTTTCCTGAGATGTGGCTACTTGGACTAGGGAGGCCCAACATCTTCCCAGATCCTTATCAGATCATGCACCTAGTTTTTTGCGCCTGGAATTACCACATTCTATACCAAGGATGTATACTTGGGGATTGCTCCAAGACGCCCTATTAGACGAAGCTTTTAAAGAAGACATTAGAGTAGACATAAATGATTATTTTTCCCTCAACACAGGCTCTGTCGACACAGTTGCTAAGCTACGGGAAGCCTTTAAAACTGTAATAAGAGTTAACTGTATAGCAAGACAAGCCAGGGTGTTGAAGGCCATTAGGGGAGCGCTGGACTCACTTGAAAAACAGATTAGAGAACTGGAGCAACAATTATATGCATCCGGCGAGCCCACTAAACTGGCCCTGCTGAAAAAAAAAACGACTTGATTTCGAAGAAGACGCACACAGAGAAGTTAAATTCCTAGGTAAACATGCCCAGGCTAGGCGCTATGGTGAGGGAGATAGGTCCAGGAGGACGCTGGCGGCAATCTTACGACCCCCCACGACCCTCTACATTCGCACTGAGTTGAAAACTACCGGCTGCCCTGTCAGTAGATGTCAGAAGGCTATTCTTTTCTTTTTTTTTTTTTGAAAACCTTTATTTAACATTTGCAATCAAATACAGACAAGGGCCTACAACCCCCAGGGCTGGCCGCTAAGCAGTTCAGTGCGTAATTACAATCCAACTTCAAACCCGCCTCTCTGGGGAGCATAGGATCTCCATCCACAAAGCGCATCGGTTGCAAAGGCAGTTTAATTTGGAAACAGGATAGGAGGTTTTCATTTTAAAATAGTAAGTAGAAAGGATCAGGTGTCGCACAGTGTCTCGGATCACAAAGGGGGGCGAGCAAAGAAACAACGTGTCCAAAATAAGCTCGCTATAATATAAGTCAACGGCGTTGAAACATACAACATCAGGATAAACTAGCACATCATTATTCGTCTACGCCATCATTATTGTCCGCCCCATAGCACCAAGACCTCAGAAAAGTCAAGGTACAGATGTAGAAACAAGGATGTAAGAAAGCCAAACCCACTACACTAACCCGGAAAAGGAAAAAGAGGAAGAGACAAAGGCAGAGAAGGAAGAAAAGAGGCCATAGAACAAAAATAAAAACGAACACCCATCCCCACACCCCCCACCCTGCACCCCTGCTGATGACTACGGCCACCCCCCTCGCAGCGTGCCTGTCGCCCAGTAACCAGAACCCGAAATATATAAGAAAGGGAAAGAAAGAAAAGGCAAAGAACCCCACTCGATGAGGGAAATCGGAGGAGGGCATAATTCTACGGACTCCCTGTCTCCTTCCCCCGTCATAGCCAGCCCCGCCCCGGACTCCGTTAAGTCAATAAAACAATCCCGTTAAACATAGTGCCACAATGAGAGACCCAGATAAAATTCTCAACCCTGGCCCCGTCGATCAAATTCACTGAAGTCGCCAATTAAAGAAAGCCCTTTCCACAAATTACAGCAAAAGTCTACAGAACAGGAGTAAACCGATGAGAAAAGAACGGCAGGTCTCAATGTAGATGGTTGGTGCCAATGTTGCCCCTCCCTGCCTTCGAAACCAAGCTTTACCCCATCCGCCATCTTGAAAGACAGACAGGGGAGGCGAGTCGACACGGTCCGAATCAGCAAAAGATAAAAAGTCGAAAGTTCCAAAATGGGGACGACATGTAAATGTTCCGAGGGATGCACAATCGGGGGTTCCAACGGCTCCATTGGGTGATCAGGCACAGTACAGTCAGGTAGATCCACTACAATGGGGGCAAACCCTGCTTCCAGCGCCGGGTCGAAATACGGCTCCGAAACATCTATTGAGAAGCGGGCTGGCTGCCGGGTCGTGGGTGTCGAGTCAGGATCCGGTCTCAGGCCTGTGAGTCCATCCGTCGCAGACAACAAACTGCAAGTCTGGACTTCAATAGTCCCCTTAAGTGCCATGAGTGCCTCCAGCACCGTTCGATGTGAATGCCGGACCCCCGCGACACAGCACCGTGCGTCACTCGTCACCTCATCTCCTGTAGGGCACCAGTCAGCTGATGGTAGCAGTCCAATCAAAAAGTCTGAGTGTTCCAGAGAGCGGACCCGACCACATTCAGCAGTCCATTGTTATTCAACTCGGACCCGGCAGAGCCCGCACTCGAGACCCCGGCGTCCCTACTGGGTTAGGCCTCAGTGCGACCGTCGACGTATCTCCGCTCCACAACAGCAGAGAAATTCCGGGATTGCACCACTGGAATGTGGGTCGGATCACACACACGGATACGGTGCAGTTAATCAGGATAAGCAACAGGATAATAGAGCGAAGGACGGAGGTCAGCGGAGCCGGGAGACTATGCGGCCATCTTGGTTGGTGTCGTAGCTCCTCCCCCCAGAAGGCTATTCTTGATGAGTTTTCAATTTTCTACCCCGAGCTCTACTCCACTACACAGAGCGCCAGTCCGGAACGCCTGCTGCTGTTCCTGGACTCGCTGGAATTGCTTTGGCTGAGTGATGGATATAGGGAGTATTTGGATTTCTCCTTTACAGTGGATGATGTGGCACAGGTTATAAAAAGCCTACCGTTAAACAAGCCCCCGATCGGACGGCTTAACCTCTGCTTTTTACAAAACTTATGTTGAGGAACTAGCGCCCTGCCTTTTTGAGCTGTTTGAAGAGGCCTGTGAAACGGGTGTGCTGCCTCCATCAATGCGGGAGGCAATTATAATTAGCCTCTTAAAGCCAGGGAAGCCTGGACTCTTATAGCCACTCTCGCTAATAATTGTAGATGTTATATTATTGTTGAAACTAATCGCTAATAGGCTGCAGCCCTTGCTTCCACTGGTGGCCCACTCGGACCAATCGGCGTTCATCCCCGGGAAATCAACATCCCAAAATCTCAGGACCTTATTCTCGGTGCTACATTATTTATATCCAGAGCTACAGACAGCCGCTGTATTTTTAGATGCCACAAAGGCATTCAACACTTTGGAATTTCAATACCTATTTGCAATACTTGGTCCTATGGGTTTTAGTCCGTTATTTATAAATCTAATACGTCTGCTATACATGCGACCACTGGCACGTGTGAGAGTGAAGGGGCTCCTCTTGGCATCCTTTAACATTTCACGAGGCACCAGGCAGGGATGCCCGCTCTCTCCCTTGCTCTTTGCGATTGCGATGGAACCATTAGTGGCGGGTATCCGGCAACATCATACTGCGTAGGGGATTGGATTTAATGCCCTTGTCTGTTAATTTCACTCTATGCAGATGACGTCACCATGTATGTGTCTGATCCAGGAGCAAATTTAGATCCATTATTGAGGGAGTTCATTAAATTAGGTGGCCTCTCTGGTATATCATTCGGTGATTTTCCCTTTGATTGACACCACTGTTCAAACTCCATCTGAGTTCCCCCTCACATGGACGACGGAGTCCATGAAGTATTTAGGTATATGGGTTAGCAAATAAATTCAGGTCTTATGGAACATGAATTATGGACGTGCCATAAACTGCTTGGAGAAAAAGGTCACTGCTTTGGCTGGGCTCCCAATCTCGTTGGCCGGGAGGATAGCACGGGTCAAGATGGTGGTACTTCCCAAATTCCTTTATTTATTTGTTAACATCCCACTTCTACTCACGCAAGCCTTTTTTAAAACCCTACGGTCCCTGTTAATTTCCCTGATATGGCGGGTAAACAAGCTAGAGTTTCCTGGGAACTTTTAACACTTCCTTTACAACAAGGTGGCCTTGGAGCTCCAGACATGCAATTATATGCATGGAGCGCACAGGCGCAGTTCTTACATTATTGGGCCCATCCCCCTCCTTTTCAGCCACATGTGGCAGTGGAAGCTGCTGTTGCGGCACCCCTCCCCTACAGGCTGCCTAAGGAATACAAGCGCCCTAGGGAAGACAATGATACGGTAGAGACTATTTATGGGCCTGGAACAAGTAGCGGAAGAGAGCGGGCGTTTCCATCCTATATGCCCCTGCAATACCTATAGCCAATAACCTGATGCTGTTCTCCATGGGAGATGCTCTTAGAAAAGACTTAGCACATAAAATAAAATTACACACTTTCGCTGACCTCTACCCAGAAGGGTCTTTCCGTCCGCCTCCGCCGGCCACGGAAGAGAGGCAAGTGCCGTTTTCCGAACTATTTGCATATCATAAACTCAAGGCTACGTGTCGATCTCTACATGACACTTTTCCAGACGCCCGGCCTACCCGTAGCGCCTTAGAAAACGTTCTTAAGTCAGCCTCCCCTCGCTTACTAATCACCAGAATATACAATCACATGCAGAATTCGCCCCCCCTGACGACACCACAAGATATAGGGGCTTGGAATGAGGACCTACAAACCTCACTCACGGAAGACCAGTGGCTTTATTGCTGCAGCCAACTCACATCACTTTTCCCAAACTACAAGCTTCGTTTAGTTCATTTTTAATTCCTACATAGATTTTATAGAACACCTGTTAGTTTACATCATATAGGTCTCAAAGAGGATGACAGTTGCTGGAAATGTGGGAGAACCCCTGCCGGTTTTCTACATGTTGCATGGTATTGCCCGAGGTTAGGGAAACACTGCTCTGATGTGTTCCATATTATTCACCAAATAACCAGGTTGGCTTGGGACCCCACTCTTTTGCAGGGATTACTGGGATATGTTAAGGACACTCAGAAAATTACATGCATTACTGCTCCTTTTTGCCTAGCGACGAGTCTCCATGCATTGGGGAAATAAAAGGGTTCCATCCAAAACCGATTGGATAACAGACATAACATTTGGTCACTCACAACTGACCACTTTTTGGGAACTAATGCCCTCCACTTAATAACCCAAAACATATGGAAACCATTTGTGGTGTGGGCCCGTGAACATCAAGAGACAACGGACACCGTGGGACCCCAAGAGTAGCCTTGAAGGAGGTCTGAGGGAGGTGTGAAATGCAATCTGGAAGCATGGCCAATATGTAAATGTGCCCGGTTATATTGTACGCATTCTATATTTTATAATTCTAGATGTGTCATAGCCTGTTATGATTTACTGTGTTGGGGGCACTGTTGCATCCTTTATAATGGCGATACGTACCGTGTTATTGGGATTGTATATCGGAGCGATTATGTGTATAAATATTATAAGAATGCACATGACTTTGTTACAGAACAATGACCCTGTATTGTATAAGCAACTTACAGGTTTTTTTTTGCAATTGTATGTAATGTAGGTTTTTGAAAATGGCAATTAAAAACAAAAAAAAGACAAAGGCTCCTCGGAGCCGAAACGCGTAATGCTGCTAGTGCTGGTCCGAATGGAATAAAACAAGAAATCTGCACTTACTTGTGGTCCCTGCTCCTGTTTTTTGATGAGAATTGAGAGAAGTTGGAGTTATGCGTAGATATATAATATATATTTTGTATTCAAAGTGCTCTGCAGCATAGAAGCACTCCACAGCAGCAGGTATGTAAACACACTTTATTGCTTTCTTGAAGGTGGCATTTCTACCATCATTAACAACCTTCCACCAACGCGTTTCAGGGCTGTCCGCTCCTTCCTCTTGGGTGTCATGGCTATTTGCAGCTTATTTCCAGCTTCCTCTCAGTCTCATACTATTGTATCTTTAGTAGTTACGATCCGCTTTGTAGCGCCTGTGCATTATGGGACTTGTGGTTTTGACTACCATTTTAAGCCCCCAGTGGGTGCCGCAAATTCGCCATTGTGTTTGGAAAAGGTCCACAGTGATTAGTGAATTCGTTGTGGCATTTAAAAAAGCACTCCAGTGTGCCCCGGTAAGATTTGCTTCCCTTCATGATATTATATATATATATATATATATATGATAAGAAATTATTATTTAGACCTTGTAAATCCTGCGGAAAGAAGAGAATGCATGATGATGATGCCCACAAGGATTGCATCTCTTACCTCTATCCCCATCATGAGGCAAGCAGTGTAAAATATGCTGCACTTTTTTTAACAAAGACCCGTAAAGACAGAGAGGGCAGACCTTTATTGTGGCTGAAGAAGAAGCAGGAGGCTTAATCAGATGTTGAGAGCGGCACATCCTCAAAGACTCATAAGAGGCTCAGGTCGCCTGAGGGTCAGCCTTAAGAGAGCAGGAAACATTCTAAAGTCTCTAATCTCAACAGAGAATCTCTAACCAAGGAGAAACAGCCTAAGGTCTCCTCAGAGATTATTTCCCTCTTCAGGGACATCTAAGGGAAAACCGGAATCTTCAAGTCATTCCAAGCACAAAATCGTCAAGTCCTCATCTGCTTCAAGCTCACCATCGAGGCCTAATACTTCAACAACACCGACGACGACAACTCCCTCATTGTCGAGACCATCGACAGCGCTGACTACTTCGACGGCGAGTATTAAAGGTTCCATACCGTCGACATTACCTCTATCGTCGACGACAACCCCGTCGACGAAGAAACCACCGTCGAAAAAGATTTCATCATCCACTTCGTGGTCGACAAAGACTTCGTGGTCGACAAAGACACAAACATTGACGACGACTCCTTCGTCAACAGCTCCTTCATCGCCGGCCAAAGCTACATCGTCGATGGCAACTCCACCCTCGACGGTAATGCCGCCGTCGACGACGATAATTTCACCGTCGACCGCCTCGACGACGACATCGTCGACGATGATTCCAATTTAGTCTACAGGCCCGTCCATTCTGTTTCTGCAATCTACACAACTTGAATTTCAGACACCAAAAATGTCTCCACTACCTCCAAGTCATCTGTTAGATGTGGAAGGCACTGATGATGATGATGGCCCATTTGGGACTGCGCATAGCCCTTCCGAACTGAATGTAAAGTGTCAGAAAGAGGATGAAGACTATTACGATGAGGAGCAATACTATCAACAATATCCAGTCCCTCATACACAATATCATCAATTCAGATACTATGAACAGCCGAGGCAACAACGTGCTCAACTGTCTCCAACCCTAATAGTACACTCTCAAAGTATGTTGGCGGATTACAAAACGAGGTTTCCTCTTCAAGAGGACCGCGTCACAGTGCCAACCTGTCCTTCGGTGGCTCCACCACCATCTCCTGCCACACCCAGACTGATGCCACATTCCAAAATTTCTCTGCCTCCTACAGAGGATCCTACCACCTCTGAGGTGGGAGAAATCCATGATCCATGATCCATGATCCTCCTCCGCCTAATGATGATTGGGATGACTATGTAGGACCAACACCATCCCTTCCTCCTCCTCGTCCTCCAGACGAACCTCCGGAGGATTTTGGAGGTTTCCATAACATAATGGACAGAGCTACAGCCAGATTCTACTTGCTTGCAGTTGTAAAACAATCCTATTGTTTTCTTTATGATTTTAAAGAACAATCAAGAAAGTCAGTCAGGTCAATATCTATCATAGATTACATTTGGTTAGAGGGTATTAAGATAATGAAGACACCAGCTTCTGTGTTACCAGAGCTACCAAGACTGGACAAAAAATACAGGGCATTGGAGGATTCCCCTGCATGTCTCACAGCCGGACTCTGTGATCTCACAGGCAGCCCAAAGGAGATCAAAAAACCCATCTACTCCCATCACATCTCCATCGGATAAAGAGGGTCGCCGTTTAGACTCCATTGGAAAAAGATTTTCATCAAGGGCAGCAATCTCTGTCAGAGCTTCTAATTCATTGGCCATCCTTGGCCGCTACGATCGGCAAATGTGGTCCGATATGGGAACAATGAGAGACCTTATTCCTGAGGAAAATAAGGAAGAGTTTAATAAGAACCTCGCAGAGGGAGAACGCGCAGCAGTTGAAATTATAGACTGCGCTATGGATATAGCCACTACAAGTTTTCGCCTACTAGCTGGTGCCGCCAGGGGTGTGTGTGTGTGTGTGTGTGTGTGTGTATGTATATATATATATATATATATATATATATATATATATATATATATATATATGTATATATAAACTGCTCCAGCTGTTTTTCTTACCAAAGTATTGGTTTGCCATGGCCCCTGTCCCGACTGGATGATGGAGAAAGTGGTGAGGGAGTTATTCATCTCCACGCTGGGCGGGAAGCACTGTCTCCTGCCCCAGCTGTAACTACACCAGACTGGGATGGTATGCGGTTCGGGGGACCCGAGGAGGAATTTACAAGCTACAGGTCACACGGAACATTCCTTGGCAGCGCTTCACACAATCCTGGAAATACTAACATTTACTTTGACATTGCCCCTCGCACTACTTACCAGGCTCCGGACACTGGATGCTGGGATTTGCAGTTCCTCAAGGCTTCGAGGAGTGCCACAGGTGTGCTGTAAAACTACAGGGGGCGGGGCGGATACTGATCCAACCCGAGCGAAGCAGGACAATGAAATTGAGGCAAATGCCATTTTGACTGTTGCTGAAACCATCGTGGGCGCTGATGAAGGCTAGATGCCGAAATGCATTCGCTCGCTGAGATGTTTCTTTAATAAATTTCCTCCATGGTGTCTCCCACTGCTGGCCTCTGCCTTTTCTTTGAGAAGGTTACTTTTGGATATTGTGCACGAGTGCCAGAATCGTGCTACAGAGGCCCCCGCATGTAAAGTTGGCCTGGCTTTCTGGAACTGCTCCGGCTGTTTTTCTTACCAAGGTATTGGTTTGCCATGGCCCCTGTCCCGACTGGATGATGGAGAAAGTGGTGAGGGAGTTATTCGACTCCACGCTGGGCGGGAAGCACTGTCTCCTGCCCCCGCTGTAACTACACCAGCCTGGGATGGTATGCGGTTCGGGGACCCGAGGAGGAATTTGCAAGCTACAGGTCACACAGAACATTCCTTGGCAGCGCTTCACACAATCCTGGAAATACGAACATTTACTTTGGCATTTCCCCTTGCACTACTTACCAGGCTCTGGATGCTGGGATTTGCAGTTCCTCGAGGCTTCGAGGAGTGCCACAGGTGTGCTGTAAAACTACAGGGGGCGGGGCGGATACTGATCCAACCCGAACGAAGCAGGACACTGAAATTGAGGCAAATGCCATTTTGACTGTTGCTGAAACAACATATATATATATATATATGTTGCTGAAACAATATATATATCCTACATATCCTACTGGCGGCCACCAGTAGGTATATATAGTTAGGACCTAGTTACCATAGGAAATTCCGAACATTCTATTGGGAATAACTTTGGCGCCGATTGAGGCATCTGCCTGTAATTTTCCTTAAATTTGCCTCGCTACGCTGTGCTCCTTCCCTGAAAGTTTCGGGGGGATTCGTCAAGCGGGGGCCGAGAAAAAAGGGGGGTCCCAAAACATGTTTTCCCCATGTTAATTTCCATAGGGACATTCTGACAAGGCTGCAGCTCGAACGGCTGAACGGAATTACACCAAACTTGGCAAAATGGTAGGGACAGGTATGCAGTAGTGCCTTTTCTTTATTTGATGAAAATCCCTCCAGTAGTTGTTGAGAAAATTGAATTTGAGCAAATTATATATCTATATGCGCTCAACATTCTATTGGGAATAACTTTGGCGCCGATAGAGGAATCTGCGTGTAATTTTCCAGAATTTTGGCCAGCTCCACTCCGCTCCTTCCCTGAAAATTTCGGGGGGATTCGTCAAGCGGGGGCTGAAAGGGGGGTCCCAAAACATGTTTTCCCCATGTTAATTTCCATAGGGACCTTGAGACACGGCTACAGCCCGAACGGCTGAATGGAATTACACCAAACTTGGCAAAATGGTAGGGACTGGTATGCACATGTGCCTTTGCTATGTTTGGTCAAAATCCCTCCAATAGTTCTTGAGAAAATTGAATTTGAAATTTTTCAAATGGCATTTTCTATGGGACCTTTAGACACGGCTACAACCCGAACGGCTGAACGGAATTACACCAAACTTGGCAAAAAGGTAGGGACAGGTATGCAGTAGTGCCTTTTCTATATTTGGTGAAAATCCCACCAGTAGTTGTTAAGAAAATTGAATTTGAGCAAATTATATATCTATATGCGCTCACCGTACGCGCACGGTACGCGTACCGTACGCGTACGTGCGCGTACCCTTACGTGCGCGAGCGAGTTTCTGATTGGCTTGCAGTCGACTGTCAACATTCCAAACTGTCCAAACCAGGAAGTGTTGACCACCATCTTGTTTTTCAGGAGAACTGAGGCACAAGAGAGCCCAAAACAAGAGTGGAAAACACGAAAAGGGGGCAGGGTAGAGACCCCCCAACCCTCTAGCCCTTCTCAGGGGGTCCCAGAAGGACCCCCAAGGGCAAAACATTTTTTAAAAATTCGAAAAAATCGAGGGGTACGCACATCGTACGATTACGGTACCCGTACCGTGCGCGTACCCTGTGATTTAAAAAAAAGAACTTGGTGGTCCTTCTGGGACCCCCTGAGAAGGGCTAGGGGGTCAGGGGGCTCTACCCTGCCCCCTTTTCGCTTTTTCCACTCTTGTTTTGTGCTCTCTTGTGCCTCACTTCTCCTGAGAAACAAGATGGCTGCTCAGGTGGTCCCAGAAGGTTAATAACATATATAAATGTTATCCGCTAATAGAATTAGCATTTACAAAACCTTTGAAATTTATTGAAAAAAATATAGGTTTCACCCCTGATATAGTTAGGAATTAGCATTTAAAAAACCTTGCAAATTCACTGAAAAAACCATAGGGTTCAGGCCTTATATAGTATTATAGTTAGGAATTAGCATTTAAAAAACCTTGCAAATTCACTTAAAAAACCATAGGTTTCAGGCCTTATATAGTTAGGAATTCGCATTTTAAAAACCTTGCAAATTCACTTTAAAAAACATAGGTTTCAGGCCTTATATAGTTAGGAATTAGCATTTTAAAAACCATTGAAATTGCTCCTATATAGTTAGTTGTACTAACTATATTTCGCGCACCCGCAATCCACTGCTGATGATGTCACATATTACATCATTCATGACATGGTCAGTGACATCACTGATGACATCTCAAATGACATCACTGATGACATCACTGATGACATCTCATTTGACATCACTGATCACATCACTGATGATATCATTCATGTGATAATACGATGCACCTCCTCACACTCTAATATAACATTTGATACACCCAGTGTTAAATACAGACTACCATTCTTGAAACCATTGACACACTAATACCAGTTACTACATACGCGCTCCCTGATTCCTAGGTCTACACACACATTCACTCATTCACCCATAGAATCACTCATACATACAGTCACTCATCAATACAACACTATCATATGCACTCATACACCTATACAGACACTCACACACTGCCACTCATCCATGGAGTTACTCACACACCTAGTCAGTGATGCAAAGAATCAATCACACTTCCATTTCCTCCACTATACAGTTATACACACAACACCTTACTTATTCAAACATATACTAGCACAAACTTACTCTCTTATACAATCACTGATACAAGTACACAATGATCCATACAGCCACTCGCACATTCACTGGCTCTCATGTATAGTCATTTATATATGCCAACTCTCACATGCACTGTGTTTTACATATGTAATTACTTGGACATGTAGCACTGAGATATCCATTCACTCACCAACACACCTATGCACACAGTCAACCGCCCATATAGCTGTTTACACATGCACTCTTGAACTCATACACCTAGTGAATCAACTGCTCACACATCTATGCACAGAGTCACACACCTCCCAGCCACCCACACACACACACTCAGTCTCCCATTCAAATACTTGGGCAACCAATCAGTAACCCATATAGCCACTCATATAGCTACTGATCAACACATGCAGCAGCTTACACAACATACATACTGATGCACACATTCAGACAGTTTAGTCACTAACCCATGCATTTAGTAAGACACATTTAATCACTCACTCATACAGTCAGTCACGCACTTACTAAATCCTTCATCCAGACACTTATACATCCACTCATTCTTCAATATGTGAAACATATTTAAACTTTATAGAAAACCACAGTCACTGGATGATGTCATTAGTGATGTCATCAGTGATGTCAAATGATATGTCATCAGTGATGTCATTTGAGATGTCATCAGTGATGTCATCAGTGATGTCACTGACCATGTCATGAATGATGTAATATGTGACATCATCAGCAGTGGATTGCGGGTGCGCGAAATATAGTTAGTACAACTAACTATATAGGAGCAATTTCAATGGTTTTTTAGATGCTAATTCCTAACTATATAAGGCCTGAAACCTATGGTTTTTTAAGTGAATATATATATATATATATATATATATATATATCACAATGTTTCCCAACCAAAATCCTCCTGAAGCGGATAGAAGGGTACGGACTCCAGGAATTGTGCTTAAATCACCTTTATTTACTCACTTCAACTCGCCATTACGCATTTCGGTCACTGCATGTGACCTTGATCACATGAGGAAACGCTGCAAATCATGATTTTTTAATCTATTGTGTCATCATGTCACATGATTGGAGTGCCTATAATCACCATAAAAGGCAGACTGTTTGATAGTAAGGCATATTTTGCAATAAATACAGCTTACAGCGTTATGTAAATTCTGTTTTAACATGAAATGGTTAATCCCTTTTTTACAAGGCATTTATGAACACAAATGTGTATGATCATATGTATAACTATGCACAGAATAAGGAATAAACGATGATATCATCAATCAATTCCATAGGTAAATATATAGATAGATAAAATGCATAAACCTATTCACTAGATATTTATATTGCTCATATGTGGGGAAGACTTGACTCTCACTGCATAGTGCTTTTAGTGTCATTGTCTTATCCACACATAGACATGATTATTCACCTCTGAAATTATTATGTTTCTTTTTAATTTGATTACAATCTTACCTATTTTTGCCTTGTGGTCAGACTAATTTCAGCTTCAGTGCTTCACCACTTGTTCCCCTTTAGGTTTATGAGGTACAAAAGGGGGTGGTGATGGACGCAGCTTCTGAACCAATCAAACACTCACACCCAGTCAACAGATCTGGGTTTAATCCATCACCGTTCTTTAGCCCACTCTGCCACCCCAGTTCAGACATGGCCACAAGCAAATCAGTCTGACCCTGTGCCTCATGGGAACAGTCCAGCCCGAACTGCCAAGCCATGCCTTCCCTGGACCAGAAACAAGCTTCCTAGGACTGGTTTCTGGCATTACAGCCCTCTTCAGCCAGGCTTGCTTGAAACCTGTGGCAAAGTGGGCAAGGGACTCATGTCTGAGCAAACCCTGCCAACTTATGGCGAACAAAGCGGTACAAAAGGGGGTGGTGATGGACGGAGCATTTGAACCAATCAAACACTCCTACCCAGTCAACAGATCTGGGTTTAATCCATCACCATTCTTTAGCCCACTCTGCCACCCCAGTTCAGACATGGCCATATGCAAATCAGTCTGACCCTGTGCCTCATAGGAACAGTCCAGCCCGAACGATTGGTTCTGATGCTCCGTCCATAACCACCCCCTTTTGTACCCCCTTTAAGTTTATGCCATCTTATTATATCGCAAAGTTCTAATGTGCAATTGACAATGTTTGTCACTACTTTCATATAGTGCTAAGTGTCCCCCAAAGTGCTTAGTGCCTACAACTTTTTTAAGTGCATATTTTCTCCTATAATTATGTTAAATAAAACAGTTAAATGGCTGTTTAAAGGACAGATAAAAAACAGTGTATAAAAGCTAGATGTTAAGTGCAGTGGCTGGACGCTCTCTTATCAACAATTTCTGTGTGCGAGACCCTCAGATTTCCTATTTTATATATATATATATATATATATATATATATATATATATATATATATATTCAGAATAGGAATCCAGATTTCGCAGTTTCGGCAACTGAAAGCATCCAGGCACTCACGAACAGGGTTTATCAAAAAGCTTATTTATTAAGCATATATCATCAACGCGTTTCGGGAGTCACGCTCCCTTGCTCATTGATATATATATATATATCTGCTTACTATTCTGATTCAAGCATGTGAATCTATGAAAGATACCCCAATACTGGATAATGAATAAGTTACTTACCTGTAACTGCAGTTATCCAGTATTGGTATCTTTCATAGATTCACATGCAACCCACCCTCCTCCTCGGAGACACTCCACTGGCATTACAGTACTTCTAACTACACTTGTGCTGGAAAATCTGAGGGATTCAGCCTCTCTTGGGAAGATTCTAGAGGGTGTTGGTTGCTGATTGATCATGTTTTAAGTTTTTATAAAAGGTGGTTGATAGGCTATTGAATACGTGGTTGCCTCCATGATAGCCTATTGAAGTTATAAATTACTGCTTTATTAAATGTACCGTGGGACTCCCACTTCGACGACGAGGAACGATTCAAGCATGTGAATCTATGAAAGATACCAATTCTGTATAACTTCAGTTACAGGTAAGTAATTTATTCCTTACACTCTATGACCCGGACGAAGACCTCTGGCCGAAACGCGTAGGTCTGTTTTCCCAGATGCATGTGCACTTTGCTGATTTACAAAATATGATGAAAAAAGAATACAATTTCAAAAAGAAGCTATGAACCCTGGAGTGATCTCTGACTTCCCACTAGTCACCAGAAATGTTGCACTTTGAGCAAAAGAAAGGGGCACTGACATCTCACTCTGACATTAGATCAAACTCCAACCCCAAAGATGACAAACCATTATTTGACTCCTCCCACCCCCACCCCCCTCCCCTAGAGGACAGAGAGAGAAGCAGAAGGCTTAGTGCATGACAGGACTAATTTATTTTTTGTATTTAAAATAATGAGGTGCTTCTGGCCCATCCTGTCATCAGGCCCCACTCTCACCCTTAAAGCCTCAGCAGTCTTTCTGCTCCTTGGGAGACTAAAACATCCCTTCACAATTGCAAGTTAGAGGCCATTTTATTCTTTTGAGTGTTGTTTTTACATATGGGCCAGGAGAGTGGGGCTAAATCCCAATAAATTCCCACTTGCCACGGTGAATGGCTGCACTTTTTGGGTAGGCCACCACTACGAGACCCCAACATTTCAGAAAACTAGACATTGAGGGAAGGCCAGTTGGTATGCCTTGTCTGGATCCCATGACATTTTTACCCACAATGCCCTGCATACTTCAAACTCATTCCTTTTCCTTGCATTTCTGTGATGTAAACTTCCGAAATCCACACAATTCCTTTGACCTAGTGTTCCCCCACTTGTCCCAATAAAAATGCTACCCCCATTGTATGGCTGGGCCTAGTGACTGAGACATGAACTGATCAAACCAGTGTCAATGGAAGTTGCACAGTGGAACTCCTTTCATCTTGGTTTAATCCATTTCTGTAGTGGGCACTCGACCCAGCCACATAAGTCGAGTTGAGCTTTTATCATGACAAGTGATGGAACGTTGAGTGGTAGGAGTGTTGTTTTGATTCCTTCTGAGTCCAGAAGTTAACATCACGTAACTGAGGAAAATGCTTGATTTTACCCAACGTTTGCTGTGTGTAGGGCATTGTGGATAAAAAAAACCCTGTGAGATTCATACAATATACACCACAATGGAATCCCCTAGGTGCCTAGTTTTCACAAATGTCTGTGAGTGGTAGGTCTCCGTGGGTGGCGGCCCAGCACAACCCCAAATACAGCAGCTGCCCTTATCGCTGATTTCTCCACTTAGAGCTTGAGGGCCTTTAATGTGGTGATCTCTTGGCCCACCCACACAAATGGAGTACCGTTGTTATGAAGAGACGTGTGGGAACTCTGGTTGGTAAGAAATTTTAGATCCCCCACAGATTCCGGAACTTACTGCGTGGAAATGCTAGGAAATTGTGTGTTTTTAGTCATAGTTTGCGGTTTTCTAAGGCTTCAGGGTAAGAAAGCCTGGTGGTAGCCACGCAAGTCACCACACCCTGGATTCCCCTAGGTATGTTGTTTTAAAAAATGTACAGGTATACTAGGTTTTCCTATGTGCCGGCTGAGCCAGGGCCCAAAATCCACAGCTACCCACCTAGCAAAAAAAGGCTCAGTTTTGAGGGGAAAAATGTGTTGTGTCCATGGTGCATTTTAGGCCCTTTTCTGTCGCAGGCACTAAGCCTACCTTCACAAATTAGGTACCACTTTTACCGGAAGACTTTGGGAAATGCTGGGTGATAGGAAAGTGGTGGCTCCCCTCAGATTCCAAAAAGTCCTCACATAAATGTAAGGAAAATGTGTGTTTTTAGTCAGAATTTGAGGTATGCAAGGGCTTCTGGGTAAGAAAACCTCAGGAGAGCCTCGCAAATCGTGGAGTGGTGTGGCTCACTGGTTAGAGGCGGCAGACCCGGAAGCAGAGAATAGCCCGGGACCAGGGTTCAATTCCCGACGCGGCAGGGTTGTGGACCAGGGTCAACAGACTTGATAATTCTCGCCTCGGTGCCCACTCTAACCAGGGATCACACTCGGCAACTCTGGGCATTAAGCTTGCCTCATCTCTACAACGGCCCCCCACAGACGCCGGGGATGCCTGGCTTCACCTTGGAGATACCCAGAAGGGACCATCTCACAGGGAAAGCCAGGACGGGTTCCCCAGCGGTCTTCAGCGCCAGGACACCCCGAGATGGGGTAACAGTGCGCTTTACAAGTATCATCATTACATTACATTACAAGTCAACCCCTCTGTATTCCCCTAGGTGTCTAGTTGTCAAAAATGTACAGCTTTGCTAGGTTTCCCTATGTGTCAGCTGAGTTAAGGCCAACAATCTACAACTATCCACATTGCAAAAAAGGGTCTGTTTTCAGTGGAAGAATGTGATGTGTCTATGTTGCACTAGGCCTACCCACACAAGTGAGGCACCATTTTTATCAGAAGAATGTAGCCTAGTAGAACATTTGTAGTTACCAGTTAGATTTTGTTGCATTTGTGCTTTCCAAATGTGAGACAGTGTTAGAAAGATAACATTTTGGAAAATGCCCTCAGAATCACATGCTAGTATGTGTACCTATAAATTCATTGATCTACAAATAACCCACTGCTGCTAATCTCCTTATCTGGTGCCCATTTCAGAAATAAAGAGGTTTCCTTTTTTTATATGTTTATTAGTTTCAACAGACCTAATGACAGCCAATAAATGCAAGTCAAATACAGAGTACCAATATTGAACAAAGCACCCCCACCCCTCCCCAGGCAGAACGAATTTCAAGTCATGAAAAATCCTGTGCATCGTTAGACAGACATGTACAGAGCGACAAAGACAAAGGCAGTGGTTGAGTTCTTGCATTAAAACCTCTAGTGCAAACAGATAAAGGGGGCATTCAGGACCTCAAGCTACCCATTTGAAGCAGCAAAGACAAGGACAGTGGGTGGGTTCTTGTGAGAAAGCCGCTGTTACAGATATATTAAGAATGCATACATTTCCACAGATGACATCAAATCCGGGTGGGACAACAGGTATGCAGTGAATGTGGCCCAAAAAGCCTTGGGACGGGAAGTCTCTGGTAACTCCTCTTCGAAGATCAACAACTGCGAGCCAAATGTTCCATCCTCACTGCCCAAGTAAAAACCACTTCCGAAACAAGCCAGAAATCTATGCGAGACCAAGACCCATGGACAGAAGATACAAATGTGCTCTCCTGACCAGCAGGATCCCGAAGAGGCCTGACAACATGTAAGTGGCCTTCATCAAGTGACCCCAATAGCACTTCCGCAGCCTTTTTAGGCCTCGCCTCACTACTGCCAACCCTATCCAAGGTAACATCTGAACAAACATTGAAATCGCCTCCCCAGATGATTGCAGCTGATGGGAATGCTGAAATCCTCCTGCGCCACACATCTGAAAAAAAGAATGAACCATCCGTGTTTGGTTCATATACATTCACCAACAGCAAACTCATGCCACCCAATTGCCCATGTACTATTGCCACTCGTCCATGCTTATTCGTGTCCGTCCGAACCACAGTAAATAGAACACCTTTTTTTTCGAGAGTTAGAACACTCCTAGAGTAGGTAGAGTAAGAGGACGCGACTCTCGCACTCGCCCAGGTCTAACCCACTTTTTGTGCTGATTCTCTAGTGAGGTGATTCTCTTGCAGCAGGGCTACCTGCACCTCCATTCTATCCAAATATGCGAATACTGATCTTATCTATTTTGGAGTATTGAGCCCACGTGCATTCCCGGTGAGGAACTTAACTTTACCGCTCATTGTGTCAAGCCATCTTTAACTGGACACATGTACAATAGTGGATACAATGCATGTTGGAAGTGCCATAATATTCCGGAACATAAGATGCACAGCACAGCCACAATGTCATTCTGCCTTCCCAAAAAACAATCCCCATACCCCCCACCCCACGTCAGTGTCCCCAACTCGCCAAAGCCATCCGAATATAAAAAAAACACCCCCAACATACCCATAGAAGAGCAATATGAATGTGGGGTACACCCAATTTGGGACGCAGAGTGCTACTAGCCTCCCACGAAGTAGGAGGTGGCCAAGCAGGTCTAAAAGAGTGCCAGGATATATAAACTCCAGTCACTTGGTGTGCAGTGTAACTGAGTATGATGTCTCCAGGAATTGTGAGACACCTCAATTAAAGCACACCCTAACAGGACATGTTATTACTTTGAAGCGATACAATCTGGGGTGTAAGAACGAAATAAGAAGTGAGACTCATGCAATTATAGAACAACAACATCAAATAGTCCAGTTAGTCTTTTTCTTCTTGGGCCATGCCCAGCCTGCGCATCCTGCGTTTCAGTTGCTTCACGTGTTCGAGAGCCGCCTTAGGATTGGAGAAAATATTAGAGTCCCCATCAGGGTCTATACGTAGGCGTGCGGGATATAGAATTGCATATGGGGCCCCCTCTGATTGTAGAAACTTTTTTACTGCACAAAAATCCCGCCTTGCCGACTGCACGGCCACATTAAAATCGGGGAAAAAACGGCCAAGGTGTTGCCCTGATGTTCAATAATGCCTTTTTCCCAAGCGAGATGTAGGATAGTGTCACGGTCCCTATAATTTAAAAATCTAGCTATTATAGGACGTGGAGGGGCACCTGGTATAGGTCTTGCTGCCAGAGAACGATGAGCCCGCTCGACAACAAACATGTTGGATAAGTGTTCAGTCCCAAAAACTTCCGTAATCAGGTTTTCCATGAATATCTCAATTTTTCCCACATTCGTCTGATGTTGTTGCGCCTGGACAACGCCTCCAAATCCTCATTCCTAGCTTGGATGAGGGACAGCACCTTCTCCATGTTAAGCGCCATACCAGCGACTTCGCTTAGACCATCTTCAGTTGCTGAGACACGTTGTTCAACCTCCCTCATGCGGGTATTCTGTTTCTCCAGCTCTGAATACAAATGATCCAGGCGGTGGTTCACTGCTGCCATAGCCCTCTCAATAGATTGAAGGCTGCATTGCATCGCCAAGAGAGTAGTTTCAAATGCGGGAGAGTCATTACTGTGGGCTTCCGCCTCTAAGTTGGAGGCCGCCTTTTGAGAAGCTTTGGCAGGTTTACGGGCCTCAAAAGTGAGACGCGGTTGCAATTTGTCCGTTCTCCCCATGTTGGAGATAGTAGGCTTACCTCCTTATTCTGCCAGGCCCCTTCCCTAGTGCGGTAAATTATACACCAGACAGGCCGGAGGTAGAGCAGGAGCAAGAGCAGCAGGGGTCTTCGAGAAGAACTAGCACTACCCCACGATGCCAAGGTGGGTTCTCCAGGCCGGCACCAGATTATGGAAGCCCAGTATGGTCATTGTCACTAGTTATGCAGCCACAGAGTTGCACACAGACACAAGATAAGCGCAGCTCCACCACGACAGAGAGGAAATTGCGGGGGGAGTGGATAACCTTGCCACGCAAAGAGGGCCACGTGGAGATCGAGGAGTAGCTCCTCGGGGCAGTGGCAGGTCTCCCGTACCGTGCGGTCACCGAAATGCCCAAGGAGCCACCAGGCAGGCTGGTATGCCTGCCACATGGCACCCAAGCCTGTTTTGGGGGTGCCAGGGGGTGTCAAAGTGACACCCCCTGCACCCTTGTGAAATTCGGTATTTACCGATTCGGTATTTACCGAATCGGTAAATACCGAATTTTACCGATTCGGTAAAAGGGAACATCTGGATTCCCTACATACCAACCCCTCACATTTACCGAATCTTAATTACCGAATCGGTAAAATTCGGTAATTTTCGGTAATTAAGATTCGGTAAATGTTACTTACCTACATCTGGCCCTGAGTCTCAGGAGCGCCCGGCGGACACCATTTTGTGAGCACCAAGCAGCGGGGCAGGCAGGTAGAACTCAGCGCTCTGCGGTGGACCAAAACGCGATCTGACCCACTCAGTGCATGCAGATAAGCTTCACAACGCTATTTAGTCCGGTCAGGAGCAGGGATACAGCAATTTTTGGCAGCTATTGGACGGATGATGGCTCAGCTGGGCGGAGCAGCACTAAGGTGCGGCCGTCTTGCCGTGCGCCCTTTAGCGCCCCCAAAAAGAGGTTTCCTTGATACCCATTTTTCACTCTACATATTTCACCTCATGACTTGGTCTATATGCTTTACACAATGAACCATTTCCAGGTGTAGCTCAGTTGTTAGCTCTGGGTACATCAAGATTATGGAAAACCTACAAACCCTATATATCCCTGTAACCAGAAGCATCTGGCGGATGTAATAGAATATTGCTTTTGTAAATCGGCCATCTTGACAAAAACTTGCAGATGAAAACTCTGTCACAAATGACATTTTTTCCTACTTCTTTTCAATATTTCTTTAACAGTTATTTTCTCTGAGAAAACCTCAAGGGATCGGCACATAAGACCCCTTGCTGAATTCAGAATGTTGTCTACTTTTCAGAAATATATAGTTTTCCTAGATCACCCATGGTTTTAACACCAGTTTCCACTACAAACTAGAAGTAAGTTGAAGACACAAAAAATAGGAAAAAGTGGGCTACCTCTTTGAAAAATGCCAACAATTTAGGTATTTCTATTCAGCTCTGCATATTTTTGAAATCTTGAAAGAAAGTGACTTTAGCACAGCAAACCTTTTGTTGATGCCATTTTAGGGAAAAAACAATTTTTCCACAAAAAACTTACATTGTAGCTTAATTTTGGCCATTTTCTCCGTTCCCTCCAGGGAAATCCACAAACTGGGGTTACCTGTAGAATCCTCAGGATGTTGGGGAAAAAAGGATTCAAATTTGGCGTAGATACTTTATGAGGAAAAAAAGTTATGGAGTCCTACGCGTAACCCATCCCAAATAGCCAAAAAAAGACTCCGCACTTAAGGGGGCAAGAAAGCCCCAGCGGTTAAAGGGTTAACTCCATCAATGGATTTAGCAGAACATGTGTACTTCTGCTGAAAAAGACGGCTTGTATTGACTTTATGTCTTGTTTAAAAGCTTATGCTCTGTACAGTAGGCCTGCGTTGGTTATGGTGATAATCCAATGTCATGCGTCAGAAGCCATATGTATCTGTTAATCATAGCAAGTTAAAACAAAAGCAGTGTCCCTGATATTTATTGTGAAAAGGATATCAAAAAGACAATAGGCCTTTAAGGATGGATTGTTATTACTCTGTTGCATAGCCTGTACGTGGGTATTTTGATAAATGGAACCTCATAGATTATTGTGTTAGGGGTTCTGGCTGTTCGTTACTCCCTCTCACAAATTCTGGGGGTAAATTATTTAAGCTGTGACAATCTTTCTTATGTCCTCTTAGGCATGATTGTATATGTATATGTAATTTATATCTGTATGTCTTATGGTTGCTTTGTGATGAAATATGTAGTACTAATTGGTTCATGGGGAAAAAGTTATGTTAGATGCCCTGTGTCTAATCCACGTATTATGGAAAGGTTATGACAAGCGAAGTCGGCCTGACTTATTTATTCAGATAGCATATGTAAAAGAGAATATCCTTTTAGGATGGATTGTTATAACGCTGTGGTAAAGCCTGTAAAGAAGTATTTTGTTATATGGATGCGTACAAATTACTGCAGTAGGCAAGGATGTTGGTGCTGTTTATCACTCTGTCAAATTTTAGAGGTAGAAGATTTGCCTTGCGATAATCCTTAAGTGCACTTAGTAGAGATTGTATTTTTTTTTAGTCAACTGTATGGACTTTGCGCCCAAAAAGACAAACCAGGTTCATAAAATGCATATTGCAGTATCAGTGTGCCCATCAAGCCTAAATCGCACTCGTCCTGGCCAGCCTAAAAGTGCAAATTCGTAATCCGATTGGTAACAAAAGCGATTTAGTTAGACTTCAAAAGCCAGGAGGAAGCCCATCAAATGTATAAAGTGCTTTTATGGTAACAGTGTGCCTACCAAACCTATCGCTCACTAGTCCTAGCCAAGAATGTGACAACAAAGCTATAGGCCGGTTATTAATTTGCACATTACAATCACATTGGGTTTGAAGGGGACGATGATAAAGACTGGTAAATAAAGTGCACTGTGCAAGTTCATTGGACTTAAGTAGTAAACCAGATTAATTAAGTGCATTTGGCAGTATCAAAGGACCTATCAGGTCTAACTCACATTAGTCCTGGCCAGCCTAAAAGTACAAGTTTAGCAAGTTTATACACCAATCGTACGAAGCAGTTTTGTTAGGCTTCAAAAGCCAGGAGAATTCCCATCAACTTCATATAGTGATTTTCTGATAACCGGGGCCTACCAAACCTAGGGGCCCATTAGGATCGCGGACGAACTTGCGTCCGTCCGTGACCCCAGAGTAGGAGGGAACCTCCGCATGGCCTGCGGAGTTCCCTCCTGCGAAATTAGGATGTGACCGCCACCCTGGCGGTCACATCCTCTATTTTTACCATTGCGGTGGGTGCGGCTTCAAGCTGCACCCGCCGCAATGGTAAAAATGCATACATTGCATTTGTATGCAGAAAGCGGCAGGCACCGTGCGGTGCCTGCCGATTTCTGCATACAAATGCAGGGGGGTACCATAGGTAACCCCCATGTGCATCCCCCACCCCCCCTTCACCCAGGGGGCCTGCAACGGGCCCCCGAAGTGAAAGTCTGTATGCTTTTCCACAGCGGAAAAGCCGCCGTGGAAAAGCATGTATTCACCACCATCCTAATATGGCTGGCGGTGTCTGATAGACACCGCCAGCCATGTTAGAGCTTTTCCGCCGCGGTCGGAAGGCGACCGCGGCGTAGAAGCTGCGGACGGAATTCCAGACCCACCAGCCATCCTAATTTGGCGGTGGGTCTTTGGAGGCTCCTCAGCGGTTTTTCCTCATCCTCCAGGCTGGTGGTGGCTTCTGCCGGCCCGGAGGATGCAGAAAAACCACTATCATAATCGGCCCCCTAATATCCCTCTAGTCCAGGCCAAGATATAACAACAAGGCTATAGGCCTGTGATTGAAGTGCACAGTGCAGTCTCATCTGGCTTAAAGAGTTTGATGGTGAAGTGCACTGTTCAATTACATTTGGAAGCAAGAGATCACAGTGGGAGATATTCTTTGACTAGGGTTGAGTGGAGAGGCAGCCCCTTTAGCAACCCGAAGGGCTTACGTTCAGTAACTTAAGTGCTTTCCTGAAGAATTTCAAACACGTACCTGAGAGCTGTGCATCTACTCCACTCAAACATGCAATATTAGCTTTGTTACACTGATTTATGCCCAAATGTCGAAATTTTGGCTTTAACCAGTAACACCTTACACTTTTAGACTTTTTAGGAAAGGACAAACGTACACAACATGCATCAATGATTCCTGCTTAAAGTTGCATAGTCGACAATTATGGTCAGAACAGGCTCCCAGATTTGTATGGTTTGAAGGTCTTAGTCCACAATTCAGCCTCATAACTTCTGTTTTTTAAAGGCCAGTTTCATAGTGCTGGATAGGTGTGAAGCTTTTTCCTGAACTTGATAGAAAAACGCACAGAGTTCTGCATGGGTCTCTCGTGCTAGCTCTTGCCTCTCTTCTTCGCTTGATTTTATTTTTGCATTTTTGGCTAGAATTTTGGAGGTTAACTTTGGAGGCAGGTTTTGTTCAAAGACACTCTGTGCATCCAAAAGTTCAATTGAGTTCCTCACGTAGGCCTCCCATTGAGCCTGGTATCCTGGATGCCTAGCCATATCAATTCTTTGAGGCATCCTTTGGAGGCTGCCTTGAGCTTAGCATAATAGCCTAAAATCCGAGCTTTTCACATTACTAATTGTTTCCATAGTCCAAATTCCAGTCGTATTTGGGATAATGGAGTTTCCGGAATACCTTAGCGCTAACTCAGCCGCAGACAAGCTTTCATAAAAGCTATTAGCAGTCATGGACACTCTTGCTCCTAAAAATGTCACTATTCAACTAGAAAAAGGCCTTCTGCACCTTGGTTCTCTGATAGACTGCGGAAGATGAGACAGGAGTTTAGAAGAAAGGATAGACTGTGGCGTAGAGATCTCGCACCCTCGGGTAGAGAAGTGCATAAACAATGCTTGAAAGCATATAAAACAGCCATCATGGAGGAAAAAGGAAGGTACTATCTAAAAATCATAGAGTAGCTCAAAACATCTAAGGAGCTTTTTAACATTCTCTTGTCTCGCCCATGGCTAATGACTCAGTTGTGCCGTCGCAGGAGCTCTGTGATAGACTCTCTATCTTCTTTTGCACTAAGATATCCGATATATATGTTCAGTTGGATACTTTAAATCGGAACAAGACATTGGGCACCCTACCTGAAATCCACCCAATGGACAGCTTCAATAAGGTGGTGCCTCCCAGCTTACTTGCCTTCCCTAAGCTACCTCCTGAAACTGTAGAGCACCTTTTAGAAGGAGTTAAATCAGGATCACCTATGGATCCCTGTCCCTTGAAGGTTCTTAAAACTGCTAAATCCGCGATTATTCCGCACCTTACCACGGTCCTTACTTAAGCTATTTCAGAGGGACAATATCCCCTGGCGTGGAAGGCGGCAGTGGTTAGGCCACTGTTAAAAACGCCCTCATTGGATCCAACGGAATTTAAAAACGTATGTCCTATTTCTCTCCTGCCAGGTTCCTGCTAAGATTTTGAATCCCACCTGAACGTTCATTTAAGTGCCTATTTGAGGGACCACCAAATTTTGGATGGCTCTCAACATGGGTTTAGAAGCTGCCACAGCTCGGAAACTGCCCTCACTGCGGTATTTGATAACATCAGGTCACAGGTGGGTGCAGGACAACCACCTTACTAGTTTTACTTGATCTTACCGCAGCGTTCGATACCCTGTCCCCCTAGAGACTTGTGAAACGTCTCAGGAAGATAGGTATTGGGGGCTGGGCCCTGGATCTTCTCGCCTCCTTTCTTAGGGACTGACCTCAAACGGTAAAACTGGGAAGCTTCTACTCGGATTCTGCCTCCCTTGTTTGCGGAGTGCCTCAGGGCTCTTTCTTGAGCCCTACGCTATTTAATATCTATGTGGCCCCGCTTCCAAGGGTGGTGAAATCGTTTTGGTTGGAGGTGTTGTCTTATGTGGACGACACTTAAATAATGGTGTCCATCACTCACAATGTGAGTGACTCGGCTCGAAACTCTAAAAACTGCATGCAAGCAGTCTCGTCATGGATGGTACAAAGCTGTCTAAAATTGAACGGCGAGACGATAGAGGTTCTGATCTTTGGTGATAAGATGGACACTTGGTCAGGGGAGTGATGACCCGACTCCCTGGGTACATGTCCTACTCCCATCTCTCAAGGTAAAAACCTGGGAGTGGTGGTCGACAACTCCCTTTCTTTGAACATGCAGGTCTCCAGGACAGTGGCTACCTGCTTTGGGCTAATTAGGCTCATAAGGAAAATCTCACGGTTCCTTTCGTTTGCAGCTCGCAAACAAGTTGTAGTTGCACTAATACTGTTCAGATTGGATTATTGCAATGCCCTGTATTTGGGCATTAACAAAGGACTGTTGCGGCGCCTGCAGCTGGTGCAAAACGCTGCTGCAAGGCTGGTGATGGATCTGCCTAAACATCACACTGTCTCATCTTCCCTTCTTTTGCTACACTGGCTCCCTATGGAGCGCAGAATCATGTTTAAAGCTCTTTGCCTCACTCATAATGCCTACTAGGGCCTTGGCCCGGTAGGCATTAGGGCCTTATTTCAGCATTATGTCCCCACGAGGAATCTCCGTTCCGCAAGAAACAATCTCCTGATTGTCCCAAGGGTTAAAAGGACGAGATGGGGTGAGAGAGCTTTTTCAACTGCTGCTGCCAACGTATGGAACTTTCTCCCTGATGAACTCTCGGGTCTAAGATCACATACTCACTTCCGAAAGACTTTAAAGACCTGGTTGTTCCCTGAGGGGCTGGTATGAATGTTTCCTCGTCTACCTGCATATTGCTCTGTATCTAGCGCCTTGATGCTCTTGGGATAAGTTAGCGCTTTAAAAGTTGTATACTCATCAGGAAGCCGTAACAGGCGTTTGTAGCGTTAAATTTGTGCTTTATCCAGCAATGTGGTGATAAGATCTTTGAAACTCAGTGGGCCACAGGTTAAATTTGGCATAAACTTGGCATCAATTACTTTACAAATGCCTGTAAGGTCTGGGCCATACATCTTTCTTGCCAGTTTTTCAAAGCTCATAATCATAGACAGGGAGATTTCTTTTAGAGTGGAGAGCTGTGTTAGGTACGAACCACGCTGGTTGTGAGAGATGCCCAAATACTCTATGCTTGATAATTGATGCAAATGTACATCATTCATGAAAAATATGAATTTGTTGGAAGTATTGATGTTCCTGGATCCACAGACCATGATTTTTGTTTTTGAATAATTGACTGATAATTTGTTTTCCTTGCAATACAAGGAAAGTGCATCCAAGGATCGTTGGAGGCCCACAGCAGTATGATCAAATAATAACGTATCATCAGCATACTAGAGACATTGGATATGAATGCCCACAAATTTGGGGGTGATGGCTCGGACTGAAGGTAGTGTATCATTCATATCAGCCATGTAGAGATTACAGAGAAGGGACTACAAAGTATCCCTGTTTTCCAGCAGTATTGGTCCAAATCTTGTATGTGGTATAAAGGCTGCTAATGACTCAAAATACATACCCCAGTTGTGCAGCTTCTGCCAGAGTCTCGATTTGTCCACTTTGTCGAATGCACTGGAAAAATTGATGGATACTGTGCACAGGAGAGGGGGTATCTTTGATGGAGCAGACTTCATCAAGGAGGAAAGAATGATCAAGTTGGCCTCTGTGCCGCGTCTGAAGCCCAATTGAGTGATGTGAATTAAAGCCTTTGAGGTGGCCCATCCCTCTATCTGTTATTCAGAACTTTTGCAAAATATTTCCCATCAATGTCAAGGAGGGCAATTCATCTGAAGTTGGCTGGTTGATCATTTGCACTTTTATTGTGAATTTGAGTTAATATAGAGCCTCTCCAACTGTCTGGCACATCGTTCGACAAGATACAGTTCCTGAAATTGAGGGCTTAGTAAAGAGCCCCATTCCTCAGATGCAGGTTTGAGTATGTTGGTAGCCAGACAAGTAAGTGTTACAACCAGTAAACCTTTAAGGGTGGATTAATACTGCACTGTTTTAAAGCCGGTAGAGAGTTTGAAGACCTGACATCATGACCAGTCCAATAGACGGTCTCAGTCGCTTTCCGATCTAGGAGCCACATGAGTCACTCCCAGGTTTGATCATCTTTGCGCACCAAATCTTTGTATAAGTTGAAGAGGAAACACAAAAAATTCACATTGGACTTGGACATGTGGAGAAGTGTGGCTCACTGGTTAGAGCAGGCAGACCCTGAAGCAGAGGTCAGACCCGGGACCAGGGTTCAATTCCCGACGCGGCAGGGTCTTGAGCTCAAATGTCCATGGACTCGATAATTCTCGCTTCGGTGCTTGACCTAATCATGGGTTCACACTCTGCAACTCTGGGCATTAAGCTTGCTTAATCTCCACAACGGCCCCCCCCCGCGGCGGGATGCCTGGCTTTCACCTTGGGGATGCCCTGTAGGGGCTATCTCACAGGGAAAAACCAGGACGGGTTCCCAAGGCAAGCGCGGAGATACCCCTTTGGGGGTCGATTCTGGCGCTATATAAGAAATATAATAATAATAATAATAATAATAATAATTGGTCCCTTCTTGTAATTTTCAAACTCCTGAGAGGGCAAGTGGACGGTCCCATTCTTCTCGATCTTGTTCCAGAAGTCAATCAACGTTAGAGTCTATCCCTCAACTTGGTCCGGCACAAGCCAAGTCTCTGGGGCACTCTGGGAGACCACGACAGATCGAAACGGTGTGCATGTCCATGTTCTGACACTCATCGGATGCCTTCGGAACCTCTGGCATGCCTTTGGACCCCAAGGAGCAAGGAAGCCCTCCATCTGTTTTATCTCTGGTGGGTTTGCCTTCTGCGCCAGTTAGACCCTTCAAACCCATTACCAGGTCACTTTCAGTGAACATACCAACTTCACCCCCAGCTCTACAACCCACGTCATTTCCCGAAACGGCAATGCCGACTCCCTCAACAGAGGAGGAGATGCCCATTGTGCTCTCCAACCCAGCACCATTATGGACGACCGAGACTGCGAATGAATGCCGTAGAACCACAACCTGTACCGTTTGACTGAAGAAATCAAAACTCCTTCTCAGGGGTCTCACTAATACAAAGAAGAAGTTGGCATAGAAGCTGAAATATGAAAGAACATCTTTATAAACTCAAATGAGTGAGACTACGTCACACAGAAGCCTTAGCAACTGAATGAGGCAGTCTAAAGCGTACAGAACACTGGGGCCTTATATATATGAGGGTTACATACTTAGCATAAAAGCAAGGGGCAGTCCTAGCTCATGCAAGCATGCAAAATGCCTAATATGGACATGCAAAATCTGCCAAATATTAGCCAATAGGAAAATATTCAAAACAAGGCATTATGTAACCAGAACGCCCCCCTTGAGTCGTGTTTTTGCCCAACCCCATAAGTCAATCAATGACAACACCTATAGGTCAATCAGTAATGGCAGGACATGTTTGTGTGCTTCAAAGGACAACTTGCATAATAGGATAATGTGGGGAAAGAATACCGAAGGCCAACAGATAGTTGGGACAAGTATTAGTCAGTCTAAGCAAGGATTAGTCAGTTTCGCTAATTCCTGGAATTGGCTTCACAACAAGAAAGGGGAGGTTATTTAACACGTGACAGTACAAAGGGCAAAAACACTCGGTTTACCAAGCTGCCTGAGTGAGGGCAACACAAAATGGCGACGGAATACAAAATGGAGTTGAAACTGAATTACCTCAGACCCTCCTTTTGCCATTATGCAGGCAAATCCTAATTCATTGCTAGGTGAGATGGGAATATCCTTTATCAGAGTACAGACAGAACACTACTTCAGGACCATTTTGGATGAACATATCCAACACCCACTTCATACAGCGGCACTAGAAACACTTGTGCAACCACAACTATGCCCAAAGTCCGTTCTAAGCCTCTCTGGTAGGCTTCTATCGTCCATCAAATCTGCTTCCATTGACGCATTGGGCCTCTTTATTCAGGCCTTCCATGAAAATAGTGCTTCTCAGTATCCATTGGAGTGCCCTCCTGGCAAACACTCACAGCTCACTCGAAAGTCTCAATGTCTCAATGCAGTGCACCAGTGTCTCTCCTCTGCGGCAGATACTACAGATATTGTGCTCTTCATTGGTCGTGGGCACAGATCATCTCGTGCAGACCCAAGTACTATTAATCAGGAAAGAGCAACAGACTTTCACACTCAGCAACACTTTCAGGCTCTAACACTCGTTATTCAGTGTCAGAGGACGCTTGGGCTGCTCTTTCATTTAATTTTTCCTTTCATCATGGGTACCACAATGTAGTGCCGTAAATCCTCCGGTGCACTGCCCTTCCGTTGGAGCAAAGAAAAGAGGGGGGTGGCCAAAACTCAGGCCAAGGGGCTCAAGGGACTGCACACTGTCAGAGGTTACCAGCACATGACGGGTAGAAAACTGAAGCCTCAAACCAGCCCTGCCATCAACAACAGGGATCCTTCTCTTTCATTCTTTTGATTTTTGATTTTTTTGATTTTGATTGGGATTTATAGAGCGCGTAGCTACCCTAGGGCATCCCAGCGCTAGTGACCAAAGCTCCAGAAAGGTGGAGAAACAGGGGAGAAGTGATCAGGGGAAATTTAGGGGAAGAGCAAGGTCTTTAGTCGCTTCCTGAACCTGAGGTGGTTGTGTTCTTGCCTCAGAGAGAGTGGGAGGGAGTTCCACAGTCTAGGGGCATTGTAAGAGAACAGGCGACCCCCGGTTCTGGCCTTCCTGATTCTGGGGACGTTTGCGAGGGATAAGGAGTTAGATCTTAATTGTCTACTTGACTGGTGCTGTGTCAGAAGTGGTCTGAGGATGGGGGGGCCTTCATTGTGCATTATTCTGTGGGCAATGCACAGGGTCTTGAAGTTGACCCGTTCTTTTACTGGCAACCAGTGCAGGTTTCTGAGGGCTGGTTTGGCCGAGCTCCTCGCTGTAGTTCCTGTGAGGATTCTTGCAGCCGCATTTTATGCACATTGAAGTCTTTTGCACTGAAACTCTGGTTCTGTGATGTCCTATGCCGTCTGATGGAGCAAGTACGATGCTTTGGAGATACCATTGATGGCTTGCTGTCGATCGCTGTCCAGCCTTGCTACTTTCTGGGTGCTGGGACTGTAGGGTCAAGACGTCTGCCTTTCATCGGTAGCTGTCACTGATGGGAATTAGGCTTAAACCAGTGTTCTGCAGGTTATTATGACTTGATACCGCAGAACCTAGTGACGTAGGAAATGTGACACAGTTGTTAGTTTCCTTCAATTTAGTATAAAAACAGTTCATTGTATTTAACAATGGGACTGCAAGCAGGTGGCCTGCAATCTGCGAGGGAATGGCCATACGCCATGGGACAATTCTGGTCTAGAATACACTGTCATTCTCAAAGGCAATACTTCTAATCTCTTCAATTGGGTACCCTTCATTATCCTCTGCCATCTAAGGGTAGATAGTTACATGGGAATTCTATCTGAATGGATGTCCTCACACATGGTGGCATTGTCTAATGGGGTAAACATTTTTTTTTCTCAATGATTACGTCTAGGTGTTCCTAAATTCCGTATCTAGAACACCTCAAGAGAGAAATCACATGATACAGATTATCAGGGACATGTAGATACCTCCCTTTAATAATTGTGCATCAGGTGCACTATGCAATACAAAGGCTAATGATCAAAATGTGGAAACAAAAGACAAGAACTAGAGAGTCCTGGTATTTCCATGATTTAGAACACATCTGATCCCACCGAAAATTAAAGAAGCAGGAACAAAAGGGTAAAAAACCAAATTAAAATAGTCATTGAAAATTTGTCATGTTCATGCCAGGTTCAAAAAAATAAATGTAAGGTATCTCCTATTGAGGTGGAAAACTTGTCTTATTATAGTATTGAGTCAGTTAACCAGTCCATCACTACCCTGACAGTCAGACTGGAAAACATCGAAGTAGGCCTAAAGAAAATTCTTAAAAACCAGTCTGGTCAAACAAAAGGGGATTATACATAATATGGGGGTCCCTGATACATTACTGCAGTCTGGAAGTGTGAACCTGAACAATACACCAACAATAATAAAAGGGCTGACTGGTGAAAGGAATACGGAAAAGGGAAATGGGACTAGGACACAGCTAAAATCCCCAATAACTAGGCACGATGCGACATCAATCAGGGGAGAAGCGGCAAAAGAAAAATCTATAGGAAGAACAAGAAATTACTCGGGTGCTAGTCAAGTTTGTGACACAATAGCAAGAGTATGGGTGATACAAAAAAGTCAAAATAGTACACAAATTTTAACTCTACCGCTGGCACTACACCATATACGGTAATCTCAGCTAATGTTCAAGTTCCTTCTTCAGGGAAAAATGAAACCTGGTTTCCTTTAAGGAATAAAGCCATACACTACTTAGGAAGCAGAACAAAACTGACTAATGTAATATAGAAATTAGGTCACCATGTACAAGGGTCACAGATCTATAATTTATCCTTATGTCCAATCAGGATACATAAATCTAGGACTGCCTGTTCCTTAAGGAAAGGGGCAGTAACGTGACTAACTGCAGGTGACACACTTTAATACTGTATATCTCTTTTTATTTTCCTTGAATACCATTATAGCCAAATAGACATGCACTGGTGAAGTGTTGTCTCTAATGTTCACAGCATGAAATATAATTATCTGGAATTTAGTATCAGAATAAGTCCAACCAACTGTTGCGCAGCGATATGCATCGTCATGACCATCCCTTCACAACACAGGAGAACTTGTAATAGTATCAGAAGCAACAACATAAAACAAAAACATGCATAAAATTTTTAAAAAACGCACATGTCAAGTCTTCAGATATACTTGCTGTATACCAAGCACAAAAAGCATAGACAAAACAATAACATGTGTAAATGAGCGGTGATGCACAACACCATGTCATGTACTTTATGCACTGTGAACCTGCAGCCCAAAACCCAATATTCGGGCCTGCTTAATTTGTCATGCTTAAAATCAAAATTACACTTTCTTTTACTTTCCTCACCCTCCTTTTGACAGCTGGTCACCAGTTAGTGGTGATCGGCTGTCAAATACAACTTACTGTGTCGCTTCTGACACACTGGACCAGCAGGAACAATTCATAGAAGGACAAAATGCAAAAACATGAAAAACACACAAACATTTCATTTATTTATTTATTTATTTATTCAAAGGAGTCATACAAAAACTCATCTTGTTTCAACATACTGCTGATACTTCACATAACACACAAAATATCAACTGTAACTAACCATCTTAAATTAAGGCAACTACATGGACATTATTTTTCAAAAGCAGAAATATGAATGTATCACCCCCTTTGATATTTGGGGCACTTAAGAATAAATATCCTATAATTGTGTTACATATTAATCATCCTCAGAGTGTTCTTCACAGATTGCAGAGATTGGACATTAGACATATCTCATAGAAATCCTTAGAAAAAATGAGTTTTTTACGCCTGCGTCAAGTGAAATTCCATATGTTAATGTCCTCATTATGCAGTACAACACAGCTTAAATTAAATTATAATGCTAGGAGATCACAGTATGAGTATTAAGCTTTATAAATAGTAAAAAACGAATTTAGAAGCACTTATTTTTAATAATTCTTTTTCATAATTAATAATTCTTTTTAATAAACCCAACCATTTTGGATAATTCCACATATAAAAGCAAGCTGCATCACTTGTCTATCATTTTTAGACACATTAATTTATAAGCCTAAGCACAGAAGCCTAACTTGAAACATGACAAATGTTTGCGCCACTTTTTTAAAAAAAGGACAATTATTATTTAGCAACAGAACCAAGAATATGCTTACAAAAATGCTTAAAGAGAGGAAAACCCTTAATTGAAATGTCTTCCTGTAATACAAAATAATGAACCATATTTTTGTAACCTTTTTAAAACACTATTCTGAAATGCAAAGTTTCACCCGTGTTTAACTGAGGACGAAGTCCTGGCTGAGTAAACATTCCTGTCTGTTTGTGACCTTCAAAAAAAAAACTGCTTGCTTAGCGGTAGTAAAAGCTTGTCTCTCAGTGTTGTAACATGAGCATGGTGGCAGTCTTTTTCAAACTAAGACATATCAATGCGTGTTCTATAATATGCGTTTGAGTTCAGCAAAAATGTACTTCAGCTGAAGTGTTTACCTGTTAATATCTAATACAATGTATGTAAGTAAAAAATGCTATAAGTTTGTTTTTCTACAAAACACACAATTTCGTTTTTTAGGCCTTTTTTATTCCTAGTGAATGTGAATTTTAATTTTATTTTTTAAGCATTTAACAGTTTGTACATGTGCATAATTGCTTACTCTATAAATTAAATAGCAACATATAGCTATTTTAGCATATCACATGGTTCATTTCTGGATTTTTATTTAATTTCTACTTAATATTAATTAACTGACAGTTTGCTTAACAGACTGAAAACATCAAGAAAACCCACAAACACACGTTGAGCTCATTTCAGACATAAACAGAAAGGCGTCAAACACTCAGGACACACAATACAGCACGCTTTAGTCATTTATTTCATAAATAGCGCCATCGCTATTTACTTACAGAAGTTGCACTAATGGGAAAACCACATAGACATTTAAACACACATTTAACCCACAGATCAATACTTAGGACAGAAACAAAGGACAGCCCACAAACTGTACTTAAAACAAACCATTTGTAAATACTAGTTGTAAGTCATATTTACAAGAAATGCTTCTCAATAGTGTTCCAAAAGACTGCAAGACAGCTCAACAGACTGCTGTATATCCAAGAAGCCAAAATACACTCAATTCACTAGCTTTGGCTGGCAGAACACCAAAAATCGCTCTGCATATCTCCATTCATTAGATTGCGCAGAACAAAGGATCCTTGTATGTATTATGTCCATATTTTAATTCCCTGGGGATACAGAATCACCAAGGAAGAAATATGTTTTTATACCTAAACTTATTTAGGTATTCCCTCTAGGGGAGCCAGCTAATTTACTTCACATCACACTATGGTACCTCCAAAAAAAGCAACACATTCTTCGATGTGAGCTTTGAAACAGGCATGCCAAAAATACTGCAGAATATGCAATATTATACCCAAAGTAGTGCTTAAAGTACTCTTCGTACGTGCACCGTTCAACAAAATCAGATAGAGAAAAATCTCCTCATTACCTGCCTACACAAATTGCAATTTGCATATCAAATCCATACATATCCAAAGTTGGCCAACACAAATTCCAAAATTCCAAAGCTACAGTAAGCGTTACTAAATCCAAGGCAAAAACCAACAGTAACAAATAGTTGTCCAAATTCTAACTGCCAAGTTCTAAATGACCTAACTGTCTTTTTTAGAATACTCACGCCAAAAAAAGTTCTCAGTCAGGGGTGACATCATGTGGAGGATCAAAATCAGGAAAATCAGAAATATACTGGGCTGCAGAGACAAAGAATCCCCAGAATCTCTGTGCACAGAATACCTCCTTAGTAGAATCCTGTCCTGTCCTCCTCAGTAGATTTCAGTTTTCTGACAAGATCACTCCCTCAGATAGTCACTTCTCTGATGAGGTCCACGTTGGCGCGCCAATTGAAGAAATCAAAACTCCTTCTCAGGGGTCTCACTAATACAAAGAAGAAGTTGGCACAGAAGCTGAAATATGAAAGAACATCTTTATTAAACTCAAATGAGTGAGACTATGTCACACAGAAGCCTTAGCAACTGAATGAGGCAGTCTAAAGAGTACAGAACACTGGGGCCTTATATATGTGAGGGTTACATATTCAGCATAAAAGCAAGGGGCAGTCCTAGCTCATGCAAGCATGCAAAATGCCTAATATGGACATGCAAAATCTGCCAATAGGAAAATATTCAAAACAAGGCATCATGTAACCAGAACGCCCCCCTTGAGTCGTGTTTTTTCCCAACCCCATAAGTCAATCAATGACAACACCTATAGGTCAATCAGTAATGGCAGGACATGTTTGTGTGCTACAAAGGACAACTTGCAAAATAGGATAATGCGGGGAAAGAATACCGAAGGCCAACAGATAGTTGGGACAAGGATTAGTCAGCCTGGACAAGGATTAGTCAGTTTGGCTAGTTCCTGGAGTTGGCTTCACAACAAGAAAGGGGAGGTTATTTAACACGTGGCAGTACAAAGGGCAAAAACACTCAGTTTACCAAGCTGCCTGAGTGAGGGCAACACAAAATGGCGACGGAATACAAAATGGAGTTGAAACTGAATTACCTCATGACGTCCCACTTCCACAAAAGAAGATCCCACACATTACATTGCTTGTTTGGCGCAGATTCCAACTACAATTATGATGCATGTGCTGAAACTGGCCAATCCTTCAATGAAGACAGCTGGTATAATGATCTACAAGATGCCAGTGGCCTCAACACCTCTCCTGATTTGAGCCTCTTCACACTCCCAGATCTTGCAACTTAAGAGAGTGCTTTGGCAATAGTCATGCGGCGCGCAGCCGAAGTTTTCAACTTCCTGCTCCCACTTTAGATGTCAAAACCAATGTCTTGACTAAAGTTCTCCAGCTTGGGCAAACCACTACTGAACCCCTATTACCTTTTAGCAAGGCTCTTACTGATACAATATTAGGGGGATGGGCCAACCCTTGCTCTGCCCCCAGTAAACAGCCAAGTTGCAGGATGCCACCAACCTGCCCTGGACGACCCTGCATTTTGTCTCAGCACCCCTCTCCCAAGAGCTTTGCGGTGCAGGAATCGACTAGCCAGACTAATCCAAACACTTTTCTGACTCCCCTAGATAGGTAGCCCAAAAGGTTAGACACTTTTTAGAGAAGGGTATTTTCTACCATCAGTTTGGTTATCAGCTCTATCAATGCTAGCTGTGTATTCCCACACTTTGTGATTCGGTGGTTGAAGTCCTCTCAGGTGTCCTGGAAGACCTCTGACCAGTCCTTGCTCAAGCTTTACAAGATGGTCATGACGATGCCAAATTTGCAATTCGTTGTGGCCCAAACTCCACCGATTTCATTGGGTGAGCCATTGGCACCATTGGCTCCATTCATCGCCATGGATTTTCAGGCAATGTCCAATCGTTCTTTATGGATATGCATTTTGACTAGACTCTCTTTTTGGGGACACGCAAATTTCCCCTCTGAAATGATTCAGAGCACAGGGCCACAGATCTAGCTGAGTTCTTGGTTACCCTCTACCCCGTAGCCTGGATGGTGACATTGGACCTGCAGGACGGCTATTTCTTTATACCCGTCCTGTGGGCTCAGTGGCAGTACCTGCAGTTCTTGATGGAAAAGGAGCAATTTCAGTTTGTTGTGCTCCCCTTTGGTCTCACCATTGCCACTCAAGTGCTTCACAAAAGTGATGAAAGTGGTAGCAGCACACATTTGGCGGTCAGCGACCCTAGTCTTCCCCTACCTTGAAGACTGGATGTTGAAGGTGGGCTCAACTCAGGGACTCTTCAACGATCTCCAGACTACGGCGAACCTTTTGTTATTTTTTGGGGTTTACTATCAACTTGCCAAAGTGACCGCCGACGACTCCTCCTCGGATGCTCCCCATCATTGGAGACATTCTGGGCATACTTTGGTTTTGTGCCTTTCCTCTGGAAAGCGGAGTCTAGGACATTCAGGCAAGGTAACAATCTTTCAGCCTCTGTCCTGGATTTCAGTGAGGTCGAACATGAGGCTGCTGGGACGATGGCCTGCTGCATCCTGCTGGTCAAGCCCACCAGAATGCATATGTGGGCTCTGCAATGGGATCTAAAGTTTAAGAGGGCCCAACATCAAGTGGACCTTTCCAACCACTTTCAGATTTCGGAGGAGACTGCGAAAGATCTTCATTGCTGTTAGTGGACCGCAGTTGGGTCTGCAGCAGACACCTCTCCTTACCCCACCCAGAGGTGACAGTGGTGACTGATGCATCCCTTTTGTGTTGGGGCTGGCACCTAGGAGAGGTAAAGATCAGAGTTCTCTTGACTTCGGCTGGGGCCGACTCCATATCAACCTCCTGGAGCAGCGGGCCATTTGCTTGGCATTGAAAGCCTACCTTCAGTCTATCTAAAGGAGGCTGGTACAGGTGCATGCGGACAACTCCACCACCATTTAGTATCGCAGCAAGCAGGATGGAGTGGGATCCCAGGTCTTGTGCCAGGAGGCACTAGGTCTCTGGAAATGGCTGGTCCTTCAAGAGATTTTCTTAGAGGTGAACCACCTAACAGGATCTTTGAATGCCAGGGTGGATGAGCTCAGCTGACGACGCTTACCGGTTCACAAATGGCAGTTACATCTTAAGAAGGCACAAGGTCTCTTCTGAGAATAGGAAGAACTGTGGCTCGCTCTAATCACCACTGCCAAGAACGCCCAATGTCAGTGTTTCTGCATTTTGGAGTTTCCATTGTGTCTCTCATTGGGAACGAGTATGCCTTCCCCCCAATACCTCTTCTGCCTCTATTTCTGAAGAAGACCGGGACAGACTGAGTCATTCAAGTGAGCCTGGATAGGGCACGGAGTTATTGTATCCAGAGCTCCTGGGCTTGAGCATCTGTCCTTCAATCAGGCTTCCTGTCCGGGAGTACCTTTGGAAAGAGATCGGGCCCCTGAAAAAAGGATAAATATCCAATCAAGGAAATCAATTGTTTTGAAAAAGAGTTTAGCACCGGGCTCAGTGCTGATAAACAGTAGGATTAGTGCGCGAACTCTAGACTCACCAAGGCCTCGATAAATTCACGTTCTTTATGTCTGCCTCCGACCAATATTTCCGTCTGCCGAGTATCATGTTGCTGTTGTGAGTCTAGTGTTCGCGCACTAATCCTATTATTCATCAGCACTGAGCCCAGTGCTAAACTCTTTTTCAAAACATTCCTGTCCGGGAGTACCACCTGTTGCAGCATCAGGACAGGGTTTTGCACCTGGATCTTCACAGTCTTCACTTTCATGCATGGAGATTGAGCGGTGACATCTGAATACCTTTGACCTTCCTCCGAAAGTGGTCAAGGTCATCCTGACAGTCAGGCATCCCTCAACAAAAACCGTATACACCTGTCAGTGGGACAAATTTGTGGTTTGGTGTGGCTCATGCCAGATTGACTCCCTCCAAGCCAGGTTATCTGACATTTGGTTGTTTGTTGTGTCTCTCGCACGACAAGGCTATGCTTTGGGCATAGTTAAAGGGTACCTTTGAGCTCTTTCAAAGTTTTACGGTTGCAGAAGCAGCCTTCATTTTTTTAAATCTCTGGTTGTGATGCATTTTTGAAAGGTCAACAACGTTTGTTTCCTCCCTCGCCTTTTGTCATGGCAGAGTGGGACCCCAACTTGGTCCTCACATATTTGATGTGCATTCTGTTTTAGCCATTTCACAGCTGCCCTTTGCAGCATCTTACCCTAAACACAGTATTGTTCGTCGCCATACCATTGGCATGGCAAGTGAGCGAGCTGCAGGATCAAAGCATTAATACTCTGTATACCACTTTATTTCCAGGCAAAATGGTTCTGATAATGAGAGAATCCTTCTTGCTGAAAGTTGTTACGCTGCTCCATATCGGTCAAACTATTACCTTGCCGGGGTTCTATGCTCCACTTTACCCCTTTAAGTAGGAGGAGAGACTGCATCTCTTGGACCCCAAAAGAGTGCTGGTACCAAAGAACACCGGGTGGACAATCACCTCTTTGTGGGGGTTGCTGAAGCAAAAAAAGGGAAGGCCATGCAGAAAAAGACCATCTCTGGCTGGATCGTACTATACATCTAATTCTGTTACATTGGCTAAAAAGAGGCATCCAGAAGGACTGCAAGCTCATTCCATGAGGGTCAAAGCTCCTACCCCTGGGTTGACATGAGAAGTTCCAGTTGTGGACATCTGTAAGGCTGCTCAGTCGACATCACTCCATACGTTTACAAAGCACTACTGTGTAGACAGTCGGGTTCACAGAGAGGGGCATTTCACCCACTCAGTCCACCAGGACCCTTTGATTTGAGCCAATACACAGACCTAGCTCTTACTGCTCTGCTATAGAGTCAAAAGGCTTACCTTTAGTAACACTCTTTCAGGTAGAAACTCTTGCTAACTGCAGATTCCACTATATTCCTATTCTGTCAATTGGTCTCTATCCATTAATAATATCCCAAGTCTAAGAATCTGCACATTGGTCAAAGCCAACTTGCTGTTGGGGCGTGGACAGCCTCACACATCGAGGTCAGTGCACAGGAGCGTCGCCTATATGGGCCCCACCTGTCATGTCCAAAAATGGGACGACATCAGTGCAGAGGCGCACTGCAGCACCTACTGGCATGCACAAGTACTGCTCAAAAGTTTACGTTCTAGTCCAACACCTAGGCAATATTCAAAAGATAAGGAAACTCTGGTTAGATAGAGTCTGTACCAGAAGAGCATTACTGAAGGTAAGTAACTTGTTCTACAGAGGCAGGGTGTCTGACTTCCATATAGTGAAAAGCATATGTCAAAGCAAATAGGTCTTTATGGGTGAGGAGTTATTACAGTGTGGTAAAGCCTGTGCACAGGTATTTTGTTACATGGATCCCCACAAATTACTGTAGTAAGAAAGAGTTTGGTGTTTCCACCTCTGACAAACCCTCTATGTTGAAGACTTATACTGTGAGAATATGTGCTAGACCCTTTTACAGGGGCTTATATATGGTTTTGCCAACTGTGATATATTACAGAGTTGTAATTTTATGTATAGTATTTAGATGTATGTATTAACATGCCTTTTAGGTGAGGCCTGTCTGGTATAGCTGCCTACCAGGCTCTTGAAATCTGAAACAATCATATAAAATGACTTACATGCATATACATACTTAAAGGGGCTTTGTGTCATTCCTTTTCAGCCATTGGTTTGTTTGAGTATCAGTCCCATGCTGCTTCCACCCATGACAGCATAGATAATTTGAAAATGGGTCAGACCACTTCAGTCATTGGCTCAAATGGCTTGCTAGTGACTGCAGTTTGCCTTATCACATGCCCATCTGTCTAAGATTGATTGTGCTTCAGTGCCATGGCTTGTGCGCCAATCCTTTAGTTTTCCACCTTCTCTTTTATAGGCCAATTTTTTTTTTAATTCATCCCTTCATTTATTTATTTATTGAGAGTGGCCAACAACTTTCCAGATAGCACTTCCAGGTTGCACATTTCATCTGCATTGCACCGCATGCCATGAGGCCACTGCTCCTAAACTTGGTGGCCATTAATGAATGGTACTTCCCCTAGTATGTCATTGCTTTACTGGTTGAAATTTACTGTAAACCTTGGTGAAACGAATAGCTTTTTGTTTAATGTGTCAATATATGCAAACACAAGTATGGACAAATATTTCCATACAAGGGCCAATATGAACCATACTGCTTGATTTTCACAGGGCATGGTAATGGTGTTGGTTGTCTAGTGTTTATTGAGTTGACATTGATATGGCTTGTGGTGGTTTAGTATTGGTGGTGTTATTATTGGTGGTGTGTTTAGTTGTGGTGGTATTGTTCTTATTAGAAGTGGTATTGTGATAATGTTATATTTGTGATGGTGTGTTATTTATGGAAGTATTGTTATTGTCTATTGGTGGTATTGCAGATGGTGGTTTTGGTATGGCTGGTATTAGTGGTGGATTTGGCTAGATGGTGTTACGTACTGATGATGGATTTGGTGTGGTGGTATTGATGGTGGGTTTAGTGTGGTGGTATATATATAGTGGTGGAATTAGTGCTAATATTGTGGTGGTGTTTTGATGGCAGTGGTTTTGGTGTTGGTATAAGTGTGTATCAAGTTCCCCTGGGGTGGGCGCTACTCCTCGACTCCGCCCCTTTTCAACTAACACTGTGGGAGAACTGAGTCGCTTTTGCTTTGTGCTTTTATTATGAGGAAATGAGTGACAGGATAATCAGTCTTAGGATCCTGATCTGATGTTCCTGGTGTTGCTCTGGTTCTGGCCGGAGTACCTCAGGGCTTCGTTTTCTCCCGGTAGGCACGAGGCGCGTTGGAAACAAAAGAAAGAAACCACGAATCAGTGGGGAATCCTCAGGCTTCTTATAGCAGGGAAGGGGCTGTGAGGGGTTCACCAAGCTCCACCATCATGTGAAGAAAAGAAAACAAAACAAACTGTGTCCTCCCTCAAAGGATCACGCGTTCTCTCCCTATGATATAGAAAGCCCCCGTATAAGGTGCTGTATCTGCTCCAGCCACGCTCCTCCTGGAGAGTGGTGGGACGTCGCGTGGTGTGGCTGTTCTCCGGGCTCCTTCCCGTTGTCAGGCTCCTCCTGTTGCACTTCGGTTCATTTGGCGGGGTGGTTGCTTCTCTCCAGCTCCTCAGGCGTCCTGCACACTCAGTCGGATCCTCTCTCTGGTTTCCCGGCAAGCACGCCCCAGCAAGCGGCTCCTTCCCTCTTCTCCTCGGCGTCCATCACTGATAGGATGGTTCGGGCTGATGTCATCACCTCAGGCTCCACCTCCCGGTCTGTCCATGACGGATTAAATGGGCTGCTCAGGTTCTGCACATGGAGAAGTAACAGGTCAGTTTCCGTACAGTGCAACAACTCCTGGTCCCCAGAGGCCTCCTAACAAAGTGGTAGTGATTGTGGTGGCATTGATGGAGATGGTGGATTTAGTGGTAGTATAGGTGATGTATTGGTGTTGTTATGGTACTAGTATTGAAAGTGTTGGTGTGTTATTGGTTCTGAGAGTAACATTGTTAGTAATTGTTTGCATTTGTAATGGTATATGTGGTATTGGTGGCTTTGGTTTTACTGTTAGTGCTATTGATGGTGGTTCTGATATCAGTGGGTATTGGTGGTATTTATGGTAGTGGGATTGGTTGTTATGGTGAAATGTGTGGTGGTATTGGTAGTAGTGTGGTGTACTGCTATTGTTCCTGATGGTATTGGTGATTGTGGCGGTGGTAATGGTGGTGGTGATAATGGAACACCTTCTGATTGCTTTTTGTTTATCATATCAGGAGGGCCTGGCCCCAAGACGGCTTTTTGATGCTATGTACAAAAATCTATTTGGAGACCTTGTTAAAATCAGGCCTGTACTTAAGTCTTGGCAATAGCATTAAAATGCGTGCTTCAGTAAAATAAATGTAAAAAAGATTGCTGTTGTCTACAATGCATGTATGAGGTTCTGACTGTGACAAAAGTGAGATGATTGTAGATACTTTAGATTTAAAATATTCACTCATGTATTTTAGTACAAGCACGCTGTAGGAGGCAGAATGATACACCATCAGCAGGTAATGTTAGGTGACCGAGAAATTCAATGTTTGTCTGATTTTAGATGTGACTGACAATTTCCTTAACCAGTAGCTGAAAGGAGCTGATCAAAATAAGCTAATGCTTAATTCAAATCAATTCAAAATATCTTTAATTCGACCTTCCTGACCATAAAAGTGCATTTAAAATACAACTCATTTCATACAGTTTGGTTATGCAAAATAAAATAAAGTGCTGTGTAGTGCAATATTTAAAAGGTCTCAGAAAAAACATTAGTATATATAAAACGACTCAATTTTTATACAGTAAAAAAGGTTACAATTGTTTAAAAGGTTAAAAGAATACGATTAAACAAGGCTAGATTTTAATACAGTTAGACGGACACACCACATAGAGAATAAGTATTGGGAAACTGAATACACAATAGGGAGGCTGGTATCATATTTTAATATCCTATAAGCCTCCACACAATGAGTTGTCCCGAGATTCCGGCAGACCTGTTGAAGCCATCGGTGCCTAATCTTCTTGTATACCGGACAAACAAACAGTACATGTTGGCCCGTTTCTGGAGTGTTATTCCGAACCGGACACCCCTTTGACTGTGCACCCCCCCAGTTATTTGTGAATGCACAGAGTGGTAGTACACCATGCCTAAATTGCAAATAAAGTTTTTTAGCTAGGGGGGGCTGAATAGCGTCAAGAACAGGTTCTAACCTGTATTGGTCATTGACTTCTAAAAATTGTGCAGTCAGTGTACCAGTGATGGAATTTCCTTTGATCTGATTTTCCCTTATGTTCTCTGAAGAGCTTTGAAAGAGCCTTCCTGGGAATTGTCGGGCAGGATACTTCAGCGTTGGCCCATAAGTCACCCATGCTTAGAGCACCTAAGGTATTTTTAATATAGGCTAACCATAGGATTTTGCCTGCCCCCTGCAAGTTGAAGACCTCCTTCATCTCATCCTTAAAAGCCACTAAATCTGGTGTGCACCATAGACGTCGCCAGTGGAGAAGGGACCTGGGGGCGACTTTCTCAGCAATTGGCCCGACCCCAAAATCCATACGGCGTGGCGTCAATGGTGTACTTTTCGGGGGGCCTAGGATTTGTCTAATAAATACCAGGGAAGGCACTGGGCCAGGATGGCATCCCAGGCGATCTATTTCGTGCCAATATCGAGCAATGGGCTAAGTACTTCTCCCTTTTGATTAATGCCCTCCTCCAGGGGTCTCCGGTTCCGAGTTCTTGGGAAGGGTCCGAGGTGATCCCGATTTATAAGAAGGGACACAGGGCAGGCCCTGCCAACTATCGTCCAATCAGCCTCATTGATGCTGGCCAGAAGGTGGTTGGCAGGGACCTCCTGGAGAGGATTCTTTCATGGGCGGAGGAGAATAACATCATCTCCTAATTCCAGGCAGGTTTTAGGGCGTGCACAAGCACTGTTGACCAGATATTTAGGCTGGTTTTACTGCACTGGAAGATAGTAACCATTGGCAAGGGTGTTCTCTACTTGGCCTTTATTGATTTAAAGACCGCATTTGACCTGGTTCCCCGAGAGCACCTGTGGGCTGTTTTGCGGGAGATGGGGTTCCCCTTGCCCATCCTGAATTTTTTGGCCCGTATGCATGATGGAAATTATGCTTGCATCCGGTGGGGCACTCAGGAGCAAAAAAACGTCAAAATCATTGCAAATAGAGGCGTCCGCCAAGGATGCGCCCTGGCGCCGACCCTCTTTTCATTGTTTGCAAATGGGGTCGTTTCATTTCTGTCTGATATTGATGCCGATGCCCCGACCCTGGCCGTTGTCAAAGTTCCCGCCATACTCTTTGCGGACGATACGCTATTGGTATCTAAAACACCCATGGGGCTCCAGAAGCTTTTGGACCGGTTCTGCACATTTTGTAATTTAAGGGGCTTGGTCATTAATACAACCAAAACCAAGCTCCTTTATTTCAACCCTAGCAAGAAAGCCAATTGTAGACTTAGAGTTGACGGGGTGCCCTTAGAGCGCGTTAAAACATTTGACTACCTAGGGATAAGGATATCTGATCAATTGAAATGGCACCCACATATTGAGAAAATGGCCCTGAATCACAAACGTGTCCTGGGAGTCATTGGGAGGGAACATAGAGCCTCAATATCCAGACCCATAGCACCTGCACTGGAGATTTATTCCGCAAAAGCCATAGGTAGTGCATTGTATGGAGCCGAGCTCTGGGGTTTCAACAATGTTGATCCCCTTGTTATGGCTGAAAACAAGTTTTTTAGGGAGCTTGTTTCATTACCTAGGAGTACTCCAAGCAAACCACTCCAATATGACCTTGGACGCCGATCAATTAAAGATCTTATTATCTTGCGCCCGCTTCTCTATTGGGCTCGCTTGTGGCGTACACCTGAGCTATCAAGCTACACAGATGGCCTTAGAGAATTCATGAATATGCAGGAGTCCCATAAATTTGTTTGGCTTACTAGGGTAAAGAAGTTTTTATTGGCTATTGGTTTTAATATTCCATGGGAGACAGGTGTATCTGTGTCTAAACTGGAGATCAAGAGAGCTTATTGGCTATGGGTTGATGCCCAAGATTCAAGAGATATCAACCTGGGCAGGTTGACAGATGAGTTCCGTCTACACAAGAAGGTACATCGTCTTGAACCCTATCTGGATTTCATTAGGAAACCCAGAGATAGAGCTCTATGTATTCACTTTAGACTGGGAACTCTTCTGGTTCCTGAACGTACCTGTAAGTGGAAACCCCCCAACCAAACACCTGCCAATCGCCCGTTTTGTACCGATGCATCCGAAACCATCCCACATTTCTTCTTTGTATGTCGCGCTTACAACAAACCTAGGTCGAAATGGTTAAAACCTGTTTGCCGTCAGCTTGAGACCAAGAATCATGCCTCTGCTGCCCTTAGAATCTTGCAGACAGATCCTAACACCACCCTAGTTTGTGGGGTGGCCAAATTTCTTAGCTGGGCGTGGGTGATCAGACTGAAAGACCTAAGATAATTTTACAAGGCGACTACTTTTTAATTATGTCCAAAGCTGTAATTGGTTTAATGTTTTTTTATTGTTGTATCCCCATTTAAGTGCTTATTTAATGTCTTGTACAAATGAATTGTATTTTAACTGCCATGTGCTTTTTAAGATATTTCATATCGAAATAAAGCTTTGTACTACTACTACTACTAATAAATACATTTTCATTCTTAGAGAGGGGATCAGATGGTTGATGGCCCCAGATTTCTGCCCCATATAGGGCCACCCCCTTGCTTGTGTCATACAGATTTCCGTAACCTGGCTAACTATTTATCGGTGCTTTTCCTGAGCATCTTAGCCAGGTCCCCCCCCCTCCCCCCCCCCCCCCCCCCCCCAGGTTTTGGCCAGTCTTAAGCTGGTCTTCCTAATTTGCATGTGCCATTGCATTTTATGAGTGAGGATTAATCCTAGATAATCGAAAACTGTAACTATTTTCAGTGGTTTCCCATTTTAGCAGGGATTTGGATGTGTGGAGTCACCTGCATTAAAAACCATATATTTGGTCTTTAAAGACTTTATCTCCAAACCCCTACTTTTGCAGAATGACTGGAAAATATCTAGGGCCCGCTGAATTCCCATCGAGGATTTGGATAGTAGCAAGGTGTCGTCGGCGATCATCAGGGCCCGGAACCCTGTGTTTCGCCAACCTGGGGGCATCTACATCCCTCCCACCAGTCAAGTCCTCCACAAGGCCGTTAATAAATAGACAGAAAAGGGTTGGGGCCAAAACACACCTCTGCCTTAGCCCTCTATCTATAGCTATAGGATCTGCGAGCGCATCATTTTACCATATCTAACTTGCGCATAGTTAGATTTGTGAAGCCGCTTTATATGTTAACAGAGGTACGGAGGGACCCCCATATTTGCTAAAATGGGCCACAATTTATCCCTAGGGACCAGGTAAAATGCTGATTTTAGGTCCACAAAGATCAGATAAAGGCTGCCACCCTCCAGGAGCACTGTCTTCCAATAGAGGAGTTGCAGCCTTGGAATCTGATCTATTGTGGACATCCTTGTTCTAAAACCGGCCTGGTAGGGGCTAAGTATAGAATACTCCTCCATCCATCTCTCTAATCGATCCAAAAACACTCGTGCATAGATCTTTTGAGAAACATCTATGAGGCTAATTGGACTTAGCGGGGGGAAGTGGAGAACCCTTTTTGAAGATAGGAATAATCTCTGCCCCCAACCAGGTTGTCGGAATTATCATCCCCTGGAGAATAGCATTAAATAGGCTCAAAAATATGGGGCCCAAATAGTAGGTTCGTTCCTAAAAACATCACCTGGGATTTTGTCTAGGCCTGGTGCTTTAGCAGGAGCTACTCTGTTCAACGCATCCATTATCTCTTTTAAGGAGATTTCTGGGGCATTGGGGAAAGACTGCTGTAAGCAAGTTAGCATGCCCATAGCTTGTCCTGACTCTTCTTCCCCCCTGCATATAGCGACTTGAAATGGGCCCTCCAGATTTCTGCCCCACGATTTGGCTCTATTGACGATTTACCCTCTTTGCAGCCGGTACTAACTAGGTTCCAGAAGGTCTACATATCCCTAGAACATAAAGCAGCCCACATGCTTTCCCATTTGTCACCCTCCCACTGTTTTTTTGCTGTATTAATTGTGGTTTTATAGGCTATCCGCCTATCTCTTATCATTTGTTTGTCCTTCCCTGTGATTGCTAGGATCAATGATTGCTTGACCCTTCGACAATCACCATTATACCAGGAGTGGCCCATATACACCTTTTGTTTGGATTTTACAACAGGGATGAAGATGTTTACCAGATCACATACTAGGTCTTCATGATTCCTCCCGATTTCTGCTAGGGCTGTATTAGAGACTGGTATATAACTAAATTGATTTGCGACCTGAAGGTATGGAATAACAATTTTATAGAGGGTTGCCAAATTATCCTGGGAGTTGCAGATGGCCCCCCATTTCACTCACCTCCTACAACCAGTCAAAGTTAACCTGGGCCCATTTAAATGATTACCTACTTGAACACCCATAGAGTAAGGGGGGGATGCCATCTCTAGGACCAATGCTTAATTAGCATTACAATATACATTAAATGAGTATAATATACTCAAAATATACATTATATAACATATACTATACGCAACTGGATTTGCAGACAGCTACACGGTCTTCCCATACATCCAAAACATGCTTAATAACTGATGCATTATACACTTTTCCTTTCAGGAGAAGGTCACCCCGCAACCAAAATGCATTTCAGGGCACTGAGATTGTACAACACTGAGGCAGCACCTGACTGCAGGAAATGCCCCACTTCATTCAGGCACTACTCGCACACCTCCACCAGTTAACTAGAGTGCATTGCGATAGATTGAATTACTGTACTTGGATTGGATGTTGTACTTGTAAAAATTCATTATGTAAAATCTGGCAGTTTCAGGTTCTAGAATCTGTTGTGAAAAAGGTTATTGCTGGTACCGTGCCTGGTACCATTCACTTTGTCATTTGTGATGTTAAAGTAAGAACATACTTCTGGTTACATGGTTACTATGATTTTTGTTTGAAAAGGGATTTGTTGTGAGGACGAAACTCTATATTAAAATATAAGTGAACATGTATCAAGAAATGCTTCATGTTAGAAATGGGGGTCTCTAGTTGGCAATGGGTTGCACCTTTGTCCAAATAGGGACCCTTCTTCCTAGTAAGGGAAAGGGGGATACACGTCTAAAATAACACCTGCTCATCCCCTTGGTAGCTAGGCATGAGCAGACAGGCTTATCTCAGAGGCAGTGTGTAAAGCATTTGTGCACATATACAGTAATACAGTGAAAACACTACAAATGGACACCACATCAGTTTAGAAAAATATGTAATCTTTATCTAAACCAAACAAGACCAAAACGACAAAATCCACAATACTGTAATCAAAAGATGGCTTTTAAAAGGTAGAAATAGTTCTGTTCATAGAAAATGGTGGATTCTCCAGTATTAGGGGTGTCTTTCATAGATTCACATGCTTGAATATTCCCCGTCGTCGAAGTGGGAGTCCCACGGTACATAAATAGCAGTAATATATATGCATGTATACATGAGAAATATCATAAATAAAAAATACATACATATAATGCAATAGAAATGTAAACCTGAAAAAGTACCATAGAACAGAATAGGCCCATTGAAAAGCCCAAGGGAGAATTCACTTTAGTAACATATTAGAGTCATTATGTGTTGGTCCACATTCCAGCCAATCAGGCTGTAGCCTCCTCTAGAACCTTCTCCTCAGAAGCCCCAGTCCTCAGATTTTCTACCGCACGTCGTGTGAAGGGAGTCTCCCTGAGCTCTGCTCAGTTTTTTCCAGTTTCTAGCTGTTTTTCTTCAGAAATGTCTTCTACTAAGAAAACTTTGTTCAAGGCTTGTCCATCCTGTGGTAAATTGCGCCTTTTTCATGAGGACCCACACAATAAGTGTATTTACTGTCTTTACCCGGGCCACATTGCCTCTACCTGCAAGTTCTGTTGCACTTTTCCCCCTAAAACATTGAGAGATAGACAGGCCCGTCTCCTTCTGTGGCTACAGAAGTTGAAAACATCTGAGAATGTGGTTTCCGATGCTGAGAGTATGTCATCTGGATTTTCAAAATCCTCTCAGAAGCGTGGGTCTTAGACTGAAGTTCCCTCTCCTTTTCTTAAAAAGAGTAAAATGTTGGGTTCTTTCAAGGATGTCTCCCCACAAGACTTGCTTCAGGGCGCGCCTACGGGACCTGGCTCTCTGGCGTCTAGACCCAAGACTATGCCCTCCTCTTCAAAAACGGGCATTGGCTCGTCGACGGGCTCGTCGACGCGTCCGTCGACGTCTTCAGCGACTACAAAGTCCGTTTTGGCAGTTTCAACCTCGACGACTACTTCTTCCCTGTCGACCAGCTCTGCAACGACGACGACCATCTCGTCGACGAGCAGCCAAGAGGTGAGACCCATCTCGTCTATTATTATGATCTCGTCGATCAAACCGTCGACGAAGAAATCATCGTCGATGCGCCTTCCGTCGACGGTTCCTCCGTCGATGAAGAACAAGCCATCGTCGTCGACGCCTGTTCTGACGACCGGATCTTCCTCGTCGACGACTGCCCCGTCAACAATTACATCTCCGTCGACGGTGACCACCCCGTCGACGACTGTTCCGTCGACGGCTACTATCTCGTCGTCGAAAGCCTCATCGTCGACGTCGAAGAATGCATCCTCGTCGACGTCGAAGAATGCATCCTCGTCGACGACCTCATCGACGACCAAAAAATCTTCGTCGACCAAGAGTAAGCTGTTAATTCCTACGCCGGCTTCTGCGGCGACGACGCAAAAACAACCAGGGGGTGCTAAGACTTTGGAAATTTCGTCGACGGGCTCGTTGACGACGCACCAACCCCTACAGACTACTACCACCTTCAAAGTGGTTACTGCCTCATCTCTCAAGACTGTACCACTCATACAGTTAAGTCCAGTAAGAAGTGGATCTCAGCCTTCGGAAAAATTGTTTCAGTCTGGAGAAGAGGAGTCCGGAAATGATTCAGAAATGGATCAAACTTATGAACCAGCATCCAGTCCTTCTGAATTACACATTAAATGTCAAGACTACAGTGACGAGGATGAGGATGTGGATAATAACGTCGAAGATGGGAATGTACTTTTTCCAATCGATAGATCACAACCAACAACTTACGAACAGGTTACGCAAATTCCTCTGTCATTGGTGCAAAACCTGCAACATATGCTGGACGACTACAATCGTAGGTTTCCACCGTTGTTGCCTCCTTCCCCGGCACCTCAAGTACACCGGTCTCAGTCTCCAGCTCCTCGACCTCCGTCTCCAGCACCTCGACCACAGTCTCCAGCACCTAGGCCTCAAGCTCCGGCGCCTGTCGCGCCTACGTCTCCTTTGGGTGCTTGTCCTGATACTGATAATGAGAATCAAACTCCTCATAACACTGGGTATAATGACACTGATGATGACATGCAGGAATGGGACAATTATAGGGCACAGACACCCTCTACTCCACCGGCATCACCAAGAGCTTCGCCACCAGTGGATATCGCGAGTTTCCATAACCTTATGGTTCGTGCAGCAAAAAGGTTCCACTTAACAATCGAGGCGCAACAAACGGAATGCTTTTTGTATGATTTTAAGGACTTACCTCAACGGCAAACGCATACCATCCCTATCATAGACCACATATGGGAAGAAGGTCTAAAGTTGATGGAACGTCCTAATTCCATACCAGCCGTTCTACCTAGATTGGACAAAAAATATAAAGCGCCACCTACTTTTCCGGCCTGTTTGGTTTCACAACCTAAGGCAGATTCTGTTATCACTCAGGCGGCACAAAAAAGATCTCGGAATCCAGCCATACCCCTGACATCTCCGCCTGATCAGGATGGCCGTAAATTAGACTCAATTGGAAAGAAATTTACCACTATGGCAGCGACAACAGTGAGAGCATCCAACGCCTTAGCCATTCTAGGTCGCTACGACCGTCAAATGTGGTCTGAGATCGCTGGTCTGATCCCTCAAATGCCCGACTCCATCCGGGATGAAGCGCAGGCCATCATTCTCGAAGGAGAAAAAATTTCAGCAGAAATAATCGCCTGTGCCGTCGATATATCCTCCACTGGTTTCCGGCAACTAGCGGGTGCTGCAGTCTTGCGCCGTCAAGGCTGGCTGAAATCAACCACCTTCCGTCCAGAAGTCCAGTCCAGAGTGTTAGATTTACCTTACAACAGTGAATCTTTATTCTGTAAGCATGTTGATGATGCTTTGGAACTTATAAAGAAGGACACAGATACAGCAAAGTCCTTGACAACTCTTCAATATCGGAAAAGGCCATTTCGTGGAGCACGCGGTAGAGGAGGAGGAACCTCTACTTTTCGTGGAACAGGCCAATATCGAGCATACAATTACAATGATAACAGACAAAGAGGATCCTATCAGTCCCAAAATCGTTCATCCACCTCCAGACCTTACCAGCGTAAGTCCAATTACAGAGGTGGTGCGAACACCAACAAAAAACAGTGAGACGACTTTGCATCTTGGAGGTCGAATCTCGAAGTTCTTCTGCAATTGGTCGCACATTACCAACGACCAATGGGTCTTGGACGTTGTTTTAAAAGGACATACCCTGGAATTTACGAAATTCCCCCCCTCTCGCCCGCCTTCGGGTCCACCTTCTCCCTATTTCAAGGAACTGTTGGCCCAGGTGCAGCTTATGATCAGGAAAGGAGCCATAGAATTGGTACCGCAAGGTCAACGCGGCAGGGGGTTTTACTCCCGTTTCTTTCTAGTGAAGAAAAAATCAGGAGAGTGGCGCCCCATCTTAGATTTGAGAGCTCTAAACAAGTTCATCGCATCAAAGACTTTTCAGATGCTTACCCTACTTCAAATCTTGAATTTCCTCATTCCAGGAGAGTACTTTTCAACAATAGACCTTCAAGATGCATATTTCCATGTGCCTATTCATCCCAGGCACAGGAAATACCTCCGTTTTACAGTCGGCCAATTTCATTATCAATTCAAGGTCCTACCATTCGGCCTTCGATCAGCACCGAGGGTATTTACCAAGATTCTAGCCCCGGTGGCTGCCTACCTGCGTTTACAGGGCATCCAGTTTTATCCGTATCTGGACGACTGCCTGATAAAGGCCAGGACTTTTCAATTAACGGAACAGCACACACAAGTCTGCATATCCCTGTTCGAAACGTTGGGCTTCTCCATCAACTGCCTAAAGTCACACTTTCAACCATCTCAACAGCGAGATTTTCTAGGAGCCTCGCTCGATTCTCGGCTAGGGCAAGTGTTCGTTTCACAGGAGAGACAGGGCCGAATGTTACAGAAAGTACAGTTCCTGCGGTCAAGGCAGTACGTTTCTGTCCGGATGTACAAATCATTCCTCGGCATGGCTTCTTCGTGCATTCAACTGATTCCCAACTGCAGATTGCACATGAGAGTCCTACAAGAAGAACTAGACAGCCAGTGGAAGCAGGTATCGGGGTCGTTCGAAGACAAGATCCATCTAACGCCCCGCATTCAAAAAGCTTTGGAGTGGTGGGCTCATCCTCCAAACATAGCGACAGGTCGTTCATTCAAGGACGAACCACCAACACTTACACTAACGACAGACGCTTCCCTAGAAGGTTGGGGGGCACATCTCGACGGGATGTCCGTAAAGGGAAAATGGACGGCGTCTCAGCGCACTTGGCACATAAATCGCTTAGAACTACTGGCGATTTTCTTGGCCTTGAAGTCCTTTCAGAGAGTAGTGCAGGGACAAACATTGCTGGTGAGGACGGACAATACCACCAGCATGCACTACATCAACAAACAGGGCGGCACAAGATCTCTCGTGCTGTCACAACTAGCACAGGAAATATGGGATTGGGCTATCCAACAGCAAATACATCTCCAAGCTGTCCATGTACCAGGCGTGGCCAATGTGCTGGCGGACTCGCTCAGCTGAGCCCTCTCGGACAACCACGAATGGGAACTCAACCAACCAACGTTGGATTTCATCTTCCGACAGTGGGGCCGACCACAGTTGGATCCCTTTCCAACTGTTCTCAACAGGAAGTGTCAACGGTTTGCGAGCCGGCATCCACACAAGGAGTCGAGCGGGAATGCCTTTTCAATAGACTGGACGAACGACTTCATCTATGCATTCCCTCCACTGCCGCTCATTCCTTGTCTGTTACACAGAATGAGATTCCAACCGTGTCGAATAATCCTGATCGCACCCAAATGGCCGAGACGTCCTTGGTTCTCAGATCTTCTTCTGATCTCTCTGACACATCCGATACAATTGCATCCCCTGCCACATCTTCTCACGATGCAACAAGGTCAAATATGCCATCCAGATCCAGCATATCTCCAACTTCATGCTTGGAATCTGAGTACAATGAATTTGCACACATGAATATCGACAAAGATTGTAGGGCAGTGCTAGCAAGTGCTCGCGCCCCATCTACCATCAAAACTTACCAGTTGAAGTGAAAGCGTTTCTGTGCTTGGTGCTCCACTAAAACACTGGATCCCATGTGTGCTCAGCCAGAACAAATCTTGCCGTTCTTTTTGTCACTAGCAAGATCAGGACTATCACACTCCACTCTAAAGGTTTTTCTAGCTGCAATCTCTCGATTTCGCCATGATGGCGTAACATCTTTGTACTCTTCCAGGATAATCAGACAATTCTTCAAGGGCCTTTTTCGGATGTTCCCACCAATCCGTCGGCCCCCTCCTTCTTGGCGACTGAACTTAGTTTTGTCTCAACTACTTTTACCTCCATTCGAGCCCATCCATTCTTCCAATCTAAAATTCCTCACTTGGAAAGTGGCTCTGTTGCATGCTCTGACCTCATCCAGGCGCGTCAGCGACATCCAAGCCTTTACTATACAGCCACCGTTTCTACAGTTCTCCAACGAGGCTGTTACTTTGAGAACAAATTCCAGTTTTATTCCTAAGGTTCCCAGTGACTTCCATCTAAATGAACCAATTGTCCTTAAGACTTTCTTCCCTGCACCTCAATCTGCAGCGGAACGCTCTTTGCACACTCTGGATGTGAAGCGCTGCCTCAAATTTTACATTCAACGCACAGCTACATTTAGAAAGACTGATCAATTGTTTGTAGCATATGGCCCAGTGTGCAAAGGACAACCTGTAACCAAACAGACTATCACCAGATGGATATCGTCTGCCAGATCCTACTGTCATCAACGGGCTGGCAAGCCCCTTCCCGCTCCGGCTCGAGCTCATTCCACGAGAGCTGTGTCGACTTCTGCTGCCCTCTTTGCGGGGGTACCTCTGAGACACATCTGCAGAGCTGCTACTTGGTCTAGCAGCCATACTTTTACGAAGCACTACTGCCTTCAATCAACCGATGCCGCGGATGCGGCAGTAGGTCAAGCGGTGCTGCGGAATCTTTTCCGATAAAGGTGAGCCTCTGTTGCTACCCGCCTCCAGTCATAAAGGTCTTGTCATGTTTTGGTTTTAAAATTGCTTATTAAGTGGTATGATTTACCAAGACTTAATTGTTATATTCCTTTATGACTAATGTATGATTTACTGCTTTCTATTCTTATTCAAGCATGTGAATCTATGAAAGACACCCCTAATACTGGAGAAGAACAAAAGTTACTTACCTGTAAACTGTGGTTCTCCAGTATTGGTGTCTTTCATAGATTCACATGCGACCCTCCCAACCTCCCCTCAGAGGCTCTCTCTCTTCTCCTCAAGCATTTGTACTTACTTGTGCTACGAAAATCTGAGGACTGGGGCTTCTGAGGAGAAGGTTCTAGAAGAGGCTACAGCCTGATTGGCTGGAATGTGGACCAACACATAATGACTCTAATATGTTACTAAAGTGAATTCTCCCTTGGGCTTTTCAATGGGCCTATTCTGTTCTATGGTACTTTTTCAGGTTTACATTTCTATTGCATTATATGTATGTATTTTTTATTTATGATATTTCTCATGTATACATGCATATATATTACTGCTATTTATGTACCGTGGGACTCCCACTTCGACGACGGGGAATATTCAAGCATGTGAATCTATGAAAGACACCAATACTGGAGAACCACAGTTTACAGGTAAGTAACTTTTGTTCTTCACCACTTTCAACAAAAAGTACCTTGGATGCGTCAAAAACACAAGCAAAAAGGATCGCAGGGATGGTGATGTATCGGTTTCTTACACACAGGGAAGGTGATGCATTGATTCTTTGCTCCGGGGAAGGTGATGCTTCAGTTCCTTACTGCTGCGCAGGGGAGGTGATGCGTCGGTTCCTTACCGGAGAGGAGGTGATGCGTTGGTTTCTTACTACGTGGGGAGGTGATGCATTGGTTTCTTACTGCTTCCCCCAGTGATGTGACAGACCTGGTACCTCAATGCGATGTCAGGCAAGATGTTATAAATAAACTCCCATTTTCTCCTATGGGCTAGAGAGCCGTTCAATGGTGAAAAACGAAATTGGCAGCATTTCACATCAGGACATACCTCAGTACATGTCCTACCTTTCACTTACACTGAACCCTGCCCATGGGGCTACCATGGCCCTACCTTAGGGGTGTCTTACATGTAAGAAAAGGGAAGGTTAGGACGTGGCATATGGGTGCACATGCCAGGTCAACATGGCAGTACCAAACTGGGCACAGACACTACAGTGGGAGGTCTGAGTTACATTTACAGGCTGCTCATGTGGGTGGCACAATCAGTGCCCCAGGCCCACTAGCAGCATTTGATTTACAGGCCCTGTGCGCACACAGTGCACTGTACTAAGGACTTACCAGTAAATCAGATAAGCCAATCATGGAATCACCAATCCGTAAACACAATTTTCAGGGAGCACTTGCATTTTGGCACTGAACAGCTGTGGCACGGTGCCCAAAGCATCTAGACCAGCAAAAACGAAGTCCAACACACAGTAAAACACAGCAGGCAAAGGCAAAAATACAGAGGAACCCCACACCAAGGATGCCAGGTCTAACATTTGTGTTAATATTTTTCTTATAATTTTTCTTTACATACTTTTAAAATATCATATTTTATGTTAAGTTTTAATACCTTTAAGCATATTTGAATGCTGACCAACCTGAAAGATATTTCACAGTTTACGCATAGATATCCCTCAATTCAGGGCTTGGAATTGAAAATGTTTTACTAGTTCCGTACAGTCTTACAAACTCCTGCAGGGTGGCCTTGCACATAGACCAACACTAATGGTAATTGTTTGCATTTTTTGCGATGTTTTGAAGTTCTCAATTTGCATCTTCGTGGATATGAAAGACTGTATTCAGTTAAAAGGAACTGTTTCAATTGGTAGAAATGAGCCTCTCTATTCTTAGTCATGGTGAAGCCTTTTTTTTGAACCGTGCCACAATTACGGATGAAGTTGCCAATTTTGAAGAAAGCGCTTATTACAATGGCCAGTTTCCTTCCCATAGATATTGTGGCTGGAGCATTGTGAACAACATATTCCCTTTGAGAAAAGACCTGCCACTGTTTGTATTCCTATAATGGATGACAAAGGTTGGTCACCAGTGTAGGATGCCACTGGCTCCCACTGACACAGGCATACACCTTACAAACAGTCTATCAATTATGTTTATTTAGTTGTCAGCCATGTAATCTCGAAGGGCGAGCAGTGTACCTAGTAGACATGAATTGTATCTGATCAAATCTAAACTCAGGAGAATTTGGAACTTCTGTGCATGGTCATTTGAAAGATGGGGTGTATTTCTGCTGTTTCACGATTAATGTCAAAGGATTGTCTATAAACTGATCTTTTGAGGTCCTTTCTAAGCATGTAATGTATATCTTATGTTGCTATTGATGAGTTGTTTCATAGCAAAGGATCCAGCACCCTGTGATGTTTAGCGTGCCAGTTCTTGATGGACTAAGCGCGTTGGGCCAGAGATAAGACTCTTACACCAAATTACCTTGTGCACCTTATAAAATCATTCATTGACCACTGCATTTATCCTAAGAATGAAGGGCCAGTTTAAAATTAACAGGGCACCGATGTTTATAACCATCTTCCTTGGTATCCCAGCTAAACTTAGTTGCCTGTTCCAAACTAAAATGTTTTTATAATTCGATCCACCACTTATCACTACAGTTTTGACATTACCTCTATTGAGATACGCAAATTACCATCATCTGGCAGTCTTTATATTCAAAGTTTTCTACAATGCCTTTCTCTGCTCCACGTCTACTCACAAGGTGTATGACTCTCTTGATTAAGTACCTAGTACAGATGTGCATTTTTTAAATCAACACTAGAGATGAGCAGAATGGAACCAATGGGCACAACAGATTATGTCTCTCATATGTGTTTGGACTGCTTCAATTCCAATGTACTGGCTGTGGTTTATGAGGAAGACATCTGTTGTGTCCATTGTGGTTCCTAGCATCTCATCCATTGTGGCAAGTGTTTCAGAAATAGCTGCTGGTTCTTCTGACAGCAGGTCTTAGATTTGCGGATTAACGCTTCATACATGTCTTAAGCCCACTGTTAAGTGTTGCAACTGTTCAGTATCCTTACTCTAAGAATCTTGCTTGGTAATTGTAAGTTTGTCTCCACGCGTAGTAACTTGGTGCTCTGGGTTATTAATTGAGTTCGCTAGGTATTCTGTTAATTTTGTTAAATGTAAGATCGCTGTTATAGGACTTTGCAACCATATTTTATTTCTTAAAATTCCTGTTCGTATGATAATATGGTTTAGGGGGTCAATTATTGAGGACAATGTTCATGTTTTGTTTAGTATAAAACAGGAGTTCACCAAGGACTCATTCAGAAATGATTTTTTTTTAAAAAATAGGTCAATTACTATAAACAGTGGGGGTTCTATATGAACCCGCTAGTCATTGGCTTAGCATGGTATATTTAGGAATCTGAACTCAGAGGCATACAATAGGGACACAGTTCAAAAGGAGAACTCCGTGGCCCCAGTGTTCAAATTAATATAAATGAGTATAGCTACATGTGTTTGTATATATAGTGAAAACAAGCTACTATGTTCTGAGCTATAAAGATGGGAGACCTAAATCTACAGCTGAGAAAAGCAAATGATCACCAAAGACCCAGCCTGATTGTGGTATTGCTGATGACATTGCAATGTCTCGGAGTATATTATGAGGTCATCTAAAGACAGAGAGGAGAGAAAAGAATTGGGACATTGTTGTGAAAGTTAGTAATTTAGATCTTTAGAAGTCAACAAATGTAGAGATAATTTTAAACAAATAGTTAAAAGTTTTGTTTGAATTTCCTACTAATTTGTTTTAATCACTGAACCCCAAACAATTGCAAATTAAATGTAATTATAATATATAACAAGCAAAGGACATTGTCACACATATATAGAACCTGTGACAGATGTAATAACATCTAGTATACTACTTTTTAAGTAGTCTAAATATATTGAAGAACCTGCTAATTAAATAGTTCAAATAGTTTTTTTAAAAACCCTTAAAGTACTTGTTCAATCAAATCTAAATTTAAATTTAAAAAGTACTCAACTAAAATTCCTTTGACAAAAAAAGTCTTAGAAACATTCTAGCTCGTTGACACGCTCCAAAATAAATTTGATTTTCTTTTTTGCAATTGCAACTTTATACAACTTTTAACTATCAATTCCAACTTTTTAAAATGTTTTATAAAATGGTTTCATTTTTTAATAACAATTTGAATTTTGAAAATATGTGTAAAGGTTTGTGAATAACTATGTACTCATTCCTGTTGTTTGTAAAGCTGCTCTGTTTTTTTTTTTTTACAGATGTGAGCTTTCTGTTTCATATGTAAAAATATTCTCATCAACCATGTATGCTAATATGTACTTAGTAAATTGTGGATAGCATTGGGAATTTATGGAAAGTATAAAATTAATCAAGCCCGTTCTTTCATTTGAAATAATTCAATTTGATTCAATATTTAGCAACATTTTATTCATTGATCGAATATTTGACCTTCCATGAAGGATATTAAAAAGATTTCCTCACACAAAAATGTTATTTTCTGTTTTAGGAAGATCCACTTTTGAATTGGTTCTGTGTATCTTTCTCAAGTTGTATTTGCCCTTTTTATGATGTGTTTGTGCTATACACAACTGCTGTATCTCAACCCACCCATCCATCCCCGCATTGCAAGTGGAGATGTTTCTGCCCAGCCAAAGTAAACCTTTTATTGTTGGAGTGAATTGTGAAAGGCAAGCCTTTAACTGCCTTCCAAGAAAAGGGGCACAATATACTGAGAAAGTATAAGCAATGAAAGTTAAACTTGCATGGTCTAGACACAGAGAGTTAATATCATTGGAGTAGCTAAATTACTGCCCAAAACAATTTGAAGTTAAGCAGTCTACAGCAGACAGAATAAAAGGGCTACTAAATGGGTATGACTGGTTTTATAGGCTCATGATAGCTTTTGAAATATACCTTTATGCATTTGCCTGATCTGCTACTGTTTTTTCTACTTCGGTATATGTGTATGCTATACCTCTAGTTTAGTCTCTGGTACAGCATGCCGTTTTAATTTGTCCACATGTTGCAATATAAGAAATATAGCAATGCATGAGTTGGAATGTGTTTATTTTATAAGATGTCCATATTCATCATTTTAAATTGATAAAATGATTGATATTATCTGAATTGTCAGGGGGGATATACTGCTGTTTTGTGTATCTAATCAATACAGATTGTGATGAGAGCGACAGTGACAAGTACCAATTATACTTTTCTAATACAGGCACAACAGCAGAAATCGTTTAATATTGCGCTGCATAAACAAACTGGTATGAGCTACGGAAAGTCTGGCTACACAAGAAATGATCGGATCCCAGACCAGGAAAACAGATTTAAATGGAAACAAACCTCTGAAGATGATGATGAACCTGAGGAAGAGGTGATTGGTCTTTCTACAAATCGTTCCATTTGAAATTGCTTGTAAGATAAAAGGCTGTCATCATCTTTCAAAAATAGGCTTAAAATACTGTTCCATTTTCTTAGTGAGCAAAGAAAGAAGCTAAATACTAAACAAAACAATATCTATACCACAAAACTGTATTCCAAACCATACTTTTGAGGAACTGTGTAGGATTGTAAAACAACACAACTCACACTGAAATGCATGTGAACGTGGGCCCGACCAAAGACACTATGAAAGAATAGGCAAAATGAGGAAGGAGTAAAAAGTGCGGTAAAATGAGTGTGTGGTATATTGTGTCTTTGAGCTTTATTCATTCTGAAAACGTGTTACAGGAGGGCATACAGAATCAAGTGAATAGGATAAAGGTGCCAGGATAGCATTGAACTCGAAACTATTGAAAGTGATCCAATATTTCTAGTGCTCTCTTTCAGTAGGGTATGGAAGGTCATTAACACAGACAACACTTGCTCTTAGAAATTGAATTCTCAAGTACAGCATTCTATATCAGATTGGTGATATAATATTTAGACCTCAGAGGTGAGATAGGATCTCAATGAACACATGCAAAGCTTTACTTTGGGATTAGTACTTGGAGCTTATTCTGTAGTTCGTTGGAGAAATGAAAGGTTTGCATAACAATGTACTGATGATATGTCATTTTGATTCATTTGGGAGTGTAAGTGTATAAATATTGGTTCTAAATCCTCAAAAGGTTGGAGTTGAACCACTGCTGGACAAAATGCCTTTGTCATTAATGAGGCAGTGTTGAAAATCAGTCCTGTGCGGACAAACATTTTCTGTACAGTCGATGACTTAGATAAATAGAGGACATCCATTCCTTGATAAGGACGAGACAGCCTTCTTCAGAGTATGTCCTCCAGCTAAACCACTTACAGGGTAGAGCTAATTGTTTTCTGTATACTTGCTGCAATGAGACTGCAAACAACTTTTAGGTCAACGCAGCATCTGTTCCAAGACTGTATGTTTCTTGGACTGCTAAGGAGTGTGACATTTTGTCACTTTTACAGCCACCATTGAGACTTCCTGTTTCTTGGCTAGACAGTGTATGCTTATTTCTGCTGAATATGCATTCCATTTTTAGCTGTTGTCATTAAAATTGCTGTTGTTTCTCATGAATTCCCTATTTTTTCTTTTGATCAGTGTTATTAGTTAAAATGTATGTTCCACAGGTTTAAAAAAAATATTTACCCCTTGCATCTCTCCTGACCTGCAAGGTTGATTTTGGTTATAAGCCTACTACTGCACTGCCTTTTGTTGTTCCTTTCAATAAGATCCTTCTCCAACACTTCCTTTGACCATCTGGTGTAATTTACTTCTTTCATGCCCAGTGTTGTTAATATATAGAAGTCCAACATTTTGCTTTCTCTTGCTAACATTTGGTGCAAGCAAACCCGACTGCCACTACAAACTAACATCAGGTATACAATTCCAGTGGTTCCAGATGTTTAGAATAGGTGATTCTATAACAAGGACTGTTATTTCCAAAGCAGAGTATTTAAGCTGTAGTGCAAAATCAGTCTCTATAAGAGTTGTTGTTCACAGCATTGTTTGTTTAATTCAATGTCTTCATTTTCCTAAAGGTACACCACACTAGTATATATTTAAATCCCTGACACCCATTATTGAAACATATAGTTCTCTTCCAGGGAATACTCATCAATAGTCTTAAGCACTGAATACACGGAGCATATACAAAAATACATATATATGTATGTTTAGAACGCCAAGTACACAGTACATCCAGAAAACACATACATATATACATGTATACACACACAGATATGCAGCCTTTAATATGTCTAATAGACTGAACAGCCAAAATTACATGGATTTCTGCTGTAAGAAAATAATATCACATGTAAATAAAGTAGCAAAGAACATATACTGCAGTAGTGTTCAACAGCAACCCTTTATTTTCATAAAGAAAAACAGGTAATTGCAGGCAAATTGTTCTTAGAATGCATAGATGAATAATTATCCCCGTATAACAAAAGACTTGGCACCCTGCCTTTAAGGCTCCAGAGAACCTGGACACTGTGTCTTTAAGACCTCCAGGAGCCCCCTGCTCCCATCATGCACCACAGGTGACAGTTAGGTCAGTTCTTTTTTCCGGCTCCTTCTGTGAGGATCCTGGAGCTTGAGCTCAGTCTTTTTTTTACTTTTTCAGTCAGAAATTGATTTTCTACAACTTCATTCAACGTTTTTGAAAGCTGGTATTAGTTTTTAACTATTTTCTGACATTTTGACCATCGCTTTATGTCAGAAATGCCATCTTTGTTAGGTAAATGTCCTTCCTGTGGGAAGAAGATGGTGAAGTCTGACCCTAACTCTCTGTGTATTGTGTGGTTACCATCCTCACACAATCCACAGAAGTGTTACTACTGCTAACAATTTTCTAAAAGAACTCTGCGTGACAGAGAAAAGATCAGGCTGCACGCATCGATGGAGAGAGGAAGAACCACCAGTGGCCTTGAGTCTCATTCTGAGAGGCCTTCCTCTCATGGACAACATAAGAAGAACAAGTCTCCTTCACCTGCTTCCAGAAGAAAGCTGATTCCAGAGTGTTCGCTGTCGAAATTGGCTTCAGAAAAGCGGGTAAGCCATTCTAGGACGTCGAGGGACAGATCACTGTCGAGGAGACAAGAACCGGCGTCGACGCAAAGTAAGTCGACGTTGAGGGATGCTTTAGGCTCGAAGCATGTGAGCGAAGACCAGTGTAAGTCGATGTCGAAACATCCGTCGAAATCAAGACACCGATCGATGTTGAGATCTCCACCACCGTCTCGAAGGTCGGCGTCGAGGAGTTTGACGATGAGACACCCCTCTCAGACGCATAGACAGTCGACGTCAAGGGCACGATCAGCGACGAGGAGATCGATGTTGAAGATACCATATGCAGTTCAACGTTGAGGAGACGATCCTGCTCGCCGTCGAAGAGACCGACATCGAGGACATCTTCACAGAGGCATGAATTCTCCAGTGTCTCACCACAGCGTTCGTTGTCGGAGGTGGAGTTATCTGGTTCGACTTTGAGACAACGTTCGCCTTCGAGGGAAAGGATTGTTGCCACTACTAAGGAAGTACCAGAAAAACCCAGATCGACGTCGAGAACACAGCGGTCGATGTCGAGTGAAGTGTCATCTACTCCTGGGTTTCACATTATCCAAGTTACACCTGAAAAATCGCCTGCGCCAAGACAGAAGTCTCCTGCTAACTTATCGCAACGATGGCTGGAGAGTATTCGGCACTGGAATGCGCAACCTAGACTTCCTGGAGCAGGATTCTCCAAATCTCTATCACCACCTAGAACCTCTGGAGGAGGCTTTCACATAGGTCCCCAAGAAGGTATCTATCACCTGTGAGAAGGGGTTCAAGGTCAAGGAGGCGTTCAAGGCCAAGAGGGTGTTCCAGTTCTCACCATTCTCCTTCTCCTAAAATAAGACGTAGATCTCCAACAACAACTGCGCCAGCCAGATCTTCGATCGGAGATTACTCTCCCACTCTCTCCACTACACCCCCATCTATGGTGTCCCCTATAGACGGTCTAGGAACTTTTAATGAAGTTCTTTGTAGAGGGGCCAACAAGCTTAGTACCACGATGTATACTCCACCAGTTTCTGCATCAGTGATCTTTGAGACTTTACATCACATGTATTCTGCAAAGCCCCTTCTTCCTTTGGTTCCAGGGCTGTTGGAACCTGCAATGCAGACCTTCCTTACTCCGGCCACTGTGGGTTCAGTTCGTACCAGGATTGCGAAGAAATACAAGGCTCCTAACGAGGATTAATTTTTTCTTTGTGCTGTTCCACCTCCATACTCAGTAATTGTAGCTACAGCCAGGAAAGCTCATTCCACAACATCTTCTACTACGGCATAACCTGAGAAGAACAGTAAGAATATGGACTCTCTAGGTATTCGAATGTGCAATACTTCGGCATTAATGATGAAGGTGGCTAGTGCTTCTGCCTTAATGGGTCATTACGACAGGTACCTTTGGGATTCCTTGGCGAGATTCCCAAGCAAACTCCGAAGGAAGATCAGCAAGACTTTCAAGAAATTTTGCAGGAAGGCGGACTGGTAGCTAACCAGGTTATTAGTGCAGCGGCTGATGCGTCGGACTTGGCAGCCCACGAATATTCCCATGGCATCTGTTCAAAGAGATCGGCATGGCTTTGCCTTATGGGGCTTAAACCCGATGCACAAAGATGGATCACAAACCTCCCATTTAATGGATCCTCTGTTTGGTGCACATGTGGACGACGAAATGTCCAAAATAAAAAGCGATTTTGACACTTTGAAAGCTGTTGGGTTAGAGAAATGAAAAGGGTTTAGACGAAGAATCCGTCCTTTTGTTCGGCGTTCCTCTCAACAGAGGGTTCAAATTCCTCATTGGAACACACAAAGTCAAGGCTAAGGTCAATCCAGGACCAATTACCAATAGAGAAGACCTGGATGAAGCAGAGGATCTACAAAACAGCAGTCCAGCATTCCTAAACCATCAGTAAAACAATGAGGGATGGCTTCCTCCATGCCCGTTGACCACTCCGGTGGGAGGAAGTGTTATGTTACACCAGGAGGAGTGGGAGAAGTTAACAAAAGACAGGTGGGTTTTGAATATTGTGCAGAATGGCTATCTGCTCAGATTCAAATCCCCACCACCATCGATCCCTCCACCGCAAAAGCTCCTTCAAAGATACCACCTTTTGCAAGCAAAAGTAAAAGTGCTCCTACAAAAACATGTCATAGAAAAAGGGTCCCTATTTCACAACGGAATCAAGGGATTTACTCACGCTATTTTCTGGTTCAGAAAAGAGGTCCCACCAAAGAATACAGACCAATACTCGACTTAAGGATGCTGGACAGGTACATTCGCAAAGAGAAATTTTGAATGTTGGCTTTACATCAAATATTCCCTCAGCTTCATCAGGGAGACTGGATGTGTGCCATAGACCTACGGGACGTATACTTTCACATTCCAGTGTCCATAAGACATCGCAAATTTCTACAAATTCGAGTGTCTGCTCAGCATTTTCAGTTCAACGTTCTCCCGTTCGGGCTCAAACCAGCCCCCCAAACCTTTTCCAAGTACATGGTAGTGGTGGCAGCTTTTCTTCGCAAACAAAGGATATTCATATACCCCTATCTGGACAACTGGCTTCTGAAGAGCTCGTCACCTGCTCTGCTTCAGAGTCATCTCTGGTATTGTCTGCAGCTGCTAAACAGGTTGGGCCTTCATGTCAACTTCAAGAAATCAATCTTCAGTCCATCACAGAAGATCTATTATCTAGGTGCCTCACTAGATACCACAGAAGCAAGTGTGTATCCTTCGGAGGAGAGGTTGTCCTAAATTTAGGAGAAATGCTGCAACCTCCTTATCAGTCAGTATCCCACAGTCAGGCAGGTGTCATCACTGCTGGGATCGATGGCATCATGCATCTTCATCATTCCGAATGCCAGGCTGAACATGCGTCCGTTGCAGCAGTCCCTGGAAGATCAATGGATGCAAGTGTCAGGGTGCTGGGACGATCCAAGTGCTTCTCTCCCAGTCGGCCAAAGATTCCATCAAATGGTGGATGAAGAGATCCAACCTCATGAAAGGAGCTCCTTTTCACCAGTATCCTCCTGCACAAACGAAAGTCAAAGATGCATCACTCCAGGGACGGGGTGCTCACATGGGGAGTCTTCCAGTTCAAGGCCTATGGTCGGAGACAGAACAAACTTATCATATCAATCTCTTGGAGTTGAGAGCAGTGCACCTAGCTCTCAAATCGGTATACCCGGCACTTTGATCTCAGTACCTTCAGATTCAAACGGACAACACAACCACAATGCATTACTTAAAGAAGCAGGGAGGTACTCGATCAAGGCCTCTTCCTCTAGAGTCACAAATTACCTGGAAGTAGCTTCTTTCAAGAGACTTGAACATTCTAGCAATGCATCTTCCGGGGACTCTCAACGTCAAAGCAGATGCCCTGAGCAGAGAATGCATTGAAGCACACGACTGGTCTCTCAACGACGAAGTCATTCAAAGCATCTTCCAAGAATGGGGAACACCCGACATCGACCTGTTTGCAGACACAGTAAACGCAAAATGCCCCATCTTTGCATCCAGGTTTCCTCAACCAGAATCTCTGGGCAATGTCTTTTTGATAAGCTGTTATCAGACATTACTGTACGCGTTTCCACCAATTCCGCTGATTCCCACAGTGATCAACAAGTTTTACAGGACCAATTCCAGAATGATTTTGATAGCTCCGGAATGGCCGCATCAGTGGTGGTATCTGGATCTCCTTCAACTATCAGTAGTCCCACACAGGAGGCTACCATGCCGGCTGGATCTGCTATCCAAGAACAAAGGGACGGTATTCCACCCCAGCCTATCATCCCTGCGGTTGACGATATGGCTCCTGAAGTCCTTCAATACGGACATTTAGACTTACCCCCAGAATGTATGAACATTTTAAAAGAAGCGAAGAGACCTTCCACAAGACAATCCTATGCTTTTAAGTGGAAGATGGTTTACTTATGGTGTACCAATAATGGACATGATCCCATTCGGGTCAGGAACAGGTGCTTTTACCTTATTTACTGTATTTGGCCAATTATGGTTTGAAATTTTCATCTATTAAGGTGCATCTTGTAGCTATTACAGCATAGAGGAAATCACCTAACAAATTTCCTTCTTTAAAATGCCTGTGGCCAAGGATTTTCTCGAGGGATTAAAAAAGGTTTACCCTCCAGTTATGGCACCTTGGGAGCTCAACATTGTGTTAACAAAACTGAGGAGTGCTCCTTTCAAGCCTATTCATAGAGCTTCTTTGCCACATTTGATATGGAAAGATGCTTTTTTAGTGGCTAGCACCTCTGCTCGCAGTGTAAGTGAAATCCTGGCAGTATGCTGCAAAGAGCCCTACATCGTTTTTCATGCAAACAGAGTGGTCCTAAGAACGCATCCAAGCTTTCTGCCGAAGGTAGTCTCAGATTTTCATATTAACCAGACAATCACTCTCACTACTTTCTTTCCGAATCCTTCAAATCCTCCGGAAAGGTCCCTCCACTCATTGCATCTTAAGAGGTTTTTGAAGTTTTACTCAGATAAAACAAAAAGCTTAAAGAAAATGGACCGTCTATTTATAAACTATGGGCCCATCAATGCTGGTTCTTCTGCTTCGAAGAGATCTGTCTCTAGGTGGATAGTATCTTGTATATCATTATGCTATCAATTGACCATTAGGGTTCTTCCTTGCAAGCCTAAAGCTCATTCTATCAGGGAAAGGTTTCGACCACAGCTCTCATTAGAAACATTCCTATGGCAGAGATTTGTAAAGCAGCCATATGGCATCAGTGCATACTTTCACACACCATTACTGTTTGGACTCTGATACACAGGCAGATGCCCAATTCGGGGAAGCCTCACTCAAAAATCTGTTTGGATAAATACTTGTTAGATGCTGTGTTTTAATATTATTGTAACTGTCTGCTCATCCGCGAGGAAGTGGGTTTGGGCTTGCTGCTCTATTTAGTGCTTATGACTATTGATGAGTATCCTCTGGAAGAGAAGGATAAGTTACTTTCCTGTAATCCTGATTCTCTTCCAGGGGTATACTCATCACAGTCATAAACAACCCTCCCGCCTCCCCGGATGAGCATCAGCAGTATGATAATGTATTATTTGCAGCTGATATCTTGGTTCCTACATGTTGGTACGCCATACAAAAAGAACTGACCTAACTGTCAGCTGTGGTGCATGATAGGAGCAGGGGGCTCCAGGAGGTCTTAAAGGTACGGTGTCCAGGTTCTCTGGAGCCTTAAAGGCAGGGTGCCAAGTCTTTTGGTATACAGGAATAATTACTCATCTATGCAGCCTAAGAACAGTTTGCCTGCAATTACCTGTTTTTCTTTATGAAAATTAAGGGTTGCTGTTGAACACTACTGCAGTATATGTTCTTTGCTACTTTATTTACATGTGATATTATTTTTTTACAGCATAAATCCATGTAATTTTGGCTGTTCAGTGTATTAGACATATTATAGGCTGCCTATCTGTATGTGTATACATGTATATATGTATGTTTTTTTCTTGATGTACTGTGTACTTGGGGTTCTAAACATACATATAAATGTATTTTTGCGTATGCTCCGGGGTCCCGCACATGGGCGGGGATTATTCAGTGCTTATGACTTTGATGAGTATACCCCTAGAAGGGAACCAGGATTACAGGTAAGTAACTTATCCTTCCTCCCTCTTAGTGACATCAACCACAAGCTAGACCAGGATATTTTCATTTGCGTTTCAGTCATTTCATAGCCATTGTTTACCCACAGCATAGATATTTGTGGCTTTATTGATTGGTATGATTGATTTGATTGACATTACTGTGGCGCTTCTAGATCAGCTGTTGGATCCTGTCCTCTTTTAAGTCTGTCAAAGCCATTCTAATATCTAGCCAACAAGTTAGATAGATTTGGTGGGGAAGGACAGACACCTACAGGTCTTCCTTAATTATTTATGGCTATCTTGATCTTCCATTTACCTCTTTGTTTACATGGGATTAAAACAAGCTTGCAAGGTAGATTTTGCAGTTGTTCTAGTTGTGCTCCATGATGCCCCTATTGACTCTAAAGCCTGTATATCTGATATTTTAGATCTGCTTCTTCCTATTAGGATTATAGGTAGTAAAATTGTTGCTGTTGGAGGCTTCACTAATCGTGCAGATTTGCTTGTAAATTCTTGGCAGTTCTATCTTGAAAAAGACCATATTCTTGACTGGCTTTTGGTTTATAATTTAGAAAACAGGATTGTCGACTACATTGCTTTGGACTTGATTAGCCAAATGGGTATAAAATTTAAGCTGGTTATTAGTAACCCATTTGCAGAGTATGTTTTAGCCCATCTATTTGGGTTGTGAGGTTCTTGATGACAAACTCAGAGCACATAAGCCCCACTGACCTCAGGGGTCCCTAACCTGTCGTCATCAAATGATCCTAATTCACTCTTGGAATAGTTCATAGTTCACAAAGTTGTTGATCCGCAGCTTTTGTTATTCTATGCAGAATAAAGGGAACTGAAGCTTACAGCTGGGGCTATATTACAATCTTACAATGTTATAATAAAAAGACAGAATCTTTGACAAAAGGGAAATACTAAGCCCAATAATGAATACATCAAATCTAAGTGACAAAGTTATAACGCAACACAGGCTAAAAACACTTACCATGGAACATACCAAGAGCTCTAAAACACTGCCCTTAAAAAGCTAAAGCTGTCTTTCCTAGTCCCCCAAAATATACTCCCTAATTGGCACAGTGAGTTATACATACTTTACAGGTAAAAGTGAGATAATGTATCAGGATTTCACCAGTACCTTATTTCTGGTATCAATAAGTCAACTGACCATTATGTTTTTACTGTTAGACCTAGGGCTACTGTGAAGAAGTTACCACTGCTGACATTTTCCACCTCAGCAGGAATCACTGTGCAGGCAATTTATGTTCATAATTCTTACCAAAGCTTGGCTTGAATGAGCCTCTGCCACTGGTTACTAATGCCAGCAGTTGCTCATTCCAGCCAAGCTTAAAACAGGATTCTGTAACTTGAACCTGGGGGACTCACCCCCCTAACACACATCCCTGAAATTGATATGCTGATGCAACTGTTACTCTCGTTTCTAATGTCTCCCTTGTGTTGAAAATATTAGAAATAATACTGCAGTTCAACATCAGACCCAGCAGTGTCCAACACTATATGGCTGTTTACTGGTCAGTTATTAGAGAGAGAGTGTCCTGCTGGGATATTTACTCTTTATTCTTTGTACTGGATGGTGGTTGTTCAGTTGATACATTTCAGTGTATCAGCTGCAGGCTGGATTTGAGGGGTTAGAGGGGTGGTAGCTACAGTTAGAGCCTGGTTATTTTCATCCATGGTAACAGTCTATTTAAATTTTGATTGGAGAAAGAGCCTTTCCCCCAGATCCAAGTCACTTTAGGTATACTGGAAGGGTTTTGCCCTTTTGCCTGCTCTTTTTTGTTGTGTGTATAAAGCCTCTTCCCCAGTGTTCATTACTTTTTGGTGCAGGACTTCATAATTATGCAGACAGTACCCAATGAACATTTGTCCTTGTGAAGGACCTCCACTCCATCTCGCCTTTCTTTTGTGTTCTATAGGAAGAGATGATCTTCAGTTGGGTGAACATGAGTCTAAAACTTGAGTTTTTAGATGCATCAACAGATAGGAACTGCTGTCAATATGTGAACTATCCCACAACCAAGTAAAGACGATGTATGTTCTTTGCCTCCTCTTTACAGTTGACTTTCTCTAATGATTACATTAAACTGTTACATTCAGCCTGTCTATATAAGAGGTTCACAAGCCTTGTAGTATAGATAAGTGTTTTGAAATGGACTAGTGTCATGCCTTACACATAGTTGTAAAAAGAACAATTAATGGAAGGAATGCTGAACATTGTCAAACATTCACCCCAGTACAGGGATCTGGGCCTAAATCCATCATTTTTTAAACAAGCATCCTGAGACCTGTTTCAGGGTATCACCCAGTGGTCGAAGTGGGCGGGATTGGCAGGGCACGGCGTGCCCCTACTTCTTTAACTCTAAGGATTCCGTTCCCCTACTTTTTCATTTTGAAAGTGCGTCCCAGGACGCAAGAAATAAATAAATAGATGCAGTTTTCATCAACAAAGGATCCTCAATGAAAGAAAAACCAGCAGTCATCTCAAATTGTACAAGAACATACTCTTAGTACAATTCCCCATCAGCAACCAGTCAAGTTTCAGGAAAACGAAGAAAAAGAGGAATCTGAACCAGACAATGGTTATTCAGCATATATTCCAGTATTCCAGGTCAGGCCAAAATAAATTACGATGACATAGGGATGAGTGCAACTGTTCACCCCCACATAATCCAACAGTTTACCGACCTGTCTATCCACGATTCCATGAACAGGAGAGGTCAGACAATCATGCATACTATGATTTCTATTACAATCCTAATGAGACCGATTACGAAGACTATCCGGAATAATCCATGAAGCCAGTGATCATGGGTTTACTATAGGATTTACATCACATGATGGCAGATTATTACACTCGTTATCCTCCAAAGCCAGTCTCCCACCTGCAGACTAAACTCTGCCAACTCCTCAGAACATTCCTCTGCCACCACAAGAAAACACCTGGACCCTGGCCTGAGACTTACAAGCCTATCCAACGCCACCAGCTCCTCCAATACCACTTCCTCAGAGTCAACCCTTCACTTACCTAATTTGCCCCTGAGACCTAAGAAAGCAGTTCAACCGTATTCTTGCATATCCTAAATTCCCCACTAATTGTGTTCAGCATATTAGTGCTCTTAAATCAACTCCAAGAGTATATTACTTAGGTGCTGTATCGTTTATTAAGCAGTTACCAAATTAACAGCAACAGGTGTGAAGACTGATAAAAGGGATGGAATACCATAGCCCCATCTTTATCTTTCATCACCGGTTTACTGTTGTTCCATCAATTGTCCACCCATGTAAGTTTATTACTGTACTTATTTTTGTCATAAGCTGAATGTAGCTATATTTCCAGGGATTGTTATTCTAGTTCAAAAGATCTTACTTTCTTCAACATCCCCTAAATAATAGAGTTGGTAATTGGGGCTGGAGAGTATCAGTTTTAAGCCTCACCATCTGAAAATATTTTCATTTAGCCCTGAAGGTGGAGGTATTTAATGGATTTTCTTCACCAGTGGATAACTGGTTATCTTACTGCTTCAACTCTTAGCTTCATTCAGTTGTGTTGATTAAGTTCCAGAAATCATTAAAAACATCTCACTAGACAAATTTGTGATATGTGAATGTTGGTAATAGAACATAATCGGGGAATATGCTACAAAGGTAAGGTTGTAACACTCATCAAAGATAACTAGTTTGCCTAATTGACTAGTAATACATAACACCTATGTTTGTGTGATTGACTAGTACACCGTAGGGATTTACATTAAATGACAATAAAGCATTGTTTATTTCTGTTTTATTTCGTTCAGGTTTTGACTGCCCAAGATCTGGTAGATTTTTCTCCAGTTTACAGATGCCTGCACATTTATTCAATTTTGGTATGTAGGTGTCTGACCTAAAACATATTTGTGTTTGTTTCTCCGCTGTTTTCTGCTAACAGTTATAGACTATATTTGATTTCAGTCTCTGCGATATCTTGAGGAACAGCTTGTACTTGTGTTACCAATGCCTTAATGTTTGACGTTTATATATTGTTTATGTAGTACTTTATAAGATTTAAGGTCTGTAATTGCTGTCCAAATCACCTCTAGATGGAAGTTGTGTCAGAAACCAAACGAAATAAAGGAGTTAACAGCAATTTGTAAACCGAATAACACCAGATATTGAAATATAATGTGGGCAAGATCTGTCTTCACAGAGAAACATTCACTTGCATAATAGGATCAGTGAAGGTTAAGATGTTGCTAAGAAATTGACTCTGCCATTTCCTACTGTGACTGTGAATAAATAAACCCCCAGCTCGCCCTATGTACACATCTCTTCTTACCTATTGGCACTGCTCACTTCCTTGTCAGTCGAGAATAGTTAAATGACGAGGAGACACATATAAAAGCACTATCTCGTAGCTCAGGATGAAAAGAAAGGTAGCGGCCTACATTTACTGTGTTTTATTTGATATTTGATTCAATGCTCTACATAATGATAAGCATAACATAACATATAAAACATTAATCACTACTAATACTTTAGTATATCAAAAGCAAATAGAGATAAATTAACTAAAATGTATTTAAACCACCATTAGCTCTTCCAAAATAACTAGTATTTCCTTTCTGGTTGGTTAATTCAAGAGTATGTAATGTCTGACTAAGTCATGATTGACGGATAATAGAGGTTAGTCGTCTGAAAGAGAATGCCTGTTTAATGCAGATCTGTAGAAATTGAATGTGAGAGTGGTATATTGGCTGATAGGCTCCCACATGGAATGTTGAAAAAGTGTCTGGCCTTTTCCAGACCTAACCATGCGACTGAGTGTCTTTGAATACGATTACCTTGTTGGTTAGGGGATAGGAGAATGTGAAATTACACTTGTGTTCTTATTCGTCCAGACACTGAGATGGACAATGTGCAGAGGAGTCTTAAAGTAGTTACTCTGTGATGAAAATACCAGCTAGTGATCTGAAATGCTTTTGTGACCCTCTGGTTTCTCTCCATTCCTATTAGCTGTTTTGGTTTCTTTTCTCCGTTGTTTTGCATTTGTTGTCTTTGTTGAGTGAATATTCTCTTGGAGTATGATTATAGTGGGGTATGCATTGATTGAATGTCATAAAAAGAATCCAAATCTAGATTTTATTAGAGTAGTCCCTACAATGGTGGGGAGCACACAGTGTTCTTTTAATACCCCTCACACACTAAAAGGACCCTTGGTGTCATGCTTCATCATTGGGGTCTTCACACCCCTCGACGGGATGCGGCGTGCTGCTAACCGGCGACTGCGCGGGAGCACTTTTATTATTTGGCTATGTGTGGTGCATGTGAGGTTTAGTGTGTATAAGTGAGTGGTGGGTTCCGAAGAGTGACAAAGTAAGGTTAAAAAGGTACCTGGCACGTGAGGTCTACAAAAACTTTATTGGGCCCCCGTACTGGTACTGTTAAAAGGGTGATTATGAGGTATTTTGTATGTTAATGTACAACACCTCGTGTATGTGCCCACATGTTTCGAAGCTAGGCTTCTTCTTCAGGACGGGGTGCACAGATCCCCAGCTTACTCACGTCCCTCGAAATTTTCGGATCGATTGCAGAAAAGTGATATTAAACTTAAAAAGGCTAGTATGTGCCTACTTGTCTATTCAGAGGTTTCTGCATTGAGAACTTGCTGCCAAAGTCATGGTTGGCACCATGAGCCTCCAAACAGGGGGGTTGTAGTGCTATTTAGCACCTGCTACACGGGAATTCCTGCGCCTTACTCTCCCCACCTCCCCAATTTCTGCGCCTTACTCCCCCAACCGGTTGGGGGAAGTAAGGCGCAGGAATTCCCGTGTAGCAGGTGCTAAACTTATAGACATCTAAAATCAATGTCTCTTAAATGAATTTAACTTTTTACCCACTTATTCAAAGTCATTAATCTAAATGGAGCATGACGTAATCACAGGTACGCTTTGTATATTTTATTCCTTAAAGGCAGGGTTCACGTTTGAGTGCTTGTTCTATGTGTAGGTTCGATCCGAGGGCAAGAAAGCTGTAAAATCTTCCACAGCTTAACACAACTCTCACTTTGATTTAATTTTGTAGGATGTTGTACAAATGTTTTTACTTTGCTGCACTGTGGTTCCATGCTAGTGGTAGAAATGGTATACTAATGAGGTTAACATAAGATAACATTTCAGGCACATTAAAATTTAGATTATTATTATGATTTTTAATATGAGCTCATTTTATGAATGACGCGACTTTGAATGGCTGTATGACTTTGTTTATCTTTTTTAAACCATGGGTAATCCAAGCCCGTGCTTTTTGTCACTTCCTGTTTAATACAGGACGGAGCTTACATTCCCCAAAAATAGTTTACGTGGGTTTATTGTTAGATATTTTTTATCAATATGAATACCTTGCAGTATGCAAGATCTTCAAATTCTAAAGGATAGACACAACTGTAGTACAAGAACATATTTGAAAACGGTATTGACTATGACAATATCTCGCCCACAACTGAAAGTGCAAGCTAGATGTGTTGGCTTAGCCAATGAATTTTTCTGTTGTGGACTATAAATGCTATTTGAGAGTGGGTATGCCTGCCGAGACTGCTTGCAGTCATCCTCACTGAGCATTTTTAGGTCTGGCTAGAAAATATGTCTGTGGTCAGTGTGAGAGTGCTTCTGAGAGCATGTGACTGCTACCCTGATGGAAATGGGATTGCAGTCAATAAATGGGGTCTACAAGTTTGTGAAGAGTGTAAGAGTGCTTCCTCCAGGAGAATGTAGCGGTTACAGAGGGAGAGTGCTGTCAGTAGTGAGTGTCTGCTAGTTTGAAATACCTGTGACAGTGCTGTCTGTTTAGGTTATTTTGCTTTTCCATTATAAGCTATTTGACATTTCCAGTCGTATTTTCATTAAGACCATGGCTGAAACCATGAAAAGTACATATTTAAAGATTGGTGAACCTTAATTCTGCACAACGGTTCAGTTGTTGTTCCTCAACGTAGTACTCATCCTTTGCTTGTGAGCTTTGACTGTCTGCGTTCCCTCTTGCAGCTGCTCAGAGATTTTGTACGGCAGGGGGCGTCATTGACCCAAGTGTCCATTTATTTACCTTTGAGAACCCTTGGCCAGTAACTGCTGACAAGAGCCGCCCATGATCACCAACCACGATTCTGACCCCTCCCCCTGCCCCACTGCATGTCACCAAGCACCAGTGAACAGAGTCTCATCCCTGTTAGCATGAGAAAACGCATAACCTCTGCTCTGGGACTCCTCTGACATTACTTGGATATCTCCTTTCTAGGAGCTGCTCTACCTGCATGATGAAAGTCCCAATTCACCAAACTCGAGGCCACTCCAGCTCCTCAACATGTGTGAACACAATGTGCACTTGCTCAGCACATTTGTCTTTCATGCGAATGACAGTGGTGCAGTACATTGAGCATGACTGGAGAAGCAGGTACGCCACCATGTAGGATCACTAGTCTACTCATGTGCACTAAATACTAAATAGTGCTCTAGATGAACCTCTATTGTGTGGCAAGGACCTCACCAACCACTATCACTGCCCACTAGAAAGAAGTGCCTGATGGAATTGGAGGAGTCAACAGCGGTCAAAAAATACAAATCACAGTCAACATTGAGGAGGAGGCAGGGAACACACTTCGGTATCAAAGCCTTTTAGCTCTTTACTGCAGACAAACCACCTACCAGCCCACTCCGCATGCCAAACTGTCGTTAAGTTTGGACTTGGCAGCCATCTTAGGTATAGGGAATTCACACGGTGTCATGCTACATGGTACCGTCCCTGCTGATGGCACGTGAAGTATGAGGTACATTGGACATTGCGACCCTAAGGTAGTGATTGTAGATGGAAGCATCCCACCCTACCAGATTTCAGCCCTTGCTGCCAGGACTCAGCTCCTTGCTACACATGAACAACTCTGCAGCAGTTTCTAGCAGCTGCTCCTGACAGAAGAATAGCGATGCAAAGCAGTCCAGAGCATACTCCAGGAGGTGGAGTGGAGTGGATTATAAATACATAATCTGTGAAACACACAATAATACTGAATAAATCAATGTAGAACCAATGCTTTTACTTTTGAAAAGAGAACACAAGTTTATTCATGCATAATTACATACCACACATACATTTACAAATGTACGCAATAAAATCCGATCTCTTTAGTCCCTTTTAAATTATAGTTCTGCCTTAGAATTTCTCTTGGTATTAAACAATATAAAGCCCATGTATTTTATTTTTGTCTGAAAGTACACAGTGTAAACCCCCATCCTATTGCATATGTTAGAAAGTTCACAAAGGCAACCCCCTTTTTTTTAAAGTATACACAGGGTTATATCATGCAAAGTTACTTATTAGAGGGCCTATGTTGACAATGTCTCCCTCAGTTATTTGGAATGGAATAGCTAACACAAGTGCTGCCCAATGAAATGCTCTTAATGATGATCAACAGAGGGGCAGTGCTAAAGCCCTGGGGTCATCTTGCTATTGGCCAAAACTGAATATCAAGTACATCTCTTTAGTCCTTAACCCTCAGTTAAGTAAGGCAAGAACAGTCCACAGCTTTGCCAGGGAGATTGTGTGGGTTAGGAAGTTAGAACTGTGCAAAATGCACTAACTTTACTTTTAGAAAGTAAAATGTCTTTATGTCAAATACATCTGAATACTAAACATAAAATAATAAATGTACTCAATGAAAACCTCTTTAGCTCATCTTGAACGATAAATCTAAGACGGCCCCTCAGTGTTAAACAATGTCAGAGAGTGTAACATTTCCTAGCTTTTGTAACAAAGGTTTAAATTCTGTTAAGAGCTTGGAGGCTAGGATTATGGTGTACTTTCTCCACTTTATACAAACAGCAACCATAAAAGAACAACAATAGAAAAAACTATCTTTCCCATGAAAAACAGAAAAGAAACCCAGGAAACTTCAAGCAATCACAGTCCTCAAGTCCTTTATACACTGTCGTCCTTCTTTATGCCCCTCTTTCTTTGTGCGATAGTAGCCAATATCTTTGTATTCTTCACTCTTGTTTGGAGATCTCGGTCCCTACAATAATAAAAAAATACAATAGTCACATTGTTACATGATGAGCCTCAATGTCACAACAAGAACAACGGACTTGGTTTATAAAACAAGCTTCAGTCATCATGTCAATCATTGCAGTTAATCTACGGAAAAAATAAAGCAATTTGATACTTATGCCTTACGAGGATTCATTGCAGCCATCGTTTATTTCCTCACCCTTATAAGTCCCCCTTAAAGAGGGTAGGGGCAATTTCACAAGATCATCGTCTGTTGTTGTAGGAAAGTTTACATTCTATGTCAGGATCTGAGGCGAGGATTATACCTGTTCAAAGCTTATCCACCACCAGGGATGCCATATCTAAGACTGGTTTGGTTAGAACCTCTTGAACATAGAATCTGATAACCAGTTCACAGCATTAATTCTTTACAGGCTCATTGTCCGTTGTGTTTTCTAACCACATAGATCACATCTTGGATCAAGTAATCCCTATAAAGGATATAAAAATCAAAAGTAAAATTTCGGCTCTATGGTATTGTGAGGAGCTGAAACAGACCTGTGCGCTCCGTAAGAAGGCGGAAAGGAAGTGGAGGCAGCACTACGATGAGGAAGATAAAAAGGCTCTTAGACAGATACAACTGCAATATAAAGAGCAAATTCTAAAGGCCAAGGCAGACTTCTATGCCAATTCTATTATTCGAGCGCCCAACGGAACTAAAGCATTATTTAAAATAGTTAAAGACCTTTCATCCCCCACTTGCTTAGAAAATAATATTGTAACGTCCCAAAAACTATGTGATGGAATCAACCTACACTTTCAGGATAAGATTGCAAACATTGTGAATGCCTTGCATGATCATGTTAACAACGTACAACTTAACCCTGATCACAGGGTGAGCCACCTTTGCCGGCCTACCTGGATAACTTCCCGACTTTAACAGAAACAGCCTTTGATATCCTAGGTGACAAGGTCTCTTCGGGTTCTCCCCTGGACCCCTTTCCCCATAAACTATGGAAATCTTTAGGGCGTAATACCTTTCCATGGCTGAGGCGGATTTGCAATCAGACTTTGGAGGAAGGTAAGGTCTCGGAATGCTGGAAACTGGCGGTGGTGTCCCCATTGATTAAAAAGCCTTCTTTGGACCCATTAGTACCGGCCAGTTTTAGGCCCATCTCCCTCCTTCCATACCCGGTGAAGATTCTGGAAAAAGCAGTCAGTAGGACTCTGTCCTGCTTCCTAGAGGAGAATCTCTTACTGGATAAAGACCAGTTTGGCTTCCGCCCGGAGCATGGGACTGAGTCCGCCTTGACTACAATGATGGACAACCTACGTATGCAGGCCGACAGTGGGAATGTTACTACTCTAGTACTTCTCGATATGTCGGCCGCATTCGATACGGTGAATCATCTCTTATTGGTGGAAAGGCTGAGGATGCTGGGAGTGAGAGGTCGTGCACTGCAATGGCTTCAGTCCTACTTGGAGGGTCGCCAGCAGGTAGTAACTCTTGCACCCTTCTCCTCCGCTAAATCCCCCGTTGTTCATGGGGTGCCACAGGGCTCTGCCATTAGCCCTATTCTATTTAATGTCTACTTGCAGCCCCTGTTCTCCATCATAAAATCTTTTGGAGTCAGTTCAGTCAACTACGCTGACGATACGCAGCTGGCCTTTTTGCTGGAAGGAGACCACGCAGTATCGATGGACCGGTTCCAGCAGAGTATGAGGCAGACCTCGTACTGCCTCAGAAGGAATTCCCTACAATTTAACAGTGGGAAGACGGAGGTGATGTTCTGCTCTGCGGGCAGCATATCTAGACAACTGCCTGGTGAATTTAGACTTTTACCAGAGAATAATTTGCTCACCCCAGTTAGGAAAGTTCGTAATCTGGCGGTGTTGTTTGATGCTGACCTTCAGATGGAATCACAGGTAAATAAAACCGCAAGCGTATGCTTTATTCTCATCCGCATGCTGCACAAAATACTTCCTCTACTACCCAAAGAGAATCGTTCTTTGGTGGTAAGCAGCATTGTGGGCAGCAGGCTGGATTATTGTAACACCCTTTATTTGGGAGCTCCTGGATACATTTTTCAAGGCTTACAAAGAATCCAGTCTGCAGCAGCCAAACTGGCCCTCGGTTGGCCACGGAGTACCTCTTCTACCGCAGCTTTAAGGGAGCTTCACTGGCTGCCGATCAGGGAAAGGGTCAACTTTAAAGCCCTGTGTATGGTTTTTCGCACTGTGCACGAGCTTGGCCCGGTTCCTCTGCAGGAAAGGTTCAGTTGGTATCTTCCCACAAGGCAGCTTCGTTTTTCCAACACTGGCCTGTTGTCAATCCCTCGGTTCAGGCGAGCCAGGCTTGGAGGTAGGGCCTTCAGCAGGGCCGGTGCTCGACTATGGAATGAGCTCCCTCAGAACCTTAGACTAGCCAGTTCTCTGTTGGAATTTCATAGGAACTTAAAAACCTGGCTCTATCCTACAATCTAGACTGCGTCCCCCTCCTCTGTGGCGACCTGTTCTACTCTGGTCATGGAAAGTTCTTTAGTCTGAAGCACCAGGATGCCCGTAGGGTGACAGTATGCGCTATTAAAAAGATAAAATCAATCAATCAATCAATCAATTATGTATTCCATTCTCACTCCTAACATCAAAGCTTTGAAAGCAATTGTACAATATACTGAATGTGCACCAAATACTTATATCTCTATACCTACCTCATCCATTGCCCCTCTCACCCACCTGGCATTAGAGGGGGATGAAACTGACTTGAATGGTTTACAAATGGAAATCAGGAGTTAGCGGTCCCTTGGTGACGCAATTCCTTGGCCATATTTTCATATGCCTTCAGCCACCTTAGTTTGGGTGCCTTGTTGAAAGCTGGGTAGAAAACCATTCTGGAATTACATTTTGTTCGTCTGGAAATTTTAAGGTTTTCCTTCCAGGTAAAGACCCTACCTGTGATGTCCAGGTCGCAAACAACAGATACTCTCATACATCAGACAAACACAATAACATGGCCATCTTGCCTGATAATTCCTTCCTGGGAAGGTATTTATTTTGCCACAGAATGTTTAACTGAGGTCTCTATTAACACCCCACAGGGATGAGTATCTCATTTCGGGGGAATTGACAACCTGATTCCCCTCATCAACTTACTCATCAATGAATAGTTCCAGACACAACAGACCTCTATTGGGAGGTGGCCTACTGGGATAGCTGATTAGAAGATGTTTACTGACCTGTGAACCATGTCTTCAGTAGCCAGTGAGGATGAGAAATTTAAAACATAGACAACATTGGATCCCACGGGATCCGTTTCCCTTTGCATACACCAACGTAACCATCCAGACCACGCAGGTTTATATCGCTTAACTGTCCACTCTGCCCATGTCTTACCCAGGAGTCGTTCAGCCTATTGTAAAGGGCTGGTACGCTTCATCATTCCTTGGTAATCTTTTCAGCCATGAGGTGTAGCTTTCCGTCCATAATCAGACGGAGGGGGCTCCAAAGGGGATTCCGGAGAAAATCCAGGGACCGTGGTAAACAGATTAGAGAATCCCAAGAAAGTTCCATCAGAACTCGGAACCAGACTTGCGATCTCCATATCGGAGTGACTACTACTAGTTTTTCCCTCTGCCTCCGAAACTGCGTTGACATTTTAAACAACGGTGCAAATCCTGGAGTAAGCTGTCAATCCCCGATGCTCGCGGATCTGGTGTCCAACTGCCAGTCCAATCCCGCACGGTGAATGGGACCCACCTGCGTTCAATCTGCCAGAAGATGAATGGATCCACTGTCCACAAACTGATGTCATGCCAATTCCATGATCACCGGTCCATTACCTCGTTGATCTTTCCAGGTAGGTATTCTGCCATGACTGACACATTGTCCTTACAAAAGGTCCAGAATTCCCTGGCCAGGTCTGCTTGAATCTTGCCTCGTGACCCCCCTGAGATGGTTGATATAGCGCACAACAGAGATGTTATCCGTTTTTAAGAGGACACAGCAGTTCACCTTCTCTTTGGTCCATCATTATACGGCGAAGGAGCCCACCATCAATTGAAGACTACTTATGTGCCAGCGTTGCTCTTGAGAGGGCCATTTTCCTCCTATGAAGGACTTGCCACATCTTGCACCCAATTTTGCTGGCATCCGACTCAATGACAATGTCCAGGCTAGAACCGAAGAGTGTTTGTCCGTTCCAGGCTTCAATGTGTGTCAGCCACCATCTCATCTCCTCCTTGGTCAGTGGAACCATCTTGGAATACGTTAATCCTTTTTGCAAGTGATGAGCTTTGAATCTCTGCAGTGCACAATAGTGTGGTGGGCCCGAAAATATGACTTGTATCAAGGACAACAGAAGGCCTACTAGGCAAGCGACCTGTTGTAACTAGGTGTACTGTTATGACAGTGTCTTTCTCAGTTCCTGTTTGATTTTTGCTATCTTCCTGGAGAGAAGACTGAGTGTGTTTTCCCTGAAATTTAGGATGAATCCCAGAAAGTTAGTCATCTGTGCTTGCATGACAAGTGACTGCTCACTGATAATGAAGCCTAGTTCCTCCAGGCAATTGAACTGCTATTTGAAGGAGGTGTTTGGACACTGATCATCAATAAGATGTTGTCCAGATAGACAAATACCTTGTGCTTGCAGATATTCTACGACCCGTTTCAACACCTTTGTAAAGCACCATGGTGCGGAAGACATTCCGAATGGGCGTGTGTGAAATCGAATGCCTGACCCCTCCACAGGAGTTTAAGAAATCTGTATTGCAGAGGAAAGATTGGATTAATCTAGTATGCATTCTTGAGGTCTAACCAAGCCAACCAGTCGTCTGGCCTGAGCAAGTCCAAAGTAAATGGATTCCTTCCATCTTGTAATGGTGGTATATCAGCCATTCATTGAAGTCCCTGAAATTTATGACTGCCCGTTATCCTCTGTCTCCTTTTTCCACAAAGAAAAGGTTGCTCACTTAACTGTTTGGATGGATATTGGTCAAGGAGTTAATCCTTTTTGCCCAGAGAGCAGATAAGACGTGCTTCTGTACCAAGAAGAAACTGGTCTTGGTCTGTGTGGTTAGGGTGGTGTGCCGTACCATTTTATGTGGAATGCTTGCATCATCTGCAAGATCCAAGTGTCTGTTGTCAGCGACCTCCAGTTGTGCGTCAAGTGTTTCAGATGGCCCCCCCACCACTACTTGAGAAGAAGGGAGAACTCTCACCTGAATTTGCTTCATGCAGAGATCCACAGTGGTTGCCTCTGGCCCCATGGTGTCTTTGGAAGCCCCTGGGGGGGGTAGGGGCCTCCGAATCTGGTCTACTCCTGCCAGTGGGTGTGCCAGGAGCCGTGGCCTCTTTGTGGGGCCTGGGAGAGGAAGCAACTGATCGAGCACCCTCTACCATGATCGGCCCCTGAGAAAACCTTGGGGCGAAGATTTTTTTTTGTGAAGGCCTGAGCTTTATCTTGTGATATAAGAATGGAAACGAATTTCCCTATCTCCTTGATAAATGGGTCCTCGAACAGGACCCAGTGAGCTATTGCACCTGCCTCCAAGGTCATGAGGTCCCCAAGTTTCGCGTCCGCCTTTATCAGAATGGACCGGCATCACTCAGTGGATATGGTACAGTTTGCATTTCCCAAAAAATGACAGTCCTTTGTGCCCGCCGTGACAATACCGCATGCTAACTCAAGAACCTATACTGTTCGGCCTCCTTACAGAATTTTGTAAGGGGAATGGTAATGTCCAAAAATATATCTTGGTATGACCTCCAGGAGCACTCGATGTCTTTCTTCGAGTCCATAATATATTTAGTTAGTAATGTGGCCATCCTGGTATCAATTTCTGGGGTCATAGCTACTTTCCCTTTCAGAGTTGGGTGTGGACACTCTGTCCAAAGGCGGGCTCGATCCTCCTTCTCCAGGCGGTTTGCAGAGGCAACCTGCCATGTAAGTGGCCACCTTTTGAGCTCGAGTCCATTCATAGAAATGAGGTTGCATTAGGACCTTTGGATCCGCATGTCAAAAACGGTGCTGGTAACGCCCTGTGGGGCTGTTTTCCGGTTTCTAGGGCAGAAGATCTTGGTCAAGTCACAGATGGGGCCTGCCTCCCCATCCGAGTCATCGCCAAGGCAGTCTGGGGTGTATGCGGGTGATGTGGGCCACCAGAGGTGGCCTTTGTCAAGGACTTCATGCGTAGAAACTGTATGGGATAACAAGGCGCATTTGTACCTATCAAAGGCATTTATATTTTGGCCTTGCTCATATCACCTTTTGGCCAACTTATTTGCTGGTGGGTACTCCCTCTTCCCCATGAGCTGCAGGGGTCCAAGGTCCTGGGATTGTTTTAGGCCTAAATATAGGGGCTCCGGGAATACATAAGCCAACTGCATGAGCTTTCTTTCTAAGGGCTCAATGGCCGAGACCACTGACTGATGTATGTAGGCTTCTACTGCCTCACAGAGTTCATCATCCAGAGGTAGGATGGCTACAGATTCTTCCTCTACATCTTCTGCCTTTTGCATGTTGTCAGGTAATGGTATCTGAAGAGCTCTGTGAGCGCCTAGTAAGCTGATTGATTGTGGTGCTGGGGGCCCAACTTATGTGAAAGCCTTGAGGACTCTATATGGGTTCTAGCCTAGGATGACACACCCCGTTCTCTCTAAGCGCTTAATAGGCCTGGGCATCATCTGGACGGTGCAGAAATGATTAGAAATATAAATGGATAGAGACCCGCTGACTGCAGACGTGGACACCACCGCTCACAGTTAGCAAGAATACAGACCATCCACAGGGGCGTCATACTCCAGGCCAAGCTGCGAGGACTAAGGCGCCGTGACAGGCTCAATGCGCCGATCTAGTTAGGAAATGGAGCTCAGCACGCCGATTGCAGAGCACTTCTCAATGTGTTTTTATGGTCAGAGCAACGCCCTTTTAGCGGGCCCGAAGTCTCACAGTGCTATCAAGCTAACAGAACTGCTGCCCAATCAAGAAGATGTAATGCAAAAGATTAACAAAAGGGCAGAGACAAGACCTCAATGTATATATACTCCTTTTAAAACTTTCTGCCTGACAGCTGCAATGTCAAGCCAGACTTACAAAAGGACTATTACTTTGTCTAGCCCATTGTGGCCCATCGTAATGACATATGCATGTGTATGCATTAGTACGTACATCAACATGTCGCTGCCATTTTTTATGTACTTTTCCTAGATAGCATATGCTACTTGGAGCTTGTGAGAAGTTGGCCTGGTATATGATGCTCACTAGTTCTAGTGATCACCTTGTACCATGCCAAGCAACCCTTATGATTATTGGTTGTAAGTCAACCTTATAGACCAGCTATCCTAGAGGTAGCATGGAAAAAGCAGTCTTAGGCTAAACTCTGTAAGGCATGTGAAGCAAGCTGCTTTACCATACACAATCCCCTTGAATACCAAATGAAAGGACACCACACAGATATATATTGAAAATATATATATATTTATTTACTACAAATATCCCCTATACTCTTTATGAGCACAGAAGCAAATGCGTTAAAACAAAACACAGTTTAAATATACAAAAGTTGCACAATATGGATGAGCCCTAGGGGCCACCTAAACCATATACTAAAATAGCGGTATAAGAACCACCTAGCTGAAAGAAGTAGGCCTAGGGCCTTGGGAATCGCTGGAGCTGTTCGGGACTAACAGTGAAGAAGTCGGGAAAGGCCCGCGGGACTCGGGTGCAGCGCTTAAAGCACACGCATACACCAATGCAATGTCAAAGGTGCGTAAAAGTTACAAAGTTAGTGTTTAAGGAACCTTCCGACTGACCTAGAAGGACAAAACTTTAGACCTAGACACTAGAGGTGTGTACCAGTGTAGGAACACTGGCGTTGCTGAGTTACCTCACCCACAGGAAGCGGGAGTACAGGTGCGAAGTAGTGTCGGGTTTCGTCACGCAGGTCGATGGTGCCTGAAGATGAAGATGCTGCAGGCGGGTCGTCGAGGAGAGTTCCGGTGGATCCAAGGGTGGATCTGAAGTGGTGAAGACCTGAAAGCAGAGGGGACAATGTTCAAAGTCACTAGCCAGTGACTACCGTGGAACCAGGATGGAACCAGGCGATGTCGGGTGCAAACAGGCGATGAGGTGAAGATTGTCTCTGCAGCCGCGTGGACACGAAGAGGTCAAGGACGTCCAGGCGTTGGTCACGAGCTGTCCCACAAAGGCTCTAGCTGATGGCGGTGTCGGCTTCTTGATCGGAGCAAACAGGCCTTGGCTAATGCAAGCCACGCAGGAAACGATGCAAGCTTCTCACTCGGACCAGCAAGGTCAGAGCGGGTGCTCCTTTTTACAGGAGCGAGGGCAAGTCTAGAGCAACCATAACCCGCAGTGTTGATTTCGGATTACGTCGCCAAGATGGCTGCTAGCCACGTGGCAAGTGGCCGGGATGGCGCGTCGAGTGGCAAGATGCAAAAGGGCCCCACGCAGATCGTGGAGATGCTGGGGGGCTGATCTTCGGTGCAAATGCTGCTCGGTGGTGGGGCTTCTCAAACCCCAAAGCACTGCGCAGTCAGCTTCTCGGGGGACTTTCGAGATGGCCGGTCCCACGTCTCTCGGTGCCTCCACGGGTCTCTTCTTTTCAGGGACTGTCTGGGTCTCGTCTGGCTCTGGGCTCGGGCTCCGGCAGGAGGCGGCGGCAAAGCAGACGTCGAGTTGCTGGATGGTGCCTGTGTTCACAGGGTGGCCACTCCTTGGCCACAAGGGAGATGCTCTTTAGTCTTCTGTGCAGCAGAATGTCGAAGTCCAGTCTTCTTCTTTGTTTCCAGTTGATTTCAGGATGATCTTAGGTGCTATGGCACTGCTCCCACTCTTATTCCCAATCTGAGGTGTGGATCACCTGCTAGGTCCCTCCTCTGGGTGGGACCAGGAAGGGGGGTGGTTACACCCCCTTTCCTGTGTCCAGCTCCGCGCCAGGACTGGGGCTGGAAAGCCCCAGCACCGGTTTGGACTGGCTTATGCACAGAGACACCTTGTGTGCCCCAGGCATGTCTCAATCTATTCAGCCCTGTCCTACCCAATACACGAAATACCGTCTGGGGTGGTGCTCGCACCTCCCAAGGCAGGAAACCCTTTGTCCAAGCCTCCCTCGCTGGAAGGACTCCCAGCAGCAGGAGGTCAGACTTGTGTCTGTGGTGGCAGCATCCATTTTGTGATGCTGAGGCTCTGGTTAACTTTAACCGGGGTTCAGGTTATGTACATGTCGTGTCCCTCTAGAAGGGTGGAATGCTGTCCCCGTCGACAGGACTGTCGAGGGGATAGTATTCCAAATCGTATGACACCTTACTCGACATGTTTTGATAAAGCCAAACCAAAGTTAGCATATAACCGCGAGGATTATAATGCACTTAAGAGTATATGGTATGGCAATATCCCGGAACAGCTAAGGGAGTTGTTCCCGATAGCTGCAGACAGGCTCAGCTCATGCTAGAGCACCATCTCGCATGAAACCAAGCACTCTGCCTCCAGGATTGCTGAGGCCTTCCATAGGAGTGGCTTATTGGTTAACATGTGTCCAGTTAGGGTTAGATATAGGGATACTATATCTAAGTAAGAGGTGATTACACCAACTTACCCCAGCTGAGTGATCAGCCAGTTGTGTCAGATATGGAGGCCAGGCCAGGGGTGGCACAATACATGCTGCAGTCCCTGGTAGGCCTTGGATACACCTATGCCCTGGGTACCTGTAGTACACTGTTACAGGGGCCTATAAGGTGAACCAGTTCCAATTGTGTATGTACCTAAGGTACATGGAGTCCATTTTAAGGCGAGAGCAATTAGCCTGGGGCCCTGAATAGCAGGATCCCAGGCCAACTATTTCAAAAACCAGCTAAACACCAGGCAAAAAGTTTGGGGGTAACCATAGTCAGATATCCACCTTCCTACAGAGCTGTAAATAAAAACAAAGAATCTAAAGTTGCACAAAAGCGCATATAGAAAACATAGTGACCCTGGGCCCTCATAAAAACTAAAATATATATAAATATATATGTATATGTTTGTTTAAGAGGACCATAATAGGAGGGTGGGGAACTCAACAGAGGGGAGGGTGGTGTAGAGGAGCTTGAGATAAAGAGAGCAAATAAATAAAAACTGAAAAAACGGAATAGGGGAACAATGCATGAGATATTGGGAGAAGGGAAGAAACATGGATCATACAGAGAGGTGGAGGTATGTCAGGACCCTAACCCCTCCTTTGTCTGTAATCACACATCAGGAACACTGGAAGAGAAAAAGGGCACAAATGAATCTCTCCTGGACTGCGCTAATGCAAATCCGGCATTCAAAGATGAGCGCCGGGTTGGTGTGCAGGTTAGCGGTCTAGTTGTTTTTAGAACAATCTGCCGCAGCCCGGGTGAAGCGCGCGCTAGTAACAAACTGCGCACTTCACTGAGGCTTTTCATCGAAGCAGTCGCGTATTCGAAGCCTGAAGTGTTCGAGTAAATAATTAGTCATTTAAAACCCTAGTAGCAGTTTATAGTCATTTGAAGTCTTACTCGTCAAGTCACTCGACGTAAGCAGAACCGGAGCTTTCACAGAAGTACCGTGATAGAACAGCATTCTTCACGGAGAGAGTCAGAAGACGCTGTACGGAGTCCATTGAACCTGCGCAGGCAAAAAAGAGATAAGTGACAAGAATGTTAATGCAGAACCACTAAGTAAGATAAAACTTGAATGGAAGTTAATGAAGAAACGATATACTTACCTAGAGCAATTACATTGAATAACATGAGGAAACAAGAAAGTCGAGAATGTTAATCTGAACTATTAAATAAGGTTAATACAAGAATTGAAGCTAATAAGGAAACGATAATACTTACCAAGAGCAATTGCAGTTAAATGACCTAAGGAAACAAGGAAGTAAAAATTAGTCAAGAACATCATAGAAGGATAATACTAGCACATCAAGAGTTATCACAGATACAAGATAATACAGTCTCCATCAAATAATAAGTGAGTAAGTTGAGAATCAGTAAGCATATAGAAGTAGAATTCAAGGTTAAAACTGTTAGTAACACTGTGTGATTTAAATATACAGGAACATACATCCACGAAAGAGTGAGACGCTTAGGAAGATAACTGACACCCAGTATTCCAGGAAGATAAGCGGAATAGTCTAGTTATCAAAACACCAGCACAGAAGAAGGGCTAATTCTTGGCAGCAAAAGGCTAGGTGAATAATTAGAGTTTAGTTAAATTAGGAGAGTAGTGTAGGAAAGACAGGTATTAATGTTTTCTCTTTCTGTAGGTTCCAGTGTCTAATAGAAGTCTGCGGGTCGGACTAGACTGAAGGAGCCAACCAAGATTGTCTCTTCTTATCTCTCTCAGTTTATTTTATCCAATATCCCCCTTCCCCTCAGGATAACGATTTTAGAGACTTGTAAATCTCAAGCTCTGAGTCGTTGTTCAGGGTGGGATTTGGGAAAAGACCTCTCTGTTCCTGTGAAGCAAATCTTACAGAGTTTTCTCAGATCCTGACAGAGTGAAGTGCCCAATTGCACTTAGCACCCGAACAGAGATGGCTGAAGGGATTGATATACAAAGTTTAGGAGCAATACTATATACAATTCAAAAAGAGTTAAGCGCAGTTAGGGAGGAAAACCAGAACCTTAAATCTGAAATAATAAATTCAAGAAAAGAAACCGCAGAACTGGCACAAAGGTTTAGACAGCCATTCAGTTCTGGGCAAGATGTACAAGGGTCCTTACCAGAGAGTACCAATAGGATGACCACCCAAGTTATACATTCCCTATCTCCTGTTATTCCACTAGCTGCCCCAGAAAGGTTTAGCGGGGACCCACAAAAGGCTCAAATATTCATTACACAGTGTTTGCTACATTTCCTATGCCGCCCTTCAATTTTCCCAGATGCACAGTCCAGAGTTGCCTTTGTGTTGTCGTACCTAAGTGGGGATGCAGCATCTTGGTCTTTACCCTTAATCACGAAGAACGATCCTATCCTACGGAACTATGAGGAGTTTAAACAGGAGTTTTTGCGAATCTTCGACAGAAGGAGAATTTCTCAGGCTGTGGACAACGAGTTACTTGATTTGAAGCAAGGAAATCGGGTCTTAGTGTCCTATTTGGCCCAGTTTAACAAATTGGTGGTAGAAACGATTTGCCAGAAAGCAAGAGCGGCAGTATTTTATCGTGGCCTGAAGGATGAGTTGAAAGAAGTGCTGGTGGCAATTCCAAACCGACCAACAGAGATCTCGGCTTTAGTAGACCTGGTGTTGGAAATAGACTTTCGACAAGGAGAAAGAAAAGCAGAGAAAAGGAAAGACTTTAGACCAACAGTTCCCAGATTCGATCAAGTTCGGTCGGAGAATAATCAAAGTCATGATGGGGAATCTGGCCGGGAACCTATGCAGATAGGAACAATTTGTGGGCCTTTGTCCAAAGAGGAGAAAGAGAAGAGAAGAACGAACAATCTTTGTATGTATTGTGGATCAGGAGGCCATTTTGTTAGAAACTGCCAGAAGAAGCCCAAGACCACCTTCAAGCCGAAGGAAAAGTAGCAGCACCACCTGTTGGAGGGGTTGAACAGGTGGATGCGTTACCAAAGAAAACTCCAGAAGAACACAGAGTGGCTAACATCTTGCAATCTGCAGCACCTCATCTAATCCAGTCCTTGGAAATAAGGTTTAGACACATAGTATTGACTGAAGTTTCCGTGATGATCGATTCAGGGGCCACAGGGAACTTTTGTGACTTGAAGTTCGCCAATAAGGTAGGAATACAAGCGATCAAGAAGTCCAAGAGTGAGCCGGTCAGAGCTGTTGATGGAACCAATTTATCTTTTGGTCCAATAGTAAGTCATACAGAAATAATTCATCTTTTCTCCACTGATGGGCATGAAGAGAAAATCCAATTCAACCTGATTGACGCTCCTCAATTTGAATTAATACTCGGACTTCCTTGGCTCACGGAGCATAATCCAATGATCGATTGGAGTACGAGAACCATAAAGATGAATTCAAATTATTGCCTGGAAAATTGCTTTGGAAGCCGAGAAAGAACTCAAGAATTTAATCCAGCCAATTCCTTGTGCCAAACAGGGGAGTCAATATTTGTCATAAATGCTCAAGAAATCCCGGAGGAATATAAGGAATTTGAAGAGGTGTTTAACGAGGTAGAAGCAGAACAACTCCCTCCTCATCGAGTGTACGACTGTAAGATTGAAAAAGAACCTGGGTCCAATTTACCTTGCAGTAGAGTGTACGCCCTAACTGAAAAAGAACATCAACATCTAAAAGAGTATTTGGATAAGTATTTATCCAATGGGTTTATAAGACCCTCGAAATCTTCTGTGTCATCGCCGTTATTTTTCGTGCCGAAGAAGGAAGGGGATTTGCGGACATGCATCGACTACCGCGCCATCAATAAAATTACCAAGAAGAACCGGTATCCATTGCCTTTAATATCAGTCTTGCTAGATCAAGTAAAAGGAGCACAGATATTCACCAAGCTTGACCTGAGAGGAGCCTATCATCTGGTTAGAATGCGAGAAGGAGACGAATGGAAGACAGCCTTTCGGACGAGATTTGGGCTGTTCGAATACCAGGTCATGCCTTATGGGCTGGTTAACGCTCCGGCAGCCTTCCAACATTTTATAAATGACATCCTGAAAGAATACATCGATCAATGTGCTATCGTATACATCGATGACATTGGTATTTATTCGACAGAAACCAAAGAACATCAAGACCAAGTCAAGGGTATTCTACAAAAAATAAAAGACAATCGATTATTTGTGAAATTAGAGAAATGTGCGTTTAGTGTGACTCAAGTAGAGTTCCTAGGCTTCGTTATCTCTCCAAACGGAATTCTCATGGACCAAAAGAAGATTGAAGCAGTGATCAATTGGAAATCCCCAACAAGTGTAAAAGAGGTACAGAGCTTCATAGGATTTGCAAATTTCTACCGACGGTTCATTAGTGAGTTCTCCCGAAAGATATTACCACTCACAAGGTTGCTAAGGAAAGGAGTCCAGTTTGAATGGTCAAAAGAAGCTGAGGAAGCTTTTGAAGCCTTGAAGCAGAATTTCACATCAGCCCCAATTCTACAACATCCAGATCCCACAGAACCATTTTATGTGGAGACAGACGCATCTGATCAAGCGGTTGGAGGAGTTCTTTCCCAGCGGAGTAAGGTAACTGGGCAACTGCATCCAGTTTCCTATAGATCAAGAAAATGAACTCCCGCCGAAATTAACTATACCATTACTGAGAAGGAACTACTGGCAATCAAGGATGCCTTCAAAGAATGGCGCCACTATCTCATGGGGGCGCAACATCAAGTAACGGTGTTTACGGATCATCGTAATCCGAAATTCCTAAAGACTGCCAGAACTCTCACACCGAGACAGTTGAGATGGTCGCTGTATTTTGCGGATTACGATTTCGTGATTACCTATAGACCAGGAGCACAAAATGGCAAGGCGGATGCTTTATCCAGGATAGATACTGAAGACCAAAAAAACCCTCTAGAAAATCAATCTATAATTCCAAGAGATAAGATAATTGGAGCCTTGACTTCAGTCAACCGGGAAAAGAATATTCTAGAAGTGATGGATGAGGGAGCCATACAAGATTGGGTGAAGGAAAAAGAAGGTAGAAGAATCATTCACCAATTGCCATATTTTCAGGATACATTGTACATACCCACTACAGAATTAAAGCAACAAGTTATGCAAGATTGCCATGATGCTAAGTTGGCGGGACACAAGGGTGAAGCGAAGACTAAAGAGTTAATCAAAAGACATTATTGGTGGCCAGCAATGTCTAAGGATATCGAGGAATATGTTAAGACATGCAAAGTCTGTGCTCTGGGAATGTCTGAACGGCAGGCTCCGAAGGGACTACTTCAACCGTTACCCACTCCACCTTACCCCTGGCACACAGACACATTAGATCTGATCACTGACTTACCCTTTGTCAAGGCTACGATACTATACTAGTAGTAGTTGATTCATTCACTAAAATGACTCATTTCACTGCCTTGAAGGGAATTCCAAGTGCCAAACAGTTAGCAACCCACTTTAGTACAGCAATTGTGAGAATACATGGGATTCCCAAAATCATAATCTCTGACAGAGGAGCCCAATTTATTTCTCATTTTTGAAAATCCTTTATGGAAGGGTTAGGAACTGAGGTGAGGTATTCCACAAGTTACCACCCAGAGACTGATGGTCAAACTGAGAGGGTAAATCAGGAACTAGAACAGTATCTGAGATTGTTTCTCTTAAAGCAAGAAGGGAATTGGCCAGATTATTCATGGGCTGCAGAGTTTTCCCATAATAATGCTAGGAATGTTTCCACTGGTTACTCACCGTTCTATATGAATTATGGTAGGCACCCAAACGCTACCATCAGACAAACTGAAATCTCAGTTCCAGCAGTTGCAGAAATAGTATCTCATCTCGATCAGATCCATCAAAGTGCAAAAGAAAATCTGAACCAAGCTAAGGAAAGGTATAAGAAGTATGCAGAGAGGAAAAGACGAGAAGGCCCATCAATTGAGGTAGGGGATCAGGTCTGGTTGAGCACCAAGAACTTGAGACTAAAAGGAAACCGGAAATTCCAGCCTAGATTCATTGGGCCGTATCCAGTAGAAGAATAAATCAAGTAGCTTATCGGATCACATTGCCATCCAAATTTAAGATTCACCCAGTTTTTCATGTTTCGCTACTGAAAAAGACTCTAGTAAATTTGCGAAAGACTCTACCTCCCAAACCTGTCCAGTTGGAAACTGGGCAGGAGTTTGAGGTGAAAGAAATTTTAGATTCAAAATGGTCTAAAGGACAATTGTATTTCTTGGTAGATTGGCAAGGATATGGTCCTGAGGAACGATCCTGGGAAAAAGATGATGATGTTCACGCTCCTAGGAAAATAAAATCGTTCTATCAACGATTCCCTACCAAACCAAGACGGAAGGAATCTGCCTTGTTGAGGGGTACTGTCAGGACCCTAACCCCTCCTTTGTCTGTAATCACGCATCAGGAACACTGAAAGAGAAAAAGGGCACAAATGAGTCTCTCCTGGACTGCGCTAATGCAAATCCGGCATTCAAAGATAAGCGCTGGGTTTGCGTGAAGGTTAGCGGTCTAGTTGTTTTTAGAACAATCTGCGCAGCCCAGGTGAAGCGCGCGCTAGTAACAAACTGCGCACTTCACTGAGGCTTTTCATCAGAGCAGTCGCGTATTCGAAGCCTGAAGTGTTCGAGTAAATAATTAGTAATTTAAAACCCTAGTAGCAGTTTATAGTCATTTGAAGTCTTACTCGTCAAGTCACTCGACGTAAGCAGAACCGGAGCTTTCACAGAAGTACCGTGATAGAACAGCATTCTTCACGGAGAGAGTCAGAAGACTCTGTACGGAGTCCATTGAACCTGCGCAAGCAAAAAAGAGATAAGTGACAAGAATGTTAATGCAGAACCACTAAGTAAGATAAAACTTGAATGGAAGTTAATGAAGAAACAATATACTTACCTAGAGCAATTACATTGAATAACCTGAGGAAACAAGAAAGTCGAGAATGTTAATCTGAACTATTAAATAAGGTTAATACAAGAATTGAAGCTAATAAGGAAACGATAATACTTACCAAGAGCAATTGCAGTTAAATGACCTAAGGAAACAAGGAAGTAAAAATTATTCAAGAACATCATAGAAGGATAATACTAGTACATCAAGAGTTATCACAGATACAAGATAATACAGTCTCCATCAAATAATAAGTGAGTAAGTTGAGAATCAGTAAGCATATAGAAGTAGAATTCAAGGTTAAAACTGTTAGTAATACTGTGTGATTTAAATATACAGGAACATACATCCACGAAAGAGTGAGAAGCTTAGGATGATAACTGACACCCAGCATTCCAGGAAGATAAGCGAAATAGTCTAGTTATCAAAACACCAGCACAGAAGAAGGGCTAATTCTTGGCAGCAAAAGGGTAGGTGAATAATTAGAGTTTAGTTAAATTAGGAGAGTAGTGTAGGAAAGACAGGTATTAATGTTTTCTCTTTCTGTAGGTTCCAGCGTCTAATAGAAGTCTGCGGGTCGGACTAGACTGAAGGAGCCAACCAAGATTGTCTCTTCTTATCTCTCTCAGTTTGTTATTTTATCCAATATCCCCCTTCCCCTCAGGATAACGATTTTAGAGACTTGTAAATCTCAAGCTCTGAGTCATTGTTCATGGTGGGATTTGGGAAAAGGCATCTCTGTTCCTGTGAAGCAAATCTTACAGAGTTTTCTCAGATCCTGACAAGGTATTTGAGCATGGAAATCTTACATGAAGGGAAGAGATATAAAAAACACATACTGTCTCATAGAGTGCTAAAGAAACAAGCATTTTTTGAGCTATTGGCATTGTTAATGACAAATTTTTTATTTATGTGTTGGTTTAGAAAACAGATAAATAAATGGCTTTGTCACTTACATTATTAGCTTAATCTCTGCAGTCTCTTGAACTCAATAGCACTCCCTAGTTACTCTACACTCCCTAGCACTGTGCACTTCCTAGCACTCCCTAGCTACCCTACGGACGAGCTCAGCAGACAGCAATTACTACCACCCACACACACACCCAGAGCCAGCCACACACACCCAGAGCCAGCCACACACACCCAGAGCCAGCCACACACAACCAGAGCCAGCCACACACAACCAGAGCCAGCCACACCCAGAGCCACACACACACACACACCCAGAGCCCCCCACATACACACAACCAGAGCAGTCACATACACACACCCACTGGAGCAGTCACACACACACACACACACACACACACACACACACACACACTGGAGCAGTCACACACACACACTGGAGCAGTCACACACTAGAGCAGTCACATACACACACACACACTCTGGAGCAGTCACATACACACACACACCCTGGAGCAGTCACACACACACACACACACACACCCAGGAGCAGTCATACACACACTTTGGAGCAGTCACATGCACGCATACACTGGAGCAGTCACACACACGCACACACTGGAGCAGTCACACACGCACACACTCGGGATCCGTCACATACACACACATACCATTTACTAGCCAGCATAAACCTTAGAATTGTAATGATAATGGAGTGCCAGCAACGCCTGCGACCTAGGATGCCACTAGAGCAGCGCTAGGGTTGGAGGTGGGGCGGACTTTCCACCTTTAATATGCTTTGAAAGCTTACACAATTGAACATGATGACAAATGAGTTGAATGCACCATTTTCTCCCAAATTGTCTTGGGCGGAGAATCCCTAAATGCTCCCCTTTGTAGTAGGGTGGCTTACTGGGAGCTGGTTTGAAAATTTGCCAAGGGTGCTTTGGGTTCCCAGTTCGGCCCCGAGGCTGGGAGAGGTACAGGGGAGGTGATTAACTCAAAGGCTTATCATTCGCTCCGTTGACAGGTCACGAGTGCTTGGCCTCGCCTAAAACACTGCAGGATTGAACCACACTACAAGCGTTCCAAATCCCAGCAATAGACCGAGAACACAATATTCCAACGCTGCACAGGTGTGCATAGCCAGCAATAGTCTACTTACCACTCTATACCAAAACACATTTTAAACACCGAGCAGCATCATGCCCTCACCAATGTAACAAAACAGAATGGGCAAACAGCTGCCACAGCACATTCACGCCGTCCGCCACCTTAACACAAATATAACGACTGACAACCCCATCATCCAACAAGACACCATAACCATACAGTTGGTTAAGTGTTAACTAAATAGAATGAACTGCATCCTCTCATGAATCTACAAAATAAGCCTTTAAAACAAAGTCATACCACACCCAGAAGAGCACAGCACCACAAGGCCCAAAGTGAACAGCAACCATAAAAATCTGTGCACTCCAGCCTATAAGGAAAATCTGTGCACTCCAGCGTAAGAAAAAGGACAAGTTCTTGAGTAAAAACTTAATACCACAAGCATAACACTAAAGTTGTGAGACCATTGTACTCGTCTATTTCGTTCAAATATTACATTATCGCAGACTAAATTGAACATAAACGGGCTCACGGACAGCGGGAGGGGGGCGGGCGGGCTCATGGACAGCGGGAGGGGGGCGGGCGGGCTCACGGACAGCGGGAGGGGGGGCAGGCGGGCTCACGGACAGCGGGAGGGGGGCGGGCGGGCACACGGACAGCGGGAGGGGGGACGGAGGAACGCAGGAAGCACTCATCAGAGGTCGGGGCAAATGACAAAATAAAAGGCGGCCAAAAAAAAAAAAACACGCCCACTGCCGCACTGACGTGTCCAAAGGAGCCGGATGAGAAAAATTCGCCAGAAACGCCCACGAGTCGCTTCGCACAATGACGGGCGGCTCTGTCTTCCAATGGCTAGCCTCCATTTATGGAGCTAGCGAATGAAAGACAGAGGTGGGACTAAGCCCCAACTGTAGGAAACATAAGATTTCTCCTGGGCGGAGCTAGTGCTCTGGCCCCAGGCGAAACCTAAAAAGGGGTTCCATGAATGTGAGTAGAGGGAGGGTATAATCCGGCCAGTGAAAAATTATGGTAAAGAAGGAATTATCCAGGGGATAGCCCACCACAAGTAATAAGGTCACTATCTAGTTGGGTCCAGTTAAATATTTTAGTAATTTAAATCTGAGCTCAACCACTGGTTGCTATGGTCAAAGCATACAGGCTTAACTTGGAGAATATGTGTAATACTTTTGGAGGTACCAAAACAGAAAGAAATGTAAAACCCAATGCAGTCAAATACCACTACAAATTATAACAAGCATTTGTAATGCAATATGTCTCACATTTGTGAGAGTTTAAATTATTGGCATTGTAAATGACAATGCCTTTTATTGATCTGTTTTGATAATTAACACATAAGTAAAAGGCATTGTCATTTACCATGCCAATAGCTCAAACTCTTGAAAATGCTAGACCTATTTAATTTATAAAAAGCGGCTGCCATTGTCCCATGCTGTTTGGAAAGGCAAAGCACACATGGAGCACTGAATGTTGCAGGAAATCATGTTGTGCCTCCAGTAGGAGAAACTCATAAAAGAAAATAGTGCTTACAGACTAAATAAGACATACCAAAAAGTGCCAGTCCTCATGGGAAGTTACAAATGAAGACAGGGCGATACTAATGAGGGGCTAGCAAGCCTATTCATGAATCAGAAGCCAGCATTTACAAAGGACAATGACACTAGCAAATGGAAAGTATGGGTGGAGAGTAGGCAGAGCTTCAAGTACATCTCGAATAAATGTGTCGCAGATCAGCGCTTGCGCTGCCCAGTTTCCACCTAAAAATAGAGAAGAATGTAATCAACACAATGAAACCAAAACGAATAAATGTGTCGCAGAACAGCGTTGCCCAGGCTCCACCTAAAAATAGACAAGAATGTAATCAACACAATGAAACCAAAACAACATACATCCAATAAGTGGAACCAGAGATATGAATTTTCCAATATTTTACAAGTAAAGATAGCTCCCAAAAGAATGAAGCACCAATGCAGCTCAACTGATCACGGTAGACCGGGACCTAAGCGTGATTTCAAGATGACTGCAATTGTGCACAGGTCAGATACACCAACCAGATTCAACCTGGTCAGATTTTTACCTTGTGGCTTATTCTCAAAAATGGAAGTCAAAATCCTTCAGTGGGGCAAGGCAGCAGGCTGTATCCATATGTGCTTGAGACATGGGAAGCCCCTTTGAAATTATTTATGTTCCTGGGCACAGCCCATCTGGTCTTCCTGCCAGGGGAACAAATACACCTCCTGCACCCAAGCCACCGTCTCTGCTCTGGAATCAGTTTTCACTTCTCATTAGAACCCTTCAATAGCTGGGTGACAGTTGGAAGGCTAATGCAAATTAACTTCAAGCAGGGAAAGGGTAATTTGTAAAGGTCCCTTTTCTTCAATATTTATTTAAAATCTAACTTCCCCATTCAGTTGGGCTTTTAATAAATATAAAAAGATATTTTTTTAATAATGCTGCTAGCTTCTCCCTAGCCTGAGATAGATTGCAAAATTAATATTTAATATTGCTTCTCAGTATTTCTCACTGAACCAAGCAGCCTTCCTACATTGAAAATAGCTTTTGGGGGCTAGTCACTGTAAGCACATGTTAACTTTAAATTTCTACATGTCCTACTTTTTATTACCATGCATCATGTATTGTGAGCTTCAAGGCCTACATAGGACATAAGGGTGACTTAACATTAAAAAGGATGGTTTTCTACTGTTAAAGATCGTCATTTTGACAGGTCCTGCTGTAGTTTCAAAACTGCAGCAGCCAAGCTACAGTGGTTGGCCCGGAGTCATATTTGTTTTGTCACACCGTTGATGGCACAGTAGTGCTATAGTCCTTAGGTGACATTTAACTTTCCATGCCTTGTGTGTGTTTTGGGACACCATATACTATATAGCCTTATAGGAAAGTTAAATAGACCATGTAAGCCTATTTTTAAATGTTTTAGGGGTCAGAACACATTCACTGGGGCATGGATAACAGTGCCCTAGTGCACAGAATCAGAAAAATAGATGCATCAGTTCACCAAACAAATGGGGGTTACAACGAAAAAGAGCCACTTTCTCGCACCAGCAAATGGGAGTTACAAGAAAGCAAACCATTGATACTTAATGGTGTCAGGACCTAAAAATGGAAATGATTCTACACAGTGAGATGGGCTTGCTGTTGACCATGAGGTGCAGTTAAACTTGCCCAGAAGTAAAAGTGTAGTAAATTATATTTGATTGAATGCTATTCATAACGATGTTAAGTGGGCGATATACTGTGAAAACAGTTCCATTAATTTAGATGAGCACAAGTTATAGTTAAAAACAACTCTTCAGTATAAATTGATGCTCCTGCCTTTTATGTATCAAGCTCCTTCCTGATTAACTGGAAGAGGAGGAAACAGTTTAAAAGTGTTTCAAAATACACGAAAAGGTGCGCTATCTGGAAATCAAATTCCACCCAAAAATCTGGGACTTGGCAGAATATGGTTCTAATTTCAGCCCATCAGTATTTTGAAACATAAAGAACATGTCATTCACTTTAGGTAAATTAAGGAGATGTGTTTTGCACCTGTACATGCTAAAGGGAGGACATCTTTTCCCTGTTGACCTTGATGGGCATACTTAAAAACATCACCAGGTATTCAGGATGTTGTAGTAACTGATTGATATTTCAGAGAGAAAAGAGAGAGCGATCATTGAGATTAGCAAGCGTACCTCTCCTCCCCTGCCCGCGCCCAGCAAGACTCTGCAATTAAGTCTTCCCTTCGATAAGGTAGAGATTCTGAGAAGTTTACTTCTACTTATCTCCCGCTGAGGAATCGCACCAGAGTAGCATTGATGCAGTGAGAGTTGTTTCATTTTACAGCGCTGAGTCTACTAGGAACAAATCAAGTATGAGAAAAAAGCTGAAGAGTACTCCTAAGTGTAGCGTCCAAACCAGCCTGGATATCCGCCAATAACTACACCACACACGTAGCTTAATATTACACATCTTTATTCTTCTGCATGTAAATGCAAACTCAACGTTCTCAACCAAGCTTTCAGGGCCTTCCACTCTAACATCTGAGTCACAGCTCTACGGAGTTCAGTGGTAACCAAAAGGGTTCCATCATAAAAAAAAAGTAAGACACAACGAGCCAGATGTACGAAGCCATTTAGCATTTCTTAGCAGGCTGAATCACTATTTCAGCCCGTGAAGAAATTCTAAATGGCCTTTTCCTATGTACGAAGGCCAAATCGCGGTCACAATTTACGATTTCTACCTGGTGGAAATCGCAAATTGCAACAGCAAATTAGGGAATCGCAAATAAGGATTACTTATTTGCGATTCCCCACGCACATGTACAAAGCATTTCCTAAATGAAAATTGGGCATTTAGGAAATGCAATTGTCGATGGTAACCATGTGCAAAAAGAAATGCTTTTAAAATGCATTTTTTAATGTCAAATGAAGTGTACATATGTCCCTAGGGCATATGTGCACTTATGTGTGCACTAGGAAATTCGGATTACCTCCAGGGGGGTGGCCTCAAGCCCAGAGGCACCCTTTGATTTGCATTTCTTAAATTGCGATTTCCTATTAGATAATCGCAATTTAGGAAATGCAAACCATGTCCTATTTTGCCCATAGTCGTGAATGCAATGGCATTATGGCATTTCCTATTTGTGATTCCCTAATAGTGATTTCTACTATGCAGGAATCGCTATTAGGGAATCGCAAATTTTGTACATATCATTTTACATTTCCTAAATAGCAATTCCTTTGAAGTCACAATTTAGGAAATGCAAAATTTGAATTTCGTACATCTGTCCCTACATCTCCCCCCCTCTGTTAAATAAAACATTTTTATTTTACATTTCAGAATAATTACACATACATTTATATCTCCTCAATTAGTTTTTTTGGCGCTTTAATCATACACCCAGGAAGCTGGGAGCTGTTTTATACGATATCAGAGATCTTCAAAGACGGTGAAGAAACAACAGTCATTGGTTTTTCAGGCGCAGTCTTTTGGTCCCCACTTCAATCATGAGACAGATGAGTTAAATGCCTAAAGAGAGAAGAGTCTCTGGTTAAAGACTTCCAAGGACACTGGACAGTCACAATGTGTCCCTTGGTGGATACCACACGGAAGGGTTCAACATTATAAGGATCATCGAACTTCCTTCTTCGCATCTGCCGGTTCAAAAGGTCTCCTCCTTTGAACATGAGATCCTCTGCCTATCGCCTCATTTCTGCATAGACTTTCATTTTGCGCTTGTTAACCAAGTCATTTATGCGAGTGGTACTTTCTCTTTGGTTGGTCTATTGAGGCGAATTGGTTGTCATTGCTCTGCCAAACATCCTAGTCGCAGGACTTTCGCTGGTGGTCGGCTGCGGTGTTGAACATAGGCTTGTAGGGTAGAATTCAGAACAGTTTTCAACATGAGCCCTTCTAGAGTTGCACACTGTACCGCTTTCTTTAGCGTGCTTAGAAAACACTCAATGAGTCAGTTGGCCTGTAGCCACAAAGGTGTGCTCTTCTGATGCTTTATGTTCAGATGCTTTATGTTCAGATGCTGCAGGAAATCCTTAAATTCACAGCTATTAAAGTGTAAGCCATTAATCAGACTTCACAGTGGCTGGAATGCCCCATGTTGCAAAGAGGTTATCAAGTTTCTCAATGACTCGTTCATGAGTAGTGGATGAAAGATCCTCTATGAGTGTGAAGTGGGAATATTCATCCACAATTACTAGCAAATGATGTCCATTATCAAGGGGGCCAAAGGAATTGATGGCTACTCTCTCCCAAGCATGCTTAGGGAGTTATGCCAAATTCAACGTATGTTGAGCCATGTTTGTAGAAAGGCAGTTCCATAGATGACAGGCCTTGAGTTCCTTTTCGACTTGCGCATCTAGGGAAGGAAGCCAAACTCTATCTTGCAGAGCTCTTGGTGGCAACTATACCATGATATCCTTCTGGAGTCCCTTAAATTATTCTTTGCCGCTGACTCTCCCGAATTAGGATACTCGACCCTCGTAGTATGACTGCTTCTTGAGTTGTGGACAGCTCATCTTTAACATTCTTCTCTTTTTGATATTCACCATCATTGGTGAGAGGTCGAATGAGTTGATTCCATGGCTGATGTGTAATTATATCTTTCAGTTCCACCAGGTCACTATCATGACTTGTGGCAGTGATAATCTGGGCTAGGGATATAGCAGGTGCTGTATTTGTTTTGACAATGAAATTGATATAGGCCTTAGCCGTTTTGCATGGAGTACCTTGACCTTGTAAAGACATATAGGCACTCTGGAAAAGTAGTCAGCAGGATTCTGATCCTTTCCAGAACAATAGTATAATTGTACTCTTGCAATAGTTCTCCCACTCGTTCAATGCAAGGAGGCATTTTGGATTGTCAAATATAGTCAGTAAAGCTTGATGATCAGTTACCATTGTGAAAGGTTTTCCATACAAGAACACATGGAAATATTCACAAACATACCACAGCTATACTCTCATTCTCAGGTTGTCTTTCTAGGACAAACTTCAACTAGCATATGCCACAATATTCCTTTGTGCACTTGGATGTCCACTGTGCTAAGCAAGATTAGCACCTAACCCGACAGGGCAAGCATCAACACAACCTCTGAATGAAGTTTTGGATTGAAGTATGCCATTTCAGTAGCACTTTCAAAGGCTTGTGTTATTTTGTTTAAACTTTTTGCGCATTCTTGTGACCACTCCAATTAAACATTTTTCTTTGTCAACTCTCACAATGGAGCACTTACAGTTGGAAAATATCTCTTAAATATCATTAACTGTAACTGGACATGCAGAGAAACGAACCGAAACATCTTGTGAGGGGATCAGCATTTAATAGTGGATGGACTGTTGCAGGATCTGGTGGTATGTCCCCATCTGAAAAGATATTGCCAAAGAATTTCAGCTTCATCTTGTGGAACTTAAATTTGTCTGCATTTAATGTCAAACCTGCATCAGTAAGTAAACGACCTACTTGTGTGAGAGCTTTATTCTACTCCTGTGTAGCTCCGAAACCAATATGTCATCACTATAATTGAATGTATTCACAACAGGTTGTATGACACGTTGAATGACGTCATGGAAAAGTTCTGCAGCCGATGACACACCAAAACGGAGTCTTTTGTAACAAAACATACTAATGTGCAGAAAATGTTGTAATATACCTACAATCTTCTTTAAGTTCTAACTGATGATAACCTTTATTTAAATCAAGGTGAGAGAACCCTTTGCATCGTTTAGCTGGGTTATCATGTCAGCAATATGTAGAGCTGGATGTCGCTCTCTTTCAGTTGCCTTGTTTGGCTGACGCCTGTCAACGCATATGCATCCGGCTCCCTTTGTGGGCTCTACCACTATGGGAGAAACCCATGGCGTCGGACCAGTGCAACGCTCAATAATGTCATGCTTTAGTTACGATTCAAGTTCTTTTTCAACAGCTTTGTGTAAGGGGAATGCAATTTGTCTATGTCTCTGTGCAACGGGACGGACATCTTCATTAATATGCAATTTCACTTGCATAGTCTTAAGCTTTCCTAAACTGTGAAACAATGAAGGGAATTGACTTACTATTTCGTGATGAACATTCATATTGTAATTCACAGAAATTTGTCTCATTTCAGCAGTGGTGCTGAAACTGAGTAGAAAATACTTGATTCTGTACCTTGAAGCACATGGATGGGTGCTCGCACCTTCGTTTTCTCGTGTTTCATCGTAGTGACAAAGAAACCTTGACTTTTTATGGGCGTTGATGCAGCCCATGTATACAGTTTTGTTTTTGATGTTGTGAGTTGCGGTAATGGAGACAGTTTATTATATTTCTCTAGAGGCATTATTTTTATTGAGGCAGTGGTGCCACTTTCACTTTCAATGATAAATGGTTTCGAACAGCCATTTATTTTCAATGTAATCTTCGGGCAATGTTTATTAGAACTTTGGTGCTTTATCATGTCGATTTGTTTGAATCTGACATCTTTTTTCACATGCGGCTAGTCCAGTCCGTTTCTTTGAGGTAAGCATGGACATGTCACACCATCATCTTCTCTTTCACTCAATATTGAGGCAGATGAATAGTTTGACAATGATTTAAATGATGATCGACTTTATTCAGTGTCAATTTGCCTTAACTGATGTCGCCTCTTCGCCTTGTTAGCATGCATTGAACTTTGCTTCTGGCGGCCATGTTGTCTTCGCACAATGGTGCACTTACGTTTTCCTTTGCTTTCAAACTGTCACAAAATGGTTCTCCTTCTCACACCCTTTACATATCTTTCCTATGGCTGGACATTTAAAACACATTTAAAACATAGCTTCTTTTTACAAGTAGATATCACTTTGGGTCCTTCTGTCTTTTGTCTTAGCTTACTTTTTGCATTCATGACTGACTCACTCGGAGCACCACCGGCCTCCATGTCAGCAGCTTGTCTTTCAGCACGCTCTTCAGCACTCCCAGCCATCAACACTCGCTCCAGGCTACGAGCTTCTCTCAGTATTCATTAAATGAATCTGACAAGCATCCATTTGTAACTCTAAGACGTATAGCTTCTTCATCATTGAATCCATTGAACTTGCAGTGTTTGATGAGGGCATTTAGTCTCTCTACAAAATCATCAATGGTTTCACCAACTCTTTGTTATTCTTGACTGAAAATATATCTTTCATAATCAGCATTAGGTGCTAGATTAAACTTGAGATTCAGTGTTTCTTTAATCTGACTGTATGTGATTTCTTAATCAGTTTGCTGCATTTTTTAGAATTACTTCTTTCACACCATCACAAGGAAGATGTTTGAGATGTTTGATAGTATTTTTGTTATCAGTCTCTTTAAGTGCATCAATGACTTGTCAAATGTTTCTAACCAAACAGTGCATTTGTCACTAATATTTTGCTTTTTGGCTATATCGAAAGATGGTGGTGGTTTCAAGAAGTTGGCAGTGTGGTAACTAGTTATGGGAGTGGCTGTCGTTGAGGGTGGAGCTCTTTCCGCTACATTTTGCTGTCTATTAGAGTCAGTGTCATACGTTCCATTTCTGAAGCCTTGTGATGGACTAGCTTCAACAATGTTGCAGAAATCCCTTGGACACCGGCCTCTTCCTTGGTCTCCATCAAAGCCCGTCACTTTTTGGAGTCCTCTGGAGTTGTTTTGAGCTGTCACCTGGCAGCTTTGGTGGTGGGCCACTTCAGGTATCAACTTAGAAAAGCAAAACCGACATGCTTCTTGGTCTCCTAGCCCGGTGTGAGGTTGTTTAGCTTCACCTTAAAAGGCTCTGGTAAGTGCAGTGACCATATGCCTATTTATTACTTATTTTGTCAGCCAGCACTTTTTCGTATTTTGTCAGTATTTGACTACAGCAGTCTTTAACATTTCTTATCTGTGCTTATATATAACTCCCCTGTAGCAGAATCACCCCGTATAATATTGAAGTCTATCTTCGGTGTCAACGTGGTACCTTCATGTATAGTCTGACTAATTGGTTCTCGGCCAACATCGTGTAGATTCTTTGCACTGTTTTCGTAATCTTCAACTGCTTCACAGTGGCTGGAGCTACGCTTTGACTCCACATGTATGAAGTGTTGATACTGTACTTGGACAGCTACAAGCATGGCATACACAAGCAGTCTGCATGGACCACAACAAACTCTCTGGGAGAGCATGGTTGTTCTTTGGGTTACTTATCCCCTATCTCTTCGCCAGTGACAGCGTCCACCCCAACCTGGGCTCCTGCTGATGACTACACAACACACGGAACTTACTATTACACATCTTTATTCCTCTTCGTGTCACTGTGAACTCAAAATTCTAAACCAAGTTTTCAGTGCGTTCTGCTCTAACACCTGTGTCACAGCTCTACCGGATCCAGTAGGAACCAAAAGGGTTCCCTCATAAGAAACTACACTAAGCTGCTGCCTTTGTGTTTTAGAATCAATTCATTCATTGCTGAATTGAGGGCCTGACATATAGTATACCACCACAATGTCACTGCAAGCTAGAGCTGGCCACAGGAACGTTGGTTCACAATATGTTGATTACATAACTTCAGCATTCAATATTTATAAAGATCCCCTTAACCAGCTGAAAAATCCACTGCCTTGAATCCTCGCTGACGTTCATGGTCAATGTTTGCATAACAAGTTCTTCACAACAAGGTCTTAGCAGTTCAGAACTGATCTGAAGACCACGAAATTCCACCTTGAACCACACCAGAACATGCCTAATTTGGGGTACATCTGCAGGGGCCTTTGCTAAATGCACCCACAAGCCTAGGAGGAAGGCCTGATTCTCTGGCATCCACTTCTTACACTTTTAGAAGCAAGATTTTGTATAGCGCATACCGTTTTTGTGTTGCATCATTAAAAATGCAAGGTTTAAGATGTGTAGTAATGTCTAGCGTAGATTTTCGTGGATACAATTTGATGGCATCCTCCGACGAAGAACAACATTCCATTTTCAGTATGAAGAATTTCATTGGTTGAGCACGTATGCTTAGATTTAATGCTCGAGCTGTATTAATTAGTCTTGGTAACAACTATTATATTGTTGAATAATAGCTGTTAAGTGCTCCCTACTCTCGACTTCGTGGTAGCAAGTCTTCATGTGGTTTCTAAGCAGTCTGTGATTCATGTAATACAAACTGGTCACGTAGTATGTACAGACTTAAAATTCTTTCAGAATATGGCTATGAGAGGTAAGTCGCTTCTGTTTCAAATAAATGGATTCAAAGGAAGCTACTTCCCCCGGTGGTACTATGTTTCCTTGTTATGGTTCCCTCTGCTTGGAAGACGGCATACAGATTACCTTGGTTGGCTGTGCTTTTTTCCGTACGTAATTAATCGTGTGCACCATATTCCCATGTAAAAAAATCTGCGTGGGGTTCTTCTAATGACGGATAACTCTGAGCCTAAAGAGTAATTAGCAACTTTTTTGAAGCCACAAGCGCCTGGAGATAGGGGACAAGCTCAAGGTAGTCGAAGAAAGAATGACTGTAGTTGAAATAGATGATGGGGTCCTCAAGGGCCATGTGGAATTTCAAGAGGTGCAGATATCTGATATTATGTGGAAAATAGAGGATTTGAAAAATCTTCAAAGATGGAATAACTTGAGGTTTCTCTGGATAAAGGAAGGAGCTGAAGGCAGTGACATTCGAACATGCATGCTGGATCTTCTCAAAAGTACCTTTCCTGAGCTCTCTTTGTGAAATTGGGAGACAAAAGTACAAAGAGTTAATAGATTTCTGCTAATGCTCAAGAGTCAGGCCCGCCCAGTTGGAGAAAAGGAAAGCCATCCTGTCATGTGCCTATGTTAGGCCTGGTAGGAAATAGTGCCAATTTACATGTACACGGTTCTTTCCTAAAGTTGCCTTCCCTTTGTCACATCAACTTTTGACACACATTTGAATTTGTGATACTTGGGTTCGTTTCTGAGAAAAACCGACCTTGCTGACACAACAGTACTTTGTGAGAACACTATCACACTTCCTTCCATTATGTGCACAATCTTCACGTATGTGGTACAAATGTGTTTGTTATTACGTCCATATGGCGACGCAGTTATCTGTGGAATACAAACAATAGGCAGCTTGATCACAATCACGGGCTGATGAGACGCTTCTGCTGACTTTGAGGGGTCTCTGCATGCTGATGCTTTTGCTTAGTAGCGGACTGGCATCTCCGTAAGGGGTGTCAAGTTCATGACCAAGTTGAGGTTCTACATTCTTACCCACCAGGTAAAAGGGTTAGATCATCCAGAAGGGGTTTCTTTTTTTCAGAACCAATTTTATTAAAATTTTGATGGCGAGACACACAGCCTCAAGAAACGGAGTTTGCATACAGACAGTACAGGGGTTGACATTAATATAATCAAGCTTCACAGTGTTCCAACGATAGTCCATAATAATTGCACCATTTCCCCCATATTCGGGCATGCTTCTGAGGACAGCCATGAGCTACAAAAACAGTTTTTTCCTACTCCGCACACCAGTTTACCTCTTGACATCAGCAGCTGATAGTCAGTGGAGAGTGCTGCTTCCAGGTGCAGGCTATGTCAATCTTAGCGACCAGACATGCAACTCCAGAAAGTCCCATTCCTCCCGCGGGCCCCCAAAATCCTCCACCAGACCAAGCAGCACATTACGAAGGGTGAGATCCACTGGGCAACCCAGGACAGAGGAGAGCTCACAACCCACTCCCTCCCAATAGGGCCTTCGAGCGTGGCAACCCCTTGCCATATGGAAAAATTCAGCTGCCGGTTGTTCGCAACGCATGTGGCTGGGGCATTGGGGGAGAATGGCTGCAGGCACCGAGGGGGGTGGGGTGGGGTGGGGTAAGATAAGTGGCATGCAGATAGTTGAATTGAACCATTTGTAGTCGTGCTGAAATCGCCAACTCCCGGGGCTCCATGCAAGCCTCCCTCTATTTGTCTTCTTCCAGGTCCCCAACCCATGCCTCCCATCGCTGCTCAGCACATGTAAGGTCATCCGGGGTATGGATAACCAGTGACCGATAGATCCTTGTGATAGCTCCTTTACCCACACGCCTAAAGAAAATCTTTGCCTCCAACGGACTACATTCAGGGAGTGCCTGGGTTTTGCAGATCGTTGGCATGCAAAGTGTGGCATAGTTGGAGATATCAAAAAAAAGGAGTGTTTGAAAGGGAGTACTGAGACCTCATATCCTGGAACGTTTTGAGGCGGCCCCCTCTAAAACCATCTCCCAGGTAAGAGATCCCAATTCAGTTCCAGGGAAGAAGCCCTCCAGCACTGAGATCTGGCCCAGCTACGTTACCCGCCACAGGGCAGTCAGCTTGGTGAGCTGACGATCCCAGCCAATGAACCAAAGGGCCGTCCTCCAGCACGTAAGAGACACTCGTGTACACGAGGGCAGTGTAGTGGGAGGACACACCCGATACAGGAGGTCCACCAGCCCAGCCAAACTCTGTGCATAATTCTCCAGGCAGTAGGCCAGGTCGTCCCATCCCCTGGTGAACCACTCATTAATTGGTACAGGGTGGGTCGCAAGATAATAAATGTATATGTCCATAAGTTAATGGTTTTGGCGTTCAGAGAGTAAACAGTTTGCATGGGATCGGATGGGGGTAATTACCTAGGACAAATAAGGAATGTGGCAGGCACACCATCTTAAATAGAGTGGTACGTCCCATTGCTTTCTGTGGAAGAGTCGCCCATCGGCTGAGGTCACGATCAAGTGGTTGGCTCATCCTCTGGAAATTAAGATTCCACGCCAGGCCTGGGAAGGGGGACATGTAAATCCCTAGGTATTTAAAGGAATTGCGTTGAATAGGGATGTAAGAGCACCAAATTCGCCCTTTAGCATCTCTCCTCACCTCCACCAGGCAAGGGTTGCCTTTGTTAATCTGGAGGCTGACGCATTGCTGTACAATTGAAGAAAGGTCAAACAACGGGTCCCAGAGCGCTGCAGATTTGGCTAGAATATGAGGATGCCATCCGTGTACAGAAGGGGTTTCTAAGCAGACTCTATACTCAGACCTTAGACACGTAGGTTAGGATTTGCATTGTTGGAATACGCTAAATTGTTAAAATACTGTGTGTGTGTGTGTGTGTATATATATATATATATATATATATATATATATATATATATATATATATTTTTTTTTTTTTTTTAACAAGGAAACGCCGCACTCGGGAACTTTAAGTGTTTAAGATTTATTCAAACAGAGCCCAGTCTGGTGTGCAGACTGGTCTCTGTTTAAATAAATCTTAAAAACTTAAAGTTCCCGAGTGCGGCGTTTCCTTGCTAAAAATTGACGTTTCCTGACATCACATTAACTCCCCATACTATGCTCCTACGGCTTTGTTGCATATTATCTATTCTTCTCTCGCAGTCCGGATCAAACAAGAAAAGATTAGAGCTCTTGGTTTTGATCCATGATTTATTTGATTGTGTGTCTTCAGTTTTATACCCCCAATGTCATGAATTATGTAGCTACCCCATTATTTAGTTTTTGTTTTTCCTGTTATGATACATGTATGTATTTTCCTTTTGATAAATTGACAAAAAAGCATTCTTTTGCTGCTGCGTGTGCTCTATCCCCCTATGCTCTGAAATTATGACACAAATAGTAAAAAAGCACTAATACAAATATTTTTTTAAATGGAGTTATGCCTGTTCAGAAATTGTATTTCAGAAATATCTGGGCTGCTGATGGCGGTTTCACCGCCATCGTGAAGCACTTCTCCTCCCGCCAAATTACGATGGCCCAAAGTCCGTCCGCCACGGATCCACCACAGGCAATCATAACGATTGTCTGGCAGACCCTTCCCACATCTACAAAATGGTGGTGGTGCCTAGCAGGCACTGTCCGCCATATTACGCCAACGGGTGTATGGCGGTTCAACCACCATTCACAGGCTTGCGGGGACGTTCTTTGGGGGCCCGTTGCGGGCCCCCCTTGTGTTGGGGGAGGTGGGTGTGTACTATGGGGTACCTATGGTACCCCCCTACATTTCCCTGCACCAGGTGGCAGGCACCGCGTGGTGACTGCCACAAAGTGCATGGAAATGCAAAGAGTGCATTTCAGACATGCCAGAGATACACAATGCGACCGCCATAATCTCGTGTGGGACTACCACATTACAGTCAGCCGACACCAAGCCTCAGCACGATGGCGGAAGTTTTAGTTTTAACAGAATTCACCAACAATTGGCAGAATTCACTAACATCTGTATAGAAGGCATCCCCAAACCTTTCAATGACTTGACCCCACTGCTTTTTAGTATTTAATTGACATATTTGTCATGTATATGTATATGGCACAAAATTTGTAGAAAAGGAGTTCCAATGCCTAAATATATTTTTATATATATGCTCTATTTATTTAGTGGAAGCCTAGACGTACTGTTAAAGGGGCAAAATGCGTCAACACAGTTGAAGAGCTATTTTCTAGAAAAACGCTTCAAATATAACTCATAAATGACTAAAGTTTTCGAGCACTATGAGTTCTGAGAGCCTTTCAGAGCTAGCCATCATTGGACTTTAAGTATGATGCTGTTTGTGAGAAGTTTAGAAGGATTTCTCAATTGATTAACTTTTTAGTTCAGGGCTCAATAATAAGGCAGCAGAGATGCACACAGCAATAGAAGTTCCATTCAGAATTTAAAAGACAGGAACAGGCATTTGCGATCTGCGTCGGGCATTGTGTTTGTTTCATGTTTTGATTAAATCGCCCGCTTTATGGAATTGGGCTCGAGTTGATTATTTACTGAAGAGGTAATAATCGTGCTGAAAAAAAAATATATATATATATGGATTTATGGTAAAATTTTAAAAAGTAGATATTTGTATGGGTATGATATTTTTATGAATGAACACACTGTTGATGTAAATGACTGAGTAAAATCTCTGAAAATAACTTGAAAAAACAGAGAGAAATTACTAAATGACTGTTTGACTGGGTTTTGAGCCCTAGTGAAGCAACAGCCACAGTCCTTTATTGGGTGAGCCACAAAGAGACACCAACGTAACCTGTGCTTAACCCTGGGTCGCTTGGCACAAAAAGCAGCCAGGCTTAACTTGGAGACAATGTGTAAAGTATTTATGCAAACAGTAATAAAGTGAAAACACAACACAAGAAAAATCCCTCACAAATTTATAAAAATAGAGTAACTTTTAATAAATTATTTGACACCAAAACGACAGACAAAAATCCAATGAGTAGAACCGGCATTTTTAAAGTTTATAGTAAAAACTTGCACCTAAAAGACCACAGCACCACCTGAGCATACTTAGTCGCTCGAGATGAGGTCAAAGTCAAAGAAAGGGACAGAGTTCGAATACAAAAAGTGGATTAGACCCCGTTAGTGCTTACCTTCGGATTGTGAAGAAATTTTGAGAAACGTTTTCTGAGTAGGTGCGGGACAAGGATGCAGGCAGTATCCGAGGATAGAGCGTTGTCATTGGGGAGCCTTGGGTCAAAGCTGTGAAGAAGATTTCTATGTTCAGACTTAATCTCCAGCAGGAAGAGGCAGAGGGCTGTAGCCAAAAACAGTTCCACAAGGCTGGATACTTCTTTGGCGAAGGACTGCTGAAAATAATCTTCTGCTGCAGAGAAGAACATAGGAGGAGAAGTCGCTAAGTCAATCCAGCAGGCGATGCACCGTGGGCGGATAGGCGAGCAGGTTTGTCCGGGTCTCCTTCCGGTTCTCAGAGAAGATTTTGGCTAAAATGTTTTCCAAGTACTCAGTTTTGGGATGTGACCATCTGACCATCTTTAGCACCTCAACGAAGGGCCCAGGACTGGTGGGATGCCACTTGGGGGTTCAGGACTCACCCAGGCAGAGCCTAGGTGCGGGTTCAAGATGGTGGGAGCCTTTTGTGTCCCTGTGGTTCTGAACAAGAGGCCAGCAAACCAGCTCTTGGAGCCACTTTGGTAGGTCTGGGTTCAGATGAAGTTACAGAGCTCAGCAGCAGGGTTCGCCTCTGAGTGTTCAAGGCAGGCTCCAGCCAGCAAAGCAGTCCTACTAGGTACAGCAAGGCAGTCTTGCAGAGTGCACAGCAGGTCACAGCAGCAAGCAGTCCTCTGATAGTCCTTCCGCTGGTCCATGAGTCAACTGAAGAGTTAGTATCTGAGGTGCTATTTTTATACCCTGGTGCCCGCCTGCTGAAAGGTGGAAAAAGCTTCTAGCCAGTGGCTTTGCAGTGCATGGAATTTCCTGACTCCCTTTACCCTGGCTCCAAGCTGGCTGCATTGACAATGTGGAGGTAATGGGTCATTTGTCTGAAGGCAGAGCAATCCATATTATGTTGCAAGTGGGCCTGTGCTTAGCTCCGCCCCCCTGCCAACAGATGGCTGGTTTAGGCACACCTAATCCCCCTATTGTTTGACTGTTTGGGAGGAATTCACAAAGTCTAGCTGTCATTTACACCCAGTCAGGTGACCCAAAAGGGTCAAGGGCGGGTAAATGACAACTTTCGAAAAGTGGCATTTTCAATATTCCAATTAACTATGTTTTTTCTTGACAATTCCGAAGACACCAAACATGAAAAAGCCACCTGCTCCCGATTGGAAATGACAGCTTATTAAATGTAATAGGGAATCCCCAATGTTATCCTATGGGAGGAGTAGGGCTCCAGTAGTGAAACATTATTTTAGTTGTTTATACTACCAGGATATGTAAAACTAAAACGTACAGGTTTAATCTTTCAATGGACAAGTTACCACGCGGCTGCGCTGATCGCTGCTGCGCTCGCCCTTATTTTAAATTTCCTAGTTTGCTATTTGTGTTATTTTTATTTTCTGCTTTCACCCTGCTTTTATCTGGGAGCCCTCTTACTGCACATAATTCTGTTAACCCACCGCCACTTGGGCGGATCCGGTTCCCGGGGCTGGTGTTCTGTGGGCGCCATCTTGGGTGAGGACTCGGACCATCGGCGAGCGCCATTTCGAGCTTTGTAGCGCTCTGGCAGCATCGCGGGACGCCTACTTAAGGCGGTCCCTGGTCATTAGGTAGCCTGGACAAGGTACCACGCGGCTTCGCTGATCGCTGCTGCACTCGCGCTTATTTTAAATTTCCTAGTTTGCTATTTGTGTTATTTTTATTTTCTGCTTTCACCCTGCTTTTATCTGGGAGCCCTCTTACTGTACATAATTCTGTTAACCCACCGCCACTTGGGCGGATACGGTTCCCGGGGCTGGTGTTCTGTGGGCGCCATCTTGGGTGAGGACTCGGACCATCGGCGAGCGCCATTTCGAGCGTTGTAGCGCTCTGGCAGCATCGCGGGACGCCTACTTAAAGTCGCTCCCCCCGCGCAGTAAGGGCGCCGTCGCGTTGCCGGAGTCCGCGCTAAGGACGCGCGGGGCGCCGCGGTTCTTTCCTTGGTAAGCTCTCTTCGTGGTGTAGTGATGATTTCCTATTCTAGAGAGACCCTTTGGTCCATTGGGCAGACAGTCCCGAGGTGTGACCTGGCACCAATCCATCCTCTATGCGGCCCTTACCATTGTGCCTGCAAGAGATGGTTGCTTGATTCACCCGTTACCATCCGCCAGAGGGTTATTACATCTGCCCCTCGGAGCAACTGCTCCGCGTGTATGCTTCGGGTGTTGAATCTGAATGCCAGGTCCCTGGTGAAACATCACCAAGCCATTCATGACCTCATTACGGACGAGTCTCCCGACATATTTGCCATCACGGAAACCTAGCTTCAGGAGGCGGATGTGGCTATTATCAATCTGGCCTGCCCCCCTGAGTACTCTATTTACACTTTGAACCGGCCTACCAGAGGCGGCGGCATTGCCCTCGCAGTCAGGTCCAGTTACACTTGTAGCTGGAATGACTTAACATTGCTGGGTGCGAAAGTGCTTCCTTTAAGATCTCAATCAGCCCCCAGTTCTCGCTTTCTGGGATGGTTGTTTATCGACCTCCGGGCAGCGATGTAGCGTTTAGGGAAGCTTTCCCAGACGCCGTCAGCTTGTTAGCTATTGGTGTGCCAATTTTTCCATCTATGGAGATCTAAATTTTCACTTTGACAACCAGAATATCCCGACTGTTAGCAGTATCCTAGCTGATCTGGAGGCCCTTCAGCTAGTCCAACTAGTATCCCAGCCCACCCATGTAGGGGGTCATGTCCTGGACCCTTTTTTTACAAATTTAGTTGAAGCCAACACCTTGACCATTTCCCCATTAGGGTGGACGGATCATTTTCTAGTGTCCTTTAGGTACCCTCTGCCTGAGACTCCTTCTATTCCGCCTGCCAGACTGATTCCTAGACGGCATTGGAATAAACTCAGGCTGGAGGATCTGCACCGTATCCTGGCTGAAGAGCCGTTAGGACTATTAGATAACGTGGAAACGGGCTACGACCATTTCTGCCGGTGGATTACCAGGGCGCTCGACTCTCTGATTCCCATTACCTTGAGCAAATTTAGCTCTAGAGAGTCGAGCCCATGGTACGATAGTGCCTTACGTGCTTTGAAAGGTACCTGCAGACGGGCGGAAAGACAATGGCGCAAGTCCTACGAGGCTGACAAGAAAGCCGCGTATCTTGCTTCTGTTAAGCTTTACCATCGAGCCATTTGTAGAGCTCGTGCGGCGTTCCGTTCCTCGGAATTTCGCAACAGTCCGAACCCGTCTAAAACCATCTTTAAAGTCCTTAAACACCTTTCGGCGAAAAGGATCTCCTCCCCGGAAGCCTGTTCCACCTCTCACTGCGAGGCCCTGGCATCCTTTTTCCTAGAGAAAGTCCAGATTATCTATCAGGCTTTCCCTTGTATTTGACCATCTCCAGGAGCCCCAGATTGCACTCAAGGCCATACCATCCTGCACTCTCTTCCCCCGTTACTTCCTGAGCGGTTCAACAAATTGGCCCAGCAAATCAAGTCCGGCTCTCCTTCGGATCCGTTAAGACCTGCCCTTTTTAGAGACCAGTCTTTTTTGGGACGCTCCACGGTGTGCTCCCTGATTAACCTCTCACTGGCCTCGGGCATGGTTCCAGCCAAATGGAAGCAGGCGGTGGTTTCTCCAATCCTGAAGAAGCCTTCGTTGGACCCACTAAAACCGGAGAACTACCGTCCTATTTCATTGCTCCCCTGGCCGGCGAAAGTTGCGGAGGCACACGTCAATCTGGCCGTTTCGGACCATCTTACTCGGGCCAATGTCCTGGACCCCACGCAGAACGGTTTCCGTGCTGGTCACAGCACGGAGACAGCCCTCCTCGCCATGGTGGAGCATTTGCGTGCGGTGTTGGATGCAGGTCAGACGGCGGCGCTTGTATTATTAAATCTGAGCGCCGCCTTTGACACCGTCTCTCACCGTATTCTTCTGCATCGCCTGGAGGAGATTGGCATTGGTGGGCTCGCTCTGCAGTGGTTCCGCTCCTTTCTCGACAATCGCTCTTTTTGCGTGGCCATCCCACCTCACCAGTCCAAATTCCATCCTCTGGGCATGGGGGTTCCGCAGGGATCCTCGCTGAGTCCCACGTTATTCAATCTATACGTGAGACCGTTGGCTGATGTCGTCAAGCAGTGGGGCATGATTTTGGTCTCATACGCTGACGACACTCAGCTAGCGGTTACTATCAGCGGGGATGCTGAGCAGGATGCCCCTAGGTTCCAGAGTGGACTGAGGGCGGTGGCTGGTTGGATGAATGCCAACTGTCTCCAGCTTAACGCAAAAAAGACTGAAATCATGATTGTCGGTAAGAAAGCGGAACTCTGGGGGGACAGGTGGTGGCCTCCGGAACTTGGGCCGTCCCCGACTCCGGTCACGGAATTAAGAAACCTGGGAGTCTGGCTGGACCCCACCCTCAGCTTTGTTGGCCATACAAAGAGAACTGCGGCCTGCTGTTTTGGTGTTCTTCGGGGCTTAAGACCTGTCCTCAAATTTTTTGATGCCTCGACCAGGCAGTTGGTGATTCAGACGACGGTGATCTCCCGGCTTGATTACGCCAGTTCTCTCCTGATGGGGGCCAACCAGGCAGAAATTACTCGCTTGCAGCGTGTTCAAAACGCTGCAGCCAGAGCGGTAGTTGGCCTGCCCAGGTTTTGCTCCGTTTCAAACACTCTACGATCCTTGCACTGGCTGCCGGTCAAGATGAGAATTCATTTCAAGGTCTTATGTCTGGCCTTTAAAATCTTGAAAGGTTCTGCTCCCCAGATCCTTACCAACCTCTTGTCTCTCTATACTCCGACTCGCTCTCTTAGATCCTTTGGCCAAGCTCTCGCTGTGGTCCCCCGGTTCAAGCTTAGCCGAGCTGGGGGCCGATCTTTTCGAGTGAGAGCGGCGGCTATTTGGAACTCTCTTCCTGTAGAGATCCGTTTGTTGGAGGATCTGTTGCTGTTCCGTAAGGCCATTAAAACTTTCTTATTTTAATGTTGTCCCGCAGCTGTTCCCCTTTTCAATTCTTTGCATTTAGCGGTGTTATGTTCTACCTTGTCGTGCGCCAGGACGCTCCTTTGCTGGAGCATCTGTGCGCATTATAAGTGCCCATAGCATAGCATAGCATAGCATAGCAATTATAAGGCACCCTGCCCTATGGGATACCTAGGGCTTGACTTAGGGGTGACTTATATGTACAAAAGAGGAGTTTGGGGCTTGGCCAGGGGGTTTTATTGGCAAGTCAAAATGGCAGTTTAAAACTGCATTCAGGCTGCCGTGAGGGGCCTGAGACATACTTGAAGGTGCTACGTAAGAGGGTGCAGCAATGTGTGCCTGCAGAATCATTGATAGAATTTAATGTACGGACCCTGGGTATATGGTATACCACTCTACAAGGGACTTATAAGTAAATTGGGTATAAGCCAATTTAGCCATGTTTTAGGGGAGTGAGCACAAGCACTTTAGCACTGGTAAAGTACACAGTGTCCTAAGGACAACAAACATAAGTCCAGCAAAATGGAGGAGGAGAGGCAAAAAGCTTGGGATAAGACCAGCCTAATGCTGGCAGGTCTAACAGAAATTGAACTTGTACTCTTTATATGACATACAGGTAATATGTTGGTTGACATCAATAAACCCAGCCCAACAATGGGCACACGTACATAAGGAATATCATGTTTCCATACACTTGCAGATGATTTACTTGATTTTATGTTGTGTGACAGATGTGGAAACCTAATTAAAAGAAAGGGGCAAACAACAGAGGAAGGAATTTTGCATTCAGTTCGGACGGTGTATAATGGCTACTCAAAACATAGTCAATTTTAATATTAGCGAAATGCAAATCACTTACATAATATCACATGGATTAGGCTCTCCGAATCACATTCTACACTTGACTCGAGATTTCTACCCAATGGTTTTTATAGGGAAGAATGACACTATAATTCAAATTGCTTTAACTACATGCAACACCTACGCTTATTGTGTAACTGCCATCTAATTCCAGTGTGGGAATGCTGCCCTATTCCTTACATGTGTGCAGATCTCAGGGTCTCCTATTTTTAGATTGTCCATTGTGGCGTATGTCTACTGAATGAAAGGCATGAAAGTTGCTAAATATGATACCATGTACATAACTAATATAGAGAAAGAAAAGCAGTCAGATTGCCCACATAACAAGGAGACATAGCTGCTATTTGCATGTATTGTTTTGACCATGTGGCTAACAACAAAGCCATGAAGTCACTAATGTGTGTTTAAAAATCCCATTGTTGTCACTCAAGCTTATAAAGAAAATTGAAGGGGGTAATCAACTGTTCACATGTTAATGAAACAAATCCATCCCTGTGTGTGATTATAAGAGCATGTGACTATCTGTCTCCCAGGCCAAGTCTTTCCCTTATTGTTAAAGCATGCCCACCATCTTAGTGTAGATACGGCTGACCCAAAATCCAGCATGTAGTCACTTCTTCAAAAGGGGCAAATCTGTCATATTACCAACATCTTTTGTAAATGTATGACCATCAAAACCTGCAGCCCCTTGTTCAGACATTACGCAAGGATCCACAAAATATCTCCAAAATGCAAACTTATGTTTGGCACAATTCACCATCCCACATTATACATCAACGGCTACCGTTTCCTCGACACGTTGTATCCCCTTACGTACCCGGACACCTTCGACATTTGAATATACAACATTAACATGCTAAGTTATATTCCACTTCAGGCACTAGCATTAGTGTGGTTTAGGGCAGGCATGGTTGCAGTGATGGTATGATCACACCAACCTATTGTAATAACATGAAGGTAGCGTTACTGTTTTTACATGCACCCCTAAAGTAAGCATTAGTCACAAATAGTGCTATAAAGTAAACAGCAAATGGAAACTTTTATTACAAATACCACCATGTTCATATGGTGACTTTCCAAAAATATGTTATCTTATTAGCATAAAAGAGAAGAGAGAAACAAAAAAGTATAAGCCTCCAGCTAAAAATCAGATGGCTTTTAGAAGCTAGAAAAGACATGAGTATGCTTGAAATTTTATTCTACGAGCTTATAGAAACAAAAACCCTCTTTTAAAACAAGCATTGGAAAAGTCAATAGGTGGAGGAACATGTGAGGAAAAGGGGAACTCCGAGAATGGGCAGTGTTTTTGAGGGGATGGGGGACTAAACTTATAAGTGAGAATTCCGCACTGAATTCAGAAGGGGGTTTGTGTGGGAAAGCACACAAAGGAGAGAGCATCACAAAGCATGGGGTGAAGTGGGAGTTGGGCAAGTGGGAAGCACACAAGGGAGAGAGCAGCATGGAGCTCAGAAGATTGATGAGCAGGGGTGGAAAGCACACAGGGAGCGAGCAAGGTGGAGGGCATGGGGGACAAACAGACAAGTGAGCTAGCAAAATGGAGTGGGGGACTGTTGCAGGGGAAGTGCTCGAGGAAGAGGGCAACACAGCATTATTTTGCATGGGGAGAAGCACATGAAGGAGAAAGCAACTTGGCAGCAGGGCTTGTGGGGGAGGAGAAGCATACCCGGAATAGAGCTGGAAAACACTTGCAATCTCAGGGAATGGGTAATCAGCTAGAAAAAAGTGGTACCCTAAAAGTGAGAAGTGGAAGGATACAAGCCAACCATTCAAGGGTGGTAAAGTGGTTATGCTCTAAAGGGTTGACAAACACAAGATGGTTAAGATGAGACAAGGAAAGCCATCAAATAAGAAGCAAGCAAATGAAGGTGACAATCAATCCAACCAATGGTAAGCAATAGGTGGGCTGTAATACTACTGCACCTTTTTGTTAAGACTGCAAAAGTTATTTTGCAACCAGACAGCTTGCACTGTCTGGAATGCAAGACCTAAAAATGATTGATATGCCCTCAATAATGAAAATGCTTTGTCAAACAAGCTAGCTCTTACCTACAGTATATAAAAGGAGTTTAAACTACAGCACATAGAAAGGGAGTTTAGACTGTGATATAATGCACAACTTTGGTGTGAAAATCAACCCTGTTTGCCATTGAACTTCAATGAACATATATCACAAACTACATAAGTCTCACTTTAGCATGAACCTAACAAATGTTGCATTAATCTATCTTAAGAATGAGAATCAGCCCTCTTATAGGTTTAACTTGTTTACTTTTGAGTGCCTATGCATGTATATTATAAACTACATACATATCACATTAGTACAACATAGGTGTCACATTAATCCAAGAGATGTCACTGCATAGAAGAAAAACCCACTCAGCCTCTAACTCTGTCATCACACATCTGGTCCTAGTAGGACCAACAGGAAGGAAAGGGTAGAGCACAGAGACAACGGGCCTGATTAAGATTTCGGCAGACAGGTTACTCCTTCATAATGGTGATGGATATCCCGTCCGCCAAAATATAAATCCCATAGTATATTATGGGATTTATATTTCGGCAGACGGGGTATCTATCCATCAACGCTGTAATGGAGTAACCCATCCTCTGATATCTAAATCAGGCCCAAAGATGCAGAACATTGTCACTCATTATTCAAAACACAGTCCATTTGTGAAATTAAACTCCCACCTACCTGAATGAGGATTCCCCGTCCCTGAACAGTGCCACATCTAAACTCTGGAAAAACCTATCACCAATTTCTATGGTCCTTCAATCATTATCAATAGAGGGTAAGCCATCTAGAAAAACCCAAGCCAAGTTCATCAGTGCAAATAAAAAAAAAAATCCTGACAGTCCGCTTTTAATGTCACTGGAAATCCTACTCCGGCAACTGTGCCTCTCTCCATTAACTACTCCTTACTTCAGTAGGTTCCTTCTCCCTCAAAAGTATCTCAGCACTCAGGTAGCGAAGAGAAAGCTCCTATCCTCATGTAATAGTACTGTGGCTTTCTTGACTGTTTCTCTCTGCTCTTTTTTCCTTCCACTTTGCCATCAAGATAACCCTCACTGTACGGCCACTTCTTGCCCTCCACGGTAACCGAATTGTATCGCACACAACATGGTGCGCTTTCTCAGCATTTAGGGCCAGCACGTCGTTCAAACCTCAGAATTTCCTCCAGTAAGGATTCAGCCTATGTTTGCACTGGCATACCCAACACTTCCCTCCGTGTATATTCTCAAAGTGGTCAAGCATTGTCCCCAGCAATTTGAAGCTCTTTATCACATTAGGTCTTGAATCTCCATACTAAAGTCCCGAATCAGGTGCCCACCAACTGAATTTCTATTCCCTGCCTTCGCTTGCATCGTCTCCATATTTGCCATATTACCTGTTGATCCCTTCAGCTTGCCTTTGTGTTCTCTCACTGCTTTCTCAATATAGTCAGTTTTCACAGCTATGTTGGCCTTCAAATCTACAATTGATTGCAGCAGGGCCCTTTCCCCTTCTATCAACTCCTCACCATTCCTTGTGCCATTTGTTATACTCTATGATCGTTCTTCGGCTACAAGTAGTGAGCATCAATACCTACTCCAAAATATTTCTTATACTGTTCGCAGGCATTTGTGACACAACTGTTGGTCACTCAACTTTAGGTGGCCAGTGTTTTCTGGAGGTAAAGTACCTTTTGTGGTATTGGCTGATAAATGGCTCTGACAACTCTAAGTCTTACTCCCCTGGAATGACACCTCCCCACTCACTGTTCGAGTTTTGTCATCTGCTTTTCGAGGTCCCAGTTAAGTTTCGGACACTGCACTTCATTTGATCTTCTCCCTGACCTTGAAAGCATCTCACAAGCTTTGACTCCCTGGGTGGCATTGGACTATTACTGTGGTAATTCATCTGCCCCAGGGTTACCAGTGCTGGCCATAGCCACTGTATGTCAGTATGTTCACTGCACTTCTCCTCTATTAGGGTGTGGAGGTGACCGGGGAAGCCCCAGCTGTTGCTGCTGCTGGAATGAGCTCAAATGAAATCAAAAGAAAGGTTTGCGTCCCATTTAACACCCAGGTTATTTGCCGTACTTGCTGGAATAGGTGGCGAGCCCCTTTCTGCTGGCCACTAAAGTTGAGCGGAAGGCAGAGATGCCTGGCCGAAGAACAGGACCAAGGGACTAAACAAAGTGAGTCTGTCATAGTGATCTGCATTAAGCTTTGCATTTGTGCAGCAATTAGTGGCGAGTTGCGTGGCTATCTTGAAGCATTCAAATCTAAATTTCGAAGTAGTAAGAACTACATACAACTGGCTCTAAAGGTATGATTCCCACATGTGGGAGCAAGTATTTCTGGCCTCATATTTCCACGTAATCTGTTTGTTGGAGTCTGTGCACAGTCATGTATTCAACAAACTTCTATATTACTTTATTTCACAAGTCGAACACTGGATGTTCATTCCATATGCCGCTTCACGGCTTAGAGACTGCTCTGCACTAGTCCATAGCTCACCATCCTTTTTCCACCTGCAATATGAGGGGCCACTACTCAACTTCCACTTTATTGCTATTAAACTTCTGGCCAGTAATAATGCCAAATCCACTACCTACTTGTTTGGGATGCTGGAATTCTCCCAGTGAACATAACCTCAGGCTTGCTTTCCATTGCTCTGTCTAGAGCCTCTCCCCAATGCTGTCTAATTTGGTCCCTGGATGCCTTCACTACCGGGCATCACCAAACCATGTAAGAAAAGTCTGCAGTGAAAGACGCATATCTTGAGCAAGGTCTAGGCTCACCCCCATATATTATTCCCACTTTCAATGGGGAGCAATATGGCTGATGTAGAAATGTAATTTGTGTGACTTTCAGCCTTATGGTTCTTGGTACCTTCTGCGTGTATGTCGTTATTTTCTGGGTATCAAGGAGAGAGAGCGAGAGGAACAAGAAGGCTAGTTCTCTTCCCCTTAATGTACATGTATAATCAAAAGGAACTAGCCTGAACAAGCATAAGAGTTGTGTGTTGTGCAGAAGGAAGAAATACTATTTCTTAAGAAAGCCCTCACCCACCAACCTAGTTAGTGAAATTCTTCATCATCGGGCTCCACCCGGTGACACCAAATTTGGCCTGGATATGCTTCAACGCCTGTTTACAGCGGAGCTGGTTTTGTGGTATGTGAGTGTGCACTGATAGCGTGTGAATGGGAATTAAAAAGTGTCCTTGGGGCCCATTTCCTACTATGGATATTTTATTAGTGGGCCCTATGGCAGTGTTAAAAACCAGGCTCTAGATGTATTGTGGAGTTATCTCTGGTCTCCCTCATCCTGTGTGGTCAACATGTTTCAGCCAAGCCTTGGATATGAACTGGCTTGCTTCAGGACCTTTATGTGTGCAAAGTGATCAGAAGGTGATTAAAAAGTGGTTGAAATAAAGTGTAAGTGACCCAGTATGTGTTGCACTCGCTAAGGTGCAGTATGGGTAAGAGGGGAGTTCCCTCTATGCTTTATACCCGTAAAGAAAAGAAAAACACGAAAACATTTTCTCCCATTTCTCATCTTCTGTTGCATACTATAAGTCTGGGTGTGTCTAAAACATTCCACACCATTACATTAAGTGTCTTATATAGCTGTATTTGCAACACAAAAATATGATGGACGGAATGTTGAACATTGTCGAACATTCACCCCCAGTCACAGATCTTGGTTTAATCCATTGTTATTTTGCTCACCACGCCACCCCAGTTCAGACATAGCCATATGCAAATCAGTCTTGACCCTGTGCCTCGTGGGAACAGTCCAGACCGAACTGCCAAGCCATGTCTTTCCTTGAAGAACATAGAAACCTTCTCAGGGGTCTCACTGATACACCTTGGTCCTTTTAAACCAACATAGAAGAAATTGGCATAGAAGCTGAAATATAAAATACATATTTATTAACCTCAGCTGAGGGAGACTATGTCACACAGAACCCTTAGCAACTGTATGAGGCAGGCTAAGAAGTACAGAAAACAGGGGGCTTATATATGCTTAGGGTCACATAGTCAGCATAAGACCAAGGGGAGGTCCTGGCTCGTGTAAGCATGCAAAATGCCTAACATGGGCATGCAAGATCAGTTTGCTCAACAAAGTGGCAGGAGATTACTTCTCCATACAGCAGTAAAAATAGCCTGACAGTTATATAAGAGGAGAAGGTGCATTCTACTAGCTTGGCCCTTCTGAGCATGTACAAGGCTCTGAAGAGGGAAACAGCATATTGCGAGCACATGGCTAACTAAAATGGCTGCCAAATACAAAATGGCTTTCAGCTCATGCTAACAAATCCCTGCAATCTTTAACAGATGGTCCTTTTAGCATGGGCTAAAGACATTCCTACGATCCAGTAGGAACATAGAAAATATTTGCACATTAATTTTCATAAATGTATCAATATCCTAATTCTTTGCTAGGTGGGCATTTTCCATTCTAAACATTTCATTAAGCGGGTACATATAAGGCATTAGCTAGAATACAAAGGGAACAGAGCATTGGGACATAATTAACATACAGATAGCAGGAGAGAGAGTAATGACCATTATCACAAACCAAATTATCATTTTTCACAACCCTAAGCAAAAGCAAATCCTAAAATCATCTAGTAAACATTTTCAGGGCTCCTATGCATTTCAGTGACCATTCATTTCAATTTCAGAACAGCCAACAGCACATATCTAATAAAAACATTTTTAGTAAACTGTTCCATTGTTCCCTTTATGAGGGCTAGAACATCAATTATATTTGCGACCAGGAGGATCACACAGGGCCATAGGAATTAGGACGAAGAGCTGCAAAGGCCTACTCGTCCTCAAAAATGGGACGACCAAATGGGTACATTATTAACAAGAAAAGAAGACGTCCTTGGGGAAATTGAAGCCGCTGAACAACCAAGCCAGAGGGGAATCTTCTCCCTGTGTCCATTTGAGCCGCACAGGCAGGCTCTTGTTGTTTCCACGGTGGAGCTGCACAACTCGCAACTCAAGAATCGCAGCCCAGTTTCAAGGATAAAGTCTCTACTTTCAGGATAGGGCAGTCACCCACCAGAGCAAATGCTCTCAGCGATCCTGTCCAGTGTCTCAGGCAGTACACCCGTTTTCTTCACTTCAATCTAACAGGCACCAGAGACACAGCACCTGTACCCTGAACTCAAGTCTTTCCCTAACTTCTGTATTGCTCTGCTGGTGCACTGCTCATTCGTTGGGGCCACACATTGCATCCAGTGTGCTCAGGCACCTCTTGACCAACAAAGGAGCAAACTTGCATTCACTTTGGGACCAGTATTTAGAGGCCTGATGCTGGGATCTCTGAAGCAACTCTTGTTTCAATAGGGGTCACCTCAAGCAAAGCTTCCTTGCCCTTCTAGTCGGTCTGTGACTCTCAGCTGGGCATCAACTGGTTTGTGACCCCGTCCTTCGCCCAAGACAGTGGCAGGGGTACACAATTCATCCCAGGGCTTCCACCTTCGCTGAGGTCCTAGTTGCCAGCAATGCCTGTGCTGGTTACCTTCACTTTGGCTTCAAGCTGGACTGGTGCTGACTCCCCAGGCTGAATCTGATGACCGGGCCCCTCTGGCAATGTTTGTAAGGCAGCAAATATCTATTGGTGGACAGAACAAAAGGTCTTTAGACAAGGCACAGAAACAGTCTATCAAAAGAGAGGATAGTCTCAGAATACTTCCTAGTCTTGGGAAGCCTCATATATTAGCAATGCACCCAAGAACCACTTAATCTATGTGAGAGTAAACAAAACAACAGCCTGGACCTATTGGCAAGTATAAAAGGAACTCTTTGGTGAACTGACAAGAGTAATACATCACCCAATCCCAAGCAGCCAAGGAAGTCTGTGTTCATTTACTAAACTCAGATGAAAAGAGAAAAACAACACAGCCATACCCTAAATCCTTACATTTGTGTATTCCTGTGTACTAATCTGAAAACCCTCAAGACATAAAATAAAATGTTCTACACTTTTGCTCATAAACTTTACATTACTTGTATAGGACTGCAGACTTTTCTAAAATAATTCGTCTTAATAAAAGCACTTGCATTGTACGCTTAGGACCATGCTCTGGTGTTATAGGAGCAACAGGAAAGTCTAAAACTGCTAATTTAACAGGAGTTCTTATCTATAAAATTTTGTGCTAAGGATCACATGGCCATCTTCCCTGCGTTATACTTTTCATGATCCAAACTATGCAACATCAGCTCTAATAAGTTTATTTGCTCAGACTATCTAATAAAAACTAGCAATGCCCCTGCAAAACTATGTAGCATGAGAATAACATACAATAATGGTGTTATCACCTAAGAATTTTAGAACAAAAAACTAACCACATCTAGTTCCCCTTAAAGGTCAAATAAGGGAACAACAATCTAGACTATTTATCCTGTCATAATTTCATCAAACAGGATGGGCACTAACATAACATATATATTTATTCATTTTATTAATGCTAACAATGTTTAAAACAGTATTACTGAATAGCCAATTAAATGTCTCATTGCTTTTTCACAGACAGCTTAGACAGGCTAAAAAAAATTGAGAGAAAAACATACATTTACCTCCCCTTAATTTGTAGAGGAGCCAGCCTCCTTCCCCCATTTTGACAGTAGGAAACCTGAAACCGGTTTCATTTCTGTCAACACTATCAACCCCTATTTGTAGCAACTGGACATAAACAAAGTTATAAGAGGTACGTATCACTTTTGAGAGGGCTGAATAACCAACCCCCAATCCTTTTAGCAGATGTACAAATTATAACATGTGGGCACATGAAGCCAAACTAAATTTCATTGCCTCCGTTTTGTACAGTAATCCTCAGACTAAAAGCATTAGTACTGTGTATATATATATGGTAAATCTTTCTGTTAATCAAAGTTCACATATACCATTATATAGTTTTCTATCATATGAGTACATAAAGTGCTTGCTTTCGCCAAAAAAAGTAAAACTTCTCATTCTCTCCCCTGTCGTCTTTCAAAACGTTTCAGAGGTCAAAATGTCAAAGCAAACTTTGCTCTGGGAGCCATTCTAGGCTTCTAAATATAAAACTGACTTTTAACTCTTCCCAGCTGTCCTATTCTGTGTGCAAGGGTTTCCATGCGGCTTGCCCAAGTCAAAGTCACCCTAGAGACAGAAAGCTGGAAATCAGACCCATTCCCCTGTTTGTCAGTTTAGAGTTAAGAGAATAACTTCTGCTGGTTTTATACATATAATCAATTATAAGCAGTATGCAGTATACTTGTCTAACAATATAGAAGTCAGCTGTTTGTATTATACCTAAATGTATGCATTTACTGAAGCCCAAGGCAGTTCAAAAGCTGCTCTGAATGGCAGAATTTGTTTTCAAATTAGTGAATTTTACCCAATTTCGACTTTGATATTTGGGGCACTTAAAAATTAATATCCTATCATTTTTTTCATAATAGTCATCCTCAGAATGTTCTCTACACATTCCAGAGATGGGACATTAGAAATATCTCATGTACACCCTTATAAAAATGAGTTTTTTACGCCTGCGCAGAGTGATATTTGATATGCAAATTTCCTCATTATGCGGCACAACACAATTTAAATTTAATTTTAATGCTAGGAGGTCGCAGTATGATTATTATTCTTTATAAAAATTAAAAAACGAATTTAAAAGCACTTATTTTTAATAATTTGTTTTCATAATTTTTTTTTTAATAAAACCAATCATTTTGATAATTCCACATAGGAAAAGCAAGCTTCATTTCTTGCCTATCATATTTAAACACATTTATTCATAAGCCTAAGCACAGAAGCCTAACTTGAAGCATGAAAAGTTTTGCTCCACTTTTTAAAAGGACAATCATTATTTAACATCAGAACCAAGAATGTGCTTATGTAAAAAGGTTTTAAGAAAGGAAATCCTTACTTTAAATGTTTTCCTGTTATCCAAAATAATGAACCTGATTTTTGTAACTTTTTAAAACGGCAGTCTGAAATGCAGGATTTTACACCGTGTTTCCACTTAGCTGAGTCAACAGCCCTTGAAATGAAATGAAATGAAAAGACCATTTATATAGTGAGATAGCTACCCTTAGGCTCTCCGTGGCCTACAATCAAAACAACAGCTGTTTCTCAGCAGCAGTTAAAACACAGATGTTGGAAAGCTTTTTTTAGTGTTGAAATGTACGCATGGTGGAAGTCTACTTAAAACAGAGGCATTTTAATGCATGTTCTATAATATGTGTTTAGTTCAGCAACATACAATTTACTCAGATGATGTGTTTGACTGTTTATATCTAACACAATGTATGTAAGGAAATGCTGAAACATTGTATAATTGTTTATTTATTGCAAAACACACAGTTTCGTTGTTGAGGCCTATTTTATTCTAATTGAATGTGAATTCTAATTTTATCTTTTAAGCATTAGCAGTTTGTACATGTGCATAGTTGCTTACTCTATCAATGTAATAGTAACATGTAGTTATTTAGCATATCTTATGGTTCATTTCTGGATTTTTATTTAATATTAATTAAATGACATGTTGCATAACAGACTGATGACAGCAAGAAAACACAAACAAACACATTGAGCTCATTCCAGACATATGCAGAAGGGGGTTTATACACTCAGAACACACAATACAGCGCACTTAAGGCTAGCCATTCTTTCACGGAGAGCTCAATCGCTATTTACTCACAGAAGTACCACTAATGTGAAACCACGAACCACATAGACATTTAAACACACATTAACCCACAGATCAACATTTAGGATAGAAACAAAGGACAGCCCACAGACAGTACTTAAACCAAACTATTGTAAATACTAGTTGTAAGTCATATTTACAAGAAGAGCTTCTCAATAGTATTCCAAAAGACTGTACAAAACAGCCCAACAGACTGTTTTATTTTCAAGAAGCCAAAATACACTCAATTCACTAGCTTTGGCTGGCAGAACACCAAAAAATCGCTCTGCATATCTCCATTTTTAAAAGTGCGCAGATTAGGATCCTTGTTTGTTTTATGTTCATATTTGAATTCCATGGGGATACAGAATCACCAAGGAAGAAATATTTTTTTTATACCTAAACCTATTTAGGTATTCCCTCTAGCGGAGCTGACTAATTCACTTCACATCTCACTATGGTACCTCCAAAAAAGCAACACATTCTTCGATGTGTGCTTGAAACAGGCATGCCAAAAATATTGCAACATATGCAAATATTATAACCAAAGTAGAACTTAAGGTACTCTAGTACATTGTGCCGTTCAAAATAATTCAAAACAGAGAGAATTCTCCTCATTACCTGCCTACACAAATTGCATTTCATATATCTGAAAGAAACAGGTTAGTATTGGATTCCTTACCTTAGAATATCCCCAGGCGTCAGACTGGATCCGGACATTTTTGCGTAGCAGTACGCTTGCGCGTTGGTAGGTGTTGTATGCGGCTCTGCGTCCGTCGTCCGCGCCGTGGGTGCCGTGATGACGTCGTCGGAGTACTTAGACGCTGCCTCCGCGTGCTGACGTCAGTTCTTCTTTTTTCCGCGCCAGCAGCGCAGATCCGGAAAAAGTGGTACCTTAGTCATTTTTTGACTAAACTGTTTTTTAGATCTTTTTGATCATTCTTCGAGTCTTCGACTCCGATCGGTGCCAGTAGGGATGCCAGGTTTTAAACCTTGTGAGGACTGCGACCGGCTGATGTCGGTCACCGACCCTCACCGACGGTGCCTCCACTGTCTCGGCGTCGATCATGACGACAAGACCTGCTCCGACTGTCGGGCCTTAACATCGAAAGCTAGGCGGAAGCGGTCCCGCAAGCGGCTCGAGCTCCGGCAGTCGGCCCCGCGCCGTGAGAGTTCCCGGTCGGGACGGAGGTCGAGGGACCAATCGCGGGGGCGGAGCCATCATAGCTCCGGGAGTCGACATCACTCCTCAGGATCGAAGTCGTCAGGTAAGCACAAGAAGTCGAAGAGACGTCATCGCTCTTCCGACTCCCCCTGACGCTCGCGCGATGCGGCCGGGGGTTCGGGTGACAATGCCCACACGGCTCCATCAGAGTCGTGGTCGTCGCAACCTGCCCCATACCCTCCGGTCCCTGGGCAGCAAGCAACGCCAGAGGAGATCGAGCACTTCCTCATGGCCATGAGGTCCCTCTCTCCTCCGACGGGCTCCGCGGCACCTCCGGGCCCAGCGGACCCGTCTGGGGGCCCTAGCGGGTCGGGTGCTTCGGCCCCGACGCCGGCGGGTGCTTCGGCCCCGACGCCGCTGGCGCCTTTGGGCCTGGCGCCGCAGGGCCCTACTGTATTCGCTTCTGGATCCGAATTGTCGCCGGGCGACCTGACGACCTCACCGGCGCCGGTCCCGCAGGTGTCACATCCGGCGCCGTCCTCGGGCGGAGCCGTCCCCGATACCTCCCTCGACCCGGTTCCGGCATCGGAGCGGCGCCGCTGGGCGCCGCTCTCGACGCCGCTTGGGGAGTTTTACTTCAATGAACCAGCCCCATCATTTGACAACCCTTATTATCAGGGGATGGGTGATGAAGAGTATTGGGAGGGGTCTGAGGACCCTCTGACACGTGAGTGTCAGTCCCAGGAGGACTTGGGGATGCCAGTGGTCTGGACACTAGCCAGACACTGGTTTTGTCTCACCTCCTACCGTGGCTTCGGAGGAGGGGGCAACCTTCAGTGTGTGTTGACGAGGGCGGCCAAGGCCTTGGGCCTTGAGCTCCCCGTCGCGGCCGTGAGGACTATCCTCCTCACTGAGGTCCTTAAACCGCAGTCAAGCTCGGCTGAGCCTCTGCTGCCGTTTAATGGGGGCACTTAGTCCAGGCCCACTACAGGCCAGCCTGTAGATAGGAACGTGGCCAGACGCCACCGCCCGGCCCTGGGCGACCCTTGTTTCCTGTCCACCCACCCCACCCCCGAGAGCCTGGTCATCCAGGCCTCGAACTCCCAGACTGCATTCCCGTCAGCGCCGCCTGATCGCGAATCCAAGAGGTATGAGAATTACGGAAAGAAAATATTCTCCTCCCTTATTCTGGGACTGCGGTCTTCCAACACCGCATGCCTCTTGGGCCGCTACACCCACTCCCTGTGGGACACGGTTGCGGACGTGCTGCCACAATGCCCGGCGGAGGTCAAGGCTAAACTCGCCCAAGCCCTTGCGGAGGGTTGAGATGCGGCACGTTTTTCCATCCGGTGAGGGCTGGATACCACCGACTCACTGGGCAGAGCGATGGCGGCGATTCGTCGCCACGCCTGGTTGAGGTCCGCCAACTTTTCGGTGGATGTCCAGAATACCCTCATGGACATACCGTTTGATGGCCGTCGCCTTTTTGGCGACAAGGCAGACCATGCGCTCGAGCGCTTTAAGGACTCCAGGGCTACGGCCAAGTCCTTAGGCCTCTCGGCCCCGCACCAGCAAACGGGTGCCTTTCGCTCCTTTCGTGGCCAAGGAAGGGGCGCCCCCACATGCGCTGCCAGCCATGCACCGCACCGCAGACTAACATCCAACGCGGTGGTGGCCGTGGAATCCGCCGCGGAGGCGGTCGGGGACAATGGCGAGGCCAGTCCACACCTTCCCCCGCAGCATCCGCCTCAAAAGCTTCCTAGTCCGTGCTTTCGGGCCCATGTGACGCCAGTGGGGGGCAGGGTTCTCCATCACCACTCCCACTGGCGCACTGTCACATCGGACAGGTGGGTGCTGCAAATCGTCCAAAGGGGCTACTCCCTCCCCTTCGAGACAACCCCTCCAACCATGCCACCGCAATACCACCGCGTATCAGGCGATCATTTGCGGCTTCTGCAGGAGGAAGTTATGGCCCTCTTGGCCAAGGGGGCCATCGAGCGCGTTCCTGGGCCAGAAGTAGGGTGTGGCTGCTACTCCCACTACTTTCTGGTACCCATGAAGGGCAAAGGGGGCCTACGCCCTATCTTGGACCTACAGAACGTCAACGGCTTCCTCCGGAAGGAGAAGTTCAAAATGCTGACACTGGCTCAGGTCTTAGCTGCCCTGGACCCAGGAGACTGGATGGTAGCGTTGGACTTGCAGGACGCTTATTTCCACATCCCCATCCTGCCGGCCCACCAGCGCGACCTGCGGTTCACGGTAGGCCACGAGCACTTTGAGTTTACCGTGCTCCCCTTCGGCCATACCAGTGCCCCACAGGTGTTCACGAAAGTAATGGCGGTGGTCGCAGCTCATCTGCGCAGGTTAGGGGTTTCAGTCTTCCCCTACCTCGACGACTGGTTGTTGAAGGTGAGCTCGCCCCAGACAGTCGTCAGCCACCTCCAGACGACTGCGGATCTCCTGCACCTGCTGGGGTTCTCCATCAACGTGCCGAAGTCACACCTGTGTCCCTCTCAAAAGCTCCTCTTCATCGGAGCGGTTCTCGACTCGGCGCAGTTTCGGGTTTATCCCCCCCGAGCAGCGGGTTCGGGATATTCAGACTCTGATTCCGGTCTTTCAGCCTTTATCCCGAGTCTCGGTCAGGTTGACGCTGCGATTTCTGGGGCTGATGGCTTCCTGCATCCTTCTGGTGCATCACGCCTGTTGGCGGATGCAGGCTCTGCAGTGGGACCTGAAGTTTCAGTGGGCCCAGCATCAGGGCAACCTGTCCGACCATGTCCTGATCTCTGAGGGCACTGCAAGACAGCTGCAGTGGTGGCTCATGGACCGCGATTGGGTCAGCGGCAGATCCCTCTCCCTTCCCCAACCGGAGCACGTAGTTGTGACGGACGCGTCCCTCCGGGCTGGGGAGGCCACATGGGAGAGGCGGAGATCAGAGGCCACTGGTCTCCGGCGGAGTCCCGGCTCCATATCAACCTTTTGGAGCTGCGGGCGATTCGTCTTGCACTGAAGGCATTCCTCCCCTCTGTCCGGGGGAGTGTAGTGCAGGTGTTCACAGACAACACCACCGCCATGTGGTACTGCAACAAACAGGGCGGGGTGGGGTCGTGGACCCTCTGCCAGGAGGCTCTGCGCCTTTGGCAGTGGCTGGAACATCAGGGCGTGACCCTGGTGGTTCAACACCTGGCAGGTTCTCTGAACGCCAGAGTGGATGAACTCAGCCGCCGGTGCATGATGGATCACGAATGGCGTCTGAACTCGGACATGGCGCAAGGTCTCTTTCTGCAGTGGGGAGAGCCTTGGATAGGTCTAGTCGCCACAGAAGAGAACGCGCAATGTCATCAGTTCTGCGTGTTGGAATTTCCAAGGCGGCACTTGCTCGACGACGCTTTTTGTCGCGAGTGGAGTTGCGGTCTGTTGTACCCCTTTCCGCCTATACCACTTCTGCACAGAGTGCTGAAGAAGATCAAACGCGACCGGGCCCAAGTCATCCTTGTGGCTCAGGACTGGGCACGAAGGTACTGGTAACCCGAGCTACTCAGTATGTCAGTCGATCCCTCGGTTCGTCTGCCTCTTCAGGAGGACCTTCTGTCGCAGCAGGGGACGGTCCTCCACCCGAACCTGTCCAGTCTCCACCTCCATGCTTGGAGATTGAGCGGCGACAGTTGAGGCCATTTGACTTGCCTCCTGAAGTCTGTAATATCATTCTGGCAGCCAGGCGTCCCTCCACAAAGTCGGTATACGCCTGCAGGTGGAACAGATTTGTGGCATGGTGCACAGCAAAGGCTGTGGATCCTTTCTCTGCCCCTCTTTCTGAGGTTCTTCTCTTCCTTCTTTCTCTTGCCCAGCAGGGCTCTGCTCTGGGCACTATCAAGGGCTACCTTTCTGCCCTTTCAGTCTTTCTAAGGCTGCCTGATCAACCATCTTTGTTCAAGTCCCCTATTGTAACTTGTTTTCTGAAAGGCATCACACACAGGTTTCCACCTGTTCCATTTGTGATGCCTCAGTGGGACTTGAACCTGGTTTTTACTTATCTGATGTGCGCTCCCTTTGAGCCACTTCACAACTGTCCTATCCGCCTTCTTACTCTGAAGACTGCTTTCCTGGTTGCCATCACCTCTGCCAGGAGAGTGAGTGAGCTCCAGGCTCTTTCCTCTAAACCCCCTTTCCTTTCTGTCCATCCGGACAAGGTTGTGTTGCGGACTAGACCCTCTTTCCTACCTAAGGTTGTCACGGCCTTCCACATCCGGCAGTCTATCACCTTGCCCACCTTCTTTCCGCCTCCGCATCCCTCAAAGGAGGAAGAGCAGCTCCACCGTCTGGACCCAAAACGTGCGCTCTCCTTCTATCTGGATCGCACACGCCGGTTCGGGTGGATGACCAACTCTTTATTGATTACGTGGGCGCTAAGAAGGGACGGGCGGTACACAAGCGGACCATCTCTCAGTGGGTCGTCTTGTGTATCAAGGCATGCTACTCCTTGGCTAAGAAGGAGCCTCCTGTTGGGCTGCGGGCCCATTCCACTCGGGCCACGGCGGCTACCACTGCCCTGGGCCGGGGAGTCCCTTTGCAGGACATCTGTCAGGCAGCTATGTGGGCCTCACTGCACACGTTTGCAAGACACTACTGCCTGGACAGCCAAGTCCGGAGGGATGGCTTCTTTGGCCGTTCCGTCCTCCAGGACTTTCTGGTGTGATTATTGGTTCGCAGACCCACCACCGGGGTTGGTATTGCTGGGGTATCTATTCTAAGGTAAGGAATCTAATACTAACCTGTTTCTTTCAGATGAACAAGTTACTTACCTTCAGTAACGATATATCTGTAATAAACAGTAGTTAGTATTAGATTCCTTACCGCCCCACCCATCCTCCCCGTTCTGCGAACCAATATCTAAGGTTAAGGTCATCCCCTTTCAGGGCCCTAGTTTCAATGGCACTAGTGTTGGTTTTTAATATGGCTCTCCGTTTCTGGCGCGGAAAAGCTGTGTCTAAGAACTGACATCAGCACGCGGAGGCGGCGTCTAAGTACTCCAACAATGTCATCACGGCGCCGACGACGGACGCGGAGCCGCAGACGACGCCTACCGACGCGCAAGTGTACTGCTACGCAAAAATTTCCGGATCCAGTATGACGCCTGGGGATATTCTAAGGTAAGGAATCTAATACTAACTACTGTTTCTTACAGATATATTGTTACCGAAGGTAAATAACTTGTTCATCAATCCCATACAAATCCAAAGTTAGCCAACACAAATTCCAAAATTCCAAAGCCACAGTCCGCGTTACTAAACTACCTTACGAATTCTAGGCATCAAAAACCAACAGCAAGTGTTGCATAAAAACAACGCTTACCAATCACTTGGTGTCCAGATTCTGACTGCCAAGTTCTGAATGACCTAACGGTCGTTTTTTTTAGAATATTCACGCCAAAAAGGTTCTCAGTCAGGAGTGGCAAACATGTGGAGGATCAAAATCAGGAAGACCAGAAATATACTGGGTTGCAGAGACAGAGAATCCCCAGAATCTCCGTGCACAGAGTACCTCCTTAGTAGAATCCTGTCCTGTCCTCCTCATTAGATTCCTGTCTCCTGTCAAGATCACTCCCTTGGATAGCCACTTCTCTGATGAGGTCCACATTGGAGCGCCATTTGAAGAACATAGAAACCTTCTCAGGGGTCTCACTGATACACCTTGGTCCTTTTAAACCAACAAAGAAGAAATCGGCACCGAAGCTGAAATATAAAATACATATTTATTAACCTCAGCTGAGGGAGACTACGTCACACAGAACCCTTAGCAACTGTATGAGGCCGTCTAAGGAGTACAGAAAACAGGGGCCTTATATATGCTTATGGTTACGTAGTCAGCATAAGACCAAGGGGAGGTCCTTGCTCATGTAAGCATGCAAAATGCCTAACATGGGCATGCAAGATCAGCTTGCTCAACAAAGTGGGAGGAGAGTTACTTCTCCATACAGCAGCAAAAAATAGCCTGACAGATTTATAAGAGGAGCAGGTGCATTCTACTAGCTAGGCCCTTCTGAGCATGTGCAAGGCTCTGAAGAGGGAAACAGCACATGGTGAGCACATGGCTAACTAAAATGGCTGCCAAATACAAAATGGCTTTCAGCTCATGCTAACAAATCCCTGCAAACTTTAACATCCTGGACAGGAATCAAGCGTCCTAGGACCAGTTTCGGGCTTTCAGCCCTTATCAGCCAGGATAGCTTGACTCCAGTGGTCTAGTGAGCCGGGACCCACATCTGGGCATACCCTTCCCATTTTTTTTTTTGTGTTGCATTTTTTATGTTGCATTACAAAGCTGTATTACCAGATGTCTCCCATTCCCAAATGTTGTAGTAAGCTGAAATAGCGCATGTTGTAGGGGTTCAGTTGCTCCAAAATTCCACAAACCTTTGAATGTCCATCTCATAGCACGATAATTCAGAAATTGTCCATGGCCAGGCCATTCCTCCGTGAACGTTTCTAAAAGGATTTACCCTATTCGAATAGCAGTCTCACACTGTGAGAATTCTCACTTCCATCCAGTAAGCTCACTGTTTCGCAGGGAAAGATATAGGGTGCTTTCCATGTGGGAGGCCTATCAAGGGTACTGCTAATGCATACAAGGGATGCTTGAAAGTCTTCACGATGCATCTTTTCCACCTTCTCAGTGCTATTCATAATAATAATCTGGAAGCTTAGGTTCTAGTACACTTCCACATTAGGAGTACTATAAAGGCTCCTCGATTTGTTTCTTTCTCCATCTCTTCAATATATTCCTCATCCCGCCATCTCACAATCCACTATAATTGTGCCACCTGATAGTATAGCTCGAAATCGGGGACACTGATCCTCCCTCTGTGAGTGGGTTCCTGAATTTCTCTAATGCAACTTTTTTACCTCACCATCCCATACCAGTTCTGTAACCAGTGTATGGAGCTGTCTGAACCATTTAAATAGTACCCAGACTAGGAGCTTGACAACAAAGGTACTGTAATCTTTGTGGAGTTACCATCTTAGTAAGGACTATCTCAGCCATATTGAAGTGAAGGGATCTCCATAATGCTACAGACCCCCTCATCCCTCATCACTACTCCCAGGTTGCCACCTCATAGGTCCATCACCTGGTAGTAAATACTCACACCCAAATACTTACAAATGTGAGGGGCCCACCTAATTCCGTGTCTTCTAAGTTAGGTTCTTCCACTCTGACCTCTCCAGTACATAAGATTTTTAACTATTTGCCTTATGCCCGGATACTGCTCCAAAGTCCCTTACAAGTTGCATAGTTGACATCTAGTCCAATACCTCATCACGGACCTAAAGTAATAAATGATCTGCATATAGAAATATGGTATGGACTCAATTCAATATCAGTAGCAAAAAGGAGTGGGGAGAAGGGACAGCCCTGTCGAGTGTCTTGGAAGATATGAGGTTGGTGTGAAAAACAGCCCGAAATGTTTACCCTGACCACCAGGTTTGAGTACAACACCCTAATCCAGTGTTTCCCAAACTGGGGTCCGCGGACCCCCAGGGGTCCGTGACACCTTCCCAGGGGGTCCATAGGCTACAGTTTTCAAAGCACAGAAAAGTGTCCTGTATAATTAGCAGCTTCCCAGCAACAATAAAAGTGTCAAGAGAATGCCAGTGATTAATGTACCTGCTGGAGCGTGAGGAGAGTGTTGTTCAGTGGCAGCTTTGACTTAACTAATGTAGCACAGAGGGTTAGTGTGCCTACTGCAAAGAACGTGTAACATGCATTTTAAAAAGCAGTATTTTATGTGTATAGGTTCGTGGTTACTGCTTTTGTCACAGAGATTCTTTCGTTACCGTGCACTTCATAAGTGACAATCGTAATGTAGCAGAGGGAGCTATAAACTGTCATCAAAGAGCTGCTTGCAAACTGAATGGTACCATTAGTAACTTTTGTTTTTTCCCAGTTATTCATTATCCTGAAGCTGCTAAAAAGATTTATTCGGGTGGAAATACATTTTTAATGTTAAAGTCAGTGCTAGCCACTGTGTTATGTTCTGAATCCTGAGATTTTCAGACCAAGCACTCTTTAAACATTTTATATACACACTGATTTACATGTATGGTTCAATGTCTTTATATGTGTGTGATGTAAAGTGCTCTGACATCCTACAATGGTATGAGAGATGCTGTAAAACAAATGAAATACATGTGACAGAGGGGCTATGTCTTCAATGAAAAATACTAAGGGCCAGATGTACGATCCGTTTTTAGGTTTCGCCTGGCTCTGAGTGTTTGTGTGTGTGTGTGTGTGTGTGTGGCTCTGGGTGTGTGTGTGTGGCTCTGGGTGTGTGTGTGGGTGAGTGTGGCTCTGGGTGTGTGGGCGAGTGTGGCTCTGGGTGTGTTGGTGTGTGTGGCTCTGGGTGTGTGGGTGTGTGTGTGGCTCTGGGTGTGTGTGTGGCTCTGGGTGTGTGTGTGGCTCTGGGTGTGTGGGTGTGTGTGAGGCTCTGGGTGTGTGTGTGGCTCTGGGTGTGTGTGTGTGTGTGTGTGTGTGTGGCTCGGGGTGTGTGTGGCTCTGGGTGTGTTTGTGTGTGGCTCTGGGTGTGTTTGTGTGTGGCTCTGGGTGTGTGTGTGGCTGGCTCTGGGTGTGTGTGTGTGTGTGGTAGTAATTGCTGTCTGCTGAGCTCGTCCAGTAGGGTACAATAGGTCTTACATTTGCGAGAAATTAAGCTGTTGGCAATGTAAATTACAATGCCATTTATTTATCTGTTTTCAAAACCAACAAATAAATAACATTTTTGTCATTTACAATGCCAATAGCTCTAACTTTTACAAAGGCGAAACCGTTGCATTGTAAATGCTTGTTATATGGGCAAACGGGTTTGTGAACCCGTTTGTGCATGCAAAAACCCATTGGGCCATGTACATTGTCTATTTCGCGAGTCGCAATTCGTTCGTGGCTCGCTAAATAGGGTTTGTGACTTGCTATTTGGAAGGGACATTCCCTTCCAAATAGTGAGTCTCAAAACCAGGTACAAATGTTTTGCGGTCACAAAACACTCGCAATTACCACCTACTTCAAGACCCCTTCCCCATGGCAAATGCATGCAAAATAATTTTTTTAGGGCAGGCAGTGGTCCCAGGGACCTTTGCCTGCCCTTAGAAAATGAAACGAAAACGTTTCATTTTCTTTTTTCTTTTAAATGCATGGTAAACGGGCTGCATTTTTTTAACTGCTTTATTTAAAAGCAGTCCCAGACATGGTAGCCTGCAGAGCCCAGAAGGCCACCATACCTGGGAGGGCTGGCATTCCCAATGGGTTTGCAAATCGCGAGAGGCACATTAATATTAATGAACCTTGCAATATGTGACCCCATTGGGAATCCCAAACAGTGTTAAACACACTGTTGTACATTTCATTTAGCGACTCGCAATTTGCCACTCGCAATGTGTCGCCAATTGCGAGGCGCTAAATGAAATGGTCGTACATCTGGCCCCAAAATCCTTAGTACTTTGAGTATTTATTTTGTGTGCACACATGTGTATTTTTTTCGAATTACTGTTTTAATATTTGAAATTTAACTCATACAAATTGCTTGGGGGTCCCCGGCTTCCAGCGGTGACTCAATGGGGGTCCTCAGGAGTCAAAAGTTTGGGAACCACTGCCCTAATCCATCTTATCCAACCAGACGCCATCTGCATTTTAGCCATAACCACCTCTAGATGATTCCAGCACACAGTATTAAATGTCTTCTCGAGGTCCAACAAACCTACCATAGCCTCGGGGTACTCCTCCAAATTTGTCTCATCTAGTATTTTGTATTGCTTCGTAAAATTATATGAAGTATTGGGGCTGGGTATAAACCATTTTTTGTCCTTCTAGATCAATTTGGGTAAGTGATGATAAAATGTGGTAGCCAAATCTTTGCTAAATATTTTAAAATCTAGGTTCAGCATTGAAAGAGGTCTGTACAATGGTGCAGCACTCTAACTTTTACCAGGGAGAGAGGAAGGGAGAGGCACCACCCGGGCCTTCATGGATGAGGCTTAATTTCACCCTTCTTAAAGCCTCTGTGTAAGTCTTGACTAATTGTGGCACTAGTAGGGTAGAGTAAGTCTGATAAAACTATGCCGGAAGTCCATCTATACCTGGTGTTTTTCCTCTGGCCAAGTCTTTGATAGCCACCCTGTCCTCATTCTCAGTGATTGGGCCATCAAGTCTCTTCTCCTCCTGAATGTCTGCTGATCTCAACTGTTCTTTATCCCAAAAGGCTTCCACCATTGTTTAATTTGTCTGGGCATAAAAAGCTCTATAGTATTCCAAAAATGTTTTGTTAATTTGGATCCGTGCATACACTAGTCAGCCGCTAGGTTAGCAATTCAGTATCAAATGTTTTCATGACACCAATTTTTTAAACCCATACTATTGTCCCTTAAGAAGACTGTGTCGGGGGAGGCAGCTTGATTCAAGACGTTGATTATAATGGTGCATAAATACCATAAATTACTCAGACATAGTGTTTGCCTGAGGCTTGGAACTTTAGTTTTCGAAATCTGATGACACCCATCTCTATTTTGGAGCCTGATATGCCTCTTACCTGTTTCATGTGTATAAAAAAATAGTTTTAACAAATGTGATTTACCCAAAGATTAGCATAAATCTTTCAGAATTCAAGGTCAGTGCTATCCAATGAAGCGTATGCCACAGTTGTTTGAATCATTGTAATGTTAAATCCTTAAACTAAACATTTTGTAACGTATAAATGTATGGGATGTACTGTCTTTCTGGTCACATGTTGTGATCACAGTTTCACAGTGATGACTGTTTTTATTTTACTGCTCCACTCATCTCTTTGTAAATTGTGTGATAAAATGCACACCCAATGCCCGTCTGTCACGCCAAAAACCATTTGCAATCGGTGGCTTAATGCATAAATCTCCATTTTACAAAACTGCTCTGCAGCATATGGACGTTTTTAATTGAATCGTATTTGTGTTTTAGGGCGACAGAGAAACATTTGAAAACTACTATAGAAAACAACGACGGAAACAGGCAAGATTGGTTTTACAGCCTCAGGCAAGCATGGTATAGTTGAGCCTTTTATTTGTCATTTTATTTGAGTACAGCAGATTTCCCTTCACTGTGTTACGCTGGTTCTAATTTGTTTTTTGTTTCTTTAATTTATTGAGCATGAAACGGTCGAAGGCTACCGGCGATATTTCAGTCAAGTAGCAGGGTGAGTTAATAGAGTTTTGTAGAGCTGATGCTATCTATGTATTTAGTATTTTATTATTGTTGGACAGAAGTATACACACGGTGCTTTTTGAGCTTTGTTTAGATGAACGTTAGACCGATCTGTGTTCTGTTCTGCTGTAGATTCTTCGTTGTAGAAGATCACATCCTACATGTCACCCAGGGGTTGGTAACCAAGGCCTATACCGATGAGCTCTGGAACATGGCCCTCTCCAAGCTAGTCGCTGTGCTTCGAACCCATTCGGTAAGTAGTCCCTCCTTCTGTTAATCCCACTGAAGCCTCTGCCCTCAGTGAAAGAGACTGGTGTCTAATTGAAAAGTGACACCTCCATCGTTGTGCTTTTGTGTAATTAAAAGGTGCAGAGATTTAAGAGAGGTCCCGCCAAGCTTTTGTTTTTCCCGTCAGAATCAGGCTGTGATTCACAGCCGAGGGCGATTTGCATAATCCTCCGCTGATTTACAAGTGACTGGGCTCTCCAAACGTGCCTTTAGTCCAGCAGTTTAGAATATGCAGCGTTAATCTGCTGTTATTATTGCAATCTGTCCTCATTAGTCTCAACTGACCTCTTCATTAGATCAGATTGAATAGTTCCACACTGAAAGCCCCACCAGGAAATAGTTCCTAATTATCATTCCAAATACCCTGTTTCCAAAATAAACTTTGCCAGCCAGGTCATTTCAGATGCCCCTTAAATGCCACAGAAAGATGCCCGGACTTTACTGTCCTCGTGAAACCCAGAGCACGTGCCACTGTTCGAACTGCCCCACACTATACTACAGGCAAGTATTTCCCAGCTGTCTGCTGTGCCTGTTGGGTAATCAGTGCGACTTAAAATACAGTCATTCGCAGAGATGGTTCGGTGGTGTGTTTCACCCTTTCCGCGCCGTCATCCCACTCCAGCTAGCAACACTCCTTTCTTCTTGCCAGCAGTGCATACAGAGAGGCACCGAACTTTCTAGATCTGGCACACCTGCGCCTCTTCATAGTGAACATTAGGTGCTTATTTAAAGTAATGTTTGTTTGACTTCAGGCTAGCGTAGTAGGGCCACACAATCGACCTCTGCATGTAACCTTGTGCTGGTCACACACACACTCACACAGAGAAGTAGTCACACTTTCTCCGTTGAAACCTGTCGTACTTTTGAGAGACATTAAAACCCGTTGGCAGGCCCCCCATTAATTCCGTAAAGATTGTTGTGTGTAGAAGATGCTTATAAAAATGTTTGATGGGCTGGGTCGTGTACCCTCTCAGAGACCCTCCTGCATGCCACGACTTCAGTTTGGGAGCAGTCCTGTGAGATGCCTAGCCTCCGTATGTTAAAGATACCATTGTTTTTTAAATTATTTACATTTTGCACTATAATATGAACAGTAGACGCACAGTATCGCGTTTATTCGTTCCCTGTATTGGTCTCCTTCTTGGAAATGAACAGTTATGCACATTTGATGCAACGCACTGCATTTTTGATATGCTGTAATAAGTGCCTGCTTTAGTTCCTTGGATGCAAATGCTGAAACGTATTCAGTAAAGTGCAGTGCTTTAAATGGGGAAAAATAAGTGCAAGTAGTCATTAAAATGAACTAGCGGTGTAGTGAGGGGGCGGGACAAGGGACGGGGCTAAGGGCAAGACATGCAGATACTTAACAACTTCTATATTAGTTCGAGCACATACGAAAACACATTGAGAAATGTATTAGATAAACAAAGCAGGTTAACTCATTACACAAAATGAAAGAGAAATGCGATAATATGTTGAATGTCATTCTGTTAATTGTTGTTTGGCACAATACTATATTTTTTTGAGCACAGGAGTAGGAAGAAACTGAAAATATCTCCACTTTGCACCAAAGCTATTATGGCACCAAGAAAATGAAGCAACTCATCATGACCCTCCCCAGAAGATATCTCTTGTCTCTTCCATCAATCTATCCATTCATCCTTTCATCGTACCACTTACCTGCTGATGTCCACCATTTAACCTTTACATTCTATCGTCTATTCAGTCTTTCATCAATCATTCAGTTTTTCACCATTCCCTCTATCCACCCTTCATAACCAAACCTATCCATCCATTCATCTCCAAACCTATCCATTCATCCTTTCTTCACGCTTTCGCTCATCCATCAACCCTTTTACTCCTTTATTCCTTCCACCCTTTGACTCAATCCCTCCTTTCACTCATCCATCATCCACCCTTTCATCCATCCTCCCTACCTTTCATTCATCCAATCTTTCACTTATCCACCCATCATCTGCACTTTTATCCAATCAACCTCCATCTTTCACTCATGCATGCTTTCACTCATCCATCCATCTATTCATCCATCCATCTATACATCCACCCTTGCTCACTCATCCATCCACTTACACATCCACTCATTCACTCACCCACTCACCAACCCTCCCTTTTCACGTTATTTATGAATCTTTGTCGCCGAGCAGACATCTACAAAGTGCCACACATTTATTTTAACATAGCTCCTGCGAGTGTCTTGATTCTCTCTCTTTTTCTTTCACTTTTTTCGTACAAAAGCAGGCATACACACAAACACAGCAGACACAAAAAAGACTCAGGTATGATAAAAGCCATGTTTTCTCTTCACCTACCATGGCTTTTTTAATTGCCACAAGGGCCGGTCTGGCCGTAGCCTGATTGTCACTGCCATGATTCTTGTGTTTGCACAAAGCACAGGATAGTGTGAATTTGATTGACAGCACAGGGCCTGCTCCATTAAGCACAGCGTGATGGTGAGCACCTGACATTATTCAAAGGTGGCCGGGTCCTGCCGGTGCTCACCGGCAGTTCTTAAAAGCAGGTGCTGAGACAAGTCCCTATCAGGCTTTCCGTTTTTGGCCATACCCTCAGGGTAAAAAACAAATCTTAACTCTGCATCAGTGCCATCCTTCCCTGACTTTGATGTAACTTATAAGAGCCTCGTTATAGTGCTTTCACAGTCTCATTTCAGAACGAAAGCATTTTCAATATGCTGTACAACAAAGCCATAGTTGTTGCTTATTTATCTTTTGCAACTAACAACCGTTGACAAAGCCAATAAGCCTGGAATGTTGTAGGTGTAATGTTATTTGTTGTATTATATATTTGGATGCAATGACAGAAACAGCAAAATACCAGTTGGGCAGCACACTATGCTCAGCAAAGTTTTTAAACTTGCATGTTTTTAAGCCACGCCCTTAATTATATTGACCACATCCCTTTGAGAGACCCCCAGTTTTTCATCTCTCTTAAAGCCCTGGCAACCGGAATGTGGTCGTAAATCAAGTAGGTGGTAAGTCGCAAACGGGAAGGGGTCCACGTCCCCTTTGTGACTGGCAGTCAAAACATTTTTTAAGAGCAGGCTGCCTACTGTTAAAAAATAAAACGGTAACATTTCATTTTTCTTTTTTAAATGCATCTCGTTTTCCTTTAAGGAAATTGGGCTGCATTAAAGAAAAATGCTTTATTAAAAAAGCAGTGACAGACCTGATGGTCTGCTGACCCCAGAAGGCCACCATCCCTGTGAGTGCTGGCCATTGCCAATGGGTCACAAATTGCGGCCTGCCTCATGAATAATAATGAGGTTGGTCCCTTGCGACCCATTTGGGAACCGCAAACCGTGTCTGAGACACTGTTGTACATTTCATTTTGCAAGTCGCTAAACATCACAATTTGCAAGTTGCAAAATGAAATGGTCCTACATGTGTTCCTTCATGTATTAGTTATGTCCATGTGATAATCACAATGCTGTTCTCTACATATTGTAATTTTATATGGAAACTGAAAATTTGTCATGTTTATGAGGTGTAATTAATATGGCCAGAGAATGGTATATTCTCAAATGCAAGAATGGTGGCTTGCATTGGGTCCTTTTTGGTAGAATCAAATATATGTTTATTTGTGTGTAATGTCTGTATGGTTTGATATATGACCAGTCTCGCAGCGGTCCCTTACCTCTGTATATGCAGCTATGGTTATTGAATTAAATTCATTGTTCATACCACCAAATGGAGGGTTGCAGGTAACCAGGAAACCTCATTTTGAATCCTCACTTACCCACTTCACCACATTATGTGATATTAGTTAAACATTTTACTACATGTTCCTCAGATTTCTATATCTTGATTTGGGAGCTACCAATGCAGTTCATTCAGCAGTAAACACTATTCAAGAACATTTAGTCATTCTGAAAGGCGTCCTGTTAGAAGGAGTAGGGCCTGCTTCCCCATTGTTGTTATTATGTACTTACTCATCCTTTGATGAATTGGGTGTCTGTCCTGGGTACTGCGAGGAACTGCAGTGTTGTGCGAAGGACTTTGTAAAGCTGATTAAATGCACAGTGCCATTGGAGAGAGACACTGTGTACATGCTAGCAATGACAATGCAGAGATAAAAAAATATTGACCTGAGACACAATTGTGTTGTGGTATGAGAAAAACATCTTGGGGCGCTTTCATTGAAATGATTCAACATCAGTTATCAATTACTTTCTAATTTACAAAACGTAAAACAAGCATTGGCAATGTCAATAGGACCAGCTTTAAAGGGATGTTGTATGCTAATGTAATGCTTTGCAAGTTGTTAGGATGGGAATTTGTGTGGAAGCAACGAACTGTAGAATAAGTCAAAGTCAAAAGATTAGCTTTATTCGGTTAAAATTTAAAACCATCAAAGCACAGGACAATATTTCATGATGTAGATAATCACATTACAAACAAACAGATAATATCAATAACACATTACAATTAAACAAATACTATCAATAATGCATAAACCAAATATATTACATAGCACCATCAAAAAGAAACACTTGGCGTACAAATATACAGATTAAAAAGTTTGTCACCCATTGAGTTCTCCATTTAAAATTCAATAATGCATCAGCTAAATCGTCACACCACAAATTTTCTGTCTAAAAAGAATCACTATGAATCAAGAGGTAGAGGATGGTTACTAATGTAACTGTACTTTGTTTCTTCGCCTGATGGCCTCTGTGATGTAACTAGCTACCCCAAAACACACCACTGAGGATCCAAGTGTTTGCAAGTACGCCATAGTCGGTCTAACTTGCTCAAGGTTACAGCCCCTTAACTATGGCAAAATACTTTTCTTGCGGAATGAAACATAAAAGTCGCAAAAAAAAAACATATGCAAGGTATTTTGCTCAGAAAAATTATCACAGGGGCAAGGCCCCAAAGTACCTTCTTTGGAAATACCCTTTTGGAAATGATAATAGCCATGGGAGCATGTTATACTTAAACCTTAGTAACACAAACAGATGATATGGCTTGTTTATATAGATCAAGTACAGCTGGATTTCTCTCCCTATACTCAGCCTTACAAAACTCTTGACTGAAGGTTTCACCATTTCCCCTTCTTCCCTCATTAACTTTACGTCCTTAATAGCCGTCTTGCCTAATGCGCTAGGATTCGTGAACAGATCAGGGCTGCCCAGTGAATCCATTTGGGTTTTAATATAACGGATCCACGGGATAGTGAGGGCTCTGTCTAGAGACATACAGTCTTGGATAATCAATTGGTTTAGATTTGGTGGCTGCTGTGCCCAGATTCTCAACCAACCTAGTAGTGGGGCCCCAGCGATCTGGTCTGAAATATAGCCAGCCCCAAGGTCCTCATGAATATTAAAAGTAGCAGCAGATGATGGGAGCGACAACAGTTTAAAAAAAAGAAATTTTCTGCTGTTTGGATTTCGCTAACATCTGTGTAGCTCCATACCTCGCTCCCATATAGCACCATTGGGACACACTTAGCGTTATACATTTTCATGAGTGCCGGGAGTGGTGTACGACCCAATCACTTTGCAAACCCTAACAGGGCACCCAATGCCCTGGCTAAGGTATTCCTTTTATGGGCACGCTGCGTGACCCATGACCTTCTGTCATCGAAAAGAATCCCTAAGTATGGGAAGGCTGGGACTTTAATGAGCTCCTGCCCTTTGCAGAAAAATTTCGTCTTTTTTGCCCGTCCCCCACCTATTGACATAGAGTGTGGCTTTTTAAAATTGGTTATTAAATCTAGAGAGTCCATAAAATTAATAAAACAATCTAAAAGAGATTGTAGCCCTCTTGCTGTTCTTGCCACTAAAACTGCATCGTCTGCATATAATAGCGCGGGGATCATTTTTGAGCCAGCTCTTGGGATATCCTTGCAAGATGAAATTAATGCGTCTCCCAAGTTGTTAATATAAAGCGTAAACAGCAAGGTTGCAAGGATACATCCTTGCCTTACCCCTCGCTTAACTGGGCAAGCATCTGTCAGACTCCCATTCTTCTTATAGAGGACCGCTGCCGTAGTATTCTCATGGATGTCAGCCAGGAAAGATATCAATACAGGGTCCAGCCCCATGTCATATAGGGAAGCCCAAAGCTTTTGCCTGTTTACAAGGTTGAAAGCAGTGGACAAATCCATAAAAGCTAGAAGTATGTCCCCCTGCTTTGTGACCGTGTACTTCCCTATGACAAAATGTAAATTAAGGCATTGACCCGTTGCACCCCTTCCCTGTCTGAACCCATACTGTAGGTCCGAGACGATGGAATTTTTTCCCAGCCAGTCTGTCAAGCGGGCTAGTACGGCTTTTCCCATAATCTTTGCAGCAGAATCCAAGAGTGAGATGGGCCTATAACAGGCCAGATCTTTTCTTGAGCCCTTTTTAAATATTGGGACTATAACTGCTTTACATCAAAACATTGGGAGACCCACTTTAGAGGCTGCATTAAAAACATAAGTTAAAATCTTTGCCCATAACCTAGGGTTGGCCCTATATAAATCAGCCGATACCCCGTCCGGGCCTGGTGCTTTCCCCTTTGATGTACACACAATCGCCTCCATTACATCTTCCTCTGTAAAATTGTTTTTTGGGGCCTGTATAGTTTCCCCACGAGGAATGAAAGGTGAGTGATTGGTCTCAGAGTATTGGCCACTAAAGTGTTCCACCCACCTTTCTGGGAGGATGAGACAATCGTTAATTGTATTATCTGTCTCATCAAACACTGGACTATTAATCACTTTCCAGCATTGGGTGCTACTTGTCAGGACACTAGCTTGAATCAATTCATCCCATGCCATCTCTTTTAGCTGGGTTTTCCTTACTTTTATTACTTTTTTATAGGCACTTCTGGCCGCAACAATCTTATTAGTGTCCCTGGCAGACTCTTTCAGAACCTCCAAAAGTGCCGTATGTGCAGTAGTGCAAGCTTGGTCAAACCAGTTTTTCAATTTCTTAGGCCTTGATTTTCCTCGCCGAGTCAAATTAACCGCTACCTGTTTTGTAATGCGGTCAAAGGCGCCAAGGATTACCATTGGCTCGGAATCCATATTTAGACATAAGCTCAAATCCTCTGAATTACTATTATACAAATTATCAAGGAAGTCAGCTGGGGTGATAACCTCCCATCTCAACCTTCGACCCTGACATTTGGTAGCTATATTAGAATTTGAAATAAGGGCCAATGGTATCGCACTTTTAAGGGCCTTGATTTTAATATCCATCATAAGGGGATTGTGGTCACTGAGATCGTTCTGTGTGACACAAAAAAGCCTATTAGGTCCATCAAAAGGCATGATACTAAAATATAATCGATGATACTACAATGACCTTGGCCAATATAGGTTGGGACAGGGGACAGGGTTTCTGCTTGTGATGGGCAGAACAAGTAATGGGCAGATAAAAGACTCTCCAGATACGTCCCGCTCTTCGTGTACTCAAAATGGGTGACCCCCTGCGGGCCGTATTCGTGCTCAATACCGTGTAAACAGTTTAGGTGACAGACATGAATATTAAAATCGCCAGGAATTAAAAGATGGTAGGGTGTATCGTTATTTATATCATTATCATCCAAAAAGATAGACAATGCTCTTAAATGGTCCAATTCATCTGTCCTAGTAAATGAATTATAAAAATGTACCACCAACATTGCAGGCAGATTTTCACCTTCAAGTTTGACAGCTAAAATATGTGGGGAACTTGTCACTACCAACTCCGGCCTATACAGTAATTTGAGGCTAAATAATAGCAAGAGACCCCCCCTCGATCTCCCCATTACAGATGGCTCAGCATTTTTGCTAAAGGATTGATACACATCCAAATGATAGGGATCTCTAGCGTCCCAGGTTTCCTGCAAAGCAATAATATGGTGCGTTGACAGAAAGGCCTCCCAGTTTATGTCCCCTCTTTTTGACCGCAGCCCGGCAATATTCCATGATAGAATCTCTATCTTGTTCTCGAAAACAGTGTGCCCTGTTCGATTTGTCTCAAAGCCCGCTATATTAACCGGGTTCGGTGGTGCCAACTGGCATACGACCTCTTCTTCAATATAAGGCGCCATGGCCAGGGACTTCCCGTCTGCCAACAGCACAGCTTCCGGCCGCCGTACAACAAGCACGTCCCTGTCCTGCAGTCAACCTTGCTCATCTAAATTGGACAGGGTCTCAAAACTATTTAAGACTGGAATAAACGGAGTAAACCCCCCTTGTGGTCTCACAGAGGGCCTATAAAAGTAGCCCAATGGTAGGACTGCAATGCAGGTATTGATTGAGGAGTAATCTTGTGCTTCAAGGATTGTTTGGGCAAAATCTTCTAAAATTGACAATAATACCGTCCCACCTTGTCTTTTTCTGTGAATTGCCAAGCCATGCCACTCTATGCACCATTAGGATGTTATTCGATAGGAATGGACTAAAACCTTTATGCCTAGAGAGCTAATCCACAGTTTTATGTTTTAGCTGGGACCAGGTTTCAACTTGGTCTGATCTCAATGGGGAAACACCAACCAGGACTACAACCAGGGGGCCCGCAGCTGGTGGTAAATCAATAATATCTTGGGCAGGTTTCAAACTGGTCTTATGGGCTTGTCTGTCCTGCCCGCTCCCTTGCCCTACTATGTGAACATTCACCTTCCCGGGCAGATTCTTTAGGGGTTGCGGGGGTTGTACACCCGGAGGGTTTTGGTGCATTTGCAGTACTCGATCTTGCTGTGAATTACCGGGTAACAATGTCTGGCTACCAGAATGCAAACTCCCACCCGCCACTAAATGATCGGGAATGGATTTTCTTGCTATCGGGCGGTCAGTAGCTGTGGTAGTTTTTTGCTTACCCAGAATCTGACCTGTCGCTATGCTCCCTGGCGGTATAGTGGGTACATTACCTCCCCCTACATTTTGTTGGTCAGCACAATTTCTTGCTTCAATATCTTTTACCAAACTCATAACTTTATCCTCAGTAGCCTCAAACTTGGTCCATAAGGGGGCAAGAAAAGATGATATCAATGACTCCATGCGCTCCCAGAAGGCCTGGCTACCCCCTGTGTTACATGATTCATTAACATCAAAGTTTACAGCCTGGCCCTGGTCCTCCCCAACATCAGCGGTACCTGATGTTTTCTCCTTCTGAGTTTTACTTTTCCCTTTGGTCTTATTTTGTGACCGAGTCGCTAGGCCACCCAATGTCCGTTTTGCTAAAGGCTCCCCTAAGCCGCCACTTGCACTGATACATTCCCGGGCCGGCCTTTTCGGCCTGGTTGATCGGGTATCACAAGCTTCCCCTTTATCTATAACGGAAAAGTTTTAGCAATGGCTAGGGTTTGATCCGGAGGGCAGGCCAAATTATGCAGGGTAGAAGGTACCAGACTCCTGTCTTCTATTACTTCAGACACAATACCATCTTGGGGAGTGATACACTCCAATGACCGGGAGTTATGCCCAACTCTTGAATCCATAATTGGGCTTAGCACTACTTCCCCCATGTCCCCATGTAAGTGGTCTGCGGGGTCAATATTTATGAGGCTTATAGGTTGAGCCGCTATCACAGGTGATTTGGCCAATTGAATGTTTCCCATTGAAGATCTCTTTTGAGCTGCGTAGACTCCTAATGAAAGCCTTTTTTCTGTTAGCATTATTTCATGCTGGAGCACCGAACCAGCTCTAACCAAGAAAGCATCCAAGGTGCCTACCACACTCCCCCCTACCCCTACCTTCTGCCCCACTCTGTTTTGTTTAGAAGTCATAGCCCTAGGTTAATATTGTGCTCTTTACTAGGCACTTTCAAATGATTTAGTCTTACAGTTAGAAAGGCTAAAGTTGACAAGAACACTCACATTAACAGTGTTGCTTATAGTTTGCCCAATAATCACTCCGAGGGTAGCCCCCTCACCGCTTAAGAGCAAAGCGGGCAGCAAAGTCTACAGTTCAATGTCACAAAAAATGCTTTCCGCTTGCTTTACGTCCGAGTTTATGGGTTAGAGGGGTGGCCCAGCCCAGCCTCTTTTGGCCTCTGACGGCTGTGGACGGTCCAGCCCTTGTCCCGGGCCTAACCCGGCGCGACCACGATGCAGGGGCTCTCCTCTGGTTTATGCGCCTCCGGGCGCGATGTCGGCGGTGGCGGCTTCCGCCGCAAGGGTTCCCAGGGATTGTAGTCCCCCCTCTCCCCCTCTCCTCGATGGGCGCGCTACGTTGGTGAAGAGCAGCGGCAGCGAAGGGGGAGACCAGGGAGACTGGCAGCGGGACAAGGACAACAGCGGCAAGCAAAGTATATGGCCCAAAACTCTCTCCTCAGAGCACCCGCTCCACCGGGGCGCTCCTCTGGTTTATGCGCCTCCGGGCGCAATGTGGGCGGTGGCGGTGGCGGCTTCCGCCGCAAGGGCTCCCGGGGATTGTAGTCCCCCCTCTCCCCGATGACCGCGCTACATTGGTGAAGAGCAGCGGCAGCAGAGGGGGAGACCAGGGAGACTGGCAGCGGGACAAGTGCAACAGCGGCAAGCAAAGTATATGGCCCAAAACTCTCTCCTCAGAGCACCCTTGTAGAATAATATTGGTGTAAGTTAAAAGGTTAGGTGACAGCTACACTGTCAAGCCAGACTTAAACATCCATGTAGGTTAATGACTGGCCTCCTTCCATCAGTTCTGCTGCCAGAGAAAAACACAATCAATGATCTAATTATTGAGGGCACTTTAATAACATTTCATATATCATAATATCATGTGTGTGCCCCTAAAAGTTCAAGCTCAGGGAGGTGAGTAATTAAACATAATCATCACAGCTGTGTGGAGGGCAAGCACTTTTTTGTGTGGAAGCACAGAACTTCTGCCCAATTGAAACGTACTTCTGCCTCCCAGCATATGGGTGGAGCCACAGGCCCTCTCTACTGCTGCTCACATAACTGTGTGGCGATACCTGCACTGTCGAGCCAGACCATAAACAGTCATTACAATTATTTGCAGAGCAAAAATAATTTTAAATAGATTAGATTTGTGATCCACAACCTTTCCAATCTACCAATCCCACATAACAAATCATCTTTGTGCAACCCTGCCCTTACTTACATTCAAGCAAATCTCCTCACTTCTGGAGAATAAGGTCCTAATTTTAACAAGCATTGGCAAAACTAATCGTTTTGGTGTTAGCTGCAAACCTTTTATCTTTATCACTGCTTGTTTTGCCATTGTTTTATGAAGCATTATTGATGTGGGAACTGCTGGACCATCAACAATATTTTAAAAAAAACAAAATGGAATAAAAGCAAAAATATTTTTTTGGTCTCAGAAAGCACACCAATGCCATAGTAGTCCCTGGCACGAAAGGCAACTACTTTGTGTGGATGTGCTCTTTGTGAAAGAGTGTATAATACAATACTGTAGCAGAAAATGCGAATGACATAGCAGAGACAATGGATGAAGAGAACTGGCTGGAAACTTCTATAAGTATGTATATTAGATATAGAATTTCACTAAAATCAAAAGGTCTTGGCTAGACCTAAAAAGGACCTCTGAAAACATGCCTGAGAACATTCAAAGAACACCCTGCGTCCCTTTTTGAAGATATGTTTGGGCATCCAGGACAGAACCTGGACCCCTGACAAAGGCTCATCTCTCCCCATTGCATGAGCTATAGGTAAAGTACCCTTGTAGGACCTGATAGAGGTGTATTCAATTCAATCACTGCTTTATTCGATGGATGATTCAAACAATCATAAAAGCAGTTAAAAACATACAGATATTACATAATAAAAATTGGTTTTAAAAGACATCACGATATAAGTCGAGGTATAAAACAACTGTTAGTTCATACAATCATTAAAAAAGAACATACATATGTGGAAACCAAATAAACGTCCATAGTCGTATACTAAGACTTTTCCTTAGATGAGCAACTTAAAAAAAAAACATTGATATTCCCCATACCGAGTGGACGTTATCTAGATATTGTAAAGCAATAAACGCCGGACGGGCACTGTCTGATCCCCAGGGTTTTTAAAATTGGGACAATCCACGTCTTTCTTAAATCGCTATGAAATTTACAGAATAAAAATACATGGATGGTGGATTGATCTGAAGCATTATCACATGGGTACAATTTCAGTTCCCGGTACTAGTCGCGCATTGTTGGAAAGCTTACAATTCTGTGGAATATTCCAAACCCAAATTGTGTCAATTGAAACCTGTCATAAATTCCAAGTACAACAGTTAAGTATGGTTGGGTGGTAAAACAAGTTAAAATCATTTGATTTTGCTGTACACTGGGCTTGGCAATCTCGCCAGACATTCTTAACGAGTCCAACAATAGAAGCCCCTCTTTCTTTAGGTCCTTTCTATTTACAAATGACATGCTATTTGGTTTGATAAAGTATTCCAGATGGCCAAGGTCCTTCATAAAATCTTGAGCGTACCTTAACTATGGGATTTTTGAAGCCCCTTCCAGTCTTAAACAATCTGTTAGGATATCCCTATTTAGTAAGGGCTCCACTTTTGACTAGATCTTGTGCCATAGTAAAACGTGCTCCACTTTTTTTTAGATCAGAGATATAGGGTATACCCAGCTCGGCATGACAGGCGTATGTCGAAGAGCTACTCGGAACAGACAATAAAAACTTCAGAAATGCATTTTCCACTACTTGTATGGAATGCGTGTCTGTAAAACCCCAGAGCCCTGCCCCATACAAAACTGTGGTAATGCTTTTCGCTTTGTACATCTGCAGGAGCTCCACTGGGGGCCTCCTGCCTAGCTTGCTACTAAAATGAGCGGGTGCAGTACTCTGTCCTATTCTGCTGTGTTATTGATTCCGTCATCTTTGCTCCTCAGACTTTATGAATGTTGGGAACTTTTCTCTCTTTTGTATGGTAGTACTCTTGTTGGCCAATCAGATATTTGGATTAGAGAGTTCACAGGTGTTTGGCTCTATCCATGACCTCAATTCCTCCGTTGACAGACACCTTCAGTAAATATTCCAGAACAAAAGACAACATGCACTAAGATCCTTTCATTCTTGAGTGTACTGTAAGATGGGATGGCACCATGTTATATGCACAGAAGGCAATTTGGCCTTCACCCCTGATCTCCGTGGGAACTTGTCAGTGAACTTCAGCTATGCGCTTTGTGTAAAAACATTAATTTATTGACTCACTTTGTGCGGATCCAGATCAAATTAAGGAAGCAAATCGACACTCAAGTAAAGTTTTGAGCGAGACATCCATTTTCAAGAAGAGCTTGTTGTCACAGAATGAACAATTTGTCTTTTTGAGTGAGGACAGAATGCTTCTTTGTTGGGTGACACTTTTCTCTTGTGATAACCACTGCACCTCATTGATGTTTTCTCTCTATTTCTTCTCATTACAAGAGTAGTTCTGAAAGTTTATAATAATCTGAAGTGTACACAATTCTAGCAATGCTGGCATGGTCCAATAGAATTTGGTGTTCTCTTGACCCCGTGTTTCCTTTGGCTTTTATCAGTAAATTATCTCGTATATCACTATGAGGGAAAAGGTGTTTCTTTCTCCGTGCAGTTACAGGCCTCTGGGCATCTAGTTCTTCCTCAGGAAACCTCTGATAGTACAATGTCTACAATGATGTAGTATAGAAACACACAGGTTGGACTTTGGTAGGAACATCTATATCTTTAAATGATTCTTGGATCATATACTGTGAGAGTATCTTAGCCAACTCTTGTATCCAACATGGTTCAAGTAGTTTGTGTCTGGCAATGACTAATTTTCCTTGAAACTGAGATTCCTCTGAATGCTTCCCATTCAAAATTAGGTTGTTTTATTTTGATGCAGTTTTTCACTTTTGGTCCATATTTAGAAGGCTTCATCTTTTTATTATTTAAGTGGTGGCTTAAACGGCAGGTGAGAACATAACTTACAGCGACATGAAACCATTGACATTGGAAAGAGAATTGTTGCTTGTTGATAGTTTGTCACTGTATGAGAGAGCGGTGAGTGTTTTTCGTGAAGATACCTTGTACTACTACTCCCAAAGTTTTGCTGAAGGCAACCCCTTCTTTCCTACTGCATAGCCCAATTGGATTTATACATCAAATGTGGGATTTTCTTTCAAAAAACGTTTTACCAATTATTCTTCAGATGCAAAAAGGACCATCCACAACCTTCTGTATAAAGGCCCCCTGAATTATAGGTTGTTACACTGTGCTTCCTTCCTACCAAGAGGGCCACATTTATTTTAGGTCAAGGCTCTGTATGTGATTTTTCAAAGGCATTTGCCTATTAGTATGATTCGCATGCACTGAAACACACACTGCCTGGAAACACTGTGCATTGGACATATGAGCTCTAGAGAGGAATGAAAAATCATTAGGAGGCACATTAACACTGTCAAGAACAAAAAGAGAAAACTTATTTTCCCGTAACCCCAAAGGAACAATGAAGTTGCAAATAAACAAGTTCATATCCATTCAGGTGCTGGCAGCTTCAGTAAAAAGCTGTCCCTCTTCTGTCACCCTCGTTCTTCTTGCACACAAAACAACAGTGGAAAATTTACACTCCTGTTTGGAACACTCCGTTCCTGTAATTTAGAGGGCACTTTTAACCCTGGGAAGTATTTCACCCAATGATAACGACAGCATAAGCCAATGACAAGGAAATCATGAGCACTTGCAATACAATGAATCATCCTGTAACAATGACACCAAATTGAAAAGAATAACCTTACTTACATCAATAAGCAGATCCAATAACCTAGGTGGGTCATGATTCATCAGAGGGTGCGCTAATCCTTGTCTCCGAGTCATTAATAGAATTGAAACTTTCTGTTACCATAGCTAGGAAAGTTTTCATTCTCTGGCCGGACCCGGAGGCCAGGATTATGCTAGTTTAAGGCTTATCCATCACCAGAGCTGCAATGGAGGTGACTGGCTTGAAATAGAACCTCTTTAAGGTTGACTCAGGATCAGCCTGCTGCATTCAGAATATCCTCCATGCGGGCTCCCAAAGCAAAGGCTTTTGATGCCATTGTGCCTCGAGCGAAGTGTGCTCCCAAAATCTTGGTATCAATCACCCCTTTCTACATTATCCCACACCCATCTCATGATGCTCGGTGATGAGACTGCTCGGAAAGGTCTCGAGATCCCGCTGTGAGCCAAAAATGGCACAACCATTCCACATCTCCATGTGAGAGACCCATCATTCGAGCTCCTCCTTGGCCTTGCTGGGAGGGGAACGTACTGGGAGTATGTGAGACCCCAGCGCAGGAGAGATGCTTTCAGCCATTGAAGGGCTCGAAAATGTAGGTGCCCCAGAAAAATTGCCTGAATGGGGGATGACAACAGGCCTACCACTCTGGCTAACTGGTGGAGGGAGGTCTGTGGTTTCGCCAGCATCCTCCTAACCTTTTGTCGGATCTTTGCCATCATCCTGGAGGGAAGGTTCAGTGTAGTCTCTACCGAATCGATCAAACACCCCATAAAAGTGATTGAGCGCGAAGGGGAGAAACTTGATTTCACTTGGTTGATAACAAACTCCTTTGAATGAAGTAGATCCGTCGCCATCAGTAGATGACGAAACAGAGCATGCGGGCATTGATCCATCATCAGCATGTTGTCCAGATACACTATTATTCGTACACCGGGCGCTCTCAAGCACTTTTATCACCAGCTTTAGAACCTTGATGAAACACCAGAGACCGATGACAGGCCGAAAGGTAGAGAGATGAACTCAAAAGTTTGTCCCTGCCACTAGAACTGAAGAAACCAATGATGTGGTTGAAAGATCAGGACTATGAGATAAGCATCTTTGAGGTCCAGCCAGACCATCCAGTTACTGGGCCGTAGAAGGTCACGAAGGAGTCCACCAATTGTTTATAAACAGTGCCAGTCAACTCCTCAAACGAGTGCTTGTAGTGATTGAAAGACTAACTGTGTGAATTGGAGTTTGCTCCTTCACTGCGGGGTCCGATGCAGTGACCTCTGTGACGTGACTAACCTCTCGTGGACTAGAATCCCCTGAAGTGTGAGGAGTCCTGCCATTGACCTCGCTGGGCTGGTTGGCCCTTGCCGGAGGCGGAGTAATGGGAACGACCAACCAAGTGCCTCCTACCTCAGCTGGCCCCAGTGAATAAACACACATTAAAAATGCACTTGACAGTTGATTGGGCATTGTCGCGTGAATTAAAGATAGACACAAATTTGCCGATCTCCTTAATGAACAGGTCGCCAAAGAGTACTCCCTGTGCCACCTAGCCTGTCTCGGACGTCACCAAGTCCCTTAGCTTGCAATCAGTTTTAATGAGCAATGACCTGTGCCTCTCCATACAGATCGTGCAGTTGGTATTCTAGAGAAATATAACTGCCCTTTGGGCCCAATTGGAAAGCACCTCTGAAAAAATCAATGCCCTGGATCCTTGGCATCCTCCTCGACATCATAAATCTTGACTAATGGTCCCGTTATGTCCTGGAGCTTGTCCTGGCATGACCACCAGGAGCAATCGATACCTTTCTTCGGATCCTTGATGCATTTGGTTAGAAAAGTGGCCATGTATGTATCTGTTTCAGGCGTAATAGCCACTTTCCGCCCGATGCCTATTTCTAACCTTCTGGTCAAGGTGTTTGTGGAGCCTACCAGCCCCGTATTTGGCTACCTTGTCGCTGGAAGCCCATTCAAGGGAGTGGGGAGGCATTAGTTCCTTGGGCTCTAAAAGATCTGACTGGGAGTCACCAGGCTCCTGTGCAATGGACTGTGACCCAGAGGGGGGAGTGGAGGAGTGTCTCTAGGACAGGTTGTGGTCAGACTTATCCTCCAAACCCATAGGGGAACCATCAGAAGCTAGCAGGGGTAATTGGGCACAGTCTTGGTTGGGGTTAGAGAACCATTTGGGGAGGGCAAGTCAGGAATAGTAGGGTAGTTGGTGTCTAAGAACATCCTTTTCAGCCTGGCAAAGTGTCCAAGTCCACCTCGAGGATTGCATGTGTTTGCATGGATTCTTGGTCAGGGGATGCCGAAGCCGGCTCTGAAGGTTTTGGGGCTTAACCGCATCGCTGCTGCGGCGATTTTTGCGCTGTGCGGCTTTTTCTTAAAACCCGCGTTACATGACAAGCTCAGCTCGTCATCAGCACCTGCCACCTGTGGGTGATGACGAGCTGAGCTCGTCATCAGCATCGAAAGGGTTAAGGCCCAGGAGGGTCATCCATCTGTGTGAGGGGTTGTAGGCACTGTTGTGCCTTGTCCATAAGGTCTCTTCTCTAGAGTGGCTATTGTGTCTGGAATCATCTTAATTATGGAAGTGTCTACCGCGTGACCGGGAAATAAGAAACTTCTTCCTCCTTCTCATAATAGTTCCTGTAATCCTCCATGAGATCTGTGAGGTAAGTATACCCGCTGTCCAATATCTTTCTATATATGTTTAAGATACGGTGGCCACCCCCGGGAAGAGGGGATCAGATTGTGTGTGGGGGTAGCAGTGTGCGGTAGCCTGTAACAGACCTTGTGAGTTTGTCAGTAAAATAGGATGCTAGTAAGTTACAGGCCTTAGCAGGCTAAAGAAATGGCAGGCTACAGGTCTTGCAAGGCCTTAAATAATATCTACATATGGCCCACGGGAATCGGGAATCACCGCACTGTGAGGCCTATGCAGGTGCAGGGAGTGTGAGCCCTGGACTGTCTTGCTTTACATTTCCAAATAAAAGAAAGCACTCCGTAAAGCAGGAAGGTACACCTGGAAAGGAGGCTCAGCACTCACAAAATAAGGAAAATAATAAGGCAGTTTCAAATAAAGTGTGGGGTTTTATTAATGTAACACTTTAACAGAAAGATGTTGCCAGATGTCAAATGAAACAGGTAAAACAGCATGCAAATATGTATATATATATATATATCCAAACAAAGGTTGCCCTGTTGGAAGTGCCTCTCACGGAAGGGTTACTGCACAGATGCGCCCGTAAGTCACAAACAGCCTGCTACACACCCATCCTGTTACGTTCCAAACGTGTTTTGGACGTCCTCACGCCCTTGATCACTTGCTGTACTACACATCTTTTATTTGGTTTACAAGTCCCGCCCCTGGGTGGGGCCTTGGCAACGAGGATTATGGTCTTTGGAGTCCAATGCCAGAATTCCCGGTGCATAAACACAAGTGGGTGCCCTTGTCATTCCATGGTTGAAAATGTCTTACCCCAATGGGCAGAAAGTGATGTGCTCAACGTTGTTATGTCACCAATATCTGCCGGCGGCTCAGGCCCCCTCCGTTCTGGTCACTGCTCGGGGGTCTGGGCAATGTAGATCCGCTGTATAACAGCAGCGGGGCACTCCCGCAACTGGACCAGCCGCATAGTAGAATCCAAACAAAGGTTGCCCTGTTAGAAGTGCCTCTCATGGAAGGGTTACCCCACAAATGACGCCGGTAGTCACAAACAGCCTGCTACACACACATCCTGTTACGTGCCAAACGCGTTTCGGGTGTCCTCACGCCCTTGGTCACTGGCTGTACCACAGAGCCACAAGGCCGATTGTGCACACATGTTTTATTTGGTTTACAAGTCCCGCCTCTGGGTGGGGCCATGGCAACGAGCATTATGGTCTTTGCAGTCCAATGCCAGACTTCTGGGTGCATAAACCCAAGTGGGTGCCCTTGTCATTCCATGGTTGAAAATGTCTTACCCCAATGGGCAGAAAGTGATGTGCTCAATGCTGTTATGTCACCAATATCTGCCGGCGGCTCAGGCCCCCACCGTTCTGGTCACTGCTCGTGGGTCTGGGCAATGTAGATCCGCTGTATAACAGCGGCGGAGTACTCCCGTGACTTGACCAGTTGCAATGTAGAATCCAAACAAAGGTTACCCTGTTGGAAGTGCCTCTCACGGAAGGCATACTGCATAAATGCTGCCGGTAGTCACAAACAGCCTGCTACACACCCATCCTGTTATTTGCCAAACGCGTTTCGCCCTTGATCACTGGCTGTACCACAGAACCACAAGGCTGATTGTGCACACATGTTTTATTTGGAAGGGAGGTTCATATATTGTGTTTTGTTTCTTGACTTTCCTTGGCCTTTTTCTTTCACTTCATTCGCGGATATATAAATAGACCTTGCATTTCCACGCATGGGGGAGATAATGTTATTAATGCAGCTTTGATATGATTTAAGTTTATGTATTCGTATTTCAGGAAGATGGTATAATATATGTGTATAATTGTCGTTACCAGAGTACCCATTGTCCTGATGAAGCCTACATCATCTGGCTGAAACGCGACCGCGACTGCCTCGACACCTTTTATTTCAATTGGAGTCCCTTGGTACCAACAAATAATTTGTTTGATTTATGTCTTGGCACCAACACAAATACAGTCTGGGTTGATTTAGTAACCCCCAGGTGCTTTTCTTTTGGGACTACCATTGTTTTGTGCTCTCATTATAAATTGAGTTGAGGCACTGATCCGAATTAGGATATATATATATATTTTGTTTATATATATCTTGTGTTTGGGGTACATAGGTATTTGATATTGTAAATGTGATGTATATTTGTATATATGTATATGTGATATTGTGTAGATAGATTGTCGGTTATTGTGCTTCCCTTGATGCCAGCTCATATGTGTTGATGAATTTATATATGTATATATTTCATGTTTAATTTCTGTTTCACAAGAGAATTAATTGTTTCTTGTTCGAGAATTAAATTTGGATCAATCCCTTCGGTACCCTTTGTTGCTACTTTTTCATCCTAGGATGTCCCCTGCTCAGGTATGGGAGGGTTAAGTGGGCAGAACCCCTGACCATTTTTTTGCTAGCACATGTTTTATTTGGTTTACAAGTCCCGCCCCTGGGTGGGGCCATGGCAACGAGCATTATGGTCTTTGCAGTCCAATGCCAGACTTCCCGGTGCATAAACCCAAGTGGGTGCCCATGTCATTCCATGGTTGAAAATTTCTAACCCCAATGGGCAGAAAGTGATGTGCTTAACTCTGTTATGTCATCAATATCTCCCTGTGTCTCAGGCCCCCTCCGTTCTGGTCACTGCTCGGGGGTCTGGGCAATGTAAATCCGCTGTATAACAGCAGCGGGGCACTCCCGCAACTGGACCAGCCGCATAGTAGAATCCAAACAAAGGTTGCCCTGTTAGAAGTGCCTCTCATGGAAGGGTTACCCCACAAATGACGCCGGTAGTCACAAACAGCCTGCTACACACCCATCCTGTTACGTGCCAAACGCATTTCGGACGTTCTCACGCCCTTGATCACTGGCTGTACCACAGAACCACAAGGCTGATTGTGCACACGTTTTATTTGGTTTACAAGTCCCGCCCCTGGGTGGGGCCATGGCAACGAGCATTATGGTTTTTGCAGTCCAATGCCAGACTTCCCGGTGCATAAACCCAAGTGGGTGCCCTTGTCATTCCATGGTTGAAAATGTCTAACCCCAATGGGCAGAAAGTGATGTGCTTAACTCTGTTATGTCATCAATATCTCCCTGTGTCTCAGGCCCCCTCCGTTCTGGTCACTGCTCATGGGTCTGGGCAATGTAGATCCACTGTAGATATATAGGTTTGTGTGTGTTGACAAGCAAGTAATCGTAAAACATGCACAAGTGATCAAATGCATGCGATAAAACACAAGCAGATGATAATTGTAAAACGCACGCAAATATTATTAATTATAATGGAACACTCACAAGTCAAATAATAATGGAACATTCACAAGTCAAATGCAAGGATGTAGAGCATAAGCTGATACTAATGGATGTCCAGTGCAAGAAACAAGCACTGTCAAATCCCAGGAATAAACATTGTCAAATGCAAGAAACAAATATAGAGCATGTATACACAATATGAAAACACCACAGAGCAATGATAGCTCATACATCAGCATTTGGGTTGAACACAACATTATGGTCAGCTTGACTGGGAAGCCCTCTCAGTCATCCAGAAGTCTGAATGTGAACAGAACTTTCCCATGACAGTACGTCCACCCCACGAGTGAGCTTCTGTATGAGCGCCAAAACTTCCTGTCTTTAATGCCTTTTACTACCATGGAGAGAGACTTCCAGAAATTCCCCCTCCCAGTTCAGTTCAGTTCATGAAGCTTTATTCGGTACATAAAAAAATGACCACAAAAGCATAGCACACAAGCAACAGAATTAAAATACAGACATGATTAAAAACTCATACTTTTTCTAAAAGCCATCGATTTACATAAAACTGGCAGTATAAAAACATACGTCGGGGTGGTCCAAGTTATATAACAGACACATAGCATCCTCCACATTTAAAACTCCATACTTGAGAAATAATGGTTTTAAAAAGGAAATCCTAACATTCTGAAATAGGGGACAAAAAAGCATAAAGTGCATAGTGCTTTGATTTGAATGTCCATCACATGGGCAAGGGCCCACAGGGGGCTTTTTAGGGCGAGGGAAGGCCACTAATACATGAGCAATGCCAACTCTAAGTCTAGTTAGTACAAACCTATGCGTTGGCCTAGTTACAACATTCAAATAACATTGAAATCCCTCAGCAACAATATATCTATTGTAAATTTTAACAGTAGCGAGGGAATTGGTTATTGTTGAACGTTTTTGGGCTTTATGTGACATAAAGATATTTTTAAATTCCTGTTTCACAAGGCCTCTGGGGGTACAGTTTTCAGACATTAAATTGATATCAAAAATACTTTTATAACAATCTACAACATATTTAAGCCACGGTATCTGCATACAGTTGTCTAGTGCAAGGCAATCCCTGATTATACGTTGATTGAACTCAGTTTCTTCCTTAAGCCAAATTGCACGGTAAAGCAATAGAGGCCTAAGTGAGGCGAGCTCAGTCAGGTGAAAAACCCCCGCCTCTCTATGAATCAGCTCTGTTGGAGCGGACTTGGGGAGGCACAATAATTTTTTCAGAAAATTATTTTCTTCAACCTGTAGACAGTCCGTTTTGCAGTAACCCCAAAGCCCTGCCCCGTAAAGGGCAATGGATACACTGCGTGCCTTGTAGATTTCTAACATATCCTTGATACGTCTGTCCCCCAGCTTAGATGCAAATTTAAAAATACCATAAGAGCTTTTGCTCATCTTAGTTCGGACATTCATTAGTTCATACCCCCACCTACCATCGCTAGTAAAAGTTACCCCCAAGTAACAAAAACTATTCCAGTTCTGCACTTTAACCCCTTCTATAAAGAAGGAGTAGTTTCTGCCCACCTTATTTCCACATATCATCGTGTGAGTTTTATTCTTGTTAATCACCAGTCTCCTGCTCACGATGAATTCGGTAAATTTATCCATTAAGCGTTGCAGGCCGACAGGTGTCCGTGACAGGAGCACCGCGTCGTCTGCATATAGCAGAACTGGTACACTATCCCCTGCAACTTGTGGGGCATCGGCTTTGACAGTTTTCAGGGCAGCTTCAACCCCATTAATAAAAAGAGTAAATAAAAGGGGCGCAAGAACACAACCCTGCCTAAATCCCCGTTTCACATTAAAATTTCAAGTACATTCACCACTGGCACCATATCGGACACAAGTGTTCAACTTGCTATAGAGTCTGGCAAGAAAGAAGATAATTTCTTTCGGGCACCCATGTCAAGCAGAACTGACCAAAGAAGTGAATGATTAACTAAATCAATAAGCACTGCTAAGGTCAGCAAAACAGAGATAGATGTTACCATGTTTGGCTCTGGTATACTTGCCTATCAGCAGCTCTAAATTTAGGCATTGATCAAACGTCCCTCTTCCCTTCATAAATCCATATTGGGAATTTGCAAGAATTCCATTCTCATCAGCCCACTCCTCTAGTCTGATAAGCAGAACTCTGCTCATGATTTTGACAGACGAGTCAAGCAGGCTGATGGGTCGGTAATTACTTGCCAGGGCTTTATCCCCTTTTTTATATATTGGGACTATGATGGAGTCGCCCCATGTTGGTAGAATCATGGTGGTTACAGCAGCGTTGAGTACCAAGGTGAGTATTGGTCCCCAAAGCTGCGGGTGGGCCCTATAAACATCTATCGGGACACCATCTGGTCCCTGGGCCTTACCGCCCTTACTATTTTTGATTCCATTCTCCACCTCTCCCAAGGAAATGTCTAAAGGCACTACAGGCCACATCCTATTTTCAGTGGGCGTCATGTTATTGTTATCTGCGAAGATTGCGGAGAAGTGATTCACCCAGTCTTCGCTCCCAACGTTAGATGAAAGATGTGGGGTTTTATCGTCCTGAAGGAAAGGGGAGTTGACAGTGGACCAGAACAAACGACTGTCAGCAGTTTCTGCTGCCTGGGTGAGATGCTCCCAGGCCTTCTGCTGTAGTTCCCTCTTTCTTTTAGACAGTGCCTGTTTATATTCAAATCTTAACAGTTTGACTCTATCCTTATCCCTTGGGGTAATGGCCAAAGCTTGTTTAAGTTGGGAGAGCAGGGACGTACAGGCATGGTCAAACCATCCAATCCCTTTCCCTCCTTTGTCTACCCTTTTCCCCGTAAAGATGTTATTAATGGTATTGTTAATTTGAAGGAAGTGAGTCATAACCTGGTAAGACTTACATCCTAAAGATAGAATAATATCAATGTCCATCTTACACTTATTTATGATTAAAGGTACCACTGTATCCGATGTTTCACCTTTCCATCTTAGCCTAACCCCATTAGGCCTGTGTGTCTCTATATTTGCCAATACTCTAGTTGGTGGCTCAGCTCTGATCATCCATGTGGTTATTTGCAAGCTAATACAATTATGGTCGCTCAGGGAAGATGTAGCTCTCACTTTAAATGTGCAATGGGGTACCAAGTTAGATGAGACCATAATATGATCAATGGTGGAGCTCACATTCCTTCCAGTGAAGGTGGGGATTAAGCCCTCTCCATCTTCCTGGGCAGTACTCAGTAGCTCTAAATCATACGATACCATGGTGTTATTAATGGCCTCTCCATAGGCATTATGCGGGAAGTGATACATATTCTCCCCATTGTTCGTTAGGATTCCACAGGCCCTAGTGGAAGATAAACTACGCAGTTGTAAATTAAAATCCCCCACCCAGACGAAAGTAAAATTGCATGTTGCTTTGCTTACCAGCTTCATTAAGGCACTGGATAATTCATCTATCGCTTTGTGCCGGGAATTAGTAAAATTATTATTATAAAAATTAATTAGGCGCACATTCGTACCATCCGGTAAACGTAGCCACAGAATTTGCGAATGAGGTTCAACTAACAGTTGTTTGATAATAGTCAACTTAATAGCTACTGAGATAAGGATAAGGAGACCTCCCTTGGCCCTTCCATGGCTAGATTCAGATGCATCTAAACTATAGCATGTATACCCTTCCATGCTAGGTTTATCTACACACCACGTCTCTTGCAGGCATAGAATATCATATGTCCTTACAGTATCCTCCCATTCAAATTTAAGTGCCTTGGATGCCCATCCGGCAATGTTCCAACTTGCCAAATAAATCCCCACAGAGTGATAGTTGTTGGCAATATCAACAGTATTGTTGGTACAGTTACTCATCTTACTTTGTTTGGATATTGACCCATCTATGTAAATACCTATATCACTCTCAATAACATTCACAATATCCTCAGTAATCTCATTAGCATGTTGAACTGCTGACCCACTTTCGGGATTGGCTATAATGATAGAGGTTAGATCCTTTTTTGCCTCACTTGTGGTTTGCTTGTTAGTACTCAGTATAACATCCCTTCCAGGCCCAGGTCCCATCTGATGTCAGTCGTTTTGGTCCATGAAACTCAGGGGCTGGTACCTGTTCTGAACTGGGACTTGGTAGACCATCCCATTAACAGGCGAAAAAATGCTATCACAAGTGGGTACAAAATTAGGGGTGTGTGTTACAAAACTATTCCCACCGGGGACATGGTTCAGCATGGGCATAGGCAAAATGGGTCTGCCACCGGTAAGACCAGGGCTAAAGTTGGGCATCAGAGGTCTATTTCCAATAGATAAAAAATTAGAATTGAAAGCCCCCTCCCTGCAGTTAGCAGAAGGCAAACTGTTAAGATGGTTACAAAAATAGCCCAATGGTCTTTCGACGACCTCGTTCTCGACTGCGTTATGGCAGCGGCTCTAAGCAAGACCGTTGCAACATGTTGCGGGTGTTTGAAATTGATAATCACACAATCACCCCTGCAGGTCTTCCGAGTATTGCCAATCCAGTTAACCCTTCTGATAGATATAATTTGATCAGAGTAGCCAACTGGATAACCGCAATGGCGGTTTAACCATGAGACCGTTTTGTTTTTTAGAGAATCTCCGGACTCCTTGGCATATGGGGCCTGGGTTAGGGCCGGGACGTTAGTTAAGACCACAACATAGGGTACACATTCAGGGGGAAGGTCTACTGGTCGTCTACTTATCCTTACAGGTACCCCATCGGTGCCCCCTGTGGCAGCTAGCGTAGCCGGCACAGCTGGCGCCGGTATAATCCTGCCTCTATTTGGTGCTGGTAATGTTCTTGCATCAGAATTTACACCTGCTGGCACAACCACCGGTATCTGCGTGGGTCGACCCGTATCATGAACTAGTGGAGGTTTCGAGCAGGTCGATATAGGTGTCGCCTGTGGTGGTTGTTTTCCTACATTTGTGCCAGAGGGGGCATTATTGACATGGCGAAGCCTTCCCTTATCTTGTTTAGGTGCAGGTTGAGGGCATGTAGCATCTTTTACAGTTAATAAGGATTTATCCAATGTAGCTACATGCTGGTCCACCACAGCTCCCAGTCTCATTACTTCAGCCGACAGTTCTTCGATTTTAGCTAACAGAGGCTCCACAACCGCCTTCAATTTGTCATCAATAGTGCTCACTAACAAATCAAATTGTTTACTATTGATGAATACACAGTTATCCTTAGATGGGACCCATTATCACCAATATTCTCCTTGTCTGTGGTGTCCTTTTTTTCCTGGCAGAATGACTTCCCCGTTTAAGAGCAGGTTTCCTACATGCTCTCATAAATCTTGTGGCCCTAATGGATTGTTGAGGGGTGCCTTCAAGGGTCTCTGGTGAGTTCGCTATATCTTCCACTACAATAAGATCATCAGGGACCTCGGCATCAGTGGATACAACATTAATACAGGTGTTGTTAGTCTCAGCTGTCATATTAGTGTTGTTGATGTTATTAATATCCTCATTATTGGGTTCCAGAGGTGAGGCCAAAGGGAAGTCAGGTAAATTACCCTTACCTTGCGATTTCCTTCTATCGCTATTAATTCTAGTCACTACTTTCAACAGATAGTTATCCGGTAGGGTAGATTGAATAGACATGTTGGGGGTATCTCAGAGGCCACAGACAATTTAAGAAGTCATAGACAATAGTTAAAGCAAACTGCAACTGGCCAGCGTAGAAATGGACTGGTACTCACAATAGAAGCCAAGGGGGGTGGCCCGTCCCGTCCCTGGTCGTCCCCGGACGGCCACAGACGGCCCGCCCTCTGCCCGGGCTCCGCCCGGCGTCGCCTGCGCGCTTCCCGCGACGGGGAGGTGGAGGTGGGTCTTTATACGCCTCCGGGCGCCGATAGGTGTGCGCGGCTTCCGCTGCCGCCGCTGAGGGTTATGGCGGGTGTAGTCCCCTCCTCCGCACTGCGGCCGCAAGGGTCTTGGCTGCGGCGGCAGGAGGGGGGAAGACAAACACCCGTGCGTTTCCTCCTGCCTCCGTGGATGAACAGTGCTCCTCCTCTGTGCCGGTATCGCCCAGGTAGCTTCCCGCTACTCCGCCCCTCCCTTCAACTATTGCAAATCCAAGGCTGACAGTACCGGTCTGTTTCAAGTTCAAGACGGAAGCCGCCTGAGCCTCTGTGTTTTGACTCCGAGACAGAGAAGTACATTCCTTTCTCTCGCTTTCAAACACACATCCCAAACTTTCTGTTCCAGCAAGGCTGTTTTGATTTCTGCTGAAAAGAAAGAAAACATCCCACTCTGAAGCTGCAAGAAGGCCCAAAATAAACCATTAAAATGGAGTCAGTTAAAACACCTAGACAAAAGTCACCAGAAGCTCACAATGCATTTGAATGCATATAGCATTACATAGATCACTCACCCTTATAGCGAAAATGGGCACAATATGGCTAGAAATAGCAGTCTGGGCAGTGTCTGGTGTTCTACAAGATTAACCATAGGGTTTTAAAGCTCCAGGCTGACGAGGCACTTAGCTTGTTCTGGCTGTAGGCGGAGGCGTTCTGGATGTCTGAAACTGATGCGTGCTCCGCAGTCAAATGAGACAATGCGTCTTGGGAGATGCTGGGATATTGTGCGCCCTCTAGCAGTTGCTGGACCGCCGTGCTCCCTGTCCCCGAAGCCCTCATATGAGGGAAAATAACTTTATGAGCAGCCGCAAAGGAGCAGCACAACGTTTCCGTGGACGCTTGTACACGAGTCACAAGCGAGTTACCAGCAAATCAACAATTGAAAATAAGCAAATTTCGGCAATGAGAAATGTAATGGGGGCCGGAGTACCGGTACTTAACTGCACAGGCTGCAAGGTGAAGAAGATGGTGCTAGAAGAGATAGAACACCTTTTACAGAAGCTGGCAGCACCTGACTGGATATGAACTTGTTTCTTTGAAACTTCATTGTTCCCTTGGGATTATGGGAAATTTGATGTTCTCTAGTTGTTGTTGACACTGTTAATTATTATTATTATTATTATTTAGTCACTTGTAGAGCGCGAACAGCTACCCCCAACGGGGGTGTCCCGGCGCTGACAGCGTGAGTAGTCCTAGGGGGTCAAACAGGAAGTTCCAACAAGCTAGATCTGGGAGAAAAACCAGGTTTTAAGTTTCCTGCGAAAAGCAACCTCGGATGAAAGGAATCTGAGTTCTACTGGGAGGGCATTCCACAATCTGGAAGTGGCTACAGCAAATGCCCTACCGCCTGTGCGAGATAGACGAAAACGTGGGCAGAACATAAGCCCGAGATGGTTGGATCTAAGATCCCTTGTAGCTAAAGATCGCCTGATTCGGAGCCTTAAGTATGCCGGACCACGACCATTGAGGGCTCTGAAAGCAAGGACCAAGGCCTTGAACTGGATGCGGAATCTCACAGGTAGCCAATGGAGTTTGGCCAGATGGGGTGAGATCGAGTGGCGGTATGGTATGTTGCAGATCAGCCGGGCCGCAGAATTCTGCACTAATTGCAGTTGTTTAATGAGATATGCCGGGGCGCCAACATATAGACTGTTAGAATAGTCCAGATGAGATGTGATTAGAGTGTGTACTACTGCTCTGCGGGAATCAAGAGGTAAAAAAGGAATGATTTTTTTAATCATTCGGAGTTTTCCGAAACAAGCAGATGACACCTTATTAATTTGGGTCTTGCAAGGCAGTGCTGTGTCAAATTGAAAACCCAGGTTGCGGGCGGCTTGCACCGGCACAGGGGGGGGATTGAGTTGAGATGGCCACCAGATGTTGGAGGGGATGGGAGATTTTTGATTAAAGAATAGCACCTCAGTCTTGTCAGTATTCAATTTTAAATTGTTGATGGACATCCATGAGGCGATGTTAACCAGACAGTGGCGGAAGTCTGCCATGGAGCTGTCAGAGTGATCCCTAAAAGAAAACACAAGCTGAGTGTCGTCAGCATAAAAGATCACTCTGACGCCCCATGCCTCGACTAACTCCGCCAAAGGCCTCAGGTAAACGTTAAATAAGAGAGGACTGAGGGCAGATCCCTGCGGAACCCCCCATCTCAATGGTTTTATAGATGAAACAAAGGGTCCGAGGGAGACCTGTTGAGATCTATTTGACAAAAAAGATTTCACCCAAGCCAGGGGAGTTCCACCAACACCTACCTATTGTAAGCGAATCAGTAGAGTGTTGTGTGAGATGGTATCAAATGCAGCGGATAGGTCGAGGAGGACCAACATGGCCTCCTCGCCCTTATCCACACACTCGCGGATAGATTCAGACACTTCCAGCAAAGCTGATTCTGTGCTAAAATCAGGCCTAAATCCTGACTGAGTGTCATGAAGGAGGTGATTGGTTTCTAGATATTCAGAAAGCTGCTCCTGAACCGCTTTCTACAACACTTTTGCGGGCTTGGGGAGCAGTGAAATGGGGCGGTAGTTGTTGAAGCATGATGGGTCAGCACCAGTTTTTTTTAGAATGGGTATCAATAGTGCCTGTTTCCATAGAGAGGGGTAAAGACCAGACTCCATAGAAGAGTTCCAAATATCTAGCAGGGGCTTAATCAATAGAGGTGCTAAGTCACTCAGGACATGAGCTGGGGCAGGGTCCAAAGGGGAGCCAGATTTACAATGTGGATGCTATTCAAATAAATGAAGAAACAAGACCATAATCCTCGCCTCTGGGTCCTGCCATAGAATTGTTTTGGTCAGGTGGTGCGGTGCTTAAGAATATCTGTGGTGACCTGCTTGGTTGTGCTGGAGGTTGCCACTCCCCACATTGTTCCCTATGCTTTACAGTCCTCATATGTGTAGAAATGCACTTGACATGGTCAGTCTTCCTATATCACCTCCCACTCTGGGCAAATAACATTCTCTACCTAGTTGCTAGAGTGAAAGTGTTGAACTGAAAGGTTCGTTGTGGATAATGGTGGCTGGGCCTATTTGCAGAGCCTCGAATGTACTCTGGTTTCCCAGAGTTTTTTTGCATACCACTCCTATTTCTTTTTGTTTGGGGATGAATATCCACTGTATATAAAGGCGGAAAAGAGGAGAGAAATCCGAAATCTGCGTAGGACTAAGGTGTACCTTGTATGTTTACACAGACACTCAAGACCACCAGATCATTCAAGCGCTGCAATACATTTCTTGTTGACCTTCAAGCTTCAGAGTATAAAAAATATATCTTTGTTTGCTGAAGAGTTTTAGGTTGTCTTGCTTTCTGATTTCAAGGGTAAGCACTTAAGCTGGGTATTGCTTGCTCATGAATATACTTAAAATGCCACTACGACCAGTTTCATCTGAACGTTGGTAAATTTGAAGTGGGCTTAGCAAATACATATTTTTGGTCTAAAATTGAAACCAGTTAGAGCTATTTTAATACAACGACAGAAAGAAGACACTGAAATGTGATTCTAGCCTGATGGATAAATCAATCTCATAGTAACAGCTTTTAAATTATCATCTTCACTCTCTTCAAGTATATCACAATTAATCTGTTGTCAGTCATGGTTTTTCCTTTTTCGGTTACCGGGTGTAGACATATTATCTAATGGGCAATCCAATTAGTACTGCATTATTTATTCGTTCGACATTCTGCTGTTTAATTCTAACTATTTATCTCGTAAATCTCCTTGAGAAGCTGATTATCAGTGCCATAGGAGTCGTTGAGGCACTAAAGAGCACCTTTCTGTTCTTTATGCCCGTTACAGTTGACGGCTGTGACCACTAACAGTTTTATAGCACACCAGTAGAAAGTATTACACAGGCGAACTGTGTTCTTTGCATCGTTTGCGTCTTTGTAACCCTTTTGGTCCTGCATGACAGATTAAAGGAGAAAAGGTTGGGACGTGTAGCAGCTTTGTGCATAGTTCCCTTGAAGATTGCTTCCAGTCTCATTCCATTTTATATAATAAATGCTAGAATATAAATATTAGTCGCTAATTTAATTTTTTTATTTATTTTCAGTCATATTGCACTGACCCTGATATAGTGCTGGAGTTGAAGAATCTGATCGTAGTATTTGCTGATACTTTACAGGTTAGTGTTTTGTTTTGGATTGCTGAAGTTTCCACTGCTTACTTGCATTCTAACCATTGCAAATCGAGTAAAAGTAATTAATCAGACAACTGCATGTTTATTGTATTTAATGCCTATTTGTATTTTCTTACAATTGTTAGTTTTCATCAACTGCTCATTTTTAAGAATCTTTAAAATGTTCACGTAAAGATAGCCATATTTCAATTCCTACACATATGCTTAACATGCTTTTATCATACATATTTTATCAAGATGTAGACAATGCTGTAAGAAGGAAACAAGTGCACCACAATTTCCTGATTGCCTTGGTTTGCGGCCACTTCACAGGTATCTCTGCTTATCTGCTCTGGATCTCACATAAATTAATATACGTTTTAATTTACCTGTGACGTTGTGGTGATCTTGAAAGAATGTAGATAGTTAACGACTTTTGTAGCCTTTCTAGATCACCATAACCAATCTAGCGATCGTGATGATACTTTAAACTCCAAGGACCACAAACTCGAGCCTTCTGCGTCATCTTTGAAATGAGGAAGGGCACCCTTATATATACCTTCACATCATAATTATCTTGACGTCCCCTAGAGCACCAGGTAAAACCTAGAGGCCTCTTCCTAATTTGCAAAGCAAACAAGGCTAAAGCTCACAACTATTTACTGTAGTTGTGCCTTTCCACATTTGTTTGAAGATCACTAAAACTGGCAGGAGTGAAACCATCATTAGGTGCAGCCTAAAATAATGCTTGCTTAAACCGCATGCTTGATCATCCTGTTGGACTCTGCTATAATCCTCTTCAGTCCCCGCCATAAATTCCAATTCCACTCAGTCTTTCGTGCTGCTTATTGCAATCTCAAGCCAAGACTGCCGATTGCCTTAACCCCCTTGCTTGAGCACCATAGTATTCACCCTCATTGTCTTCTCTTCCATTTTCATTATCCCTACACTGTTGTACTGTTTGTTTATGATCATTTCTTGCTTCTTTTTGTAAACATAATTGTTTATTGTATGATGTGTCTAGAAGATGTACATCTAACACTTGTTTGTGCATTAAAAATTAAGAAAAGAGCACAATATAAGTATAAGGCTACATATGCTGTAAAATTAATCTTTAACTACATTTAGTTGTGCAAAAACACAGAGAACATGTTCTTTCACAAAATTTTAGGACATTTTAAAGGTAGCTTGATTACTGAACATTTCTTGTTGGGCTACGTGGGCTTTCATGTCCATCGAGTTTTCTTGTTTTAATCATATCCACAAATCTTTTTTTTTTAATGTATTTGAGATACATATTTACCGATATATCTGTTTCAAGCTATTGTAAGTTTGACGCAAAGGTAGGATAGAAAGATGCATGACTTCTGCATTTACTCTCTGCACTAGATATGAGGCTTTCACGTACGAAGGCTAAGGTGTTCGAACCTTCACTAAGCCTGCAGTGAATGTAAATGCAGTGGTGGATGCCTTGGCGAAACAGGGGACAGCTTCATAGCATTGTCCCAGATTCCTCCAGCAAGGGGGTTTGCTTGCAGTGTGTATTTGTTTTATTGCTAGACATTTAATTCCTCCAATTAAAAGGCACAATAGCGAAAATTCCATCCTCAATGTACCTGTAGCAGGTACTTTGGGGCATATGTATGAAGCCAATTTCCCATTTGCAACGGGAAAAAGCCTTTTGGGATGTATCATCCCAAAAGGCCCACGCAAAATAGGGAATTGCAAATTTGTGATTCCTTATTTTGCGAAAGCATTTAAGGAATCGCAATTTGCGATTCCTTAAATGCGATGTAAAAAGCACTCAAGTTGTGCGATTTCTCCTTAAGAAATTGCAAATTACCACCAACTTCAAGTTGGTGGTAATTAGCGATTTCTTTGAAAAAAATTCACTTTTTTGCATTTTTCAAAGTGCCATGTGGCGCGCATACATGCCCTTAGGGCATGTATGTGTGCCACATCTGCACACATGTACATTTCAGGGGGGCAACAGGGTGTCCTTTTGAAACCCTGGCACCCTTGAAATTGCATTCTCAATTTGCGATTCTCTAATTGAGAATCGCAAATTGAAAATGTCTTCCTATTCATTCCTATGGGCCTCTAGGCCCATAGGAATGAATGGGGAGGTATTCCTCAATTGCGAATCGCAATTTGCAATTCGCAATTAAGGAATATGTAGGATTTGCTAAATTATTTGCAAATCCTACATACATAGCATTTTGCGATTCTCAAATAGCGATTCTCTAAAAATCGCGATTTGAGAATCGCAATTGTATCCTTTGATACATATGCCCCTTCATTAAACATTTTCATAGGCGACACACCCATCAAACATCTAAGGAACTGAGAAACCTTTCACTGTGAAACTTCAAATAATATGCTCGTCTAATAAAAAAATAAAAAAGGATTCTCAGCATCAGTAGATTAAGCGGAAGCATTGTTTTCACCCACACTGGCTATTTCAGGCTTGCTTGGTTGGAAAAGATCTTTCTTTTTACTCTTATCCTGTGAAATTGGTTGGAGAGAGCTCTCATATTCATACCGGCTCAGAGGGCTGTGTGTGTATTTCTTTAAAGTGTTTCTAAAGTACTACAAGCTACAGATGTAATACTTAGAGTGTTGATGTTCCTGAAATACTTCAGCGAGAAGGACACTCCACACTGAAAGACAAGTAATTGTTAATTGCCTAGATGTTCAATATATTTTTGGGAGTAGATTCAAATCCATCCAGCAAATAGTTTTTGGCCTCTTGAAAAGCACAACCTTCAGCCATGCAATAAACAATGGGTATACCTCAGAAAGCACAAGTTTCCGTCAAGCAACGTAGTGTCCTACATTATTCTATTTGCGCATTATCACCTGAAGATAAAGATATTCTATGAGTGTCAGATACCTGATGGTGTCACACCGAGGGGAACAAGAGTTTAACATCATGATGTCCGGAAAAACACGGTGCTTCTGGTTTCAGGGCATAACACATGGGGTGAGGAGAGAGTGCTCTTTTCCTTCCAGCATTAACAAGCATTTAAAATGCAATGGTCTTGGCATTGTTAAAGTTAGAGCTATTGGCATTGCTCATGACATTATTTTTATTTATGTTTTTGTTTTTAAAACATATAAATAAATGGCATTGTAATTACAATGCCAATAGCTTAATCTCTTGCAAATGCGAGACCTATTGCATTTGCACCCACACACAGAGCCACACACATACAGAGCCACCCACACAGAGCCACCCACACAGTCATTCACATAGAGCCACCCACACACACAGAGCCACCCACACAGACCCACCTACACACACACACAGAGCCACCCTCACACAGACCCACCTACACACACAAAGAGCCACCCTCACACAGACCCACCTACAAAAAAAGCTACCCACACAGAGCCCAACACACACACAGCCACACAGACAGAGCCACACACACACACACACAGGCAGAGCCACACACACAGACAGAGCCACACAGCCACACACACACACACACAGAGCCACACACTCACACACACAGAGCCACACACTCACACATACAGAGCCACACACACAGCCACACACACACACACACACAGCCACACACACACAGCCACACACACACAGCCACACACACAGCCACACACACACAGCCACACACACACAGCCACACACAGAGCCACACACACAGAGCCACACACACAGAGCCACACACACAGAGCCACACACACAGAGCCACACACACAGAGCCACACACACAGTAAAATGAGCCACCCATGTTTTTAGCAGAATTTAACACTGTGAGTACGAGCAACACTACTATAACGCCTGGCAAGCACATAACATACCAACCTAAGCGTTTTATTTTTCATGATAAAGCAAAAAAGACGTGATCGCATCTGCAGTAAGTTTCTTTAGGTTTAAGGCCAAAAAATCCTTACTTGTGAACCTTGAACTGTTTGCTCACAATTAAAGTAATGGTTCTGTGCAAATACTCTTTAAAATAGTACATATGTAATTGTGACATATGTACACAATCGTTCTTGTAATCACATCTGTAGCATGTGTATGCTTTTTCATAACCACTGCCATGCCTCCCACTCACTGAGTGAGGGCGTCTTCCTGCACTAGAGCCTGTTAATAGCGACTCTTACTTTTCTCCAGCTCCTATTTGGGAAGAAGCTGCACCTGCCCCTCGGAAATCTACCTGAAAGAAGAGTACGGGTGGATGAGGAACTTGCTGGCCGCTTTAATACCCCACCACTCACGATAGACGGCCCCAAGGCTCTGGCCAACGCAGGCAGAGACCTAATTCAGGAATTGATAACTTCTGACAGTTTCAGCTTAATTTATCCTTTGCTTAATGTGGGGCTTGGTACAGACTCATCCTCAAGCGTTGAGCTAACTGGGCAAGTGACTAACCAATGGCGCAGGCTTCAGAGAGTTATATAGTGTGCGGGGCATGGGTCGGTCATTCATCGGGAGTCAGACATGATTCGCATAAAGAACAAAGATGGCAGCACACAGAAGTGGTTTTCTCCTGTAAGCTTGGCCTAACTTTCAGCATAATTTCAGACGTAATCACACTGCAGATCCCACTCAACTCTGTCGTAGGCCCGCAGCAAGTAAAAGAACCATTTGGGAATAAATTAAAAAGGATGTGGTTTAAAAGTGCAAAATACATGCTTACACCCTTTACTCTGTCAAATTCAAAAACCATCTACAACAACTCCAAAATACTCTATCCAGACTAGAGGATTCGTTCAAGTTAACGAGGTTGATTTCCATCAGCAATAAAAAGGGACATTTAAATTTAGTTATATATTGCCGAAGATTACAGGGTGCATTTAAATATTTACCTAAACCCGGTCTCTCAAAGCACAAAAGTGTAAAATTAGATGACGGGTAATCGTTCTATGTCTGGTATTTGTTATTTTAGGACAGTGCTGCTGCCTGCAAAACTGCCTATATGCTATCATACTTTTAAAATTAATTTTAACATAACTAGAATCTTTTGCCTACTTTTTTGAAGCTCGTTTCTTAAAAGCCATGTCCAAATGGCCGTACGAGTAGAACGCCATGTTCGTAGTCTTAAATCGATACACCTTCAACAAACATGGCCGCTGCACACACGAAAAAAGAAACCCGAACCCAAGTCTTCATCACGTATCAGCGAGTCAAAGCTATTATGTAGGGTAACGTTAAACTAGCTGGCACCGCATAGATTATTTATTGCCCTAATGGCACTGCACGCACAAACCAAGTTTTCAGCAGGGCAACGTAGTGTTTGGGCTACAGTTGAAGACCTCGCTAGGTTTACTGTTGACGCAATGGCCTCCACCCACCAAAAATCGTGCGCAGCCTGGTCTTAAAAGGTGTCAACGCAGTCGCGGGAGTATAGGAGTTACATGAACGCCATTTGTCTTACAGATGATATAACGATTAGGTTGTTTTACCCGCCCCTCGGAAATCTACCTGAAAGAAGAGTACAGGTGGATGAGGAACTTGCCGGACGATTTAATACGCCACCTCTCACGATAGACGGCCCCACGGCCCTGGTATAAGACTATCGTGGCCTTCCCCACCACTGGCCGGAACATCTGCGGCGGAATGTGCCAGAAGCCCATGGCCGCCATCAAGCGCGACTCTTCCTCCCACGCCTCCTGGTCGGCGGCTGTCACCATGCCCCTGAACCACGGCACGTCCAGGATCCGAGTCGTTTCCCTCCTTTTGGGTGGCAACACGTTTTTCGCCGGAAGCCCAGCTGGGCCCACATGCTTTTTGCCTCCGGGAAGTGTTATGTACCCGGGCAGTTTTGTGCCTCGAGTGTGTGTTACCAATAGAGACGGCAAGTGAATGCTCTTTAAAACAAAGCGTCAAAGCCTAATTAACCAGTGAGAAGCACACCATTTTCTCCGAGGTCCTGGAAAAATGGATCTCCAAAACGCCCCGCCATTTTCGGATTCGGGGGCGTGTTTTTCTTTCTCTCCTTTTCCCATTGGCTGGAATGTAACATTCAAGCCAATGGGAAGAGGTGAGAAAGAAACTAAAAAACTCACCCCCGAATCACAAAAAGACGGGGCTTAAACGGACAGATGCCCCTCTCCTCCAATGGCTGGGCTCCGTTTAGGAAGCCAGCCAATGGAGAAGAGGGGCGTGTTCAAGCACCACTACTGAAAAACATAAAATCTCGGCAGCGAGACTGCGCAAGCACAGCCTACGCAGGTCGAGACCTAAAAAGGAGCAGCTGCTCCTTCGTTTTATACCCCACGTTTAGGGTGATGTAGCTAGGCAAGTTCGGTCTAGGGCTCCGTTTCATAGGGAGGTCAGTCTGCAGTCTAAACATGCATAACTGTTGCATGATGGTCGCGAGTAATATAGTCCCGAATAAAACACATATTTCGACAATCAATCAAAAACTATTTTGTTAAGAAGCATCAGTTTTTGCTTTCATTGAAAAAGATTGGTGAATGATGTAATGATTGTGTACTCATATTATGGATCACCGTTAGGTATTCACTCCATTGTTGATTGTCAGAGCAGAGTTGAGCTGGGGTGAACACTGTTTCTTTCAACTTCAAACTTTAAAGGCCCCACCCATAAACTATTTGCACACCTTCATGCCACATTATTCACCAAAGATGAAATTGCAGCAAAAAGTAGATTTACTTATGTGTAAAGTTTCAGAAGCTTTGTAATTTGTGAATAAATTCCCTCACAGGTGCAGTTTGTAGTTATTCCACCATGGGTATGCCTGCAAAAGTTGATTCACAAAATCTTTCCAGTGAATTTCCCACATTAAGAACGGTCAGATACTTCTTTATAGAACAGGAGTAAATCTGAATTCAGACTTGAAACAGCAGGCATCATGTCAAAGATTGGTGAATGTGCCAGCGTTTTTCCCTGGGGTAAATTGGTTTCCCTGCAGTGGAAAAAAAGAAAAAAGTCGTCAACAAAGGCAAATGCTTTAAGCATTACACCTTCTCATTTAGAAATGTACGCTTGTTATATTTCTGAAATGTTCCTGCTCCTAGAAAATTGCAACAAATCAAGAGTTGTACCACAAGTGGAGAATGTTCATTTATGCTTGTTCCATCAGATGTTAGGGATTTAAGAAGATTTAGGCTGGACCTGGTTAAACTGGAAGGTTGTATTCTCTGGGAATGAGCATGAATAAAAGTGACACTGCTGAGCTATCAGTAATGCATTGATCAATATTGGACATTTTCTAAAAGAAGTGCAGCTGATCGTTGCAAAGTTGCTTTAAAATACATGGTGAATTATTCAGCACTTCGGGGTTAGTCATTTCATGAAAGATCTCATTTGTTCGGTTCCTAGTCTCATGGAGGTGTTTTGTGAGGTGGGCTTTTTGAAAAACTTCTTTACTGGCTTGTGGTATCCCTTCCCTTGCGAAGTTGCAGACAAGTTTGTTAGAATAAGACAAAAATAAATGTAATTTGCTTTTCATATTTCTGCATTTTTTCAATTCAGGCAGGTCTTTGTTAATCCACTTGTTATTAGGACCAGAAAGAACTGTTGAGAATGGTAAGATTCCCGACCTGACAGCAGGAATGTAATTGGAAAGCAGAGTCTTGGCAACTATAACCAGCATAGCAGCCTCGAGGTAAAAAGCAAATATTTGGAAAATTGAGCCAGGAAGACAAAATTATGGTGAAGAAGATAAAGTAGAGGGCTCTAATGTGATTGAATATCTACAACCCCCACTTCACCACAGATGATTCTGAGACTTAAGAAAGTCTAAAAATAAAGAACGCAAAGAGAGATCCCAAGGAAACTCTTGAATGATTGGTGCTCAAGAGACACCTTGGGCAAAAAGTTGTCCTTCCAGTAAAAAGTGGAGATCATGAGGAAGGCACAGAACGAGCACCTCTGAAATTATACAATGAGAAATAGCTTCTCCTCAAGGACCTGGCGCAAGGTACTCTGCTCAAGAAGAAGAGCAGCAAGCCAGCGAAAGTGGCCATTCAGAAGAAGGATATCTAATTCACATAGTTCTTTCCAAGTGAACTCCAATCTCAACTAGACCCGAAAACACATCACGGGATGACTGTTAAGGAATGGCTAAACATAATAAACAAGATAGCTAGCAAAGAAAAAACACATTTCATAGAGAAGTACCTAAACTGGTGAGAGATGGGCTCCCATAAATAGACAGAGATAAAAGTCCCAAATGAGTAGAGGCTCCTGAGAGAGCAGATGATGATGAACTTCCCCATGCTTGAAATGGATGAACGATATACAGGTCTAAGTCCAGGGAAATTATGGTCCAGCAATGGGGAAAATCACAGAACAGTGATATTAGGAGGGTCCAATGGGAGCATCGACACCTAGTTTTTAGGTGGTCACTAAAGTGGCTGCACCAATGTTTTAAGTTGCCTACATGGGCAGCCCTGGAGTGGTGAGATTCTCTATGCGGCAACTCTTAATGGCACTGCAGACATAGTACATTCTGTAGATAATAAATGTTTGCAGAGGGGGGCCTTCCGAGGAACCTGGGTGGCCACAAGGGAGGATGTGGATATACAGGCCACCGTGGTGGGCCGCTGCAGAAGGTCCAGCCCTTAAAATGTTCTTAGAAGTTATTTCTAAACAGCCACCTCTTGCAAAAGAAGTCCAAGATCAAATGAATGCAAGATGTCAAAAAGAAGAATCTTTATTTTAGAAAAAAATCACCCATAACAGCTGGTTGGTGGGAGTAGAGGCAAGCAAATGTAATATTTAATCGCATAGAAAAAATGTCACTTGTGAACTCTGAAAACCCCCCAGTTCTATCAAACATATGTTGTTTAAGTCAGGCTATTGTAATAAGAAAAAATATCACATGCAATATATGTGAAGTAATATCCTAAGCTAAAGCTCCCATTGGCTGCTGCTCTTTAAAATGCACCACCTTGAACAGAGGTTTTCTGGCAAGGAAGCTTCACAGATAGCCATACTGGTTCAGTAGATCAGAGAACCAAATCTGCATAGCCCAGGAAAGGGCAATGTAAATCACTCTGACCTTGGAAATTCTGAGGTTACTCAGAAACTATTTCTACTCATTCTTGGGAATCCTGGACATGAAGCCTTGCAATCTTGCTAATTTTATTTTGGTGTGTAAATTGACTTGTTGAACATTCTGCCACAGTGACAATATTCTGACTTAGTTCTACACATGGATATCTAGCAGTGTTTCTTGGAAACTAAGGGAAGTGACTTTACTGCCAGTTGTTCCTTGAGACAGATTAACCCCCTTCACAACATCTACATTGTTTGATATAGTCGCCTTAATGCTGAGTGTGATTGCTTATTAATATCAAACTTGGTTACACAATTATTTGTGGAGTAATTCCCAAAGAAAGTTGGATATTTGCTCCTAAAAGGTGACTCAGATATTTTAAACACATTTTTGAATGTACACACATTTTTGCTCCTAAAAGGTTACTCTTACATTTTGAGCAAATGTTTGAATTTTTCATTAATTGTTTTGACGAATTCAAGACACTCCCAGGGAGCCCCTTCTTTTTTCCCTTTTCCAAACTTATTTCAGAGAAGGGACTGATGTAGCTTTAAACTTCCAGTGGAACCTTGTCCAGCAGTATTCACGTAGAAATGTTTTCCATCTCTAGGAACTAATGTTACAAGCATAATTGATACTTCTTTTCTAGTGGTATGGTTGTTTGCTCATTGAAACACTCAATTATCATCCTCTTCAACACAATTCTGAGGCCCTCTGTTGCAATTAAACAGTTGCCCAATTTCAAAACTCCCAATTTCAAGCAAAATCTTTGAAAGAGAAGTCACCAGGCAACAGTACATAGAGCAACACTTTGTCCTGAACAAGTGCCAGCAGGGATGCAGGCATCCTAAAGGAACAGATTCAGTACTGGAAAACATAGGAGAAGACTTCCTGGTCCTCCTTGCCTTCTCAGCTGCCTATTACATGTCCATCCATATCCGTCGTGATGAGCTGGCTCAAGGAATGGACTTGAGTGTCGAGGATAGCCCTTGAGTTGATTTGTTTGTTTTTGCAAACTCAAAATCAACAAATGTGTATGCAGTATTTTGTTCCTTCCGCCCGCAAAGTGCAGTGGTAAATGATATGAAGGTCTGCTCTGTCACCCACTACTCTTCAATACATACATGCTTCCCTTGGCTTAAGTACTACACTCACCATTAGGTGAACTTAAGATGTCCATGGATGACACACAGGTTCACATTTGAGTTGGAACAGTATGGGCATGGAGTACCCCTAAAATCTTACACTGAAAAAGACACCTCAATAACAGGCACTCGAGTGGGTGCATCGGGGAGTGTTTACCCTCAATTTAATGTAGTAATGTTATGCAATATAAGGTGCAAAATCAGCATATCAAAAATACTGCCAAATAAGAAAGGACAGGCTCAATAAGTGAGTTCTTGGGAAGAAAGAATAATTCAAAAGTATTTATTAAAAAAATTCAAAAGGCACAATACAGGATAATCAAAGTGAAGATGTAGAGGTAATTGCCAATAAAGCTTTCAGCAATAGGATGATACGGGATAGTAGGGTAAAATTAGAACTATTTTAAATCCCAAATGACCAGCAAAATCAGAACGAAATCGGGCACCATCCTCAGTTGGTTGGAGCACCCCTAAATTGAGGGTTTATACAGGAAAGTTTCTCATAGAATATAACAGAAATTGCAGATTCATCATGGTGTGAGCAAAAGCATTAAGAGTTCAACAAATCAGAACAATGATTCATAAAGCCTCATACAGCCTTGAAACCTAAGCCCTATCCTAATACATGAAAATTGATTCCGCCTCCTCAATGCTATTGTCATCCAGAGATGTCAGAACAAGCTAGTGATAAAACAACAGTGATCCATGGTGAATGCAATACTGTAAGCAGGCAGCAGAACCTTGAAGTAAAGATACATTACCTGAGCCCATGCTAGAGCGTCTTCTTCAAGAACATCGTCCTTGGGAAATAAACAAACACGACTTGCTTGAATACATACAGCAGAAATAATCCGCATTGAATGTGACACGATGATTCATCCATTTTGAACAAGATGGCATTGAGCCCTAACTGAAGCCTAGTTAGCATAAGCAAGAAAATGAACTTATTGCGGACAGCCTTCATGCCAGTGACCTATGCATTTGCACTTTCATTATCCTGTATTGTACCTTTTTTAATTCTTGTAATAATTTTTTTTGAATTCTTCATTCTGCCCTAGAACTCACTTATTGAGTATGTCTTTTCTTATATGGCTGTTTTTGATATTCTAATTTTGCATTCATGAGACAACTGAGCTCCGCACACAAAGCCACAAGAAAAAACGATAGAAATCCAAAAACACCTTATTAGGGTCTCCGCTATTCTTGCTATGAAGCTGCATAAGGCTTTCGTAATAGGCAGCACTTACTTTTTCGTCTTTTATGTAGCTTTCATTATCTTTGCTCACTTCTCTTCTTTCTCTGGCTTTTTCTTTTTCAAATGCACTATTACTGCTCTGCTCTATTTCTGCTCTGTATTTTTCAGCAAACACCTAAGCTGTAGCTTTTTAGGTGCAACTGCAGCTGGTTCTTCAGTCAGCCAAGCAACATCAGTCTTGCACTCTGCCCATAAATCCCAAATAATGGGCAGAAAGCACCCTAGACACCAGGGATTTTTTTTAAGTACTCAGGTGTGGGGGCCACCATGAATAGGCATTACAATGCCCCCTGCCCCCAAAACAAAATGGGCAGTCTTTTTGCCGCCCAGGGGGCAGATGAGAGTTATTACCGTCAATCTGCCCCCTTCAAAAGAAATAGCCAGTCTTTCTGCCCCCGTGGGGGCATTTGGGGCAAAAGCCCATGATTTGCCCTCCGGGGGGAAGAATGCCCACTAGGATGCCAGGGACTATTTTTTATTAGTAGAGCAGGGGTGGGGCTGCCCAGAATGGACATGCCAATGCCTCCACTCCCTCCAAAAGAAATGACCAGTCTTTTTGCCCCTCCTGGGGGACAGATGGGCAATTGCCCCTGATCTGCCCCCTGGGGGGCATAAAGCCCACTAGGACGCCTGGGATTATTTCTTTTTACCCACAGTAGGGGTAGGGGCTGCCCAGAATGGGAATGCCAATGCCTCCCCCCCCCCCCTCGCCCCCCAAAAATAGCCTCAGTCTGGCCCCCCGAGGGGGCAGAAAGCCCACTAAGCACTACGGAGTATTTGTTTTAGCCAGAGTAGGGGTGGGGGGGCTGCCCAAATACAAAATTGACCCAGTCTTTTTGCTTTCCCTGGGGGGCATATGGGGGCAATAGCTCCCGATCTGCATCACAGTGAGGGCTGAAAGCCCACTGGGCACCAGGGACTTTTTTCTTTGTATGTTAAGGGTGAGGGCCACCCAGAATGGGCATGCTAATGCCCACTCTCTTAAATAGCCATAGTCTTTCTGCCCCCGAAGTGCAGAATTCCCACTGTGGTATTGGGTTCTCCAGGCCTACATACTCCGTAGAATACCCTCTACACCATAACAGATGTTGGCACGGAAACTAGAAAATGCAAAAGACAAGTTTATTAAGACCCCATGGGGTGGTGGTACATTCCTACAGCACCCTTCGGCAATGCAAGAAGTATCACACCGAACATCGGTGCAAGTCCTTCTTTTATACAGTTTTACAGTAATAAAAATGTAGGCGGAACACAGTTACAGAGGTTTAGGTACATATATGGTCATTTTTGGAACGCAGCCAACTCATGGGAGGAGCTATAACACCACTGGTCAGTTTTGGGGGACATTCCTAAGTGATGACTGTTCAGACTAAACTGCGCATGTGTGAGCTTGACCAATACTAAAAATAGCCTGTTGCTGGGCAAACTCAAGTGGCCAGTGGTACAGAGGAAGGACAAAAGGGCATGCTGACCACGAGGCAACGCATTCATCTAAAATGGCCGCCGATACATACAAAATGGCTTCCGACAACCATAGTCAAGATAAGGGAAATACGTGTAGCAAAGCTTAACGCTAACCCGATCACCGTCAAATTACGACAGACGACCCTTTTAGCGTTTAGCTGAAGCTACCTCATAGTGGACGTAATCAGGGTACTCATCTTCAATATCAATAGACATAATTTGTGCTACTTCTCTATGAATCATTTGTTCATTTTTAGCAATAGCTCGTTTGGATGGAATACAAGCAGAAAGGCACATAGAACATAGCACTGGGCCACACTGGATTCAGAGGCATAAAAAGAATAATATCCCAATTATTACACATAGAATCGTCAGCAACCACCCCGAGAATGTCCATGTACCATTATCAGGATGTATCTCAGCAGCAATTTTATGTAATTTAGATATTGCATCATACACAGAAGGTGAATTATCTGGCACGTATACACAACAACTACTTCCGATAATACGGCATGCTCCTCCACGATCAGCTAATACTACATCTAACACCATGCGGTTTTGGAGCATTACAATCCTAGTAATCTGAAGTTCCTCTGTTAAGTTTCCTAAAGCAAAAGCTGTCTCATTAGCAACAGCTTCTACAACACTTGTCAACCGTCTTATTTTTCGACTATTCAAAGCAGCTCCAACAAATGAAAAGAGGCCTAAATTAAAATCAACATATTGTTGTAACGCAGTGTCGGTCTGGTCAATATCTTCAAGAACTAATGCTCTCTTCACTCTATTCAATATAAAATCATGATATAAAACGTAATTATGTGAATGTGAATGTGAATAGGCTTTTATAGAGCGCACTTACACTCCAGGGAGCATATTGGCGCTAGACATCACTGTCCCGAAAAAGAAGTAGGGGGGATGCTGCTTAAGGTAGATCATATTCATAGATCCTGGTCTATGAATAGAGTGTAGGGTTAGATTAATGCCAAGCAGAGTGAGTCTTCGGTTTTGAAGATCCATGTTTTGAGCGTTTTGCGAAACAGTTTTTCGGAATGGATCAAGCGCATTTGTGGTGGGAGCTTGTTCCAGGCTTTGGCTCCAAGTACTCCGATGGATTTTCCACCTTTTGTGGTTAGTCTAAATTTGGGAACTGCGAGTAGGTTTAGGTTGGATGATCTAAGTGGCCGTGAGGGAGTGTATCTTCCAAACCTTTGAGACAGGTATGTCGGTCCCGACTGGTGGTAGGCTCTGAACGTGATGAGCAGGATTTTAAAAAGCACTCTTTTGTGGATGGGCAACCAGTGCAGGGTTTCGAGTGCTTTTGAGGCAGATGATTTCCTGGGTAGTCTTAGCGCCAGGCGGGCGGCGGCGTTTTGAACCATCTGCAGCTTGTGTAGGACGGCTCTGTTTGAGCCTGCATAGATGCTATTGCAGTAGTCCAACCGGGATGTGATGAGGGCTACTGCCACAGTCTTTCTAGCTGTTAAGGGAAGGAGGTCGAAGAACCTTCTAAGACCTTTGATGATATTGAAGCAGGACCCTGCCACTGTACCTGCTTGTTGCTTAAAGGATAAGGCTTCATCAAACCTTATCCCAAGGTTGCGGGCTGACGTGATGGTGTTTGGTGGAATTTCGGCGTCTTGGGGCCACCAATTTGTGGGGGAGAAAAGGTTGTTTTGGCCAAAAGGGAGGATTTCAGTTTTACCTGAGTTACATTTAAGGTGGTGCGTTCGCATCCATTCAAAGGTTGCAGTCAGACAGTTTCTTAAATTTTCCTCCGCCTTAGAAGAGTTGTTATCCAGTACTAGGATGAGCTGGGTGTCGTCAGCGTAAGATATCGTGCTGATGTTGAAGGATGTGATGAGTTCAATCAGGGGGGTCATATAAAGGTTGAACAAAACCGGGCTTAGGCTTGAGCCTTGTGGTACCCCTGTTTTTATGTTTTTTTCATCCGAGCAGTAGTTTCCTAGCATGACGACTTGCCTCCTATGGCTTAGGAAGTTTTTAAGCCATTCGAGGGCGGTTCCTGCTAGCCCTGACTCTGTCAGGCGGCCTATCAACACGGGGTGTGAGACCGTGTCAAAGGCCGCCGACAGGTCGAGCAGGATCAGGACGGCCTTTTTCCCTTGGCCCAGTGCCATCTTGAGGGTCTCTACAGTATGTAGGAGGGCTGACTCCGTGGAGTGTTTGGCCCTGAAACCAGCCTGGTTAGGATGAAATCTAGATGCTTAGTCAGCTGCTTATTTACTGCAGCTTCGGTCAGTTTGAACAGTAGTGGGAGCAACGAGATGGGGCGAAGGTTGGAGAGCGTGGTGGGGTCAGGTAGGGGTTTTTTCTGCAGAGGTTTGACTGCAGCGAGCTTCCATTCAGCCGGAATGGATGCAGTGGCCAAAGAGGAGTTTAGGATGGAATTTATGGCTGGATTTACCGTGTCCACCAGAGTGTGGAGCAGCATTGGGGGGCATGGGTCAAACGGGGAGCCTGATTTACTGGAGAGAATTGCTTGTCGGGATTCGTCGAGACTGATGTGGGTAAAATTTTTCAGCTGGGGTTTGTTGTCGAAAGGTCGCGTTGCGTCGTAGGGGGGGGTTCAGGAGGGTCAGGGAAGTCTGTGGTAAGTTTAAGTATTTTCTGTTCGAAATAGTCAGCTATATCGTTACAGAGAGCCAGTGAGGGTGGTATTTCTTGCCTGAGGATTCTGTGGTTCATGAACTCATCAACAATTTTAAAGATCTGTTTCTGATTATTATTGGACCGATTGATTCTTTGAAGGAAATGGTCTTTTTTGGCGTTTTTTATCATAGAGTGATAAAGTTTCCTAGCGATTTTGTAGGCAAGGGCTTCCTTTGAATCATAGTTTTGGCGCCATTTCTTTTCGAGAGCTCTGATCTCTGTACGTTTGATTTTTAGCTCGGGGGAGAACCAGGGTGCGGATTTTCTATTCTGTTTTTTTCTTACTTTCTCTGAGTTGGTCGGACCGCAGCACTCAGAGATCCAATTGCAAAATATTTTGTAGTCGGATTCTGTGTCTCCAGATAGCGATGGTTTAGATTTCTCTGCGGTAAGCAGGAGATTTGGTGAGCTGGCAAGCTCTTATTATGATACATAGGTGGGGCAATAAACACAGGGGCTAATACAAAAGATATATAACATGTTCCTAACCATCCTATAGGGAGACGGTGATAGCCTTTATTTCCACATATGTAGTACGTATTTCTGGAGGCCACAAATGTAATACCATTTGGAGTGTCAAAGGTGAGAGTGGTATTGCATTCACTTCTTCCTACTGGGATTGTACCTTTATTACGAACACACAAGTCAGCTTTTGTATCGATAACAGTAATTACATGTAAACTGGACATATTTACATTCTTCTGATTACTATAAATTCGTGGTGCTGACACGTTGTCGGGCGGTACTCCTCCCATTCAAACTTAGTTCCTTCAGCTTGTGGATAACCATCTCGATCGTTGAAGCAGATTTTATTGAGTCGAAAAAGCAGCCCACCTTTCGTTGGCCATCGCAAAGTGAATAAAAGTGTGTACCAGGCATTACAAGAACCATTATGGGAAAACGGGAGTGGGATAAGTGGTGTGCCCCCTTTCTTTTGATGTCCAGGCAACATCCCACATACCCAGCAGTTCGAAGTATTAGTCATATTGTGGGTGTGATGCAAAATCTGAATAAAGCTGTTATTCAAATAAGTCTGTCTATGTCTTTCTTCATGATAAGGCAGAGTAAAATGAAAATGTTCAGATGGAATCGGGGTAGTTGGCAATAAATGTTCTCTTACTGGCACCAAGAGTTCTACTACCCAAGCTATCACAGCTATCACAACAATTGTCAAAACAAGTAGTACTGCACCAAGAATTCTCTTTTTTCGCACTGCAGAAGATGCCATAGTTCAAAGTTCAAAATGTCTCAAAAAACAACTAAAAAATAAAAATATGAGTGCTGAGCTCCGAGGTAGCCGTTGGTTTCTTCTCCGAGATTCAAGACGGGTGTCGCTACACTTGGCAGAACAGACCCCCCCCCCCCCCCCCCTTGATATTCCCGGCTTCCGTTTCACAAACCTCAGAGCGGTAACTCAACCAGTCTCGCACAAAACAACTGCTTATCGTGGTCGTAGGTTGTATCTCTCTTTTCCAGAAACAGTGTGGCCCGGGAAGGCTCCCTCCGATTCGGTAGATGTTACAGCTGGGCTCTTCTCTTCGTCCAAGATGTCTCGATAATCAGACAACACAGCTGGGTTCACCAGATCCGGAGAGACACGGCGGCAGTGAGTGGAGTGCACCCACCGCTTCCTGTTGGTGACTCGCACAGCCGTTCGAGTTGCGAGCAACACCTGCTCGGGGCCACGCCACCTCGGCTCCAAGCTGCTTGTTCTCTCAAAGGACCTGACCATCACATGGTCGCCAGGACGAATATTGTGAGCCTCTCCAATGGAATTGTCGGGGAGCGCTTCTCGAACCTGTTGATGAATGGAAAGTAAATCATTTGTTAATCGTGCCAAATAATCGTTCATCATTATACAAGGCACATCATGTAACAATCGAGGCTTAGGAACTCCCCATATATTCATAGGCCTTCCAAACACCACTTCATAGGGTGTGAGGCCAGTTCGGGAATGGGGCACTGATCTGATAGATAACAATGCCAGAGACAGAGCATCCGGCCATTTCAAAGACGTGGATGCCACGATCTTTGCTAGCTTCAATTTCAGAGTAGCATTATACCTTTCCACAAGACCTGCTGACTGCGGATGGAATACAGCATGAAATTTCTGCTGAATTCCCAATTCCTTCATCACATATTCCACGATTTTCCCAACAAAATGAGGACCATTATCGCTCCACAAAAATTTACAAACACCGTAGCGAGGGAAGTACTCCTTGAGCAAAACCTTAGCTGTTGTCAGCGCTGTATTATCCTTCGTGGGGAAGGCCTCAATCCATTTACTGAAAGCACACACCACCACTAAGACATACTAAAGGTTATTGCAACGCTCAAGCTGAATGTAATCCATTACTTCAAACGGTGCAGTAGGTGGAACAAACCCTCCTTTCGGAGTATGCGTCCCTTTCGCAGGATTGTGCTGCAAGCATATCAGACAGGTCTGCACTACTCTTTTGGCCGTATTGGCAATCTCAGGATGCTCCCAAACTCGCGTTAGCAATCGAGTAATTGCAAGAGCTCCAACATGTGCCAATCCTTGTGTCATTTGGACCATCGCTTGCAAGTAAGCTGCAGGCAATTTCCATCTTTCCATATCTTTGCTTCGCCAACAACCCTCATCGTCCAGCACTCCCTCTGCTGCACAAGTTGCAAGTTCTGCTTCAGACGCTGATTTCTGAATGTCTAGTATCTCCTCTCTAGCATCATGCCATCGCTCAGCCTGTGATTTCACTACATACATTGGCGAGGCATTTCGTAACATAGCAGTTTCTCTCGCTATGCTATCTGCAAAAGCGTTTCCTTGTCCCACTTTGTCAGTGACCTTTTTATGTGCACTGCATTTGATTATCGCCACTTTCTTTGGACAAAGTAACGCATTCAAAAGATCACGCACTAGTTCTCCGTGCATGATATGTACTCCATGCGAAGTCAAAAACCCACGCTCTCTCCAGAGTAGGCCAAAATCATGCGCTACTCCGAAGGCGTACCGGCTGTCTGTGTAGATGTTCACACACAAGCCAGCACTCAATTCGCAGGCTCATGTTAAAGCTATTAGTTCCGCTGCTTGGGCCGATTTCTGTGGGATTCGTGCTGCTTCTACCACTGTCTTAAGTGTCGTGATCGCATATGCTGCAGAAGTTGTGCCATCTGGCAGCCTTAAACACGATCCATCAACCCACAGTTCCCCATCCACATCTGGAAGTGGCGTATCCTGTAAGTCGACACGACCCTTTGTTTGTTCTTCGGTCAGGAAAACACAATCATGGTGTTCTTCCTCCTGGCCCTCAGCAACCGGATACGGCAATAACGTAGCAGGGTTCAGGGTAGTGCATCTCTTTAGTGTGATGTGTGGCGCCAACAGTGTGAGCTCATATCCTGTTAGACGTGCACTCGTAAGATACTGGGTCTTTGTTTGATTTAACAGTGCATCTACCGCATGGGGAACTAACACTAGCAACTTGTGCGACAAAACTATTCCCTCACTCTGCCGTTTAGCCACTGCTGTTGCTGCAACTGCTTGAAAGCACCCAGGTAATCCTCGTGCCACAGGATCAAGTATTGCAGAAAAGTATGCGCAGGGCCTCTGCTTATCCCCGTGTGTCTGCACTAACACTGACAATGCACACCCATCTTTCTCATGTACGTATAACGTGAAAATCTTCGTGTAATCTGGTGTACCTAACACTGGTGCAGACCAAAGGGCTTGTCTCAATTGTTCAAAAGCAGTCTGACATTCATCTGTCCATTCAAGAGGCATTGGTGTAGTTTTGGACAATAATGCTAACAAAGGTTTTATAATGTGCGAAAACCCCATTATCCACTGTCTACAAAAGGACGTTAAACCTATGAAGGCACGCACATCTCTCTGAGTACGGGGGACTGGTGTATCTAAAATTGCTTGAATTCGATCAGATGTTAATGCACGTCCCTCCTTAGACAAAAGATGACCGAGGTAGGTCACCTTTGGTCTACAGTATTGCAGTTTTTTCCTAGACACTTTGTGATTATTCTGAGCAAGGAAAGAGAGCAAAGCAAGAGTACTCTCCTCACACTGTGCATACGTGTCTGCAGCAAGTAAAATATCATCGACATACTGGATGAGAGCTACTCCAGACTTCAAATCAAACGAATCGAGCTGTCTTTTTAAAGCCTGGCTATAGATGCTAGGACTTTCTGTATAGCCTTGAGGAACTCAACAAAATCTATACGATTTATTATTTAATGTGAAGCCAAATAGATATCTGCTATCGGAATGTATTGGAATGGAAAAGAAGGCGTTTTTGAGATCTATTACAGAAAACGTGGTGGCGGTGGGTGGAACCAAAGTAAGTAAGGTGGTGATATCAGACACCACCGGGTACTGGGGCACTACAATTTTGTTGATTTCCCTCAAATCAATAATAAATCGATAGACTTTGTCATCAGTATCTTTCTTTAAGATCGGAAGAATCGGGCTGTTACAAACATTGTAGGGAACTTCCTCCACTACTCCTGCAATAATCAAATCCTGAACAATGTGAGTCAAGGCAATTTCACCTTCCCTAGAGATTTTGTATTGTGGTACACGTGGCAGAGACACACCCTCCTTAACAGTTATTTGAATAGATGGAATGAGAATCTGTCCCACATCCGTGTCCGATGTAGCCCATAACGTGTGTGGGAGAGAGGCTAACGCTTCAATTTCTTGCATAGTGCATAGTCTTCCTACATCCGGATAATTGTCATTCAAAATAACCCGCACTCCTTCAGGAGCGCAGCGTATCGTTGCTCGGAAATATTTAAGCAAATCTATGCCCATAATATTGTCTGGAGTATTCGGCGACAATAAAAATGGGCACGGGCCAAAGAATCTGTCAATGTAAAACGTAAGAGGTTGTGACAATGGGCTAAGAGAGGGTGTTCCATCGAACCCTATGGATGTAATCGTTTCGCCAGACAGGGGAGCCCTTGGAACCAAGTTTTTAGACAGAGCACTACGAGTAGCTCCTGTATCAACCAAAAACTGATCAGTAGAACCCAAAACGCCCGCTGATACATATGGACCTCTTTGATCTACTGGCACTTCAACCGATTCCACACCCCATCCTACGCAATCCTATGCATGTACATAGTCCTGAGACTCCGCATTCTCACCCTCCGATATCTGGTACGGATTCCGTCGATCAAAAGTATTATGATCATCCTGACCACGACCCCTCGCTTCAAACCTACCACGATCACTTGCTCCACCTCTCGCTCCCAAATAACTATTCCGTGTCCTTCCACTTCCTCGACCACGCTGATTACTTTGTTCATGAAGCACCGGACAATCTGAAGCCCAATGTCCAAACTCTTTACAGTATGCACATGGATCCTTAGCAATGTCGGTACGACCAGAAGACGTACCATACCCTCCTCGCTTGCCTCTATCATTCCCTCTTGGCTGCGTAGCACGAACCTGAGCCAACATCACCTTCGTCTTTAACTCCTTCGCTTTCTTATCAGTACTTTCTTTGGCCTCTAATTCCTGTCGCTCATAATACTGAGCCATAGTCAACAAGGATGCAGGGGTCGCTGTGGTCCAGGAACTTTCACTAGTTTTCAAACGTTTTGCAATCTCCGGCAGGAGATTAGCCACATACTTATCGACAAACAAATGCCTACCCGTGTCATCCGTTAATAATTGCCCACTGTAATCATGAAACGCTTCCTCGAAACGTGAGAAGAAGTCAGACACCGACTCATCCTGTTTCTGTTTGCAAGAGGCTAACATAGTCCAATCAATCTTTTTAGGGGGAACAAGCGTTTTTAATTTATTCAAAATAGCTGTTGGGAGATCTAATATTAATTGACAAGGCTTACATGCAGGCTCTCTATCTAAATCAGCTTGGGCTAAAACTTTCCAATCCGCTCCCAAAATCGCTTGGTCATCAAACTTACGAATCGCTCTCCACATATCAGGGGGCAATATTAACCCAAAGAAAAGATCGATATCAACTAGTGTCATAACACATGAAGAAATAGCCCCTTCCACTCCTTCATAGAAAGCTGCCGGATTTTTACGAGGATCGGGTAAAGCATTTTTCAATGCCATAACATCTGCTCTATTCCAAGGTGTATATACCCAATTATATACAAAATAACCCTTTGCATCCCCGGACAATTTATCATCACTTGTACCTTGCCCTTTGGGGGGGACATAAAAAGGTGCGGCTTCACGCATAGGCATAACATGAACTGTAGAACGCTTATCTGCTCCAAAGATAGAACACTCTTTGGATTGCTCCGTCGACCCTGGCGCAGGCACGTCTGATGCTTTTCGTGCTTCCCGCAATCTGGACGCCTCGTCCCGTAGCTGGACCAACCGTCGGAAAAATTAATCCGCATCTGCAATAACAAATAAACCTTTACTCATATTCTCACGATGAACTGATATATCCTTAGGCTCTAAATCGGGCGAATATTTCCTAAATCGTTCTACAACTTCATCTCCAAAAACGTTTAAAAAATACAACTGTCCTCGCTCCGACCACTTACTCATCTCATCTTTAATCTCTGATAAAGTTATTTTGTTCAAATTAAGCTTGCGAGCAAAACTGTGCAACTCCGCAGTTACACTAGCACATAACCGCATACTCTTACTCCCGTGATCATCTCCGTCCGAGTCCTCGTCCGGGGCCGAAGGCAAAACGTACGGAGGCGGGCACCGATCTAATAATGAAAAATCATCAACTTCATTAGTAAGGACAGGATAAAGCGGACGCCGAATAGGAAATTGACCACTCGTTTGCAAATTACGTTCCTGTGCCTCCCTCTCTTTCTTCTCCTGCAACTCCTTATCCTCCAGCTGTAAAGCCTTATCTTGAGCAGCCTTACGCTGCTCTTTTTCCGCCAAGGCTATTTCACGCTTCATTCGTTCACGCACTGCTTTCTCCCACATTCGTACACAATCAAACATATCTTGTCTAGACCTGCGCTGAAACAAACATTGCTCCACATACTGAACCTTTCGTAAATCAAACGACCCATGTAGTGGCCATTGCAACACGGGATCAGATCTGGTGTACTTATTCCATAATTTACTGTATAATATAAGGGGAAGACCGAATTTAACATACATCTCCCGATTGGGAGTCCCCTCTGGGGGAGCCGGCTGAGATTCATTTAATCGATAAGTGGTACCATTTCCAAGACAGCACATTCCTCGAAGTGTGCTTAAAACAGGCATGTTCAAAAAGTATCACGGAAACGTGATACCACAAAAAAGGCACTTAATATACTCCACACAAATGTGCCGTTCAAACACAAACAAATTTAGAGAAATATCTCTACATGCCCGCCTATGTGAAGTGCACTGCACATATAGTTCAAATCATAGAATCAAATGTTAGCTAACTCAAAACATATTCAAAGAGCCACAGTAAGCGTCCGTAGACTATCTTACCAATCACAAGCTTACCAAATTCTCAGATATCCAGGTTCCAACTGCCAAGGTCTTTGATCAAATCAGCCAAACCGGCACTGTACGACAACTCGAACGAACAGGATCTTAGTCGAGGACCGGCGCCACCTGAAAGGTCAGATCAGAAGGAAAGGAAGAAAACACCGTGGGCGCCAAGACTCGGGTCACTCAGTGGCAGCGTACGCGTCCATGGCGAGTTTCCAATCCTTCGTCACGACCTCTTCTTCGGGCATCCGAGTCGCCAATGAGTCCCTTCGTGGTCGCCAATTTGTGGTTTTGGGTTATCCAGGCCTACATACTCCGTAGAATACCCTCTACACCATAACAGATGTTGGCACGGAAACTAGAAAATGCAAAAGACAAGTTTATTAAGACCCCATGGGGTGGTGGTACATTCCTACAGCACCCTTCGGCAATGCAAGAAGTATCACACCGAACATCGGTGCAAGTCCTTCTTTTATACAGTTTTACAGTAATAAAAATGTAGGCGGAACACAGTTACAGAGGTTTAGGTACATATATGGTCATTTTTGGAAAGCAGCCAACTCATGGGAGGAGCTATAACACCACTGGTCGGTTTTGGGGGACATTCCTAAGTGATGACTGTTCAGACTAAACTGCGCATGTGTGAGCTTGACCAATACTAAAAATAGCCTGTTGCTGGGCAAACTCGAGTGGTCAGTGGTACAGAGGAAGGACAAAAGGGCATGCTGACCACGAGGCAACGCATTCATCTAAAATGGCCGCCGATACATACAAAATGGCTTCCGACAACCATAGTCAAGATAAGGGATATACGTGTAGCAAAGCTTAACGCTAACCCGATCACCGTCAAATTACGACACCACTACGCACAAGGGATATGTTTATGGGCATGTCAAGGAGCGTCCCCTTAGGCAAGGGTCGCTCCACTTTTTTTGTGGACACATTGTGGCCATTTCTGCCTCCCTTCAGGGTAGATCAGTGATATTTTTAGGCTCATCTGTCCCCAAGGGGGGCAGGAAACACTAGACACACACAAATGTTTCTGTGTGTGAACTGGAGTTAGGCTGACAGTCTGTGTGTACTAGTGCTTGGCTGGCAGTGTAAATGAACTGTCACTTGGCTAGTGGTCTTCATGGATGGCAGTTAGCTGGCAGTGTGCAGGGATGGCACTTGACTGGTGATGTGCATAGATGGCGCTTGGTTGACTGTGTGCGAGAATGGCGCTTGGCTGACGGTGTGCATGGATGCTGCATGGATGGTGGTGTGCATGGTCTGTAGCTTGGCTAGTGGTGTGCTGATGGTGTGTGTGGATGGTGCTTGGCTGGCGGTGTGCGTAGATGGTGCTTAGTTGGCGGTGTGGCTTGCGTTGATCTGCTGGTGTTTTATTACCCAGAATCCCCTGCAAACCACAAATTTAGCTAAAAAGTCACACTTTTCTCACATTTCCTTGTGGGAAAGTTGTGGGATCACCAAATCACACAAATTTCCTACCACCCAGCGTTCCCCCAGGTCTCTCGATATAAAATGCCACCTCACTTGTGTCAGTGTGCAAAGCAGAGTCAGCCTAGGGCCTGTGACAGGGAAGGGCCCAAACGTATTGTAGAGGCATCATTAATGATCAATCACAAAACTCTGACTCGGCTGCCATCTAGGAAAACCTACCAAACCCAGACAGTTCTAAAATCTAGATGCCCGAAGCCGTCCAGGAAGCTGTGGCTTGCATGGATCCCTCAAGGTTTTCTTACCCAGAAGTCCCTGCAAACCTCAAATTCCGCAAAAAAAATCCCATTATCCTTATATTTCTGTGTGGTAAAGTTGTAGGATCGCTGGGTCGACACAAATTTCCTACCACCCAGCATGGTAAGAAATTTGTGACGGCAAGGTGATCCCAAACAGAAATGTGAGGAAAGTGTGATTCAACAGGTTTTGTCAGCTGAGCTACTGTCATTGCTTCAGCCAGCCCCTACCTGACACATAAATAACCTAGGGATCAATTTTGGGGTGGAACTCAACCTTATTCCCCAAAATCACCGCTGTATTCAAGAGAACCAACTTCCAACTATGTCTCTGCTAGAAACTCCTCATGCTTCTCCTAACCACTAAATAGAGGAGACACATGCTCAGGTCATGCCTCAATTGCACTACTGTAACATAGTCTACTCTGTTCTACCAAAAAAACACATCACCCGTGGCAAAGAGTGCAAAGCAAACCTTATTTATGGAAACATGACCATATTAAGCCTACTCTCAAGGCTTTCTATTGGCTTCCTGTTGAATTCAGGATCAAGTTTTAAAACGTCATGCATTATGCACAATGCGTCCTGGTGAATAAGTCCCAACTACCTTAAGCAATTACCATGCCATTGCATTACAGCTAGAAATCTGTGTTTTACATTGGACCCTTTGATCAAACAATGGTTGTAGGAAAGCGCCCTTTTTGAATGATCATCCCCCAGTTTTTGCCCCATTGCTGATGGTTATGAATCAAAGTGCACTGGAGCCTGCGGCCCAGGCTCCAGTGTTAGTGCGGTCTCACTAAAACTGATATGTGTGAATTGGTAACTCCAATTGGCAAAAGACCATAAGCCTCTTAAAAGTGCCTAGTATATGGTACAAGTGGTACCAAGGGGATGGGTGTGAAAGGGGTCATCAGGTCCTGAGCAACTTTTTGTGCCAGCCTGAGTGACCCAAGTAAACTACTGACAGCAGGCCTGCCATTGCACACTGCAGGAGAAGTGCAAATTGACTCAACTTTGCCCTCGCCATGTGTGGCAAAGTCAATGCCCCTAAGGAAGGCCTCCTGAGCCCAGGAGGCAGGATGCTTTATATTAAAGGTTTGGACATGTAAGTGCAAGCTTATATGTTCCTATAGTAGCCATTACTGTTTAAGGACACTATAAGTGGTAAACGGTTCATAGGATAACATGAGCTGGCACCCAGGCAAACCAGAGGTTGGCAGCTTCATTATGGTACTGCCTCAATATGTTATGTTTGTTATCAAGCAGCGTGCCTCCTCACCTGTTTTTTTTTGTTGACATTTTTCCAAGCAAACAGAATACAGTACATTACAACAAGCCAGCAGAATAATGATCGTTATAGGAGCCTAAAAATCACAGTCTCAATGGTACATAGTTCCTAATAATGGCACACACTTCATCAGCCCACTTCCAACAGAATTATTAACGTACATCATTCATTTAGACAATCACAGAGAGCAGCAAATCATAGCAACAAAGTAATAGGACATTACGTAGCACCTCAGAGAGGGCCTAATATACAGTTGTACATACTCTCCCAACCATAGTTCGTAGTGGCTACAACATATAGACAGAGTCTAGGGGCAACAAGAGGGTGAAGTCGCATCATGGCAGTGTCACATTCTGAGTGTCCCCTATGGCCGATGTACCAGTCGACGTTTGCTGAGTTTGGAGCAATGTTAGAAATGGTTCCCATATTTCACGGGGACTGGAAGAAGGTGGCATCAGTTCCCAAAATATACTCAATTGCGTGTGCCCATGTGTGACTTCCCTAACCCATTCTTTAATGGAAGGCACTCGTCTCCTGCCCCAGTGGATTGCAACTTGCCTCTTTGCAAACAGTAAGAGGAGTGCATGAAGCTTGCGCAGCTTGGGAGGTGTATCTTTAACATATCCCAGGAGACAAAGAACAGGGGATGGGCCAGTGATACGTCCAGGATGCGATTTATTGAGTCAAAGACTAGTAACCAGAACTCCGCTATTTTGGGACAATCCCACCCGACATGTAAGAATGCGGACAGGGTGTACTGGCAGCGCCAACCATTATCGTTCTATTGTATACCCATACGATGGAGGCTCACCGGAGTTCTATAAAATCTATGTAAACATTTAAAATGAATAAATCGCAGCTTGTAGTTCGGTGAGAGTTCGGTTATCTGCCGGCAGCAGAATTCCCATTGGGCCTCCGTCAGAGGTAGCTCGAGGTCTTCATTCCAGTGCCTGAGGGATTTAGGTATCACCAATGAGGCAGTGTTCTGCATCTGGGTATACAAACGCGTAATGAGTTTACGGGTGCCTCCTCGGCCTTGACACAAATCTTATGTTGAGGATGCTTTGGCATACACCTAGATGGCTCCCTTAGAGGTTGCTTATCTGGTCACTCTAACATTTCTTGTGCTCTGGCTGCTGTCAAAACTGGAATCTGATTCCCTGCCAGGAGGTGTGAGCTCTGCCAGGAGTCAGAAACAATGGCCTGGAGGGGAAGGAGGTCAGACCGCCCTCCCTGAAAGACTGGCTAGTGAAGTGCCACATCAAGGCGGTCAGCTTCAAAGGCTGCACTGCCTGTTATATGCAACCAGGTTGCCTCCTAGAGGAGGAAATAGTGCTCCCCTAGGCACATTTGCACACGGGCAGGCAGGAAAATTAGGTATTCAGGAGGTGTACATCCCCTGAAGGCTAGCCACACCTTTGGGGTGGGCTTCCTGGTCTTTACAGCTAAGAAAGACTTCTACCATTTTTGAAGCAGTTTTTCAATTAAGGCCTCCATCCAGAGCGGAGCAATCTAAGAATGTCAAGACTAGAGTCATCCTACCCGTCTGCCGGGACTGAATTTAATAGAATGTATTTATTGAGCTAAATGTTCACTTTGAAGGTCATAGTGGTGCTAGGAACTATTGACATATTAACCACAGCGAAATTAACTGAGCAAAAGGGTCTTCAATACCTTCCTAAAAGAAAGTTAAGAGCCAATAGATTTTTTTCCCAACAGCAGTACGTTCCATAGTTGTGGTCCAAGTAATGAGCGGGAGCGATCTCCTTACCTAGTTTTCTTCAAGCATAGGGCAGAGAAAAGGCACTGCAAATAAGCGTATAGTTTTCTCTCAGTGATAAGACTTAAAACTAGACCCCAAATGAGTCTCTTTCAAGACCATAAAAAACTTTGTGCATAAGTTATAGAGCTTTACATTTTATTCCTTGTTTTACTGGTAACCAGTGAAGTTTGATGCATGCTGGCAAAATGCAGTCAGGTTTCTTTAACACCCACGCTACTCTCAGAGACAAGTTTTGAATTTGTTGCAACTGACTCAGGGAGCAGTTGGGTAGACCAAGAAAAAGAGGTTGCATTAATCATTCTTAGAAAGAATGCAAGCTGAAATCACTTGACCACGCAGAACTAGGTTAAAAAAAAAAAGTGATTTAGCATTAGTGGCAGGGACAGAGGCACTGTCTAAAGAAGTGGGCCAAAGGTAATCCTGCCACCTCTTAAAGTGGTTTCCAGCCACTAGCAATTCAGTTTCACTGGCATTGAGCTGTAAGAAATTAGCAGCCATCCACCCACAAACTGTACTAAGCAAGTTGTAAGGTTAGCCGTGCAATGGGGCTCATGGTGAACAAGATGTACTATGAGCTTAGTATCATTAGAGTAGTCGATTGCCATGAACCAAAACGTTCTGTTGATAGAGAGCAGTGAACGGATGCCGATTTTCAAATAAGTGACTCTGAGACACTCCCCGGATAAACTCCTTGAGCAGGGAACCGGAATGGAGAAAGAGTTACTAGCTCTGACTGCTCCTTCAGATACAAGTGAAACCATGTCAGCACCTGAACATTTGCAGCTGAGATCTTGAGCCATAGTATTAAATGCTGCAGACTCGAGCTCTCACACAGTCTAAACTTCTCTTTGCATGTTACTTTTTGTTTTCAGGGCTCAGAGGTGGCCCAGGGGATGTTCTGCGTTTTATAAATCTCTGAAGTTAAAATAAATTATTAGTGCCGCAATGATTATTCCTGCAGCATTTTACCGTTTTGCCAGGAAAATCTGCGCAATCTGTTTGCCCACATGCTAAATGTTGTCTTTATCTTATCTTTCTTGCTGTCAGTTGCTTTAGAATCTGGTGACACATTGAGAATGCAAAAGCACCTTTAACTCTTACCAATCCTGCCACAACCTTTCAATGTCCTCGTGTTTTGTTTGTTTTCTCATCTGCTTCTTCTAAATGTTTCATGTACAGCTAATGTAGCTCATTGTCTTTGTCCATTATTCGTCCAATTGATTCAAGAATCGCTCCCTCCCAAAAAACATTTTTAAGTATTTCCCCACCTTGCTAAAGGTGGGTTGTTGAAGTTCAGATATATATATTAATGCTTCTTTGTTTTCCATTGCTTGAATGTGCAAACTGCATAGTCTGGTATCATTCAGTTCAACATCTAGGTATTTATAAGGTACAGAGGAAGAGATCTTTTTTCCGCCCAGTTTACAAATAGAGCCGGCGCTGCGGCACCTTTAAAATATGTTGCTCTTTGGTCTTTTCCTGATTAATATATAATTTGTTTGCTTCCTAGTTTATATTCAGTTTATTTAAAATATGTTTTAAACCAACAGAGGTGTAATCTAGACTGACTGCTTGTCAGCAATCTGGATTATTTGCATTGGATGCCCGTTCAATTTATTCCCTTAATTAAATAGTGTCTCTTCAATATCTTCCAAGTATAGCCTAAATAAGGCGCGGTCAAAACATAGCCTTGTTGAAGGCATTTAAAAAAAATATATATTTTGTCTTGCAAAGACCTGCCATTACTCAATTTAACCTGGATCTAATTGTTGCAATATTATGAGATTATTGCTTTTAACATTTTATTTGAAATTCTCCACCTAATCATTTTTGCCCAGAGGAGTCATCTATCCATGCCGTTGAAAGTTTTTTTAAAGTCTGTAAAACATGCATATAGATTGCCACCTTTGGTCATTATTTCATGGACCAGTACAAATCGTTCCACAATATTGTCTATAGTTGCACTTTCTGCCCTAAGACCAGTTTGGAACCAAGGAATCAGATTTCTGTGTGATGTCCCATCACTCAGTTATTCAAGTATCAGGGAAGCATAATATTTGGAGTCGAAATCCAGGAGGGCTATGAGCTTATAATTTGCTGTGTTTGTGTTCAATTTACATCCTTTTTTATGTATTGGATATAAATAGAATTGTTGCAGTTATGTCTGAACCGAATAAGTATGACAGGTGTCAAGTTGTTTTGATCAAACAGGTTTGTTTGATTTCGAACATTACTGCTGGACCTGGTGCTGCTTACTTTCTGCTTCTGTTCATCATTGTCAATAGTTGTTTGCTTTCCAACACTGCATTAATATGTCATCATGTTTGATTTTGTTTCTTAGTGGTGAAAATTGGGCAGATGCAATTGAAGTACAGTCCAGTATTGTACCTTCTTCCAGCTTTAAATATTTTGCAACGTTTCAGCTTTTACATAGGTTTCCCAGTTTGAAGCATTGATGTTATTGAACACTGGGGTTCTACATGCGGTCATAATTCTGTTTACCCACTGACAGAATTTACTCATATCTCGAGAAAGTCTGGCTTCATAAAGGAAAACCCAGTGTTGGCTTACCAGATTTGTTTTTATTTAATTGCAGCTTTGTTTCCAGCAGCAGCTTCTCCAGTTTACTTGTTTTTGATACCAATCTTACTTTCCTGGATTTTTTTTTTTTTTCTTGTCCCAATTTTGCTATAAACCAGGATCTTGAATTTGTTGAGGTAGTTGATGGAGTGCGCTGTATATTTGATTGTCGGCTCAATCCTATTCTATTGGTAAACCGACTCAATGTGGTAGAATTGCAGGAGTCGCCATTAGTAAAATTAGTTGTCATTAACCAGAAGGGTCTGTAGAAGTGGTTTACTTTTGTGTTGCAACTTCTGTCCGTATATTTTTAAAACATGGTGTCATGGACACTCTTCTGCTTAAGCTCATTGTTTGCAGAAAGTGGTCGCTCTCTCAAGTTATTCAGTTTTAAGGGTTTAAAACAAGTTCTCCAGCTCAATTGAGTCAGTGGTGTAGTCCAACGCAGCCTTACTTCTCCTGGAAAAAAGTATGAAAGATGTTGGTCTATCTGTTGCGAAGCACCCATTTAGTGCTCTCATTGCCATGAGGTGTACAGAATCATTTAGATAAAAACTCAGTAGAGTGCTTCTTTGTGCAAAGTAGCCTGATCTGAAATATTCCATGGTGTGTCATCCTCCTTTGTAAATTCATTAATTTGAAATACATAAAATTTAGGTTACAACTCCTTCTTAATATAATGCCATAAGTAGTTTTTAGTGATAACCGTATTGAATAGTAATATGGTTGATGACGGTTGACCTTCGTTGGGCTGATCCAAATTGGAGATATATATCTAATAGTAACAAATCTGTGAAGTGTAATAATTTCATCAGAAGTTGCAGCTTAATACAACGAACCAAGAAATTCCAGAGTCTATTCTTAGATTTTTTTAATTAATTTTGGTTGCCACAAAGGTCGCCAAGCTCCCTCCAAGCCTACTCATTGCTGAAAACGTAGCTTTTGGGCTATTTATGGAAAGTTTCATATTCCATATGCAAAGGTGAAAATAAACATAATTGCTTCATCTCGATCATGTAATTTACTCCAACCCTCAACTTTCCTTGAGCAGATTCTCAATGTACCTATTTTGTGGAGAAAGTCAGACTTCCCTAGTACTGGTGGCGGTCAAGAGTAGTCTTGCTGAAAGATTTTTGCTTGTTTGATCCTGAGACTTGGGTGCCCAAATCAGTAACATTAATCCAAAGTTCCTCAGTTTTGTATCTGGGTGATTTGGAACCTATCTAATTTCACTATCCCCCCTTAAATCCAATGTATTTTATGCTCTTGAGGTTTCACCCTGTCTTTAGTACAGCATATTAGTTTTATTCTAGTGGACCATTTCCTGGAGGCCAAGTGGTCTTGTGCTAGATATCATGGTATATCACTCTGATTTAGGTGATGAAATTGTAGTTCCCCAATCAGCCAATGTTTGATGTTGGTTTGTTTAATATTCTAACTCTTCTTTATTCCTTGAGTGATTTTTGTTGATTCCTACGTGTCACCGAGCAGGGGCGATAGAGAAACTATAGTAATCATCACTCAATTATAGAACATGTGTTGATTGAAGAATGCTTTTAGTAATTTAAATAGTCTTGTGAGCCTTTTGAAATATATTGTGGAGTTAGTAAAGTAGTTAAATTATTATTTTTTGGTTCTTCTACAAAGATTCATTTCTTTCGTAACATTACTAAGATTTCCCTGGCCTAATACCTCTGGTGATTTCTTCTCGTTTGTCCACTTATTTCATGTGTGTTCTCATTTTTGTTTACTTTTATTGCAGGCTTTTGTGATAGTTAATTTACATTTGATTTTTTATATTTCTCCCTTTCATATCTGTTGACTTGCCCTTGACATCATAGGCTCGGATTTTATTTTGGAGGGTGCTAAATACATAGACTCTTTTGTGGGGGAGATTTGGTGTCCAAATTTGAACTGGCTGAACTTCTCTTTTTTAACTTTCCTGAGCTTGGATGAATTCATCATTATTTAAACTTGTGCTCATTTGTGGGCATAATGAAGCTGTCAGAAGATGGGATGATTTTAATTCAGATCAATCTTTAGTTTTACTTGTAACCCCTTCGCTGCGGGGGTAATTCCCCCGCTGTGCTGGGGGGAGGGGGGCGCGCACAGCGCCCGCATGCTCATGACGAGCTGAGATCGTCATGAGCTACAGCGCTCCTGTGCTCATGACGAGCTCAGCTCGTCACAGGTGCATTGGCTCCCGTGGAACGCTCAGCACAGCAGGGGAATTCTCCCCGCACCTGAGTGTTCCATGGCTAGCTCGTCATGAGCACAGGAGCACCGTGCCTCATGACGAGCTCAGCTCGTCATGAGCATGCAAAAGGTTAAGTTGTGCAGTGTAAGTTATACTGGTTCAATTGCACTTTCTTGGTCATTTGCCAGAAATTCCCTATTATGCCGTTCCCTCTCAATACATTCCTTGTTTGACTTGCTGCTGTTGCATGCTTGGTTGTTTCCCTACCGACTTTGGCTTTATATTTGTCTGAGAATTCTGTTTTTCTCTATTAGTTGAGTGAAAACTGCTGTTATGTCAGGGAAATATCAGATAAAGCCTTTCAGATTGACTGTTTTTTGCCCTCATCGCTTCCCTTTCTGTTGCTCTTCTTGTTGAGTTTTCTTAGTGTTTTACAATTCTTTTTTCGAATATTCAGGATAACGTTTGACTGCTTCTCCTTTATTGCTAGATCCTCTCATTTATTTATTTATTTATTCAAAGTTTTATATAGCGCGAACAAGATCTTTGCAGATATCAGAGCGCTTTACAGAACCAAGGGGTAGGGGCAAGAGGGTGATTAAACAAACTATTGGGTACAATATAGAAGTTGGTAGTAAATGAGTAGCAGGATAGGATAGCAATCATGTAGAGATATAATACCAATAAGCAATCATGTGAAAATATAATAACAATAAGCAATCAGGTAACCAATAATACAGAAACGGTGCAAAGTCTTTGATCCAACAAAAATCCATTTTCTTCATTGTTGTCCTGCACTGTTTAGAACAAGGATATCTTAGCCTGCCATTTTTATTAATTCAGGTGATTATAAGTTTTGATTTATACAATCATCTGGTTTTTTTTTGTATAACAATTTTCAGTGGACCTGAGGCCTGATTATTGGGCTGAGGATGAACGTCTGCAGTTGTTGCTTGTTAATGTTTTTTAGTTGATTTTAGCAGAGTTCCTTCTACTGGTTGGGATTAATTTGTCAGTAAATATTTGGCCTAATCTGGCTTTTTTATTTTTAATAGTCATATATTATTGAATATAAAATAATTGGTACATTTGGAAGCCGTTTAAATATAGGACAGCATTGACAACTTACATTTGCAGTCTATTCTTTTCCTGTGTCTGATTTATTAATTATTCAATTTGGTCATTTTGTGGTCAGTTGCTGTTAGTGAACTTTTGACGTTCACCATGATATTTGTCTGCTTTTCCAGAATAAGAAGTTGACTTAATATGGCGGATATCACCACATTTGGTGCTGGTTTTATATTGTTCCAGGTGGTGAACGAATCTGTATCAACCTGTCTTGAACTGTGGTGAGCGGTTTTGTTTTCTCCTAGAATTGATGGCTGCTTGTGTGGACTAGAATAGACGAAATCTTCATCTGGTATTTCGTACAGGCACATGTGTAACTCTTGTTCTTGTTTGCTTGACTCAATTTCAGATTGATATATTTGTTTCCTACTTATTGGAGATCGTGTGAGGGCTAATTTGGGTGATGCAATGGTGGCGGTTTGGTTCATATTTTAATATTATTTTCCATTATTTGTTTGGGTTTCTCTATGACTTTGGTATATTGACACAGTTTTGTCTTGAACAGTAGAGCAAAACTTTATGTTGACTATATCGGCTGTAGAAAGCAGGGTGTTTTGCACACATATTTATTTGCCTTGTTTTAGATTTTGGCACTGTATGTGATAACTTAATGCTTGGTGCTCCTTTGCTTGCTTTGTCAGCTTGATTACTCGAATCAATGAACTCTGGGTGCTTTTCATTTGGACTGCGGTTTTGGTGCATTCAGCTCAATTTCACTTAATTCCAGTATGTTTTGCTTTAGGCTGCTCGATATTTGTGGCAGCTTAGTACCAAGTAGATTTCTATACTCATGGGAAATTGCTTAAATTTTACAAGGAAAATACTTCTGTGGTAATCAAATAAAAAATAGACTTGTACATATTTGTTGTTTAAATGTAGCAACGGTTTTGGCTCGCCTTAAATGGTCTGGAGCCTAGGGTTGGAACTATGGTTCAAGAGCTTAGAGGGTCTGTCTCAGCCCATGAGAATTGCATTCACTATGAGGGAATGGCAGACATCAATAGCAAAGCATCCAACAGCTCTTCTGCTCTGGCCCTCAACTCCTCAACTTCTCTGTTCCTGACCAGATGCGAGATGGCAGGAGTGGCAGTGACGGCAATGGCAGCTTAGAAGAACCACTGCAGACTCCCCACTTTAAGTTGCACTGGTGGTGCCTTCACTCCAATCGAGAAAGAGTTGTAGCCACTTTGAGCATGTGCCAGCCGAGCAAGTTTATACCCGCCTTCCCAACTTGGAGGAGGAAGGGTTTTTTGTTGACTCTCTAGGGCCCTGCCTCCGCACCAGGCTGACCATGAGTCAGACAGATGGGTGCCTGTGCAGTTGGATGCTTCTGCGATTCTGGGCAAGCAGGGGGAGAGATAGACGGAGGACTTCATGTCCTGCATTTAAATAAAAAAGAATTACATTTTTTAAGAAGTAATAAAGGTAATTTGCCAGTTTAATAGGTATATTTGTCTTTCCAGCTTGACTGTGTTGGGTGTAGTTCTGTCTTTCATTGCAATTGACTAAGAACAGGCCGACTTAAGCGTTTTCAGTTAATATCTAGACACAGATAATCCTTTTGTACTCCTTAGAGGAATATTAAGAATAGGGAAGTAAACTAATATCATATGACAAAAAATATAATATTAACCCCGCGCCCAGTAGTCATAGTGTTGCTCAAGATTATTTTTCCAATGGGTAAAGTGACTTGTGATACATCAACACTACATATCTGATATTGTTTTTGGCATTCAGTAGGATGAGGATTGATGGTCTAGTGCTAACTTGTAAAGTAGAATTTGGGCATTCATTGCTCACTTCAGGATGTCACTAGTGAAATGCTCTGGAAAGTTAACTTGCAAACATGAGTTGTATTTTCTCATACATTTTCACATACATCGAAGTCACGTATTTTCAGTGACATCTGCAACAGAGGAATACGTGTATTGTTAAAAGTGAGGTTTTTAAATTGCTGATACATGTGAAAAGTAAAGAACTATTTTGGATCAGAGAGACAACATTGTCTTCTAGACATTAAGAAATGTTGTTTTATTGTACAGTTGAAGGATTTTTGTGCTGACAATGTTAGTGATGCCAAACTACCTCTAAATTAATGGTGCTTGGATCATATAAAATGGCAGGCAGATGTTTGTTCCATAGGAGTTAATCCATATATATGAACAATTTTAATGCAAATCATGTTCCATGGCACAGCATAAGGTTTAGCAGTAAAGGACTGTGAATACAATGGTTTTTTTATTTAAAGACTATGTAGTGGAGATAGTTTTGGATCATCACTTTATAGATATATCCAGAGAGAATAATGAGTTCAAATCCAACGACAATTAACTGTTCTTTGGTGGACCTTCTAAATTAGAAGCTATTAGTCTAGCATGGATTCTGGCTGTCTGATATGCACTGCTGGCCTTTTCAGTGTGATCCACTATTGTTCAGTGCTTCTTATGTAGTGTTCCAATATTAGTCATCTTATCAACTATCCAAGTGCACTCAAATATATATCTAATAATTATTTACCACCTCTGTTACAGACAACAAGAGCTCTGAAACAAACGTAGGATTCTTCCATGTCCTTTCCTTCAGCTTTCCAAGTCTTTTTTTGTTTTTGTTTTTACAAAATAGTAGGTGGCAAGACCTTGGGTCCAAGCATTCCTGTTAATGGATCAGATTTTTTTTAATACTAGGACGACAATGCTTGGCATCTATCTAATATGGATATATAAGAGTGATGGAACACATTTGTTTCAATGCAGACCTATACAAATATTGATCTTTTCTTTCTAGCTATACCTGGCACGACTACTTTTGTTTTAATGCTTCTTTTCAGCTGTCCAGCAGTTTAGTTAAACCACAGCAAATCCTTATACTCCGTGAGATGTGCAGTCTAACCAAGCTCCACACAGAGTGTGATTAGGCCAAGTAAGATCCTTCAATAAAAACCAAACACAGCTCAGTCTCTCTCCATACCTGATGTATTGCTTTTCCAAGTAAAAGTGTGCATTTGTTGGACAACATAACCATCAGAACTGTGTGAGACTGATTCCACGCACACGGTCTGGATATGTTGGCCGAAGTCCTGCTAGCTCACAGTGCCCCCATCTGCACCCCTAACCTTACAGGGTGACAAACCGATGTGCAACCTCAAAACATGACAACCCTGAATCCCTTGGTTACTTCCAACTGGGGAAAAAACCTAGGCAAGTAGCATTATACAGATATATGTAGGCAACATATAAATATATATATATACAACAAAAAATGAAATTCAAATATGTCAAATAACATGCATGCTGCTTATGTTAGTATTATCAAATTGTTTATTACTTAATATAAATTATCACACTTAAAAAATACTGAATAATTTTCTGCATAAAAAGCTTCAATACTTTTGTACAGTGTCAAAATTTACAATGAATGCATACGTTGATACAGGTTTTTATACACTAATTGACATTTTTCTTAAAATTATGTACACACATTACGTTAATTAATTGAACCATAACACAATAAGAGAAAAGTACAACATGTGGATGGCTTCGATAATAGGGAAGGCCGGCGGTATGTTGACACTACACGCGTTTCGGCTGATATGTATTCGTCAGGAAGCTGTCACAACATTCACTAATGCAATAATACATCAAAGGATATCCTAAGGATGGAGTCTGTCTGTTACTGTGGAGTATCCTAATGAAAATCTGTATTTATGGCTGAATGTGCCTCGGATATATGGCGTAAATAGTGGGACGTAATAATTGCTCTTGAATCTTGAAAAGTGGAACGTCAAAATTGACATGTGGGTGCATTGTAGGGTGATACAAGGCCAGAATGGCAGAATTTTCAGAATTCAGAGCAGGATGTAAACCACAGGGGTATTCAGTACTGAATTAGAGGTCTGCATATTGCTGCGCGGTGGAGAATAGGTGTGTCTGTATCTCCCCTTACGTTCGCTTCAAGTTCATTCCCCTCCAGACCATGCCCCTTGCTTGGTTACTTATGCATACCCAAAGAGATACGCAAAAAAGACACAGTAAAGCGTTTCAATATTTATTGAAGCATTGTTATTCTTGAGTAAAATACTTGCACTGCAATAATCAATAGAATGAAACAAAATAGTATGATTAGCATTACTAGAATGGTGAAAAAGGTAAACAGTTCAACCATTTTGCTGATTACAGAGAATATATGCTTGCATTCAAGTACTGTAATATATTGTACTTCCACCTCACGCATTTTAACCTATCATGTCTAGGGTGAGAGAATCTGCCAAATCCCTGTAGGATGATCTAACTCCCCATTACCTGTGGGTAAGTGTCATCAAGCTGCCCATCTTGGTGTAGAGCTGGACAGCATCCCTCGTAAACAGGAATCAGCTGAACTGGAATTCCGGCATAGGGCGACCTCTTAGTGCCAGCACAAAGTTTCTCTGTCTAAACAAAGGCTTGGTGCCGTATTTATAATAACATCAACCATATTACCATGCCTAAGGCCCAGCCAGGCCGATATTGTTTTCATTCTATTGTGATAGCTCTGTCCCTGAACGACCAAACAAATAACATCTTGTGTGATTAACTTAGCTCTTGTGCAGAATGTTCAAGGTGTTTTCATAGAGTGCCTACGAAGTGGTAGTGTAAGCAAAATTGAGTTTGAAGAATATTATCTTGTATGTGCACGCAAATGAATGTGTGTCAAATCTCATCGTGTTTAGGGAGAGAAGACAACTTAGGAATATGATCATGTAAAATGGCATGTTGAATTCATGACTTTCCTTGAAACTATAACCACCAGTGTCAATTGATCCTTTCTTCTCTTTGATGATGTGCCATGCACTGTTCTGAAACAATGTTATGCTATGTTGTTATTATAAATCTTTTATATAGTGCACAGCTGCCTCAGCGAAGAGACGTCCTGGTGCTAGTAGCAGTGTCAATGAGGAAGCACAGGACTAAACCACGGGAAAGAGGTAGGTTTTGACAGCCTTCCGAAAAGACAACAGACTATCTAGACAGTGAATCTGCGTGGGCAGAGAGTTCCACAGCTTCGCCGCTGAACAGCAAAAAGAAGGTCCTCCAGCTCGGAGACCCTTCGCATGAGGGACCATAGCCAGATATTGCCCAGCTGAGCGTAGCTGGCACGTGGGTACGTAGGGTACCAGCAAATTGGACAGGATATCAGGGGAAGAAGGTTTTAGAATTTTAAGGGTCAGGCACAGAGTCTTAAATTTGATCCTTTTGGTCAAAGACAGCCAAATTAGACGACGAATGGCCCGCGTCGCAGAGCAGGTTCTTGGAAGCCTCAACAGGACTCAAGCTGCTGCGTTCTGAACACGCTGCAGATGAGTTGTTTCTGCCTTATTTGCCCCTAGCAGGAGCTAATTAGCATAGTCCAATCTGGACAGAATAGCTGCCTGTACTATCATCTGGCGGGTAGATGGACCAAAGAACCCCAGCAAGGGCCTTAAACCCCGGAGTAAGCCAAAGCAGGTACCTGCTATTTTCTTGGTGTGCTCCTGAAAGCTGAGAGTGTCATCCATCCAAACCCCAAGATTTTTTACTGCCAACTTAGGGGTGGGAGCACAACCCAGGATCTTGGGCCACCAATGCTCACTCCATAGTCCCTTATCCCACCAACAACACCTCAGACTTATTGGTGTTGAGCTGACGGCAGTCAGTGGTCATCCACCCCTCGACCGCCCCTAGGCTATTCTGAAATTTAGCTGCGCCCTGTGTAGGGTCTTCAGAGAAGGCCACCACCAACTGCGTATTAACAGCATATGAGACCATGGTAAGACCATTGTCCCTGGCTACCGTGGCTAGGGGTTGACGTATAGAGTGAAAAGTACAGGACTGAGAGCAGAGCCCTGAGGAACACCCTGCCCAGAGGAATGGGCGCTGGAGAGAAAGTGGGGTCAGATACTTGGAATGTTCTGTCTGACAGAAACGATCTAAACCAATCCATGGCTAGACCTAGGACGCCGGCCACTTCCAGACGATCTAGGAGGATCCGGTGGGAGACCGTGTCAAATGTGGCGCTGAGCTCAAGCAGTATCAGCGCTGTGGTGTGCCCCTCATCCAGAATGGTCCATAGATGTTCGGTCACAGCTAGGAGAGCCGTCTCCGTGCTGTGACCAGGGCGGCAACCATTCTGGGATGGATCCAAGAAGCTGATGTTGTTCAGAAAGCACACGAGGGTGTTAATAACGTGTGCCTCGACAATTTTAGCTACCCATGGTAGTAACGATATAGGGCGGAAATGATCCAATTTTGCTAGATCCAGTGAGGGTTTCTTAAGTAGAGGGACTACCCTTGCTTGCTTCCACATCCTAGGGACAACTGCTGTGGTAAGCGAGATATTAATCATCTGACACAATGGTACAAGATGCACAGGTAGGGAATCCCTAAACGGAGCTGGTTTCATTGAATCCGTTAGAGAACCAGATTTAACTTTCTTACTTAGCAGGAGAAACTCATCTTGTGAGATAGAGGGGATGGCTTCCAGAGTGTGCATGGGAGGGGGACCATGCGTAACAGCGAGACCTGTGGTGGCCCAGGAAAGGATTTATAAATCACCTCCACCTTCCTCATAACAAAACAGCCAGGTCCTCGCACTGCTGCTCAGACATAATTACAGAAGTAGCAGAGTCCTTCCTACATTTAAGGTTGTTAAGGATTTAAAAAATACACTTGGCAGGGTTCTTACTGGACTTAATTTTCTTAGTAAAGTAGGCTACTTTATTGCTGAAGCTAGTAATAGAGAATATTGACATACCCTAAGAGGAATCAAGACAACTCCGAAGGTGCTTGAGCATTTTAAACATGCTTATAAGAAAACAAATATTCACGATGTTGACATTAGAGTTGTTAATTGGTAGTTTAAGCAAAACTGAGTTCGAAGACTAACCTCTGTGTGCACACAAATTAATGTGTGTCATATGTCATCATGTTTAGGGAGAGAAGGCAACTTAAGAACTTGAGCATGTAAAATGGTGTTTCTTAACCAGGCCTACTGTAACCTCGTGACACCCACTCATTGGATGTGAAATTACTAAAAAGTGATCTGAAAAATGCTAAACCAAAATGTAAAAGCATAAAACCATAAAGTATAAAAATGCACTATGTTAGTTTAAAGATAAAAGCATTCAGAAAGTCAAATTTCAAAAATTATAAGAGCAGATTTAAAAAGCAAGTTAAAAGCGGTGTACATTTTAAAAAATATTTGGGATGTTAAAAACATGGCTGAATTAAAAAATTTCCCACACCTCAAAACTGCCAGATTGTTTGTGTTCCGAGGAGTGGATGAAACCTTGCTGTTCCCAGCAACCGCAGACAATGTTCCCATACCACCCAACGCAACAGGCCGGTAGAGCAAATATGTTCCAGGGCATCCCCCTCAGCGTCCTCCAAGGGAGGAACAACCAGTGCTGATTCCGGAGAAGACTAGTCAGGATCCAGAGCACCAGGAGCCGAAGCATCCCAGGAAGGCTCATAATATGCATTTAGGAGCAATGGAAAGCGTGAAGGACAATAGTACAAGTGAGGCCTTAAGAAACCCATCAGTAGGACAATGTAGTTGCGATCCCACTCATATGTCCAGGGCACACTCGAAAGTGTTCAGCAGACAGTGAAAAACGGGCTGCATGCAGTGTAGCAGTGTAGTCAAACAGGCCAAAAGGACAAGAAACAGTGGTCATTCAGTTACTGAAGTAAGGGTGCACCAAAGCACTGTATCATGCATTCATGACACAGGAGCTCAAGGCCATTTGGCCTAGTGATGGGACATCCATTGTGGAGCAGAAAAATAAAAGTACATTCCAGACAACTAGAAACAGTACAAGTGGTAAGCCTCCAAAAATGCTCCCAAGCACTGAGTGTATGAATGACGGAATAACTCCGAAGACCATCTGGAAGATGCTAATCAACCAGGAGCGAATTGTCTAAAAAAAGTGTGCTACATCCGCAGTACTTTGCAACAAAGAAGGTAACCCACACTTCTAATGGTTAAACACCATTCTGTTTGCGGTGAACAGATAAACAAAGCTTAATATGTTTATCAAGGCGATTATTTGCGCCGCTTTTATTTTTCAAATTTTGTAGAAAAATTGTATGTGTGTACAGAGAAATCACACTGTCATTTGCATAATGACCGACCAAAATTAACTACACCAGTCATAAATTTACAAACATAAACAATATGAAAAAACAGTGCGTGAACAGTTTTATATATACAACAAAGTGAACATATATCATGAACGTGGGGAGAGAAAGATGTCCAATTATTTTTTCAAAAAAAACATCAACAAACGCAATTAAGCAAACTTTTTCAAACCATAAAGCAATTATTGCCCAAGAGCAGCCTTTCAATGAATCTGCATGAAAAACAAAAATAACCTCTCGGAAACAATGTTTGTAAGGTTATAGATTCCCAAGTGTTTTAGCGTATTTCCAAACTTAGGACGTAATCCTGTTCGCCTACGCGTTTCGAGTTTGCAGGGTATCTTCACAAACTCTCTTCAGGGCCAAATGAATTCTTTCCCCTGTTTCTCAACCTATTAGTGAAAACACAAATAATTTCGGACACTCATTATAAATTGCTCTCCTAAGCCCACTCGTACCCTCTCCTATGTACAACTTAAAATTAGGGAAGCATACCTCCGGGGACTTGAGGTAAAATCCGTATGTCCGGAATGTAACGGCAGGATTTTTCAAGTATGTGCGTTTTCTAAAAAGACACAAGTAGTCGTGTCAGAGAATGTGCTGTTCCTGATTATTAGCCAGCTCGTTATGACCGTAAAAGCAAACCAACAATTCCTACCTGGATACATAATTCGGGAGGAATCAAGTGGATTCTTCAATTCTGTGGTCAGTGTTTGGCGTTAGTTCGATTCGCAACCTTTTTGTCGAGGGAGGGTCCTGCAGCGGACCGTTGTCCCTTAACTGATCCTTATCTTTATCTATAAATGAGAAAAGAAGGACCGGGCGCCCTTGTTTAGAAACACACCCGTTCGGTAGTCTATGAGTTGCGCGGCTCGTCTTTTGACAGCACGTACCTGCTAATGTGTCAGCATGTTCCACTTCCTCATTCCATCAGTTAGTGTGAGCGGCATACAGCTCCAACAGTCTCTCTAAGAGGCTCGTTGTTATGTAGCCAATCACGGGAGGGAAATTTTGGAAACCATCCGTGGTGCATTGTGGGACCTGTGGTTGAATTGCCTGTGAGTGAACTTCAAAGTCTAGAAATTTCACTCATTGAGTTGAGGCCCGTATTGATGGTGTCAAAGCGGAGTATCAGGTACGCCTCTTTGCGCAGGAGTGCTTGCTCTATATTGGGCGATCTATGTTGTGGATCTAATCCAGACAAGACCGTCCATTTGAAGTCGGTTTCTTTGTGTCTGGCAGCTAGAAAATGCTCCACCATTGGGGCGTTCTGGACTTTTTTCTTGAGTCTCGAGCGGTGTTGCGTTATTCTGACATTTACTTGTTGACAAGTTTTACCTATGTACAATTTGTTGCACGCACACAAAATCCCGTAGATTACGTTTTTACTTTTACAGTTCGTATGTAAACTGTGTCTCCATTTGATGCCATTGTGGCAGAATTCATCGCCTTCTACAGCATTATGGCAGGCCACACAAGTACCACATTTGTGGTGGCCTGTCACCGGTTTCAGGTTCCATTTGGATATGAGATCACTCTTTGGTTTGTGTAGAGAGCTGTCAGCTCTGATGATTTGTTGTCCGACGCTTGGATTTTTCCTCATTGCAAAAATAGGTTTTTGCAAAGGGAATTCCATCCCCTCCAATAGATGCCAATTGCGTAAGATGATTTGGCGAAACCTGTTTGTGTGCGCCCCATAGGTAGTCACACAGACCAGTTTCTCCAATTCTTTTTTCTTTTTGATTGTTAGCAATTCTTCTCTGGGAGTGTATCGTGCTCTTTTCTTCGAGTGTTTTAAGAGTTTGTGGGGATATCCCCTTTTGGTAAGTTCTTGGCAGAAGTTGTCCGCATGAGTCTCAAACTCCTCAAGTTCAGAGCAATTGCGTCTGATACGCAATAGTTGGCCATAAGGGAGGTTCTGTTTTAAACACTGTGGATGGGCACTCTTGTAGTGTAAAATGGTGTTTTTGTCTGTTGCCTTTTTGAACAGAGTAGTGGTTAACCTATTTCCCTGAGTGCAGACCGCCACATCAAGAAACGTCATTTTCTGATTACTGTGGTTGATAGAAAATGTGATGTCGGGGTGTCTTGAGTTAAGCCATTCATGGAAGGCTATGAGCTCTGTCTGGCTCCCCTGCCACAGGAGCCAGACATCGTCAATATACCTCAACCATTGTATGATGTTTGTGCTGTAAGGGTTGTCTTTATGAATGAACTTTTGCTCGTACTGGGACATGTACAACACAGCCATTTCTGGTGCGTATGGACATCCCATGGCTGTGCCTTTGATTTGGATGAAGAATTCATTTTCAAATTTAAAATAGTTGTTTTTCAGAGTAATGTGGGCCAGAGCTAAGATAAAGGCAGTTGGGACTCTGTGTGGTCTTACACGTTGTTCTAAGTACAGTTCCATCACCTCAAGAGCCTCATCTTGAGGGATTTGGGTATATAATGAAGTGACGTCTAACGTCACCATCAATTGGGTGTTAGAGTCGAAGGTCATGTCCTGGATTTTATTGATGAAGTCAATGGTATCTCTCAGATACGATTTGACTTCAGGCAAGAAAGGCTTCAAGAAGAAGTCTATATATTTTGACGCAGGCTCCAGGGCTGAGTCACAGCCGGAGACGATTGGTCTCCCTGGTGGTGTAGTGCTGTTTTTATGGACCTTTGGTAGGAAGTAAAGGACTGGTGTTCTAGGGGACTTTTTGTTTAGAAATTCATGTTCCTTTGGACCAAGGAATCCATTCTCTAATGCCTCAGTGGTGATTCGGGCAATTTTTTCTTGAATTTCTATTACTGGGTCATCTTTGACCACTCGGTACCATTCTCGATTATCCACGTGGGTCCTTCCTTCTGAGAGATACATGGGGCGAGGCCAAACCACCACTGCACCGCCCTTATCGGCCTGTTTAATTATGATGGATGGATCTGACTTCAAATCTTTTATGGCCTTAAGCTGACCCTTACTGATGTTATGATGAATATATGTTTTGCTCTTCTCTAGTTTCGTTAAAGATGACAAGACAGCTTGTTCAAAAGCATACACCTGTTTGGGTATATTTGTAGTGGGCAGGAATTTCGATTTTACTCTTAGACCTGTAGTTTCGCTACTTGTAGTGGCCTCTGCACCAGAAAAATAGGTTTTAAGTTTAATCTTGCGACAAAAATCCAGCGCCTCAAGTTTGAGTTTGGTGAAATCTGTTTGTCGGTTGGGTACAAATTTTAAACCTAAGTTTAGGATGGTACTCTCGTCTGCAGTGAGGGTTCTGTCTGAGAGGTTAATTATTGTGGATGTGTCTAGCTCTTGTAGTATCTGTTCCTTGTTCGCATTTCCCATGGTTCTTTGAAGCGGACGTTTTGCTGCCCGCCTCTTGCTAAAAAAGGTTGATTTGAGCCCTTTTTGTTTTGTGGGCCTTGGTTGGAATCACTAGAAGACCCGGACGAAGAGGTCGAAGAGAAAGTGGTGAATCTGGACCTCGACCTTCCCTGGTATGAGTTTAGGGCTCGTTTAGAGTCGATAGTGGTGTAATAGTCCTCTTTCAGGAATGGGTAAACTTGCTCTATTTTAAACGACTTGGAGTCTTTTTCAAATTGAGCAGTTTTGGTGGTAATGGTAGTATCTTTAAAGGTTTGAATTTCTTTTTCAATTTTTTCCAACAAATTTTTGGCCTCTAGTTCAGTTTTATTGTCAGCAATTGCTTTTATGAGTTCCTCGATTTCTTTCTCTTCCTCACTGCATAAACGTTGAGCGGTCTCTATTGTATGGACCATGAGGTCCCTGCTACACTTGGTGTTAATATAGCTAAAACCTTTTTTATACTCAGTGTCTTCTACAAAGATCACTGGTATATTTTTGACTTGTAGGCCCCAAGGTATTGTGCCGGCCTCTAAATGCTGTAGAAGGAAATATCCGTGTAATTCTGTCCTTATGTGTTTTTTCTGGAGACGAGTTAGTTTCTCTGCTTCATTCTGATGTTTCGCAGAAGTACTCAGAGAAAGACCTGAGAAGGGTTTGGAGGCAATTAAATTTTTTATGTGGCTTTCTGAAAATGACAATGTTTCATTCTCTGACATATTTTAACAAGGAAGGTGCCCTTGTTAAGGAATTAATCAATTCAACAATGTTCAAGAGACACAAATTGTCTCAGTCCTACTCGCTCGGGTAACAACCCGCCCTAAACTGTGTAATAAAAAGGAGTTTGGCCCACGCGGACAGAAGTGGGGTAAGGGCCCAATTAACTTTGCAACAAAGAAGGTAACCCACACTTCTAATGGTTAAACACCATTCTGTTTGCGGTGAACAGATAAACAAAGCTTAATATGTTTATCAAGGCGATTATTTGCGCCGCTTTTATTTTTCAAATTTTGTAGAAAAATTGTATGTGTGTACAGAGAAATCACACTGTCATTTGCATAATGACCGACCAAAATTAACTACACCAGTCATAAATTTACAAACATAAACAATATGAAAAAACAGTGCGTGAACAGTTTTATATATACAACAAAGTGAACATATATCATGAACGTGGGGAGAGAAAGATGTCCAATTATTTTTTCAAAAAAAACATCAACAAACATCCGCAGTACTTGGCATGTTAAGAATGCCATGCACAAACTCCCCAAAATGATGTGGGAAATTAGTGCGGAGTAGCGACTGAATTTCAGAAGACGACCTTGCAACTTGAAGAACAAACGTTTCCTTCGCAGATGTTAAGGCTACATCTTTCTGCAACAATAAGCCTTTCAGTCTGCTGAAAGCATCAAAAAGCACATTTGTAAACTTTATCTAATGCCAAAAGGCTGCATCCCTAACTGTGCAGGCAGGTGGAAACAATTCTTGTGTACAGCAGGTCATAATCGCAGAGACCGTTACGCGATAAGCAATGCCCGGCCTCATCTAACAGCAGTCTTGATCATTCACCATCAAGTAACTCCCATTCAAGAGTCATCTGAAAGCCGGATGGATCACAGCAGCCGGAGAATCCTTCAAATAACATGACAAGTTTGCCTTGGATAAATTGCATGCACCATGATGAGAAGCTTCTGTGCAAACTAAGGAATGTACAAGGTACTCTTGCAGTCAATCCCGCTAAGAAAACCTCTGTCTTCCTATTCCGACATTGGCAATTTAAAGGTAAAATGCATGACTTATGTACATACCCCTCTCCTAGCATCTCATATCTGTCTACTTGATGGTGTTGTAAGCAGTAATGGAAGTGAAATGTCGAAAATGGCAGAGAAATAAATCAGTGGATAATTCAATCAGCGAAAGATGTTTCTGCAACAGTGAATGATGATTTCTCAAACTTCTCTATGTGTAACATGGTATATGTTGCGTCCTGTTTAGCCGTGATGTTATTTTGTTTCATGAGATTATTTGGCAGAAATAAGCTAGTGGCATTAAGGTGTTTCCAAGGAACGCGACCAGCCCGAAGTGTCTGTAAAGTTCAACGCAGTAACATTATAGTCCTAAGCTGCGACTGCCCATGTTGTAAAGAAGACATGTCACTCTGTATGATGTCACTTGTAGAAGACACAATGTTACCCAGAGAGTAAATCCTGGTGGATAGAGTAGTCATACCATTATCTGCTATTGCCAGAGCCCTTTCTAAATGTGCCCTGTCAATTTTGTGCAGTCACCCAGCAGCTTCCTGCTGTGAAATCTTCCACAGTTCCTTGTATAGTGCATATAGAAAGCACTTTTACATGGTCTTCGAGAACCTAGTAAGAAGTCCTGTAATCCCATGTCCTCAGAAAGATGGTACAGGTGTTGTTTCAGCGGCACAGTGTTGAGGGTATTAGCCAATCTAGACATAACTTCTCAACACTGTAAGTAGTTACCTCCCCCGAGTGTTGTGTCTGCTCGTATCTTGGGTCGCGCCTACTGATCTTAAACCTGTTGGTGTCACCTAAAACAAGCCAGACATCTGATAGTATTTAACAGCCACGCTAATTATCCCCCTTGATTGGTTCCTGAAGAATTGTCCAATGTTTTCTCTGTGTAATTAGCGAATTGTTTATGAATTGTTGTCCGTTAGCAAATCGTGTAAATGTGGGAATGTGTGGTGCATGTAAATCTTTTATCTTAGCCAGGCCAAGACAGGATGTTTGTAGCACAGTTTTGTTCAGGGAGATCATTTGTTGTGGTATAAGGCATGCTCTAAATAAGGCATTCTTCCCTTGAACCTGCGAATCTTGTGTTCCCCTAATCGATTTCAAGTCAACATTGTCTTTCCAAAAGTCAAACCTTTGTACAGACAGCTGCGAAAGGAAGGATGCCTAATAAATCAGCTTGGAGTCAGTAAGCATAGTTTTCTTAGCCCGTGAGGGTGTGAGTTTATAATAATAAGACTCTGGGTCAGGTGGATTTTGACCTGAAAAATATGCAAACATCTGTGCAAATGATTTTGAGCTACACATTGGTGGTGTAGGTTAGTGTTCTCATTGTGTGTAATTAAATACTACATGCGGACTACTTGCTTTATGCAGGAAATGGTGATCATAATGGTGAAAACAGAACATTTCATCATAATTAGCTGTGGCATCATACATTTTATTTCCATTAAAAACTGTTGAATGCTGCGGATCATCTAGTCCCAATCATCAGAGAAAGTACTGGGAATGATTAGATAATGCAGAGAAAGTTTGAACACATATGATATTTGAATTAATTCAGTTGGTCCAAATATATCATATGAAACCTTATCCCAAATAATTCCATCAGGAACTGGAATACCAGAAATGTTCACCAGGGAAAGGACTATTTGCTCTTTGTGTGTTGAAGAATGGGGGGTTAAAACCAAGTTCACCAGTTCAGCACCAGAGCGTTCTGGGAGATAGTGCCCATTCAGAATTAGGAAAAAGTCTGTCACAAAACCATTCCGAATGAAGAGGAAAAGTAATAAAATTGTTATCCAAATGTATAGCGGGGGAAAGTATGTCTTTTTCAGCCAAAGGTAGAATTCACGCAATCTACCTCTGGGCTGTAGTGGTGGTAGGTGAGATAAATCTGAAGAGAAGTCACCAGAGTCAATGAACCAGTGTTTGTCGCTCTCCCACACCACCTACTACGAAATGTATCGCAGGTGGGCGGTCAAGTAGTATTCTAGTAGATTAGGGCATGCTAGTCCTCCCTCACCCGTGGGAGCAGTAACAGTGTATTAGATATACGGGGCTTTTTGTCATGGCAGATAAAGGTATGCACAGCGCGTTGCAGTTGCAAGATGGCGTCCTGAGGGATTGGCGTAGACAGCGTTTGAAAGAGATAGAAGACTCGCAGTGATATTTTAGTTTAAGTTTAAGTTTAAAGGAGCTTGTAAAGCGCCTGGTGACGCCTCCCGGCGTGTCCCCGCGCTGTGGAGAGAGTGAGTTTTGAGGAGAAGGAGAACCTATCACTGATTAAAGAGGCAAGTTTTCAATTTCAAATTCATTTTAACTGCGTTCACACTTCCGAGCCAAGACACATGCAGAGACTTTCATCTCTGGAGATCAGATAGAATGGAGCGGCATGAAGGAGGCCAGTTAGCTTGCGACCAGGTGAGGTTCCGTGACAATTGTAAGTGGTGTTTTCGACTCGCACGAATATGGTCGAGTCTAGTATCTATGAACCGCAAATGACGAGTTTAGTAAGTGTGCGCAGTTTCGCTGTGCTAACTTAAACCGTTCGTTTGTTATGTGGGTTTCTCATCTGTACCCACGGGTTCCATCTTAGATACGGCATCCATTTTGTCTCTTGCCCTCAAGTAGCCAGCGAACGGACGCTGTCCGCTTCGCGACCCTGGGACTCCCAAGATATTTGCGGAAGACACATGTTCTTTGTAAGTGTCTTTATGACGAGGGGGTTGCTGCTGTAAGGCAGATGGCGCCGCTCGAGGCTCATCTTGCCGCACGGACTTATTGTCTCAGCCGTGCATCTCATTAGGCACGTCCCTTTGATGCCTGTATCTCGTGCTTCTCGATACCTCCCCTTTTACACCCTTTCCGATCTCCCCACTGTCTCCGTCTTCCTCTGCACCTGTCTTCGTTCCTATTTCGATCTACTTTATTGCTGATTGGAATTTGCTAATGGTGGGAAGATGGGTTTTTACAGTTGGGAACCGCCAAATGTTTCCGCACTTATGTTCCGGACCTTATGTGTTTCAAAGTGACCAAAGCGACCCCTCTGAGAGCGACATGTGGGAACCAGGTTGTAAACTATTGTGTATCATGTTATCTTATGGGTAAAAACTGTATAAAAGGAGCGATCCACAAATACAATTTGAAGCAGTCTCCCCGAACTACACTCGATGTACTTCCTGTGACTTCTGTGTTCCCTGCAGTAAATAAACCTTGACTCTTTGACGCCGAAGGAAGTGTCCCGAGTCTCTGTGACTTGTACGCCGGAGCAGGTTACCCACGAAGGTTTCAGGTGTTGTGCCCTGGCACCGCTGGGTCCAAAAGAACCCAGTCCTTCAGTTGGCGCCCAACGTGGGGCTGCATCAGTGGTACCGGTCCAAGCCCGACGATCGTGAGGAACTTCGTGTGAAATCTCCGAGGGAAGGTGCACCCCGCTTCATCGATCCTGTTGTCGAAATAAGTGGCCCGAAGACTTTTCCCGCGAAGATTCCCGCCTCCTAACGGCTGCGACGGACTGCTGCCCTGACTGTAGACCTGTTTTGGCGCCTGGCGTAGACCTTGGTATAGCGAGACGATTGACGGGCCTTCCTGAGGACGCCATTGATCTTTGAGTTAAGTATTTGTGGGTCGCTCCCAGAGTTCTTTGTTGTAGACACTTTAGCGAGTGTCTTTGTTGTAAACACTTTAGCGAGTGTTTTTGTTGTAGACACTTTAGCGGGTGTCTTTGTTGTAAACGCTGTGTGAGTGTTTTTGTCGGTGACACTTTGCTAAGCGTACTTTGTTGTTGTATTTGTTTGACGACTGCAGCCGCCAAAGACCGAGGGTTTAGTTCTTTGCTGGGACTTGGTAAATCCCGAAATCCCGTAACCCTTGAAGTTTGTGAAACTCGGCTAGTGTGCAAGATGCCTGGTCGCAGTACTTTGTTCAGTTGTTGTAGACCTTGTGGTGCGGATTCCCTGCTGGAGGACTCGTGTCCGATACCTCCGGTTGAAACTCCTACTTATGACTTATATAGCAAACATGGGCTAGGCCCGATTGCTTTTAACGATTATTGGATAAAATATACAAAGAAAGACGGCGATCTTCGTTGGCCACCTCACGGTAGCTTCGAAGCGTCGATCTTAGATAATTTGGAAATTAAGTTGTTCGAACGCAAATCTAGGCCGGCCATGTTTGATGCCTTTCGGTTCTGGCGCAAAGAAGCCCGACAGAAAGAGATCAGACAAAATAAACGTAGTCAGCGAGATACTGTTGCTACCATAGTGAAGAAAGCTGAGCAGTTTCAGCGTGATAAGGAGGATAAGGATAAGGAAGTGTTTGAGAGACTACAGCGTATGTCCATAGATAAATGCTATCCTGCTTTGCCTACGGAGTCGGATAAGAAGGAAGAGGCAGTTGAGGATTCTTTAATGTCCTATCTTATGAAGTCGCCACCTCCGTACGTACAGGGTACCGCAGCTCCTGTGGTCCCTGCCGTACCTGTTCTTCCACCTGTTATTCCTCCACCTGTTCCTCAACCTGCACCCGCTCTTCCGCCTGTTCCTGCTCCTTTGCCTGTTTCTATTCCTACTGCTCCTCCGCTTCCACATACTCCTGTTCCCGCTACTGCTCCTGTGTTGTTAACCCCTGTTGTTGCTAATGTCTCTACTCCTTCTCTTGTTAGTCCTGTGTCTTACTCTTCTCCCTCTACTCGTAATCGTAATTCTCCTGCTGCGACAAACTTCTTCCAGTCGCTCGGACCTGTTTTTGGGTCCGCTGGTTCTGCTGGTCCTCAGAGACGTAGCCAGCTTCCTGGTAATAGAGAACGTGTTGCGCTATACAATATGGCGATGGGTTGGATGATAAACCCTGTTAGAAATCCACCTCGTGTTGTCCTCGAAACGTTTGATCAATTCAACATACCAACTCAGCGATATGTGTTTGATGAAATGTGCAAGTTCTTACATGATCAGATAGTGGTTAATGCGCCTGACGAGGTGCTGGCCGCCCTGTCTGAACTTCGGCTTCAGTTCGCAACTGGACTGATAGTCGACACTAATGTCCGACGTGCTATTGAGCGGTTGCTATCTCTTCGTCCCGCTCCTATTCCTCATGCATTGTTCGTTGAGGACATTGAAAAACAAGATGAGTCTGGCCAATATCCTATGCGTGAAGTTCCGCCAGTTTGGATACCACTTGATAATACTGGTGCCCAGCCAGTTCCGGCACATTTCCAGAGAGTGTGGATACACCTCCCGTGGAAACGATCGGAAGTGCTTCAGGTGAAACAAACTTTGCCCGATCCTCGCAAAAATCCTGCAGGGTATTACAAGGAATTATCGCAGCTCGTAGACGCTACGATAATGAATCTTGCCGATATCGACATGTTGTTCGGTAATATCGTACCGCAACCGGTATGGGCTAAGATTCGTCATCAAGATCACGCAAATGAATTAGGTGGTGATTGGAATGCCATTACAGCGGCAGACGCTGGACAAGTGGCTGCTACTAAACCCGATCAGTTGATTGCTGATCTTCCTCAGCGAATCATTACATTAATGAAAACGCTTATGCCAGCTATGAAGGTAAATTGGGACAAGTTGTCAGCCTGTAAGCAAAAGAAAGATGAGAGTGTCTCGGACTTCTTTACGAGGTTCGAGGAAGCATTCGTTGATCATAGTGGACAGGATATGGGTACTGAGGGTGGACAGAGGTTGTTTGTGGATAAATTTGTGTCGAACTTATTGCCCGACTTGAGCAATAAATTGAGGAATTCAGAAAGTGCGTGGGCCGTTTCTACCTCAGCTCAGATATTGGCTACGGCACAATATTACGAAAATAGAGAAAAAGAGGAAAATGATCGTGCCGATAAAAAAACGAAAGAGCTAAAAACTAAAGTGCTGTTACAGCAAGCATATCCGCCGCGTTCTAATCAGAATGCGCCTCAGCAGAATAGATCACAGTCGCAATCGAATCGATCGCAGCCGCGTAATGATTCCTCTTTCCAAAGATCTTCGTTAGGGTATAATCAATGTGCTTATTGTAGACAGGAGGGACACATTAAATTCAATTGTCCTGCTTTAAATGACCGTAGTGGTGGTAATTCGTCTAGAGGAGGCGGTGGTGGTGCACAGCACGCATCACGTGGTAGAGGTCGTGGTGCTCAGAATGATCGCTCTGACCATTCATCAAATTCTAATAACTGTTTCGATCAACGTGGATCATCGCAAGGACGATCTGCGCAGTACAATGTAGACGATTATTACGTCGATCAGGGAACTGACGACAGTAATTACTAGGACAGCCAAAGACAAGGAGAGGGAGTGGTATCAGTTCCGGTTGATCAGAGAGGGCCTTACGTCGCAGTTGCTACATCGGGCGTCGTTGAGCCTTTTCTGTTGGACACTGGTGCAGCGAAAAGTTCTATCATGCATTCGAAACTCCCTGGCGCACCTTTGTCTGGCTTAACAAATGTTTCCGTTGGATTCTCTGGCGCCCCCGTTAGCAATCCAGTTTCGCGCCCTTTGCCCCTTAAAATTGGGCCTCGTGAGCTCGAAGCTCCGTTGATTTTGACCACTGGTTGTGGCGAAAATCTTTTGGGTCTGGATTTGCTTAAACGCTTGTATGCAACTTTGTATTGTTCTCCTGCGGGTGTAAAGCTTACGTTCGGAGAGAGAGTAGTCTCTCCCATGTACTTGTCTCTCGATAAGCTTCCACCGGAATTGGATTCTCTTCCTGCGTCTTTGTGGGCGACGGGTCCAAATGATGTGGGCCTACTTGATATCTCCCCTTATGTTGTTCAGTTGAAATCTAATGTGCGATTGCCACGTATTCCCCAATATCGTATCTCCCTTGATGGTGAACGAGCTTTGTTAGCGATCATCTATGACTTGATCGAGAAAGATGTCATCGAAGAAACTCGGGGAAACGTGTGCAATAGCCCTGTACTGCCCATTCTTAAACGTACTGATCCTACCAAACCGCCTGTTTATCGTTTTGTTATCGATTTACGGGAGGTAAATAAAATTGTGGTTCCTCAATTCCCTGTTGTGCCTGACATCACGGCGCTACTGACTCTGATTCCAGCTACTGCTTCATGGTTTTCGGTGATTGATTTGAAAAACGCGTTTTTCAGCATCCCGATTGCCGAAGAGAGCAGGGACCTTTTCGGTTTCTCTCTTGGTGGACGTAGCTTCCGGTTCAAACGCGCTCCTCAGGGCTACTGTGAAAGTCCATCTATTTACAGTCAAGCCTTGAAGGGTCAACTAGATGCGTTTAGGTTGCCGGTTGGTGCGGCTTTAATCCAATACGTCGACGACTTATTGGTGGCTGCTGATACTCAGGACATTTGCAAAATTGCTACAGTGTCGTTGCTGCACCATCTCTGTGAGTTAAATCACAAGGTGTCACCTTCTAAACTCCAATATTGTTGTCAAGAAGTAACCTATCTAGGTCACTTATTGTCAAAGGAGGGAAGGAGATTGACCCCAGAGAGAATTGCAGCGATTGCGCGCATGGCTGTGCCACAAACCCAAAGAGATGTGCGTGCCTTTCTAGGTATCACGTCGTACTGCAGGCAGTGGATTCCTAATTTTTCATTGCTAGCGAAACCATTGGTGGCTCTTACGTGCAAGGATGTTTCAACTCCTTTACCATGGACGGAAGAATGTCAGAAAAGTTTTTCTGAATTACGTGATTCATTGTGTTCGGCTCCTGTGTTAGGTACCCCTGATTACAGCAAACCGTTCACGTTATATGTTCACGAGAGGGAAGGTTGTGCGTTGAGTGTCTTAACGCAACCTTTTGGTGGTAAGCAACGTCCATGTGCATATTTTTCCTCGACCTTAGACCCAGTAGCTAGAGCATTGCCGAGTTGTTTGAGAGCAACTGCGGCAGCTGCGGTCTCCATCCGACAATCAGCAGGATTGGTCATGGATAATATGCTTACGGTGATGGTTCCGCATGCAGTCGATACTCTTTTGAATCGTACGAAAACTCAGCACTTGACGAGTGCGAGGTTGTCTGGGTACGAATTGACGCTTTTGGCAAGCCACATTCAGATAAAACGTTGTAATGTCCTAAATCCGGCAACTTTGTTACCAATTAGTGCAGAGTCAGATGAAGTAGCAGAACATGACTGTTACTTGCGGACAGAAGAGGAAACAAAAGGTCGTGTGGACCTTAAAAACACCCCATTGGAAGACCCGGATGGCATCCTGTATGTGGATGGGTCATGTTTTAAATTGCCGAATGGTGATGTGACTACTGCTTATGCTGTGGTGACATTGAATACTGTTGTTGAGACTGCGAGATTGAATCAGAATTCTGCCCAAGCTGCAGAGCTGATTGCTCTTACTAGAGCATGTGTATTAGCAAAAGGTAAACGTGTGAATGTGTACACCGATAGCCAGTACGCTTTCGGTGTAGCGCATAGTTTTGGACGGTTGTGGCGAGAGCGTGGTTTCTTGACGTCGCATGGCACGAAAATACAGCATGGCCAGCTTGTGAACGATCTTTTGGATGCATTGACTTTGCCTGCACAAGTTGCAATTGTTAAGTGTAGTGCGCATCGTAAAGTGACGGATGATGTTGGTCGTGGTAATGCGTTTGCAGATGAGATTGCTAAGGAGACTGCTCGGAACCTTAGCACTCGAATGTATGTGACGAGTTCGGTTAGGTGGCCTGCAGAATCGAGTACGTGTGAAAATACCATAGAGAGTGTGAAAGCAATTCAGAATGAGGCCACCGACACTGAAAAGATGAAGTGGAAAGAAAGTACGGGAAAGTTGGATGTGAATGGTTGCTGGATTGATTTGTCGGATCAGAAAAGATGGATGTTGCCTGATGCGTATGTACTAGCCGTTGTGACAATGGCACATGGGTTAGCACATATTAGCGCGAAAGGCATTTGCAAGTTGCTGGCTGATGTGTGGAAGAATGATGGCATTACAAAGTGTGCTGAACGTTTGGTGAAGAATTGTATGGTGTGTATAATGTACAATCCTGGCAAAGGAACCCCAACTCCCCCTGGCAGTTTTGCTCCTCCTTCGTATCCCTTTGAGGTGATCCAATTGGACTTCATCCATATGGAGCGATGCAATAACCTGAAATACGTTTTGGTTGTGGTTTGCGCATTCTCCCGATGGATCGAGGCCTATCCCCTCAAAGACAATACTGCTTTGTCTACTGCGAAAATCCTACTGAAGGAATACTTTCCTCGGTATGGAATGCCTAGAGTCGTGTGGTCAGATAACGGAAGTGAGTTTGTTGGAAGTGTGATGAAGAGTGTGTGTAAGGGCCTTGGAATTAATCAGAAATTCCATAGCGCCAATCATCCCCAGTCAGCTGGATTGGTTGAAGGGTACAATGGCACCCTTAAACTAAAGCTAGCGAAGATTCAAGCTACGACTGGACTTTCGTGGCCTGATGCTTTGCCTCTAGCATTACTGTCAACTAGGGCGACTGTACACTCCCGAATAGGGCTTAGTCCCTATGAAATAGTGTTCGGTCGTCCTGCGAATGTGTGGGGGGTTCCTAGGCCAGGTGTATTCTCTGATCTTGAGTTTCCGATGTTGATTGATTACTTACATGACTTGACTGCTAAACTGAGGTTAATTCATCAACAGGTTTACGACGCCTTGCCGACGCAGACGGAGGGTCCAGGCCACCAGCTCCAGCCCGGGAACTGGGTGGTTACTCGTAACTTCTCACGAAAAAACAATCTGGACCCCCGATTCACCGGACCTTACCAGGTGCTTCTGGCCACGAGGACTGCCGTTCGTCTTGAGGGGCGGAAAAATTGGGTACATGCTACCCATTGTAAGCGAGTCCCTATTCCTTTGCCGGCAGACCCGTGGGTAAGGAAAGGCATTGCGTCAACAGAAACAGGAACATTGCCGGCGTTTGTACCTTTTAGCGACGCACAGCTTGTTGGAGAACCCTCAGCGCAGCAGAAAGCCACTGTCGAACATTTGTCAGCAAAAGACTCAAGACCAGACCAACGAACTGATCAGCAGGACGCTGTCTCTTCAACGGATCCTTTGTTCGACGAGCAGACACGTCCCGGGAAACATCGATATTCTTTGCGATCTCACACTAAGGACTAATAAAAATTTTCTTGCTTTGCTGAAATTGATAACTGCAATATCCTCGTTTCCCATGATCAATTTTGAACAATCGTATCATTGAAAATTGTTTTTGTATATATATCAAGCTTCTTCCTTGTATCTTTTTCCTTCCACAGCTGAGAAATATTGTGCTAAAATAAATACATATTGTGTATTGAGGGCCGTAGGGCCGCGCGCGTACTTCCTTCTGGACAGTAGGTTTTGACGCTAGGTTAGAGGCCGTCGGTTCCTAGGAACTCCTGGGGATTGACTATTGCTGCACAGAACGAAGTGCGTCAAGAAACGTTGCGGACGGTCGTAGGGAAATGGCATTTTCGAAGCTGAATGATTTGGAAGGAGCTCAGGCGTATAGAGTCAAGCTGCAGAAACTCAGTCGTACGAAATGTTTTATGTTCCAATTGTTTGTATTGTTTTTGACTGCTTCTGCATTTTTGGCGGGTGGGGTGTATTACACTATGTCTTACTTTTTCCTTGCTACTCCTACTCCTACTCCTTACCCTAACCTTACCTCTACTGCTTCTCCTCGTTCCTTTCATATGTTACCAGAACACGAACAGGCTAGACGTGTAGAATTCCGCAACAATTCCTTTATCCAGCTCCTCCATCAGCATCAGTTAGTGGTTAACACTACTAATTGTTGGGTGTGTGGGTTGATGCCACATACTACGGGTAAGGGAATTCCATATCTGGTGTTACCGTATAGTTCCCAAGGGTCAGCTCGAGCATTCCAAACAATGTTTCGAAGCGCACTGGGTTTCCACCCCACTCAAGAACAACGTTCCCCCAACTCTGGTCCTACCTCGTATCAGAGGCTGTTATCGATGGCAATAGAGGATATGGAAGATGAGATCCATGATCCTTTTCTTATCCCTAAGGAAGAGGTACAAGCCTATAGGGTCCTAAGTAGAGGGGAATATAGTATGTTCACTAATGAAAAGCAGCTTAAAAGCTCGTCTCCAATATGGGTCGTACCCCACACTGGTGATCTCTGTCTTGTGGGTCGTGGCTCGCAAGCCTCACTTGGAGCAAGTGCTTGCACTGAAAGTTACGTTCTGCCAATGTCCCCGTCCCCTGTGTTTCTGGCTGCCAAGGGTACATACTTTATCTGTCATGATCGTGCATACACATGGTTGCCCGCAGACTTCATGGGCTCATGTTTCGTTGCAAATCTGTTGCCTCCGACGTTTACTGTAGATGCCGATTATCATAAGACTAGAGTTGTACGAGGCGTGATTAGCGAAGAGGATACTGCCGGTCAAGAGGCAGGAGACTTTTTCAAGGGTTTCCTCCCGTTTTGGGGACCTATGGTTAATAGTAGGAACCTGAGACATTTGACTCGAGTGGTAGAATCGACAGCTAATATTACTGCCAGTGCCCTTGGTAATATCACCACAGAACTTCAGGCGGAGAGACTTATGACGTTACAAAACCGTATGGTTTTAGATGTCGTCTTAGCAGATCGCGGTGGGGTATGTAAAGTGATCCATTCGAGCTGCTGCATTTTCATTCCAGATAATGCTCCTACTGTCTATCAAGCCATCTCGAAGTTGCATAAGATCTCCGAATCCATACACGTGGATGTAGGGGATTGGACGCTACTTGGTTGGTTTTGGGGCCTGGTGTCGACTTGGGGTTGGAAGATTCTGACGATCATCGGGGTTGTGGTAGTGTTCCTGTTCACGTGTTGCCTTTGTGTGCAGTGTGGTCCTGCCTTATGTGGCCTCTGTGCTACAACGTGTATGAGACAACCATCTGTTACCAAGGGGACTCGATCGGACAGAGCTATGCTACAACGACATCTTGGTGGTCTGATGAATATCGAATATGATTCCGACTAGTGCTTGCCTACATGAGGGCAAAAGGAGCGTCTGAGGTTCCGTGACAATTGTAAGTGGTGTTTTCGACTCGCACGAATATGGTCGAGTCTAGTATCTATGAACCGCAAATGACGAGTTTAGTAAGTGTGCGCAGTTTCGCTGTGCTAACTTAAACCGTTCGTTTGTTATGTGGGTTTCTCATCTGTACCCACGGGTTCCATCTTAGATACGGCATCCATTTTGTCTCTTGCCCTCAAGTAGCCAGCGAACGGACGCTGTCCGCTTCGCGACCCTGGGACTCCCAAGATATTTGCGGAAGACACATGTTCTTTGTAAGTGTCTTTATGACGAGGGGGTTGCTGCTGTAAGGCAGATGGCGCCGCTCGAGGCTCATCTTGCCGCACGGACTTATTGTCTCAGCCGTGCATCTCATTAGGCACGTCCCTTTGATGCCTGTATCTCGTGCTTCTCGATACCTCCCCTTTTACACCCTTTCCGATCTCCCCACTGTCTCCGTCTTCCTCTGCACCTGTCTTCGTTCCTATTTCGATCTACTTTATTGCTGATTGGAATTTGCTAATGGTGGGAAGATGGGTTTTTACAGTTGGGAACCGCCAAATGTTTCCGCACTTATGTTCCGGACCTTATGTGTTTCAAAGTGACCAAAGCGACCCCTCTGAGAGCGACATGTGGGAACCAGGTTGTAAACTATTGTGTATCATGTTATCTTATGGGTAAAAACTGTATAAAAGGAGCGATCCCCAAATACAATTTGAAGCAGTCTCCCCGAACTACACTCGATGTACTTCCTGTGACTTCTGTGTTCCCTGCAGTAAATAAACCTTGACTCTTTGACGCCGAAGGAAGTGTCCCGTGTCTCTGTGACTTGTACGCCGGAGCAGGTTACCCACGAAGGTTTCAGGTGTTGTGCCCTGGCACCGCTGGGTCCAAAAGAACCCAGTCCTTCACAGGTTGAGAGTGGGGGGGTGATATTGAGGCCCAAGTATTTATTTGAGTCAGGAGACTACTGAAATGAGGCCAGGCGCTGTAGCGCCGGGAGCTCTTGGGGGTTATAGTCAAGTTAAGCACAGATGATTTTGTCAAATTTATTCAGAAGCCAGATGATTCCTCGTAGGCTCGGAGGAAGTCCACCACCACAGGGAGGGAGGTTTCTGGCTGGGTCAGTGTGAGGAGAAGGTCCTCTTCAAATAGGCTTTTCTTGTGTTGCTGTCCCCCGAAGGGAATGCCTCTAACAGCGTCAGAGTTGTGGATCTTTATGGATGGAGGTTCCACTACCAGCACGAACAACAGCGAGGACAGAGGGGACCCCTGTTGCTTGCCTCGCATTATACTGATGGGTTCTTTTAGCTGCCCATTGACCTGGATTCTTGCCTCCAGGGCAATGTACAAAGCCATTATCTTCTAGATCATTCCTGGGCCTAGGCCTAATTTTTCAAGGACTGTGTGTAAGAAGGACCAGTTAACCCTATCAATGGCCTTCTCCGCTTCTAGGGAGGAAAGGCATGCGGAAAAGTTACAAATTGTGTAAGGCCGCTGGCCTTACACGATTTGCTAGAGAATTTGAAAACTCCTTTCAAGAAGATGGTGAGAGATGGTAGCATATTGGAACTCCTAAAACAAACAAAGCAGACGGGCCTCAATACTATTGATGGGCTGCCTTTTTATTAATAGCAAAACTTTATTGTTTTATGCAACATACCATAATACAATAGCTGTACATTTTTTAAATTATTTTATTACACCACACAAATACCTCTGTGAGTCCCAATACAGAGCACACCAACACCACTCATTTATTATCCCACAGTAGGACTGGCTGCACCCCTATATTTTGTCATGTTTACTGGGGCACCCCTGGCTCTATATATGGGTTCTTCAAGGATGGCAAACCAGCCCATCACCAAAGTCCGGAACAAGATGTTGGTGGTCGTCTTAGCGTTGCAGTGGCGAGCTTTATCCCTCATGGGGAAGAGTGAGGTGATGCCCGCCAGCACACGATCACTCAGTTAACCAACGAGATCCTCCATGATTCCCAGTAATGCAACCTTGGGGAAAGCTCTACCAGACCCTCCGAAACCTCGGTTAGTATCGTCTCCATGGCTTTCCAGTATCTTACAAACACTGAGCAGGTCAACATCAAGTGGTAGATGTCTGCATCAGGGGAGGAGAGTCGGGGGCAGTTTGGCACACCTCTTTCCCTATCTCCATACCTGCTTGGATTATGGGAAGAATATTGAGCTCGATTAGTCTGAGGCGGGTGGAAATTGCCAAAGTATGGGCCCATTTGTGCATCTCTCCAGTCCGACTTTCCCTTAAGGGAGTCAGATGTGTTTGGGGCATTAGGTATAAGTGACACATATATATCTGAGAAGTCCAATCTTTTCCCAGAGAAACTCGAAGGCGTTTGACCTTAAGAAAAGTCTACTCTTGTGGGTCTGTTATATCCTCCTTACACCAGATCGCATGTCTCAGTTGCAAGTATTTGTAGAATTGGTTGGAGGAGAGGGCAAATTGGGATTGTGAATAATTTAATGGATGGCTCGTGCCATATATCTCCTACGAGGATAAACCCAATTTTGTCCCATGTAGCAAACCCTTCCAGAAGTAAGACCTGGCTTAGCTAGCATCCTCTCCAGAGCGGGTTTCTTGTGTGGGTCTGCTATCCCATCCTATCATTCGCAATGCAGCTGGTCATGCCTAGACCACCACTCTGTTCAGCTCTTTAAAAGGTGGGAGAGACTTCCCCCTTATAGGACATGTAGGGCATTGTTCAATCCTAGCTGATATAGCTCCAGTCTATTTGTGGTGTAACCCCAGCCTCAGTTGAAACGCACATTACCAGAAGCTGAGAGGCCCAATCATTAAGACTATGTCTGTTATACCCATGCCACCTTTGTAAGTCGTTGGTAACACTTGCTGAAAGCAATGTGAGGGGTCCAATTAGGGAGTCTAGTGTGGTATCTGAAAGAGACACGTTAGTGATAGATTCCTTACCTTAGAATATTCCTTAGGCGTCAATCTGGATCCGGAAAGTTTTCTGCTTAGCAGTACCTCTGTGCGCCAGTAGGTGGCGTTGTGCGGCTCCTCGCCCGTCACTGGCGCCGGGATGACATCACGGAGGCTACTTAGACTTTTGACCACTTTTTTGAGACTTTTGTCTCCTTCTCTTGTCTGCTGGTGCACGTAGGGATGTACGGCTTTAAGTCTTGTGGGTCGTGCTGCTGTAATATGTCGGTGGCGGACCCCCATAATGTCTGCCTCTACTGCCTGGAGACCAACCCTGACTCCCGGGACTGTCGAGACTGCCGTGTCATGGCCCAACGGCCTTGCGGGAGCGTCACCGGAAGTTGCTGGAGGTCTGGCACTCCTCTCACCGCCGCTCCGGGTTTAGAAGCCGTTCGCGGGACCGGCGCCATCGCTCCTCGGACTCTAAGTCTTCACCTTCAGATTCTGGTAAGCGACGCCATAAGAAGAAGTCGAAGAAGCGTGTTCGCTCTGTGACGTCCCCCCATCGTTCCCAGGAAGCGGACGAGGGGGACAGGGGCTCCGCCCCTGCGGCTTTTCGGGAGCATATGAATCCCGCAGCCTACCCGCTATACCCAGGTCCGTCGGCGACTCCTGAACAGATGCAAGAGATTCTTGCTGCCATGGACCGCCTGTTTAGGCCTCGGGCTCCCGCCGGCGCGCCTTTTGTGCCCCGCGGTCCCGTGTCCAGATCCTGTTGGCCCGGCGGTACTGCCTCTGACCCCGGCCCCGGAGTCACTGGATCCAGCGCCCTTGGCTCCGGCCCCAGCGCCGCCCCTGGCACCCCCACAGGTGCCACACTGGGTGCCGTTTATCCCACCCCTGCCCAGGTTCTCAGGCCATTTTGTTCCAACCTGGGATCCACATTGGCTCCGGTTCGGCCCTGGCCAGCGCCCTTCCCGGCGCTGCTGGCCCCCTCTTCGGCTCCGACCCTGCTGCTGCGCCAGGCTCCTTCTTCTCCGGAGCCAGATGAGGACTGGGACGGTTCCAAGGGCCTCCTTGCGCAGCAGTGTGACTCCGAGCAGGATTGGGTGGATGACCTTCAAGATGCGGGTGAACTTGATATGTCTTCTGACCCGGGGCTTGCCTCTCCTCCACCATGCCTGGTTGCGGTCTACCGGGTTCTCGATTGATGTCCAGAGCTCGCTCATGGACATGCCCTTTGATGGCTCTCCCCTCTTTGGCAACAAGGTGGACAGTGCTCTGGAGCGCTTTAAAGGCTCACGGTCACGGCTAAGTCTTTGGGTCTTTCCACAAAGAACTCTGCCACCCCTTTGTTTTGTTCCTTTCGTGGCCAGGGTAAAGGCGCCCAGGCGCGCTCCTCCACAAAGTCTGCTCAGAACCTGCCTCAGCGTGGCCACAGACGTGGCTTCCGCAGGGGCGGTCTGGTAACCAGCGGGCGGGTCAGTCCACCTCCACACCCGCTGCTTCTACCTCCAAGCCTTCCTAATCCGAGCTTCAGACGGCACCCCACACCGGTAGGAGGCAGGGTCCGTCACCACCTCCGCCACTGGCGCGAAATCAGATCGGACAAGTGGGTGCTGCAACAGAGTAATCTGCCAAGGTTACTCGCTCCCCTTTCTGTCCTCCCCTCCAGCCATGCCACCTCGGTACCACCGCTTGTCAGGGGATCATTTGGCTTTTCTCCCTCAGGAAGTCATGGACCTCATGGCCTAGGGGGCCATTGAGTACGGTCCCAATCAGGAAGTAGGGAGTGGTTGTTATTCCCACTACTTTCTGGTCCCCAAGAAGGAAAAGGGGGGCCTGCACCCCATGTTGGACCTCCGCGACGTCAATCGCTTCCTCCAGAAGGAGAAGTTCAAGATGCTGACTCTGGCTCAGGTACTGACTGCCCTGGACCCTGGAGACTGGATGGTAGCGTTGGACTTGCAGGACGTTTATTTTCACAACCCCGTCCTGCCGGCCCACCAGCATTACCTGCGGTTCATGGTAGGCCTGGAGCATTTTCAGTTTGCCAAGCTCCCCTTCGGCCATACCAGCACCCGTCGAGTGTTCACGTAAGTGATGGGGGTGGTCGCAGCTCATCTGCGCAGGTCAGGGGTGTCAGTCTTCCCCTACCTTGGCGGGCTCGCCGCAGGCAGTCGTCTCCCACCTCTAGACTACGGCCAACCTCCTGCATTTGCTGGGGTTCTTTATCAATGTGCCGAAGTCACACTTGAGTCCGTCTCAGAACCTCCCTTTCATCGGAGCGGTTCTGGATTCAACGCTGTTTCGTGTTTATCTTCCCGAGCAGCGAGTCCGGAATATTCCGGCTATGATTCTGCTCTTTCAGCCTCTATCCCGGGTTTCAGTCAGGATGGCCTCCTGCATCCTTCTGGTGACGCATGTCAGATGGCATATGCTGGCTCTGCAGTGGGACCTGAAGTTCCGGTGATCGCGATTGGGTCAGTGGCAGATCCCTCTCCCTTCCCCAACCGGAGCACACAGTGGTGACGGATGCGTCACCATGGGAGAGGCGGAGATCAGAGGCCTCTGGTCTCCGGCGGAATCCCGGCTCCATATCTACTTTCTGGAGCTGCGGGCGATCCGGCTTGCACTGAAGGCATTCCTTCCCTCTGTCCGGGGAAGTGTAGTGCAGGTGTTCACGGACAACACCACCGCCATGTGGTATTGCAACAAACAGGGCGGGTGGGGTCTTGGACCCTATGTCAGGAGGCTCTGCGCATCTGGACATGGCTGGAACATCAAGGCATTGCCTTGGTGGTTCAACACCTGGCAGGTTCTCTAAACACCAGGGCGGACGAACTCAGCCGCTGGTGCATGGTGGATCACGAGTGGCGTCTGAACTCGGACATGGCGCAAGGTCTCTTTCTGCGATGGGGAGAGCCTTGGCTAGATCTATTCACCACCGAAGAGAACGCGCAATGTCATCAGTTCTGCAGGTTGGAATTTCCAAGGCGGCACTCGCTCGGAGACGATTTTCGTCTCGAGTGGAGCTGCGATCTGTTGTATGCTTTTCTGCCTATACCACTTCTGCCCAGAGTGCTGAAGAAGATCAGGCGCGACCGGCCCCAAGTTATTCTTTTGGCTCCCGATTGGGCTCGAAGAGTATGGTATCCCGAGCTTCTCAGTATGAGCATCGATCCCCCGATCCGTCTGCCTCTTCGGGAGGATCTTCTGTCGCAGCAGCAGGGGATAGTCCTCCACCCGAACCTGTCCAGCCTCCACCTCCATGCGTAGAGATTGAGCGGGCCAGTTGACGGCTTTCGACCTTCCTCCTGAGGTCTGTAATGTAATTCTGACAGCCAGGCGTCCCTCTGCTAAATCTGTATTCGCCTGCCGATGGAACAAATTTACGCAGCAAAGGCTGTGGATCCCCTTTCTGCCCCTCTTTCTGAGGTTCTTCTTTTTCTCCTTTCTTTGGCCCAGCAGGGCTCTGCTCTGGGCAATATCAAAGGCTATCTTTCTGCTATTTCCGCCTTCCTGAGGCTCCCTTATCAGCCTTCTCTTTTTAAGTCCCTGGTTGTTAACCGCTTTCTCAAGGGCATTAAACACACGTTTCTTCCCGTGCCTTTCATAATGCCTCAATGGGACTTAAATCTTGTCTTGACTTTTCTGATGTGCGCTCCCTCTGAGCCTCTTCATAACTGTCCTTTACTTCTTCTTACTCTTCAGACGGCTTTCCTGGTTGCTATCACCTCTGCCAGAAGAGTGAGTGAGCTCCAGGCCCTTTCTTCCAAACCTCCTTTCCTTTCTGTTTATCCGGACAAGGTGGTTTTAAGGACTCATCCTTCTTTTCTGCCAAAGGTTGTCATGCCCTTCCACATCGGGCAGACTATCATTTTGCCTGCCTTCTTTCCAGCACCGCACCCTTCAAGGGAAGAGGAGAGGCTCCACCATCTGGACCTAAAACGTGTGCTAGCCTTCTATCTGCACTGTACACAGCAGTTTCGGGTGGATGATCAGCTTTTTGTCAGCTTTGTGGGCGCCAAGCAAGGTCGGGCTGTGCACAAACGGACCATCTCCCGGTGGGTCGTTCTGTGCATCAAAGCATGTTACTCCTTGGCCAAGAAGGAGCCTCCTGTGGGGCTGCGTGCCCATTAGACCAGGGCAACTGCAGCCACTACTGCTTTTTTTTTTGGCAAAGTTTTATATAGCGCGAACTAGACCTGAACCGAATCCGGTATAAGAGCGCTTTACGTAGCACCAGTTACGTTACATGAGGACACACATTCATTTTAGGCACGGGGAGATTAAGTGATTTTCCCAGAATCACAGGAAGTTTTTGGCGTCGTTACCGAGACTCGAACCCAGCTCCCCAGGTCCGAGGTCGAGCGCCCTAGTCGTTAGGGACGTGGCGTTAAGGACATTTGTCAGACAGTTACGTGGGCCTCACTGCACACATTTACCAAGCACTACTGCCTTAACAGTCGGGTCTGGAGAGACGGTATCTTTGGCCGTTCTGTGCTACGTGACTTTTTGGTGTAATCTTGTTCGCAGATCCACCACCGGGGTTGGTATTGCTGGGCTATCCATTCTAAGGTAAGTAATCTATCACTAACTTGTCTCTTTCAGATGCACAAGTTACTACTTGTGTAACAATATATCTGTAAGAGGCATTAGTTAGTGATAGATTTCTCACCGCCCTGCCCATCCTCCCCGTTCGGCGTACTGATTACCAGGGTGAAGGTCATCCCCTTTTAGGGCCCTAGTTTTATGCACCAAAGGTCAGTTTCTTGCATGGCTCTACGTTTCGGCGCAGAAAGTTGTGTACAGAACTGACGTCCGCGCGCATTGGTGGCGCCTAAGTTGGCTCCGTGACGTCATCCCGGCGCTTATGGCGCCAGTGACGGGTGCGGAGCCGCACAATGCCACCTACTGCCGCGCAGGGGTACTGCTAAGCAGAAAACTTTCCGGATCCAGACTGATGCCTGGGTAATATTCTAAGGTAAGGAATCTATCACTAACTAATGTCTCTTACAGATATATCGTTATACAAGTAGTAACTTGTGCGTTAAGGAGGCCCACCAGGACGTGTTCAGTAGACTTTCAATAGACTTTACTGATGAAGTCAAGAATCAGTTGCTGGGCGTGTCTTTTATAGTCAGACTAATAGGTAAGAAGGTGCACCAATCTTTGGTGAAAGTTCAATGAAAGTAGGGCTATGGCTCATGCTTTGTCCTTTGCCTGTTATGCAGGAAGGTTCCACCAACAGTACAGAAAGGTCAGAGGCGATAAAAACAAAATAGGAGACACATTCAGTAGGCTCATGAGATGTTGCCTCAGTTTTTTTAGTCATAGCCATATCAAGGGTGTGCTTCAGGTGGAGCAGAACAGCACACTGCTGCCTTCTCCACATCCACACTTAATACTTCAAAACTTCTGCAGGCTTTTCTTACAAGCACCTCATTTGACTTACTTTGGCAGATATTGTTGTGATTGTAGTGGAAAGGGTTCACCTTGGAAAAGAAGGTGCTTTAGATTGTGATGTGGAAGAGGAATTTAATGTTACATTTCCACCACCTGTGCTGGCCCCTTCAGACTCCTACCTTCCCACCCCAACATTAACAACTTTATGAAAAAAGTTTGGCCACTTCTTCAAAGGGGGGTGCTTTCATATTCTGATGCAACATTACCACAACCAATAAGATACCTGAAGTCTGTGGTGAATGGATAATATTTTCAGTTTGTCGTTCTGCTATTAGCCTATCTTTTGTCCTTCGGGTGTTAACCAAATTGTTGATGGTAGGAGCGGTGGATCCCCATCATGAAGGTTTTCATTTTTACCCTCATGATTGGCTGTTACGTGGTCTTCTAGTAAATATAGTATCTCTTCTTCGTGCTTCAGGGATTTTTGTGAAAAATAAATCTTGTTTAACTTCTGCTGAGAGGATCAAGTATATTGGAATGTTTCCATGCTGAGAAGAGTGGAGACTATTCAGAAGACTACTTATTATTTTAAGTTGAACTAAGGCAATCAACAAAGTTGATCTTTTTTCTTTTCGGAAATATGACATCTTGTGTTTTCTGGCATCTTTAACTCATCTGAGATGCATTATTTGCAGTGGGCTATAAAAGGCAAGTGGAATCGGTTTTATTGTTAGGAAGGATTAGATCGTCATTGCTTCATCAGCACAGTCTGTCTTGCCAAGGTATTGTAAATAGTCTGTCCTTGTTTTAAAGGTCAAGCAGTGTCACCACATTTAGGGCTAATGCCTTGCCCATCTTGGCATGGTAGAAGATTGATAAACTATGGATAACAGCATGTCACACAGATCTCCTAGTTTATAGGAAGTGCCTACATGGAATGCGGCGCACTGCAAATTTAATGAGCGGCAAGCAGACAACCTGTTGGCAATGTAGCATTCTTTTAAGGAACATTAAAATAAAAAAGAGGCAAATAAATTAAAGTGGAACTATAAAGGAGTAGAATTCAAAACTAAAGTATTGGCCAGCCATCCCTGATACTGAAATACTAATTTTCAGGTGGATGTACACATGCTCAAAAAAGGCCATCATTCAATCACTAATGCATACTGAACCATTACTCCATGCAGGTCGCTGTGATGGATAGAAGCAGAGTGTGAATGACACTCAGGCAGACCAATGGCTGGACTAAGTGGACCCACAGGCCGGTAGATGTTTTCAGTGGCTTATCACCATAATCGAGGCCTCCTGTACTGAGCATAAACTTTCGCACAAGGTACCCATCCCGCATACAGTCATAAAATTACAAAATATACAAAACTACAGTTGGAAAAGCAAAATACCATCTCAACTATACCCATGGTTTGATAGAGGGGGTACCCAGAACCAACATGCTTCCCTACTATGGTAATCTGTGAGATTCCATGTAATAAAACACCTATCCGTTGACTTTGTCACAGTCACAGATTGTTATTGCTCTGTATTAATCTATTGACTTTAACATATGCTTTTCAAAATCAATATGGCAGGACTATCGCTTTCATCATACCTTTTCATTATAAAAAATCAAGCTTATATCGTTTATCATTGGCTTGTCACCATAAGCAATTTAGGCCTACTGTGTTGGTTCATAAACCTTACCACACGAAATCATCAGGTATACGGCAATAAAATTACGAATATGTACAAAATACATTTTTTAAAATAATACAAAATCCCTACTAATAAATCCTGAAAAACTATTTCAATAGTGCATATTGTCTATCCCCATGGTTTGTTAAGGTAGGTCACCAGCACCAAACCGTTGCCTATTACAGTTTTCTGCAAGATTGCATGTAACAAAACGCCTCCCTACAAGCTTTAGCACAGTGTAATAATGATCCACTCTTAAAAGGTGTTTGCCTTTAACACATACTTTTCACAATAAGTAAGTAAGACCTACTTGCTTTGTCATAACTTACCGTTAAAAATAGATCACACTTAAGGTCTCCCGAATAACGTTTCCCAGTGACCTGATAAAGCCTATTCCTTTACCAAAGGATTAACACTATATACAGCCCCGGCCTACAGAGGTGTGCAAATGTTGGCAACCATCACGCATCCAGTTATAAAGTTGCATTTATGTACAAAATTATAGTTGGCTAAACAATATATAGCCCTTCACAATAGGACCTAACAAGAATCATCACAGTGAAATTCTACTCCCGGGGTTTGTCAGAGTGTGTGACCAACACCATAAACCTTGCCTGAAATCATCATCTGTGAGATTACAAGTAACCAAATACCTTTCTATGACCTTGCAACAATCTTCTCCATGAGTACTACTCGCTTAACCATATACTTTTAATAATAAATAAGTCAGGCCTACTGCCTTTGTAATCACTTTTCACAATAAACTGTCCAGAACTATGGCATTAAGCATAACATTTAATTGCAAACCCAGGACGCCTGTAGAAATTATCCATGTAGTTCAATTACTGCTCTCCTCCCATCTGTGCTGCTGCCAGAGGACAAGACCATAAATTATCTAGCTATCTAAAACACTTTTATAGCATTACACTATCATGTGTGTACCCATGAAAGCTTGTGCATCTGGATAAATTAGCACAATGATCATAGGTGTGTGGATGGCAAGCACTTTTTTGTGAAAGGACACAACTTCTGACCAATCAAAACATATACTCCTGACTTTCAACATGTGGGCGGAGCCAAAGCCTCTCTCTTGGTGGTTATCACACAATTGGCAACAGCTGCGCTGTCAAGCCAGACCATAAAAGTAATTTGTAAAATCTTAGCATTGTAAATATAAACACAACACATGATATTTTTTTGAGTTGGCAGTGGTAGTTAAAAGGGGGTAATGACTTACAACCTTAATTGTCACGGCCTTAGGAATCAATGTTCACAAAAATTATTTCTAGCAAACTATGAGTTTTACAATGTAATGTAATGCTGGCTTGACTTAGTGATCCATTTCTTCACTTTCCAGAGTTTTGGCTTTCCTGTGAACCGACTGTTTGATCTCTTGTTTGAAATAAGAGATCAGTATAATGAAACGCTTCTAAAGAAATGGGCAGTATTATTCAGGTTAGTTCACATACTGTGTATCATTTTTAACTTAAATATTGTTGTGACTTTTGGCTGTTTCTTGCACTTCATCACGTGTTCATATACTCCACTCACTACAACACAAGCACCTTTGTGCACACTAATTCTTGAATTACAGTTGCATAAAATGTAATAGTGCTGATATAACTGATGCAACGTGTATCAGTAGTTCCTAATACACACTGCTTTTCTTCTAAGAAATGTTTGTCTCCTCACTTCTGTTCCATCGCAATTGATTTTGCATCCTATCTAATTGCCTGGAACGTTACCTGTTGAGACCTTGTTTGTTACATAAAAGTTACCCGGTTCTCAACGGGGTTTACGGGTTACCTCCTGTGTTTTTTTCTGTTACTTTTAGGAAGTTGGCATTTTTCTGTCCCAACCAATTGGTGTCTGCTGCCTATATCTTGGGTCACATGACTAGGTGTAGCTGACAGTTGGCCTTTTTGCTCCCAGACAGTGAGACAAAGGAAAGCTACATCTTGGAAGGATAGGTCACTCTGAGTTAATGATGAGGAGGAGCCGTCACCTACCACACTTGCACACCACAAAGGCCCTGCCTGAGAACTCTCACAAAGGGGTTTGGCACTAGTCCATTGTGACCTCGGGCAATCTGGGGCCAGAGCTGGGAGTCAGGAAATTCAAAGCACCTCTGTGGTTGTGGAAATCTCTGTAAGTTTGTCCTACTTCAAAGTGGGCACCTGGTATAAATAATGGACCTCAGACCCCAACTCTTCAGATCACTTCCAGACCTGTGGACTCTGCCAGTGGACTGTGGACTCTCCCTTTTTGTTCTTTTTGGCTTTGAGCCTGTTAGCTAAGAAGTAATGTCTCATGTCTCCTCAATCATAGACCTTTTTTCAAGGCTTTAACCCTTTGTGTGTTCGTGGCGGAACCGTTCCGTCACGAGCCTCGGGTGGGCTGTGCTGGTGACGGAACGGTTCCGTCACGGCCCGCTCGCCGCACCTGCGCGGCGTGTATTCCGCGCCTGCGCTGACGTTCTAAAGAGCAGGCGGGGCTGTGACGGAACCGTTCCGTCACAAGCACAGCCCACCCGAGGGCCGTGACAAAGCGGTTCCATCATTATTACGGGAGCGCCGCGCGGCCCCGCCTCCCCCTTAGTGCTGCGGCGGAATAGCCGCCGCAGCTAAGGGGTTAAGGGAACTCTCTGCTTTGTTGACAACAAGTAGTCTCATTTGTCCCCTGAAAGCCGTGAGCATGCCTACTCTGGTCCTGAGAATTTATGTTTTTCACTGTCACCAATGCTATTAGACATCCCCTAATTATGGCCTTAAGAAATATTTAAAAGTATAGCAGTCGTTTTTCTACTGCAATGTTAATCGTATATTCACTTATGGCTTTGAAAATTGTGGCCCTGTTGGCTGCATCAGGGGGAATGTGTTTACCCAGTCTCGGAAAACTTTCTCTGTTGGGCCATGTCATTCTGCTGTGCGCTCCTCTATCAACTGCTCTCTCCCTCCTTTACACTTTACTTTATTTGCCCTGTTTTCAGGGCCTTTGTTTCCAATGTCACTTGGACTGATGGTGGCTTGAACACCAATCTCAGTAGTCATTCGCCACTGATATCAGGACTGAGGGAGAGGCTGCCTGGGTGGGTGTTATCCTGATGTGCCCCTTGCCCCAACAGTCTGCATCGTGCTCCTGCTGGCACATTGTTCCTTTGACCTCTCGGTTTTGCCATGGGCTGTCCCTGGCTGCTCCTGTCACCACTGGATGTACACTGTTTAGTCTGTGCAACTTCCTTTCCAAATACACTACTGGGCAACTAATGTCTTCGAAAGAATCTGTCGTTGATTCCGGCTGGAAATCATCTATGCAAAGTATGCATGCCATCTGCAGGCAAGGCTGATATTGTTGGAACTCATGAGAACATATCAACTATGCTCTCTTCTGGCCGTGACCAAGCGTCCATCATCTTAGCGAAACTCCTCTTAAACTTCAAATAGTACGTGGCTATGACCAGTATGGACTTTGGTTCCAACTTCTGTTCTTACACCACCTTCACCATATTAAACATGGGCCTTTTGCAGTCTTTTGATATTGTATACCCTAAATTAGTGTCTTCTCCTACTCTCAGTTGGCACTTTTTATTTCTAACAGTTAACATACTACATTCCAACCTCTTTAACACTTACAACTGATACCTCTCATGCTCTTCCACGTTCTTACTGTATGTCACATTATCATTCAGAAAAAGCAGCTTAGATAATCCTTTGAAAATCTTATGCATCAAATTCTTAGAGTATTGATTCATAAACCAGCCCAAATTGCAACCTGTGGAAACAGAAAACTCCATACTTGTGTCAACACTCCACACCAATTAATGTAAGAGTGCTGATGAGCAGCAAATGGAAAATCCTCTACTTTAATGTTCCAAGACCATTAAGAATACCTGCACAACAAGGCCTTTCCAGTCCCCAACATTTGTAGATTTATTCAAATAATACTGTTATTACAGAAAGCAATAGTCAAATCAGTCAAATCCACTTTATTTGGTTAATAAAAACCATAAAAGTACACAACATACAGCAATTATCACAACAGTAGTAAAAATGTAAAATTAAATTCATAAATAAGCATTGGGCGAGATAAAACATTTCAGCAGCATTGTTCTCAAATACACAAATGAAACCGATTACCAGTAGTTCCAATATAGCAAGAGGCGAACCAGGTTACATCATATTCAGCAGCATTTTCTCAAATGGGGGGCTTATGTTAAAACAAATTCATGTAATCATATAGGACTGACTGGGTTCCAAGACATACAATACAATTTTTTCCAGTGCCTCACAGCCGCCACTAAAAAGCTTGCAATATTAAAGGTCTCCCAAGGATCATTCAGCATCCGCAGATATAATAAGGCAGGTCTAACCTGCATAAAACCTTTTCCTTTCAAGATGGAGATTAAAAACTTTCTACGCATATCGCTAAAATGATCTCAAAACATTATATAGTGCATGGGGTCCTGGGTCAAAAAATTGGCACAAATGCTAGGGCCTAGATCGTTCACCTTACTCCATCCCTGCGAGTCTTCTAATAAAAAGTGAATGAGATTAAAACGAAATCTAGTTGAAAGAAAGCGGTGGAAAGGCTTAATGACAAAGGTCAAGTAAAATTCTGTCTGTGGTGCGGTTTTTAGCAAGAGATAAGCTTTCACAGTTGGTTTCATTATCTCAATCACCTCTCTCTCTCTGCAGACAACAAGTGTAAAAATTGGGTTTTAACCCACACCAGGTCCTCTTTTTGGGTTTTTTCCGGGGAGACGAAGAGTTTGTGGCGCCCAAGTTTTTTTCAAAGTGACTTAACATGTTGTAACCATGGGATTCTACTTGCTCTCTCCATGGAGACACAATCCCTGGCAATTTCTTGATTCAATGCCAGTTCTGGAGTGGTCCAAATCATTAACCAACATAACACAGGAGCCAACCCTATCAGGTCAGAAACACAGCCAATGCCCAGTTCGTGGTGTATAACATAGTGGGAGAAGATTGGGGGACCGACAAGAGAAGCCTTAAAAACTTGTTTTCAACTTTCTGAAGCCCCTCAGCCAATTTTTATCCCCAAATTGCAGACCCATACCTCGCAATAACAATGCATTTAGACATATAGATATTAAGCATGGTTTCAATTGGCGTGGCCCGAGTCATTGTGCAAAACCATGGACGGCTGCTGTGGATCTTGCCATGGCATATTTTTTTGCTTTCTGCTGGGGAACCCACAAACCCCTCTCATCAAACAAGACCCTGAAGTAAGAAAAAGAGGTTACCCTGGACAGCTCTAAACCCTTCACAATGAACAATTTGGAACTTTTTTGGTCTCTGGCCCATAAGCATTGTATGCGATTTGGTTTGGTTGACAATAAGATTTAAAGATTGTTTCATGATGATGTGTATTTGTCTTGGTGTGTCATGATGAATAAAATACTTTAAACATAAAGATTGCATAAAGGACCCAAAAGAATCCAATAGCCTCTGCAGCCTTACCGCTGTACGCGGCAACAAAACCGCATCATCTGCATATAGGAGGGCATGGATAACCCTGTCCCCTACACATACACTATCTGGGCTAGCAGAGCAGGGGAGATGCCTAGGCTATTTATATAAAGGGGAGCTAAAACGCAACCCTGTCGGAAACCTCTACTAATGCTAAAGTGTTTTGTGCATTTGCATCTTGACTAACTCTCACCCTTGCAAAAAGATCCCTGTGGAGATATGCCAAACAATAGACTAAACAGTGATCCATTTCCATATCGATCAATATTGCCCATAACTTTGATCTAGTTACTAGATCAAAAGCCAAGGATAAATCCATGAAGGCCTAACTGTAACGTACCTGCCTTGGCCACTGTATATTTCCTGGCTAGTAAGTGCAAATTTAAACACTGATCTAGTGTGCAACTATTTTTTCTAAAACCATATTGGAGATCTGTTTATACACCAGTAACTTTTAACCAATCCGAGAGTTTACTTAATATCACTCTACCTAGACGTTTTACCGCTGAGTCAATCAGGGATATAGGCCTGTAACAGCTTGAGTCACCTCTCTGGCCGTTTTTAAAGACCGGAATGACGGTGGGACCAGGATGACGGAAATCCCTGCTCACTAGCTACATTAAAAACATTGGTTAAAATTTTTGACCAAAGGATCGGATTCTGTTTTTACAAATTGGCCGGCACAATGTCCAGTCTGGGGGCCTTGTTACTGGTCATTTGATTTATTGCTTGCTCAACATCTCCTTTATTAAAAACCAATACAGGGGAGCTCAATTCATGATCTGAGGTAGCAGGAGATCCCAACTCAGCCGGGCCCTTGTATATAGATTTAAAATGGGAGTACCATTGATCCTCTGTGATACTACATTCTAGGGGAGAGTTCGTGGATCCAGTAAAAAAGGACCTCAACTGTTAATAAGTCATTCCAAGCTTCCTCTTAAATTTAATTTTTGCGGGTATTCAAAACACACTTATAGGACTTCCTTAACAGTAGAGTAGAGGCCGCTAGTGTCTACATTGCTAATAGGCCTAGAGTCAGGGTGGAAGCCTACCTAATGGTTTGATTTAGATAAATGAATAACACTTAGCACACTGGCATAACCAACAGCCCTGAGTATTTTTACAATAGCACAATTTAAATATTTCATGTCCGCAAGCATGTAGAGGCCTCCTCTCCTTGGAATGCGGAAAATACCAGTGCCAAAAATTACACAAAGACTATCACTAGCAATTTACCTACTTGTCTAACTCCTCCATTACCAATTCTTTCATTATGTGTGGTAGAGGCCGCCCCTTTCGCTCCACAGGCTGCACCATCTCCTGCTTTACACTTTACATACACTCACCAGACATCACTCTTTAAAAGTTGCACTGGCTTTTCTTTGTTAGGGGTCTGACATAGTTGCTAACAATTTGTGTGCCTATACACCATAAAATTCAATCTGTGTTCATCACATAAGCTTTATTCATTGTACACCTCCCCTTATACGAAATCCTCATCATTCACTCGAGTTATGGCATCCTTATGAGAACCCTTTCAGATTAGGCTTCTCAAGAATTTATGCTTTACATCTAAAATGTCCCTTATAATCTCTCTTATCAATTATGCTATATAGAGAACCTGAATCGACAGACTGAATCCCCCTGCCAAAAATCGAATAGCCCTCCCGTGGAGCTTCCCGTATGCTGGATGTGGCTAGAGACTCATTCAAGGTTACAGGCCGGGCTGCAGTAACTAAGGGAACATTCAGCCCTGGTTGATCAGCTTTCAATCCCAGATGATCCTCAGCATTTTGAATTTCTTGAGTTAGAGCCCCCTCTGCCGAAGTTAAATATGAGATTATGGAGGCAGATTTCCTGGGCACTGCAGGGTTGTTAGTGCTTACGCATTTTGATGGCCGATGTGTAAATGAAAGGGGGTGGCCCAGCCCAGCCTCTTCCGGGCTCAGACGGGCCTGCCCTTGGCCCAAGTACAGCGCGGGCACGCCGGCGCGTGTCGCGCACTGTGCGAGCCGCAAAATGCCTTTAAGCACCTCTGGGTGCGTGAAGTGCAGCGTCAGCGCCTCCTGGCACTAAGAGATATGGGGCTATGAGTCCCCCCTGGTCTGTGGCTTGCAGGAGGAAGACTGCAAAAAACACAGTTGATGGACAGAATGCAGAACAATGGCTTACATTCACCCCAGTACAAAGATCTGGGCCTAAATCCATAGTTTTTTTGCACTCCACACCACCCTAGGTCAGACAATGGCTATATGCAAATCAGTCTTGACCCTGTGCCTCATGGGAACAGTCCAGCCCGAACTACCAAGCCATGTCTTTCCTAGACCGGAATCAAGCATACAAGGACTGGTTTCTGGCTATCAGCCTTCTTCAGCCTGGATAGCTTGACTCCAGTGATGTGGAGAGCCTGGGACTCACGTCTAAGCATACCCAGCCGACTCGGGGTGAAAATTGCAAAAAACACAGTTGATGGACAGAATGCAGAACAATGTCTTACATTCACCCCAGTACAAAGATCTGGGCCTAAATCCATAGTTTTTTTGCACTCCACACCTCCCTAGGTCAGACAATGGCTATATGCAAATCAGCCTTGACCCTGTGCCTCATGGGAACAGTCCAGCCCGAACCACCAAGCCATGTTTTTCCTAGACCGGAATCAAGCATCCAAGGACCAGTTTCTGGCTATCAACCTTCTTCAGCCTGGATAGCTTGACTTCAGTGATGTGGAGAGCCTGGGACTCAAGTCTGAGCATACCCAGTCCACTCGGGGTGAAAATTGCAAAAAACACAGTTGATGGACAGAATGCAGAACAATGTCTTACATTCACCCCAGTACAAAGATCTGGGCCTAAATCCATAGTTGTTTTGCACTCCAAACCATCCCTAGGTCAGACAATGGCTATATGCAAATCAGCCTTGACCCTGTGCCTCATGGGAACAGTCCAGCCCGAACTACCAAGCCATGTCTTTCCTAGACCGGAATCAAGCATCCAAGGACCGGTTTCTGGCTATCAGCCTTCTTCAGCCTGGATAGCTTGACTCCAGTGATGTGGAGAGCCTGGGACTCACGTCTGAGCATACCCCGCCGACTCGGGGTGAAAATTGCAAAAAACACAGTTGATGGACAGAATGCAGAACAATGTCTTACATTCACCCCAGTACAAAGATCTGGGCCTAAATCCATCGTTTTTTTGCACTCCACACCTCCCTAGGTCAGACAATGGCTATATGCAAATCAGCCTTGACCCTGTGCCTCATGGGAACAGTCCAGCCCGAACTACCAAGCCATGTCTTTCCTAGACCGGAATCAAGCATCCAAGGACCGGTTTCTGGCTATCAGCCTTCTTCAGCCTGGATAGCTTGACTCCAGTGATGTGGAGAGCCTGGGACTCACGTCTGAGCATACCCAGCCCACTCGGGGTGAAAATTGCAAAAAACACAGTTGATGGACAGAATGCAGAACAATGTCTTACATTCACCCCAGTACAAAGATCTGGGCCTAAATCCATAGTTTTTTTGCACTCCACACCACCCTAGGTCAGACAATGGCTATATGCAAATCAGCCTTGACCCTGTGCCTCATGGTAACAGTCCAGCCCGAACTACCAAGCCATGTCTTTCCTAGACCGGAATCAAGCATCCAAGGACCGGTTTCTGGCTATCAGCCTTGATAGCTTGACTCCAGTGATGTGGAGAGCCTGGGACTCACGTCTGAGCATACCCAGCCCCCAGATCCTTGTACTGGGGTGAATGTATGACATTGTTCTACATTCTGTCCATCAACTGTGTTTTTTGCAATTTTCACCCCGAGTGTGCTGGGTATACTCAGACGTGAGTCCCAGGCTCTCCACACCACTGGAGTCAAGCTATCCAGGCTGATGAAGGCTGATAGCCAGAAACCGGTCCTTGGATGCTTGATTCCGGTCTGGGAAAGACATGGCTTAGTAGTTTGGACTGGACTGTTCCCATGAGGCACAGGGTCAGAGCTGATTTGCATATAGCCCGTGTGTAACCCAGGGTGGTGTGGAGTGCAAAAAAACGATGGATTTAGGCCCAGATCCTTGTACTGGGGTGAATGTATGACATTGTTCTACATTCTGTCCATCAACTGTGTTTTTTGCAATTTTCACCCCGAGTGTTCTGGGTATACTCAGACGTGAGTCCCAGGCTCTCCACACCACTGGAGTCAAGCTATCCAGGCTGATGAAGGCTGATAGCCAGAAACCGGTCCTTGGATGCTAGATTCCGGTCTGGGAAAGACATGGCTTGGTAGTTCGGACTGGACTGTTCGGATGAGGCACAGGGTCAGAGCTGATTTGCATATAGCCATTGTCTAACCCAGGGTGGTGTGGGGTGCAAAAAAACGATGGATTTAGGCCCAGATCCTTGTACTGGGGTGAATGTATGACATTGTTCTACATTCTGTCCATCAACTGTGTTTTTTGCAATTTTCACCCCGAGTGTGCTGGGTATACTCAGACGTGAGTCCCAGGCTCTCCACACCACTGGAGTCAAGCTATCCAGGCTGATGAAGGCTGATAGCCAGAAACCGGTCCTTGGATGCTTGATTCAGGTCTGGGAAAGACATGGCTTGGTAGTTCGGACTGGACTGTTCCCATGAGGCACAGGGTCAGAGCTGATTTGCATATAGCCAGTGTCTAACCCAGGGTGGTGTGGAGTGCAAAAAAACGATGAATTTAGGCCCAGATCCTTGTACTGGGGTGAATGTATGACATTGTTCTACATTCTGTCCATCAACTGTGTTTTTTGCAGAAGGAAGACAGCGTCTGGTCAGTGGCCGCGAAGTGCCCTGAAGCGCCTCTGGGCGTGTGAAGTGCATCGTCAGCGACCCCTGGCACTGGCTTTGAGTCCCCCTCCCTCCCTGTCTGCAGCTTGCAGGAGGAAGAAGGCCTCTGGTCGGTGGCAGCAATAGTCGTTAGAGCCAGTGGAATTAGCAGAAAACCAAATTCTTAATAATACAAAATGCCATGTGCCTTTAAGAAATTAAACAAATCACATTTTGTAAATAATCCTATTAATAGAAAATAGGCCTAAATACAGGAAGGACCATAAACATCTAGCCCTCTCTACACAATGAGCAGAAAAGTCTAACCAGAAATTCTGTCAGAAAAGTCTGGCATTAGGATTTCGCTGGAAGGTCTAGTAGGAAAAATCTGAGTAGCTGGTCTCTTTCATAAAAAGCATGCGTTTTATACTATTCTGAAAAAAGAAAACACTCAAATTCATAGCAAGATTTTACATAAATGGTCAGCACTAAAAATGTCTCCTACACAGAACCAATTCCATTATTAATTACAAAATCAAATTCATAGCAAGATTTTACATAAATGGTCAGCACTAAAAATGTCACCTACACAGAACCAATTCCATTCTTAATTACAAAACACATACATGCACGCTATTTTCTTTGACTGTTAAGTAAATTATTTATTGCACAAAAGAAATTGTACATTCAATTGATGCAAAACCCCCTAGAAGGCAAGCTTCTGCATATTCATAACATCCAAGTTTTAGCTCATAGTCTTGCAATCATCCAGAGAAAGTTAGAAATACGTTACATTTGCATACAAAGATAGAGACCATGTTTGCATCTGAATTTCCACCATTTTATGAAAACAGACAACACACATGAACATGTGCAGCGCATGCACAACAAATAAACATGCAATTTTCTGCAAGCACTCTGGTTATTGCAGCCTAGTTATACTAACTAAACCAAACCTGTATTAGGCATGATTTTCCTTTTTTAATTGAAACTTTTAGCTATAAATACCAAAACACCATTGGGTCAAGTTTAGACTTATCATATAAGAGCAGCTCCCTACAGTCCCTCCGAAACAGTCAGGACATGATTTTCTGATAAAATATTTCACTTCTACATTCAGTGGCTGCTCCTCCGCTAAGGCAGAGGAGCGAGCCCCACTGCTCTGCAAGCAGTGTAAAAAGGAAAGTGAAAACGTTAATAACTAGCGTTATTATTATTTTCTTTCCTGCTCCTATGCAGGCGGGTGGGCCTGCCTGGCTAGTGCATGGGGCAGAGGGACGAGTGTTAAGCACACTCTAAAGTGCACATGACGGTTTGACCAGCCCAAGAGGGCCAGTAAAACCTTTGTGTGCGTTTGCATCTTCCCCACACAGCCTGGTGAGTAACATGCAAAGCCTCCAAGTCCCTGTCTGAGCGCCGATCCCCAGCGCTCAGACAAATCACAACGCTGCTTAAAGCAGCGTTGTGATTGGACAGGGGCTCTGAGAGGCTGGAAGCTTCCTGTTGTGGTGTGTGAGAGACGAAGCAGAGGCGGCATCACCGGGCGGCATTCAGGTAAGTATTTTTTTTAATTTTTTTTTATCATTCACCCCTCCACGCCCCACCACCCGTGCTTAGTAGAGGCCGCTAGTGTCTACATTGCTCATAAGTGAGGTAATACGCCTAGAGTCAGGGTGGAAGCCTCCCTAATGGTTTGCTTTAGATAAATAACACTAAGCACACTGGCATAACCAACAGCCCTGAGTATTTTTACAATAGCACAATTTCATGTCCACAAGCATGTGGAGGCCTCCTCTCCTTTGGATGCGGAAAATACCAGTGCCAAAAATTACACAGAGGCTATCACTAGCACTTTACTTACTTGTCTAACTCCTCCTTCACCAATTCTTACATTATGTTTGGTAGAGGCCGCCCTGTCGCTCCACAGGCTGCACCATCTCCTGCTTTAGACTTTACATACACTCACCAGACATCACTCTTTAAGAAAGTTGTACTGGCTTTTCTTTGTTAGGGGTCTGACGTAGTTGCTAACAATTTGTGTGCCTATACACCATAAAAGAACCTGTGCTCATCACATACGCTTTATCCATTGTACAGCTCCCCTTATACGAAATCCTCATCATTCACTCAAGTTATGGCATCCTTATAAGAACCTTTTCAGATTAGGCTTCTTAAGAATTTATGCTTTACATCTAAAATGTCCCTTATAATCTCTCTTATCAATTATGCTATATAGAGAACCTGAATCGGCAAGCACATTTGTCCCCTTTCCTCTCAACAAAATGTCAATCCCTATGATCTCAAGCATTTCTTTATTTCCTTCTGATTGAAATACCAGATGCCCCATTTCTTGTAACTGATATGCAGCTTGAGCATGCTACAAACCGCTTTTCTTAAAGACCTTTTCATAGTTTCTCCAGTGTCCATTTCATGAATCATTAAATGTTTATGGACCTCACCAACTAATTGTGTGCATGTGATTCTCATTGGTCACTAAACTCACTTATGTTTGATAATCTCTTCAGTGCCACAAAACATATCCTCGTTGCCAGTGTAAAGATAGAAATTTAAAGACAGAAGAAGACTTTGAGTACGTAGATAAAGAAGCTCCTCCAAAAGCATGAACTCCTCCCAGTTCCTTCAGGCCACTTGTTGAAAGCAGATCCAAGCTAGCCCATCCACATTCCCCAAGCCAGGCCTGAACATTGTGTAGCAGTTACTGAAGGTAAGTAGCTTATTATTTTGTATTCAGTGTCCGAAGTCTTTGCTCACTGAAATTCATTGTTCTGCTTGAAATATGTGGTCATGCCAGTTGGAAAGACGGATTTCAAGCTACTGTGTTTGGTGTCACCTTTCTTATTCTGTGGCATACAACTTTTGCTGCACTATTGTATAATATATTTTTTGTGTTTTACGAAATAGGGAAATCTTTGAAGCAGACAACTACAGTCCAATTCCTCTAACGAATGAAGAAGAGTACAAAGTAGTAATCTGCAAGTTTCCCTATCAAGATGCTGAGTTTGATAAAGTAAGCAAAAATATCTCTGATGACAATGCAGCCATCATTTTTAATGGGCGAAATAGACTATGAGGCATTTTTCAAAGCTGACGCAGATTAATGTGTACAGTTCCAGCAGTAACACCAATTACTATGTTGAGTGGTAAAAAAGTAATAATTTATTTTTACTACTCGCACGGGTCTTCACAGAGCCATCTTTAGCTACCTATATGTATGCTCCTACAGGAAGCGTTAGTTATCATTTAAATAACATGTTTGATCCAAATGCATACTAGCATGCACCCTGATTTGAAGGTCTTCTTCTGGTGTTTGATGTTGAATATCTCTGTATGGTATGTAACAGTAAAAAAATATAAAGGTGACTAATTAAATGAGTTTACTCCAGTATTGGAACTTTCATAGATTCCCATAGCTTTTATCATTTCCAGTCATCGGAATGGGAGTCTCTGTAACCAAAATAACATAGCAGTAGGTACAAAAGAGAAAGAAAAAATGCCTAGGCCTCATTCCCTTTTGCAGCATATCCACCTCTTTTTGCAAAAGAGACCAAAGTACAGCAACAACCAATCAGATTAGCCTCAACCCATAGAACCCTCCTGAGAGAACCTCAGAGCCTCAGATTTTCTACCGCACGTTGTGCTAAGGGAGTCTCCTTTGAGCTCTGCTCACTTCAACTCTAGTTGACTATTTTTCTGCAGTTTTTTCTTCAGAATTGTCTGATATTTCATCTTGGAATGTCTGACAAGGAGAAGAAAGCCCTTTTTAATGCTTGTTCCACCTGTGGCAAGTAAAGGTTGTATGTGGAGGACAGGCATAACAACTGCATTTATTGCCTGTACCCTGACCACAAGGCAGCGTACTGCAAGATCTGCCGCACCGTCTCAACAAAGACTCTCCGGGACCGTGGGGGTAAGCTTGTCACTTGGCTCCAAAAGCTGAAGTCGAGGAAGGAAACTCTGTCAAGTGACAGAGAGGATTCATCATCTGCCACTTCATCCAGAAGGTCAGTGAAGAGGGGTAGGGCCTCCTCCTCCTACATTTTCTGCAGTGCACGAAGTGTCTGTTCCATCAGCTTCTTCGGTGGTTTCGCCAAAAACACCATCCCAGATGGTGTCACAGCTGCAGGTCTCCAGCCCAGGAATACCTCCAGTGGCTCCGGAGGTACAGGACGATTCCTCGGACGAAGATCAGGACGATAGCAACAGGCCTGACCAGTGTGTGGAGTGGGATGACTACGTGATTCCGGATCCCGCTTTTCCTACTCCGGATACAGTTGATTCTTCCCTGGCGGACATTGGGAGGTTTCACATACTGATGGAAAGAGCCTAAAGTAGATTTAAACTTCCCATGCCTTCTGTTCAAACAGAGTGTTTTCTTTATGATTTTAAATAACCTTATCGGAAACCGGTCCGTTCCATTCCGATTGTCAGCCACATCTGGGACGAAAGATTAAAGGCATTGAAGAATCCGGCTACTGTCATTCCAGTTTTTCCATGCCTGGAGAAGAAATACAAGGCCCCTGATGATAGTCCAGCATGCTTAATAGTTCAACCGAAGCCGGATTCGGTAATATCGCAGGCGGCTCAAAGAAAATCTCGCAATCCTTCTGCGCCCCTGACTACTCCTCCTGATAAAGAAGGCAGACACCTAGATAATGCAGGGAAAAGGTTTTCCTCGATGGCGAGTCTTGTGGTTAGAGCCGCTAATGCATTCGCAATCCTTGGCAGGTACGATCGCCAGATGTGGTGCGACCTCTCACTATATTTAGACCAGTGGGCGCAGGAGTCCAAGGTGGAAGCGAAGAAGATTGTACAGGAGGGAAAGGCTACATCAGCGGAGGTGATCGACTGCGCAATGGATATTGCCATGACGGCTTTCCGCTCACTGGCAGGCGCAGCTGTGCTTCGTCGCCAAGGCTGGCTCAGGGCAACATGGTTCCGGCCGGAGGTTCAAAACAAAATCCTGGACCTTCCATTTGATGGTGAGGCATTATTTGGCAAACATATTGATGATGCCCTCCAGGACATAAAAAAGGATACGGAAACGGCAAAATCCCTAGGAAAGCTACAATATCGAAAGGTTCCTTTCCGTGGAGCCGGAGGAAAGAGTACCACATCCTACAGGGGTTTATACCAGCAGCAACAGTATTCTTCTTATGGTTCAACGCCTCAGTCCTATCGCCCGTCTTATCATCAGAGGCAAGGCCAGACCTCTTCTTTCTCTAGGTCTACCTCAAGAGGGAAGCAGAATCGCCAGGGGCGTGACACCACTAAACGACAATAGCGGCGTTCTGGCTCTGCCTGCTGTACTCCCCTCCCCGACAACATCTGTGGGAGGCAGGGTGTCTCAATACCTCCACAACTGTAGGCAGGTTACATCAGACCGTTGGGTACTCAACATCATTCAATGTGGCTGTGAGGAAACGGTGCAGGAGGAGGACGGGGACTCACCCCTTTCCGCTGTATTCTGTCCAAATACAGATGAGGGACTCAAAGAGTTAATGGAAAACCCTCCCTCCTCTCTACAAGAAGCAGAGGAAAAGAAAAGTCAACCAATGGGGGAGAAAGTGTTCACCGGATGAGGCGGGACAACCGACTTTATGGGAGTGGACGTTGAAAGGTGAGATGAGCAGGAGGAGGAACCCAGAAGACTCCGTGGAGTTCGAGTCGACGGATCAGCGGGTGGAGAAGAAGCTCCAGGAGACGCGAGGGACGAAGAAAGCACTGCCAGAGAGGACGTAGAGAGCTGTTCCGAGGACTGGTGGACGCCCCCGGAGGATGCTGAGAGGCTGCTGCAACTCTGGAGAGTTGCGGCAGACGCGGTGAGTGGGGCACATTTTTCACCCATTTGTACACTGACCCCTGCACGCCCGTAAATCCCCCCCCTGGCCCGCCCTCCCGGCACTACCTCCCATATCTCCTGCCACCACAGACAACCCTAATCAAGCATTACCGACTGCCTCAAATTTGCTTTAGTTTAGGAAGAGGCATAAGCGAGGGGACCCGATAAGGCTGTAGTGAAAAGGGGAGGACTTCCCATAACTCAGCCACCCTTGCACTTCCCAGAAGAAAGCCAAAAGCAGGCGAAATTCCCCCAGTAAAAGGAGGAACCGAGCATAAGTTTGTTTTTCTGCTTTTTCTTTTCCTCTCCTTAATTTTTGGTTTTGGGTCTTGGTGCACTTCGGGTGTGGTGATGGTGAACAATACTAAGAAACCATACAGTCCACTGACCGCTCTTTCTTTCTCTTTGAGCCTTCCGGGACGGATGTCTCCAGACCTGGATGAACGAGGAAGAGAACAACGACTGGACAAGTTAACCTATATCATAGCCACCTGACAATCCATACTGCTGAAATTCCACAACCACTGAACCATCTGTGTTGTTGACACAAATAATTCCTAAATTACCTTGTAAATTCTATAATAAAATCTCACCGGCAACCCACACTCCGGCTTCCTAGTTTCCATTTCCGCCCATCCCTCCGACAGTGGCCATACGCTGGAGTTCATTCATTTTCCACCTTCCAAGCCCCCTGCTGCCATGCCTTCAAAACATCTGCGTGTTCTGCGGCTCAAAGTTCATCAGATGCTCCTCAAGGAAGCTGTGGAGCCAGTCCCCTTTTCTCAGAAGGGAGAAGGTTTCTATTCCAGATTTTTTCTGGTCAAGAAGACGCTGGAGAAGTAGCGCCCCATTTTAGATCTCAGGGAGCTAAACACCTATCTCATAAGCCAATCCTTTTGGATGGTGTCTCTTCATTTTACGTCTCCTCAACCCAGGAGACTTTATGGCCACTCTCGATCTTGAAGATGCGTATTTTCACATACCCATTCATCCAGCCCACAGGAGGTTTCTGCGGTTTACAGTAGCCAAGAGCCACTTCCAGTTCAAAGTTCTACCTTTTGGACTTCGGTCTTCCCCAAGGATCTTTACCAAGGTGCTGGCACTGGTGGCAGCTTTCCTAAGGAGGCAACATTTTCAAGTCTTTCCCCACCTGGACGATGGGTTCCTGAATTCCCCGACCAGGCGTGCAGCAAAAGAAACAGTCATTGCATGTACAAATCTGTTCAGCAATCTGGGCCTGACTCTCAACAGGGAGAAGTCTTCTTTCTGCCCGTCCACAAAGGCATGATTCCTGGGAGGCATCCTAGACACGTCTCTCAGCAAGGCTTCTCAATCCTTCGAAAGTCAAGAGAAACTGATGTCCATGGCTCATCTATTGCGAAAAAGAAAGTGTCTTTCAGTACGCCGTTACAAATCCCTGTTAGGAGTGATTTCTTTGTGCATTCCTCTAATACCTCTCTGCAACTAATGTTTTTTGTGCATATATGTATATATGTCTGCACCTGTACATTTTACATTTTTCACTGTTACAGCCTGATTAGATGTAGAGGCTCGTGCCCTAATGGTTTCCTACAAGCTTCGCATTAGTAACTTTACAAGATTACTTACTTCATACTTGCCGTGACCGCAGTAGGCATAACACCAATATGGACTGTCCCCTTAATTCTATAGTGCGCCTATAACTAGAATGTACCCTTCTAAGTTACAATGGCCAACTAATTAGGATGCAGTAACTGTACCAATATAGTTTTCTTAAATTTAAACTTTAATTTAAATTTGGTACTATAACACAGGCTTTTAGATAACCTGCCCGCGCTGTGCCACGTTTTGCATAAAACAATTTATCCATTTATTTATCCGCTTGTCCTATGAGCAACTCTAGACGAAGGTTTTACCGCGGACATTGTGTAGCTGTAATTACGAACTACACAGTTGTTAATTGTATGCGCATGCGTGTCTAAATATAATCTTCGCGCATGCGCACAATACAATCAGGAAGTAAGATATCCCGGCGTCGCGTACTTCGGACGCGAGACGCCTCCACATTGAGACCCCCAAGTGCTGCCCCCGTCAAAGGAAGCCCAGGTAAGAGTTATGATTTACACGAGCCCGGTATGAATCAATAGTGTGCAGTAGATAGATGAAAATAAACCGCCCTTTTGAAAATTTACTTTCATGTCTCCACCAGTTACCGGAGGACTATGGCTCCGCGACTCTAACTTGAACAAAGCAAGGTAACGTCCCGATAATTATCACTACTGCCACTCTATAAGCCTCGACGGCAATCTGTACTTGCTAAATAGTTTCTCTTGCTAAATGTCCAAAATCTTGATCTCTAGCTACAACTAAGAAAACGATCTGCTCCCTTGCAAACACATTGCGAACACATTGAAAAACAGGGCAGCATCCAATTCACTTGTGCCAAGTAGGTTCATGAATGTTTATTTCGCCCCACACCCCCTTAAAAATTATTTAGTTGATGGTTGTATTTATCTTTGGAATTCTTTACATTGACAGAATTCCTACAGTCACTGTAAATTATTCATGAAGAACAGTATGTAATAGGACTAAAACTCTTAGTAAGTGCTAAAGTACTTTTCCCCTGATTTGCGCAAACAGCAATTATCTTAAAATGCTGCGCTTTCTTGAAAAACCTTGTCGTATATGGAAATAATCTGTTTATCCAAGCGCGTAATACACGGGTGTTCTTTAACCCCTGGATTTAGCGTATATTACTGTGCATGAATTTTTTCCATGCCACTGGGAGCACCAAAAAACCTCTTAGTCATAATGCAACATATAGGGACCCTTCTTAATATTATTTACCTTGTTACAGTTTCAGGAAGCTCTTTCTCCGTCCTGATGATGATCTAGATTCATATAGATCGAAACGTCGTCGACCCACACAAGAAAATTCCCCTCTTTTATTGTATATATTTATGTGGATTTACCTTGTTGTTTTGTGATGTCTGGCTTCACTTTGTTCACTTATGTCACGTCCTGCACATTGTCACTTATGTGAGCACCTGGAACTTTTTTACGAAGTACTTTAATTACAAATAAATTAATACTGTTTAAATTCCCTGTGTATTCTGCTCCTTAGTGTGAATTTACTAAACGCTATTACCATTTTGATGTGATCCTGTTGGACAGCTGTCGAACCATTGTCTGTTTATATACATTTGTTCACCCCAGGTTCAATTAATGGGGTACCCTTGTTCTTAGAACTGTCACTTCAGGAGCAGCTCGACATGCAATGGCAGCAAGTTCACAAATTATTCGACGACAAGATAGTGGTCACTACGGTAATGAAGAATGCAGCCTTGTTGTGGACAAAGGAAGAAAATGTATCCCAAGGTCTATCCTTCGTCATCAATTCAGCTCCTCAAGTAGTAACTACAGATGCCTCACTGGAAGGCTGGAGTGCAGTGCTTCAAGACTTGCATGTAAGCGAACACTGGTTGCCTCGGCACCGCCTTCTTCATATTAATCTCCTGAAACTCAGGGCGATGCGTCTGGCACTGCAAGCTTTTCTTCCACGGTTGCAGGGTTCTCGTCTGCCTGGACAATACCACGGCCATGCACTACATAAACAAAGAAGGGGGTACCAGATCTCTTCCGTTGTCGCAGGAGGCCCAGAAGATTTGGAAGTGGGCGATCCTGCACGGAATATTGCTACAGGTAGAACACCTTCCAGGAGTGCTAAACGAAAAGGCGGACATGCTCAGCAGGCTTTCGTCAGTCAGCCACGAACGGGAACTGAACCAGACTGTCTTGGAGGAGATTTTCCACCGGTTGGGCAAACCCTCAATTGATCTCTTTGCCACCCCAGAGAACAAAAAATATCAGTTTTACTCCAGCAGTCTACACTATCGCGGATCGCTAGGGAATGTGCTTTCGATAGCCTGGTCAGGCGAATTTGTCTACACCTTTCCCCCCATTCCGTTAATACCGAGAATACTCCGGAAAATCAAAACGGAGCCGTGCAGGATGATCCTGATAGCTCCAGCTTGGCAGAGGCAGTTTTGGTTCACAGAGCTTCAGCTCCTCTCTCTGGATCCTCCACGTCCTCTACGGACGGTCCAGGATCTTCTCACGATGTCCCAGGGCCAGGTATGGCATCCGGACCCTCGCTCCTTACACCTGTCAGCATGGCTCCTGAGCAGCGAGAGTTTCTCAGTCTAGATCTCTTGGAAGAGGTAAGGGGGGTTCTCTCTCAAGCTATAGCTCCTTCTACTAAGAAGACATCCCGTTTAAAATGGAACCGATTTTGTATCTGGTGTCAGCAGGAAGACATCGACCCCTTTTCGTCTCAGCCTCACCAGGTTCTTCCTTATTTTTTGTCTTTGGCTAAGGAGGCGCTGGCTCATTCATCCATAAAGGTTCAATTGACGGCAGTTTCTCGCTATAGACGCAATGCATCCGGGCCTTCCCTTTGATCAGCCAGGATTATTAAGCGATTTCTTAAGGGCCTATTTAGAGTCTTTCCTCCAGTGAGGCCTCCGCCTCCCACGTGGCATTTAAATTTGGTTCTCACCCAGCTGATGAAGCATCCCTTTGAACCGATTCATCAAGCAGATATGAAATACCTCTCGTGGAAAATGGCCCTCCTTCTGGCTCTCACTTCGGCAAGAAGAATTGGTGAGTTACAAGCTCTAATGATCCAGGAACCCTTCCTCCAATTCAAGAGAAATACAGTGATTCTAAGGACTAATCCAAAGTTCATACCTAAGGTGCCATCGGACTTTCATTTAAATGAGCCGGAGATTTTAAGGCTTTCTTTCCTCAGCCTTCTACGCCGGTTCAAAGGGCACTCCACTCGCTGGATGTGCAGAGATTCTTGAAGTTTTATCTAGACCGTACTAAAGAATTTCGGAAGTCTTCTCCGTTGTTCATTGCATTTAGTGCTCCCCACAAGGGCTTATCCCTCTCCAAGCAGGGTATTGCTCGGTGGGTATCCAGTGCTATACGATTCTGTCATGCAGCAGCGGGCAAGCCTCTAGAGGGCGGAGTCAGAGCACACTCTACAAGATCCATGGCTTCATCTACGGCTCTCTTTGTGGGAGTCCAGATTAAAGACCTCTTCCATTGAGTGGTGAGCTTTCCTTTCTTTCCTCCTTCCTTTCTTTGTTATGATTAGCACATTTTGCTATGTGTTTTTAATGTTTTGCACGGTTGATTAATGTTTTGCTTGATGTAAAAAAAAAAAAAAGAGGGTGAATAGAGAAAGCTGAAAAGAGAGGAAGAGATGACAATGAGGGAGCAAAATGTGCTTCTGATTGCTAGCTACTCCTATACAAGCTATGGGAATCTATGAAAGTTCCAATACTGGAGTAAGAAAACAAGTTACTTACCTGTAACTTTGGTTCTCCAGTATTGGTAACTTTCATAGATTCCCATGCGCCCGCCACTCCTCCCCTGGGAAAGCTCAGCCCTCAGCGGGTTGGTTATACTGTTACACAACGGCTACGAAAATCTGAGGCTCTGAGGTTCCCTCAGGAGGGTTTTACGGGGTGAGGCTAATCTGATTGGCTCTTGCTGTAATTTGGTCTCTTTTGCAAAATGAGGTGGATATGCTACAAAAGGGAATGAGGTCTAGGCCTTTTTTCTTTCTCTTTTGTACCTCCTGCTATGTTATTTTGGTTACCGAGACTCCCATTCCGACGACGGGGAATGATACAAGCCATGGGAATCTATGAAAGTTACTAATACTGGAGAACCAAAGTTACAGGTAAGTAACTTGTTTTCTCCTATAAACCGAATGTCTCTGTATGGTATGTAACAGTAAATAAATATAAAGGTGACAAATTAAATGAATTTTTATAAACCTAAAATTAATGCTTCTCAGCTATAATCAATAGCTTGGTATAACTGCTAACTTTTGCATCGTAGAATCTTCACTGGTTGTTATACGCACCTGCATAATCCCTTCCATCCACAGGATTCAAAAACACCTTTATGTTTATAGAAATACATGCATTTTATAGATGGATAGATAGATAGACAGACAGACAGACAGATAGATATATATATGAGCTTAGTGTTAGTGACTTTTTACGCATGATTACATCAGAACTTCTATTGAAAAGGCATTTTTTGTTTGTTTAATAACTGTGCCCCTGTCCACTGATTCTGCACAAGCCCCCCCCCCCCCCCCCCCAAAGTTAATTTGATTTGGGATTGTCATGTTGCATGCTGAGCAGATCTTTCAAGGTGAAGGGGGCGTATGTAGTAGGGAGGGTGTCAAAGAAGTGACTTTCCATTTTAACTCCATAGGGATATTTACTCTCTGGTACAGAAAAAAACACACCGAAGGGAATTATACCAAACTTAGCATGAAAGTAAAACTCAAGGAGTATCCTTTGAATGATTTGGCGTAAATCAATTCAGTAGGTTTTTGGGAAATTAGCATTCCAAAAACGTTTCAGTGGGCTTAAAAGGGTTAAAAAACTAGCTGGATATTTGGTCCGCGGAGAGTCTATGAAATTCAGGTTCGCAGACCATCTGTAGACTAATTAAAAAAAATAATTGAATCCTACTGTGTGAGGGACATTTTTTCCTGTGATCCATTTGAGGTCCATAGGCCCAAAGGTAGAACTGCAGATGCAAAAGCTGGCCCTTTAGTCCTAAGAATTCTGAATGTCTGGTCGCAACAGAGGAAAAAGCTGTTGTGGCTGCCATTACAGGATGAAGAACTCCGTTCCAGCATCCTAAAAAAAAAAAGAGACCTAATAGGCCAGGTAAAAGTACATTTTGACTAGAGATTAGGGACCCCAGTGCAGCTGTGAGGTCAGCAAACCCTAACTACTAAGAGTTTGCAAGTGTAAGGCATATGCCCATGAACCTCTGGGGTTTGCAAACCGTGTCCGGGACTTTGCAAACTCACATAGACCATGGGCCTCGTTGGATTTCCCTATGGGCTCGTGGACCTGATACTGGCCCTTGGGCCCTCCAGGAGGTTCCACTAGTTCCCAAGTGTCTGTGTTGGGCATGCAAGACCCACTCCCCAACAAAAAAGAGGAGGTCACCCTCTGTTTGGGTGCCCGAAGGCCATGCAAGGTGAGGACTGGCCACCAGAGACTGGTTAGATACCGGACCTAGCTGAAGTGCATGAGGTCTGGCCACAGCCCAGATCCTGTGACCAATCCATGCTGCGTATGACCCAGGCAATGTGCAGCAGGGTTTGGCCAGCCTCATACTGTTGTTCCAAGGCCTGTCGTATGGCCAAAACCCCCTGCACACATAACTGAATGCGATGTGCATTGGCTGCTTACAGCAGCTTGGGCCTAAGGTGGAACTGCAAAGGGGTGGGCCGTAGGCCCTGCACCCAACTGTTCAAAGTGGTATATTATCAAACCCTCCCTGAACTTTACTGAATATTCCAAGATTAAAGTGAAACAATGGTTAGCTTTGGTTAACTTAGTTGGTCTTAACATATGTTTAAAAAACTCTGGAAATCACTCACAGAAACACAGTGAAATAAAGTTGTCACAAATTAAAACCAAAAGTCACTAAAATACCTAAGTTATGGTTGGCGACGCAATCCATAACTCAAACAAAAGCCATGCAAACCATAACTCGCACACCAAATGCAATGCTTATTACCCAAAAGTGTTTATATCAATTAGTAACAACACCTAAATTCACAACATAATGAAATAACATATTCTCAAAGCAATAAATATTATGACATTCATAGTTGTTTCTCTCATAGTGTGTATTGTGATATGTAATGTAACCCAGGTTGAAGTCTGAAAGTACGGAAACCCACAGAAGCCGGCAGGCACTGCATTGGTGTTTTCGGGTGAGCCGATCGAGCGGAATCGGACGGCACTCCCGTGTTCGAGCTGTGAATCCTGGTGGGTTACAGCTGCTGGCAGCTCTCTGGTTCGCAGCTGGCTCCAGGGCTTCCTAGATCCCACAATGCAAACACAACAGGTGATGGACCGAATGTGGATCAATGTCACACACTCACCCCAGTCCAAAGATCTGGGCCCAAATCCATCGTGGACACTGATGGGGGGGGTCTGTTCGGGGGGGGGGGGGGGGGGGGGGGGGGGGGGTCCGTTCAGACTTAATTCAGGTCCATAGCCTGTGCAGGGTATCAAGGTAGCCATCCAGCTCTTGGGTTGCCCATCAACTGTTCTCGGCAGTGAGGCAGCTGTGGAAGAATCCCTAAAATAGAATAGAATAATTGTCTTTTAGCTCTGTTTCCATTTTTAGGTCGAGCATTCGAGACCTCTTGTATATACTTTGGTATATTCTTATTATAAATATATACTTATATGTGTATGTACTTTGTGGGATTTGGCAATCAGCCCCAGTACTTGTCTGCTTCCGCTTAGGCACTGTTTTTTCTGTTCAACTGCCTCTATTTAACTGTCTTTAAAGAAAATTACCAGCAGACGTCAGTAAATACCAGAATTGCTTTCTGCTGAGAGACTTTCTTTTTTTATTTTTCTGACAACTGCCTCTTTTTAACTTTCTAGATCGAAAACGACCAGCAGAGATCAGTAAAAATCCAGAATCACTTTAGCATTCTCTAGATTCCAGTCCATAGAAATTGTCTAACACGAGCACCATTAAACAATAATATTTTTTTCAAATCTTGTATTTTCAGTGATATGACCACCGAAGGCCCTGATTTTATAATAAAAACAGAGCTTTGGGCTCTCTCCATGTGTTCCCATACCTGGCTGTCACGCAGTTTGGTGCTTACTTACCCTACATGTTAAAGAACAGTAGATGTTTCAGCACCCAGGCTGCATAGCTAAATACATATAAGGTCCCAAAGGCAAGACCAATTGCATTGCAAAGGCTTGTTTGATCGGTCTGCTCACTGCACCCACTTTGCTTGACGACTCCTTTAAATCATTGTGCACCCCATTAGCCTATATAACATTGACGGCAACTAACCTTCTGGATTACTCCTACTTTAACTAAATTAACCCAAAAGGCTTAATTAAAAAAGGGCATTAATGGCGCTAAACGCCCTCTGTGGGAAGACATTTGGCATCCTTGGCACACTGTGGTACTGTACATCGAGCCGCGGAAACAGCTGGTATGCTGGGCTGGCCTGATTCAACAGAGCTGCAGAAGCCTCTGCCCTGGTCGGACTCTCCGGGGCACCTGAGGAGTCGAGCTGGGGCAGAGCCAGCAGGCAGGTGCGGAGAGGGAAGCAGTTATGTCGTGGGGGCTTGCGGCCACTGGCGCTGTATGCCTTGTTTTCTCTGTGTGAACGTCATCTAACTTCCTAAGAATGTATTAAACAACCTTGAAACGTATTCACTCTCCCACGAGAAAAAATATAAACATTGAACTTGGAAATCACCCCCTGGCTTTTTGTCTTATTTTTCCCAATCCTTATGCCAAGTAAATAGGTCCAGCCGACAGCTCATTTCATCAAATGTAAGAGACAAAGATGAAGCAATGACCTTCCGGGTGGCCCTTCGTATTTCTAGAAAAAGGTGCTGTGAAAGACAATAAGACCGCTTGAAGCCCAACAGCTATGCTTAAATATTTAAATAAACTAGCAGTAATTTAAACATCTGAGCAAAACAAAGAGCACGTTGAAGAAAAGTTATAATTAAAGCACTCGAATCACCCACAGTCTACTATCCCGGAGCACTCGTTCACAATAATGAAGGGGTATAAAGAGTGTAGAGCTATTAATCAAATTAATAACATGAGAAAACGAGCTGTTGCCAACAAACAAAACAACCAATTGACATAAGACTCCTTACTACAAGCAGTGCAGGCTGAAGACCCTCATGAGGATATGCTAAACCTAAACACATGTTTCATGGAGGGGCACACATTTATGATGAAAGGAACTGTGAATGCACAAGACACAAATCCTGCTGCCCTTAAACTAATAAAATGGGGATTTTAAATCACCAGTTGTGTAACCTCTTGGAATCCAATTATATGGAACGTTGTATTTCAAAACATACAGAGGTTTTGGTCTCTAATTATTAAAGTTCATTATGAAACACCCTCCTAAATAGTGTAAATGCAACCAGAAAAGTCTTGCATTTTTAATATAATAAATTTGAAGACCAGATCGATCATTTACATATACCTGCAACCTATGTAGCAGGGGTCAATACCAAACTAGAACATCTAAACGCCCTTATCCACTGGGATAAAACACAGGCAGTTCTAACTAGTACAAACTGTGAATGTGCACCAATAATTAACAAACTAAAATAACTTCCAAATGTACTTGAAGAATTGATACAAGAACGTAAAACAACAACCAAAATGGAAAAGCAAACTCCATCTTAAGCTTCAAAGAAATTACTGGATCAGAAACTCCAAAACTGTTTGTATGCTCAGATGGTTAAAACAAAATCCTCAAACACAAATAACCAAGAAACAGTCATAGAAATGAACCAACAGAACACCTTATACAGCACATGGTTGTTCTACATAACTCATTGGAATGAGGTGATAACTCCTGTTATATTCACAAAAAGACATTTTGTCGGACTGGCGCCAGGCCTACCCCTGCGACCAGTAGTGGCCAGGCTGCTACATTATAGGGACAGAGACATCCTGTTGCAGAAAGCTCGTACGGATGGCCCCTTTGTGGTAAATACCAATAAGGTCTCAATGTTCCCAGGTTACACCCTAGATGTCCAACGGAAACGCTCCTCGTATCTGGAGGTAAAGAGAACTCTTCGAGAAGGCGGCCTCCAGTGCTCACTCCTTTTCTTTGCCCAGCTCCGCATTGTTTTGGATGGTAAGACACTTTATTGATGACCCTAAGGAAGACTGGGATTGGATAGCGGCGTATCGAACTGAGACCCCCCTAGTCAGCGCAGGTGCTCCACCAAGTAACAGAAAGCCGTAAACTCAGGAAGCGTCCTAAACGAAAAACCAAGCGCATCGTATTGAAGAAATCAAGACCCTCACAGATGGAGCGAGAGAGAGCGGCAGCACTGCCGGCAGTGGCCGAGATCGTCCGAGAAGGTGGCTCTCCATTGGAGGCGAGCTCACACTCCATGAAGGGGACCGAAGGATCGGACTCTAACTCCTCCCACAAAGCTAGCCTTGATCTACGCGTGATGACCCTTAAGACAGCAGACTAAATCATAAAACCTGTGTCCTCACCATGAATGGCTGCACCGTTGGATCCTTTGGGGGGAGCCAACCATACCTGGTTGCAATAAACGACCTACCTTGGCTGTATCAATACTGAGGCCGGTGCATGAGGCACCGCTCCGTACCAAGGGCCCGATGTAGGTAAATCCGATTTACCGACTCTTAAATACCGAATCATACCGATTCGGTATTTAAGAGTCGGTAAATTGGAAGTAGGCAGATGTAGGTAATTCTGATTTACCGATTCGGGCCTTGAAGCCCATAGGAATCAATGGGCAATACCGTTTCGGTATTTACCGAATCGGTAAATACCGAATCCTGCAAGGGTGCAGGGGGTGTCACTTTGACACCCTCTGCACCCCAAGTACGGGCTTGTGTGCCATGTGGCACACATGCATGCCCTAAGGGCATGTCTGTGTGTCACATGGCACAGGTGTACATGCACAGATGTGCATGTACACCTGAATTCGGTATTTTACCACCCAATTGTATTGGCTGATAAAATACCGAATTCTGAAGGCCTGTAGCACTGTAAACAGTGCTACCTACATCAGGAATTTACCGAATCGGTAAAATTACCGATTCAGTATTTTACAGAATCGGTAAATTTACCTATTGGGTAAATTTACCGATTCTGTAAAATATAGCCCCCTACATCTCGATCACCAAATACCGGTCGGTAACGGCCGAATTCGGCTGTTACCGACCGGTATTTGGTGACCTACATCGGGCCCCAAGTCTTCCACATAGCATCTTACTGTACTCCACGGTGCGCCCACCTGTGGGACCACAACCCCCTTGAAGGCCCTTGCTGTGACAGGCTTGGGCCTTTATCAGTTTTCACAAAGATACATTTAGAGTTTGGGCAGATGGCCGTTGCCAGTATGCTCTGCAGCTGGGGAGTTGTTTATTGTTGGGACTCCTTGTGTTTGATTTTTTTCTGTTCATCACACAGACGGGGACACCTCATTATATTTTTTCAATGAGCTGGTTGGGGTGGGAGATACGGTAGAGGGGGTGATTGGAACTCTTCAAGATGTCGACACATCATCAAGACCTGAAGCTTCTCACATGGAATATTTGGGAGATGGGATCAATGTCTAAACGCCTCAACATACATAACTATCTGAAGCGCCAAGGTATTCAGATAGCACTCTTACAAGAGACACACCTCACCAACGGGAAAGTGGAAAAATTGAATAGGAGATGGAGAGGGCAGATATTTGCTACCACTTTCATAGCATACTCCCGGGGGCGTTGATATGGATTCATCCAGGTGTCCCTTTCGAAATAACATGCACCCTCATTGGCAAAGAAGATAGATATGTCCTTCTTGCGAAGAGATTACTGGGCCAAGATATCACGCTAGGCTACCTATATGCGCTCAACAAAGACCAAATGGCCAATATGACCTCCCTCTCTGCTCGTATAGCTGACATAAAAGTGTGGCAAGTGATTTTAGGAGGGGACCTCAATTGTGTGGCTGATGTGATATTAGATCGCTCTCACCCTCAGACGCACAGGCCCATAGAACAGCGGCAAGGTTGAGGGAGTGGATGGCCAACTGGGAACTACAAGATATCTGGAGGCTCCAACATATGGAGGACAGTGAATACTCCTACTCCCACATACACCAACTCCACACGAGACTAGATGCATTTTGATGCTCTTTAAGTATCTTCGGATCCATTAGACATACAGAATATCTGGGTCGGACATTCTCAGACCAGAATCCTTTGTTAGTCGTACCAATCCTATAAGACAAGACCTCTGATCCCCACGTGGAGACTTAGCCCCCTGTTGTTGGAAGACATACTGTTTGCAGAATCTCTGCAATCCTTAGTAGATACGTATTTCGTTGATAACACATGTTTGGCATAGACGGCGGTCCAAAAGGATTCGGAGTCGCCGTGGCCGATCAGGCGGACCCTCAACTGCGGAGACATCGACGGAGCGGAAGGGAGTGCTGGAGGTGTTATCTGCGCTATCTGGCTCACGAGACGGTGCCATTGAAGAGGAAGCGGACCCTGGTGACGAGGGGGCACCGACGGACTCCGAGGAATCGGTGACTGATAGCGTCCACACGCCGGTGATCACCGAAATCGGTGGAGGACCTTCTGGATGGACAGGGTTAACGGGGTGAGCTAAATCCATTTGGGTGGGGGCCCGAAACGTGGGTGGCGGGTACCGACGATTGATGCTGACTCCCGGGGAAGGGGGGGTGGGGTGCCTTGCTTTTGCCCCGAGGGTTTCTGGTACTGTTTTGGGCTTGCTTTAGTCCTGGTAGCCAGGGCATCGAGGGCCCACTGCCAACGCCCGGCCCGCACCTGGCCCTTAAGGCCTTCCTACGGTGGTGACCGCAGGATTAGTCGGGGACAGTGGGTTTTTGGAGGGTATGGTTTGGATGGGAACTAGATGGTGCTATTTGGGTCCTGTTCTGGGGAGGGTGGATGGGGGTTTGGTTCGAACTGGGGTTGTTAAGTTTTGGTTGGGGAAAATGGCCGCCATCAGTGCTGGGTTGATTGATGCTCTTTCTTTGTTGGGACCCGGATGGGGAGACTTTGCACGAACGATATGGGACAATGGCTGATGTTGCTAATGTGAAATGTGTTACTTGGAACGTGCGGGGGCTCCACACCATGTCTAGGCGTCACAAAGTCCACGCTTATTTAGTGCGTAGGGGGGTACAAATGGCGCTGCTGCAGGAGACCCATCTGAACAAGGCGGAAGGGGCGGCGCTACAGCGTAGGTGGAGGGGGCAGGTCTTTTGCACTTCGTACTCCGCGTATGCCAGAGGGGCGCTGATTTGGGTTAGAGCTGGGGTTCCCTTCCAGGTCACGAAAACAGTGATAGATCGAGGGACGTTATGTGGCCATTTCGGGCACTTTGGGAGGGAGGGACCTAAACGTTTGCTGTGTGTACGCTCCCAATATAGACCAGATTGCCTTCCTTTCCAGGTTATCGGGCTCGTTGGCCCACTTCTTCTCCGGGCCCCTCCTGCTCGGTGGAGATTTCAATTCAGTAGTGGATGTGGACACTGACCGCTCGCATCCGCCCCTCCCTGACTCTCCGGTTCACGGTCGTAGGGACTGGCAGACACACTGGGGTCTAACGGATATTTGGAGGGCGCAACACCCCGCAACTAGGGACTATTCCTACATCTCGGGCCTCCATGAGTTACACGTTAGACTGGACGGATTTCTTGGCTCGGCTGAACTGGTTTCAGCAGCGGTCCGGTCTGAATACTTGGCCAGGACCATCTCAGATCATAACCCCCTCCTGCTGGACCTTCGTTGGTTTCCGGGGGTGCCTGCGGTGCCCACCTGGAAGTTACGTCCCGAGATCCTTGAGGACAGCGTTTTCAAAGCGGACCTAGGAGATAAGATCTCGGAGTACTTCGCGTCCAACGGGGGCACCGCGAGCTCGAGAGCGCTAGAATGGGACACTTTTAAGGTGGTGGTGAGGGGATACTGTATTTCCAAGAAGGTCGGCATGAGGCGAATTATCCTTGCCGACTTAGATACAGCTGACCGGAAACTCCGCGAGTTGGAACTCCGCCGCCCCGGGCGCCCTGAACTACAGGAACGCACGGCGGAGGCGAAGGAGGCGGTAGCGGCGGAGGTCGAACGGCTGCGCTGTTTCGACTACAAGGCCTACACGGTTAGGTCCCTCGCAGAGGGGGATAGGTCCAGCGCGCTGCTGGCATGGCTAGCCAACCCCACGCGCCAGTCCTCATTGACGACGTCCATGCGCATGGCGGACGGGACCGTGGTACACACTCAGCCTGAGATTCTGAGCTGCTACCTGCACTACTACGAACGTTTGTATCGCAGTCGCTCTGTCAGAGACCCGGACCTGCTTGATAATTATCTACGGCCCCTGGAGCTCCAAACAGTGGAGCAGGACGTGGCGAAGGCCCTGGGGTCCGACATTGAACTGGGAGAGATCCGCAGCGCCATTAAAAAGATGGCGAGGAATAAGACCCCGGGCCTAGACGGCCTTCCTGTGGAATTTTATGCAGCTTATGCTGACCTCCTAGCCCCAAGGTTATTAATAGTATATAGAGAGGCGAAGAGGCTTGGTCGGCTCCCAGGCTCGATGTGCGAGGCCTTAGTGGTTCCCCTCCTCAAGCCCGGAAGGGACTCGTCCGATCCGGGGTCTTACCGTCCCTTATCAATGTTGACGGTTGACTATAAAATACTGAGCAGCATCTTGGTTTCGAGGCTGCTGGGTCACATGAGCTCTCTGGTGCATGAGGACCAGGCTGGATTCATCCCCAGGCGAAACACGACCATGAACATCCGCAGGTTGTTCCGCTTGCTGGGAGAACCGCTCGTGGATGCCCCGTGCCCGGTAGTCCTATCGGTAGACTTAGAGAAGGCTTTTGACAGCCTGGAATGGGACTACCTGTGCACTGTGTTACGGAGGTTCGGCCTTGGCGAGGGCTTCATCAGATGGACCACGGTCCTGTATGCCTCTGCATCGGCCAGGGTTCGGGCGGGCCCGCTAATTTCCTCACAATACCCGGTGGAGAGAGGCACGAGGCAGGGTTGTTCGTTATCCCCGCTTCTCTTTGCGCTGGCGGTGGAGCCACTCGCGCTGCACCTCCGATCGGGAGCCCATTATAATGGCTTGTGGACACCTTCAGGCCCACACTACGTTTCGCTGTATGCAGACGACCTGCTGCTCTTCCTTGAGGACCCGATTGCTGCCCTGCATGGAGCTGCGACGGCGCTCACGACGTTTGGGGAGGTCTTGGGCCTCCGGGTGAATTGGGCTAAGACCTGTCTTTTCCCGGTTCGCAAAGGCACCCCTAGCCCTGCTCTCAGTAGAGAGATTAGATGGGAACCTGACTGCTTTAAGTACCTGGGGGTGTACGTCTACCATGAACCTTCTGACCTCCTCGATGGGAACATTGCCCGCGGCACTCGAGCACTACGGGGCAGTATGGACTTCTGGGCTACACTACCGCTCTCGGTGGCAGGGCGGATCGCTTTGCTCAAAATGGTGGCGCTTCCCCGGTTGCTGTATTATTTCCGGGCGCTACCGATCTGGGTCCCACCGGCCACTTTTCGACTATTACGATCAATGATAGTCGGATTCCTCTGGGGCTCGGGCCGCCGAAGGGTGGCCCTCAGGACCCTGATGAGGCCGAAAGCCGAGGGTGGGCTTGCGGTGCCGGACTTTGAAAAGTACTACTTAGCGGCGCAGCTCCAGACCTTCGCCCAGGAGATCGCCCATGAATTCCGGGGCCCAGAAGACAGGAGAGATACGGGTATGGCCAGGCATGTTCTCTCCTTCATAGCGCTGCGACAACGTTTGGCCTTACAGGACTTGTCGCTAGAGGAGAAGACCGTTCGCCTGTGTTGGAACCGAGCTCACGCCCGGGGCCACCTGAGAATACTGTATGCGCCCGAAATACCTTTGGGGATGCTGACGGCCTTGCCCCATGGCGGTGATTGGTCACGGTTGGCAAACTGGGAGGACGCAGGCTTACAATTGGTAGGTGACCTCTACGAGGACGGGGCGCTCTTGCCCTTTCAGGAGCTCATTGATCGCTTCGAGGTTCCTCGCGGCGACTTTCTATTGCACTCGGCCCTAGCCCGAGCGATCCAGGCGCACTGGAAATGCGGACAAGAGGAACCCCCCATATCTCCGGTGTGCCAATACGTCATGATGTCGGCGGGTACGGTGAAGGCGGTCACTTGCCTCTACGGTAGACTGATCAATGAGGGGCTGGCCCCCCTCACTCTTCTGAGAACCCGTTGGGAGGAGGACATTGGCAAGGAGATCCCGGAGACGACCTGGTCCCAACTGGTGCGGCGAGCCTGGAAGGGCACACGCCACGCCCGCTTTCAATTGGACCACTACTACGTACTCCATAGGGCATATCTGACCCCGGCGAAAATCCAACGATATTTTGCTACGAGCTCGGCGGACTGCCCCAGATGCCCGGCGCCGGAGGCAGACCTTCTCCACATGTTGTGGTCCTGCCCGGGATTGTCATCCTATTGGATGGAAGTGGGGAAGACCCTGGAGGAGGTGACAGGGAGATCCTTATCGGTTGATGCGGCAGTGGGACTCCTACACTGGTTTCCACATACCCCCAAAAACAAAATTACTAGCAAATTCATCGATTTGGGGCTTCTCCTTGCTAAACGAGAGGTGACCAGGAACTGGAAGGCACGGGCTGGTCCGACAGGGAGCCGGTGGCACAGCGAACTCTTGAAGTGGGCAGCGGGGGAAAGCACACTGAGATACCAGCTAGCTAGGAGACAGCGTAACGAGAAGGCACAGGAGGCAGCGCTAGAATGGGAGACGTTAGTGCAGGCCCTCAGGGATTATTGCGCCCCCAGCGACTCTGAAAGTGAGGAAGCAGCTCGCCCCGAGTCCCGATAGACGATTGCACTTTACAGCTCTGTTGCTTTCCTCATGGGTCCTCTCACAGATCCTAATGCGGTTGTTACCGTGCACTGATGGCGGGGTTGGGTAGGGATTACTTTGGTTCATAGTGTTTTGAGGGTGGGGGTTTTTCTTTCTGGGTTTTGTAGGCTTGTTTGGAAAAGCAGATGACGGACAGTGGATCATCCGGACCAGCTTCGCCTTCCTGCTGAGCCCCCATTGAATTTCGCCGCCCGACCGTAGGGTTGTGGGCTGAATGGCTGTGTAAGAGTACATACTGCTGGGGGACGGAGGGTTGCGTTTCATTGATTTTGTTTGATCTATAATGCTGGTCGAATATGTAACGATTTACTGATTCCTGCAATAAAAATATATTTAAAATTTTTTTTTTTTTTAAAAACACATGTTTGGCATCCTCAGTACTGATGGGGTGCAAGGCATTTATAGTAGTAGTGAGGGGGCACTGTATGGGGCAAATGACTGGTATACCGAGGGAAGCATACCAGGAGTTCCTGGCCATAGATGGGGAAATGCACACACTAGACAGCACGCAGAGAGTGGGAGTACAGGCACACACACATCTACTTGCTACACGAAAACTATATGATGAGGCACACAACTACAGGATGTGCATGGTCAGAGTGCAGAGTGAAGAAGGAAAGGCCGTTCGCCTACTGGCGTGGCTAATCAAGCTGGAGACCCAAATTTCCCCAATTACCCACATTAAGACTGCATTAGAAAAACTGAATTTGACCCGCGTAAGATCAATGGCCTCTTCCTGAATTACTAGGAAGAGCTATATACCGCCCCCAAAGAGACCCTCTGGGCGAATCTCCATGCTTTCCTGGCCCTGCTGTGCCTACACACTGTAGGTGACCATATTGCAGAAGAACTGGGTGTCCCCTTACTGTACAGGAGGTCCGGGGTGCCATAGCCTCGATGGCTGGTGGTGAAACACCAGGTCCAGATGGTCTTCTGGCAGAGTTCTATACGAAATATGGAGCTGGACTGACCCCCCCACCTGGTGACCATTTATGCTGAGGCTCTACGGCTAGGACACTTACCAGACTCTACACAAAACGCATTAGTGATTCCGCTTCCTAAAATGCCTGAACCTAACATTGGGGTGAAGGACTTCAGACTTCTGTCCATGCTCAACACCGACTTCAAGATACTAAGTAAAATTCTGGCACCTAGATTGCTCTCACATATGAAACAACGTATCCACCCTGATCAGAATGGGTTTATCCCCTCCAGCAATACTTTGTATAATCAGCGCCGGCTGTATTCAGTACTCTATCACTCGGGCGCCAGGTCTATCCCAGGGGCTGCCTTTCTATCGGTTGACCTGGAAAAGGCGTTTGATACTGTGAGTTGGGACTACCTGCTTGAGGTCATGCAGAGGCTGGGGCTGGGGCTGGGATGAATGAAGTGGGTAAAGCTGCTATACACCCACACCAGAGCACGAGTCAAGACGGGCAAGATTATCTCTACGCAGTATGTGATAACACGCAGCACCCGTCAGGGATGTCTCATATCTCTGCTGCAGTTTGCGTTGGTGATAGAGCCGCTAGTCACGGTCTACGTTCAGAGGGAAGAGGGACTGGGTCTGACGCTAAGTGGAAGAACTCATATTATCTCCTTGTATGCGGATGATTTATTGATCTACCTGGTAGATGCTGTGAGAGGGGCGGAAACTGCCTTTAAAGGTATTGTCTGCCTTCGGGGCATTATCGGGCCTTCAGGTTAACCGGCACAAAACGTACCTCTTTCCAGTGGCCAGTCCCCTTCCCAGACCCCAGGTGCTCCCTGTAGAGCACAATTGGACCCCCAATACATTTAATTTCTTGGATATTCGGATTTTCCACTCACTAGATTTGAAGGAGGGCAACTTAGATAGGGCTGTCTGATCGCTCTGCTCTAATGTCAACTTTTGGAGCTCTCTGAGGCTTCCTCTGATGGCCAGAGTTTCCCTGACCAAGATGGTCATGCTAGCTCGTGTCTTTTATTTTTTTTCTAATCTGCCAGTGCTAATGCCTGTGGGTTGGTTCTGTCCACTGGATGCACTGGTTCGAGATCTCATCTTGGGGGGGGGGGGTGCGGGGGGGGGGGGGTGAAGAGTGTCATTACACATCTTGCAATATCCTATGAGGGAGTGGGTGCCGGACTTTGAATTCTACCAATTGGCTGCACAACTGCAATTGGTGGCCCAATGGCTAGAGGAAGTAAATTAGTAAGGGAGTTACCTGATGGAACCAGGGCAGCAGCCACACCCTTTATGGGCAAAACTCCTGAAGTGGTCCACTAAGGTCCCATATACCTCGATGCTTCAAATCATGGCACTGCAGTGTTGGAGACACTGGCTAACACAATTGCCTAATGCCCGGGCACTTCCACTGGTGGGGCTGCCTACGGAGAGCCGCAGTTGATCCTTGGGGTAGAGCAGCTGGCTCCCTGGACAGAGGTAGGGGTTGAGACGGTGGGGGTTTACTACCAGGACAAGCTCTTCCTCCCTTTTGCAGAGTTGGTTGATGGGAGTGGACTCTCACCAGGTCAGTGTATTATATATGAGGTACTGGTATAGATGTTCGGGCGACCGGGGTACGAATAGGGAAGGACCGGAAACACATGCGGTGCTTCACTCCCTAGTCACATTGGGTACAGCAGACCACCAAGTCAAATGGTTCTATGCAACACTCCTTCAGATGTCCTTCGCCCTGTTGCTAAAACTAAGGGGTAAATAGGAGAGACTCTTAGATAGAGAACTTAATGACGCAAAATGGGTGTTTGAATCCCCTAAGAAAATCTCTTGCAATATTCGTCTAAAGTACATTCAATTTAATGACATCCATATGTCTTAAATGACCCCTCATCGTCTTTATGCTGCCTCTGGTGGAGAACTGAGAAGCTGCCTGAAATGTGTTCAGCTGGAATCAACTTCCTTCCCATGACTTGGTGTCGTGAGAGGCTACAAGGCTTCTGGCAAGCGGTACTTGATAAGATTAATATTACACTAGGACATACACTTAATCTAACAGTAGAGGTCTGCCTGCTTGGCCTATTCCCCAGACTACCTAAGCGCAAGGTGGGGAATAGGTTTATAGACCTGGCCGTGGCTCTGGCCAAGAGAAGAATTGCGGTGGCGTGGAAGTTAAGCATAGGGCCTCAGATTAACACCTGGATGCAAGAGGTATCTAAGTGGGCCTGATCCGAGGGTAGAGCTCTCGGTAGGGAAGAGTGAAAGGGTCTACGCCACATAATATTAGTGTTGGAATGTGGGACATTGGTAGGGGTAAGTATGCACCTACCACTAGTAATAATACCACCAACATAGTATATGGTCCAGTAAAGGTCTCAGTAAATTAGCCCCTTACCTAACCCTTGGTAGCTGGCAATGAGCAGTCAAGCCTAACTCAGGAGACAAAAGTGTAAAGCATTTGAAAGCGGAAATACATCAGATAAGCAAGACACAGTCCCACACCAATTTATAAAAATAGGAAATATTTTATTTTTATGAACAAATAGACACCTAAACAACAAAAATCCAATGTAGGAAACCGGAGATATGAATTTTTAAAGATTAACCACTTTATAGTGCTTAAAAAGATATAGCACCACTCTGGGACACCTGGCCATGCTTCACAGGGACAAACTCAAAGTTTGAAGCCAACCGCGATGGAACCCTGCCTGGTTGGATAGACTAAGCAGGAGGCCCTGGTCAGAATTGTACCTTCACACTTAGAAACTTTTCTGGAGTTTTTTCTTCCACCATCTCTCGACCTTCCATAGCAGGCCAGATACGGAGAGTTGTTGATGGCTTGACTTTCTGCGAGGCCCAGGTCAAATCCTAGAAGTCTGGAGCTTTGGAGCTTTTACCGGGACAAACCTGAAATCCGGGTCGCGGTTGAAGGTAGGCTGCTTGACGCTCAACCTCGGGTTGGTCACTTCTTGGAGCTTTTTCACTAAAGTTCTCAAAATTTCAGGAGGTGCTTCCAGAAGGTTTCCTTGTGGGAACAAAGTGTCCAAAACACCAATGCAAAGGTCTGGCATCTCCTAGGTGAGCTCTGGAATGTCTGGACTACAAATCCCACAATGCACCTAACCAAATCCCTAAAAGTCAACTGTACGTATTCCAGGATGGGACCTCTTGGTGGAGATGATGTAGGGGCTCTGTTTACCTGTAGCTTGCAGGGAGTCCACTTCTTAATCCTTCTTGAACCAAGGCACACTCCCCAGGGCTGTAGTACCAGTTTGTGCAGCAGGCACAGTCATTCAGGGTGCAGGCCTTTGGGTGCAGATCCAGATTCTGGCATGGCAGTCCTTCTTCTCCTTGTAGTTTCAGGCAAAAGATCTGAGAGACTATGCAGCCCTCGCATATTTATTCAGTGTTCGTGTGGCATCTTCTTGTCCCACAAAGCACTCCACTTCCAAAATCCAACATGGACGATTTCTCTCCAGAGGAGTAAGAGCTGGCTAAACCAACCCACAGCGTGGCTCATTACCATTAGCTCTCCTTCCACTGACCTCAGCAAATTCTTCTCCCAAGCCTGCCATCTGGCTGGGGCTTAGGATGTGAGGGTAATGTTGACTGGCATTCATTACAGATCTGGTCTCTCTTTGAGCTCAGTTTGATTTACCCAGCCCCCTCTTTATGACCTATCCTCCCCAGCTTCAGAGCTCTCTTCATCAGATAACCTCTGTTCCGGCCAGGCCACTTATCACCTAATTAAAGCAGCCTGGCTAAACCTGTTAAGGCTGACCAATCAGCAGAGACTACTAGAAGGCTGGATTTTGGCTTACAGAAGTGAATGTTCTATAAATTCTCTTCTGCACTAGTTATGATAAATTCAGCAGAGGCAAGTTGTTGAATTTATCAATACCAATAAATTATTTGAATTATGTTTCACGCCTTTCCTAGCAATAGTTATGCCTACATAAAATATTACAATGTTCGCCTATGAAGCTAAGTATCTTCAATGGGGAAAAATGAAATGGGCAGTTTTTCCCTCCCCAGGGCATATAAAACATCTTTTATAAGGTCCCTGCTTATAGTTACATACCCACCTACACACCTGGGAGACATTGGGGAGACATTCGAGGTACCTAATATGTCAAAATAAGGTAGAGTATCACTTCTAAAGTGCCCATACCACCAAAGTTGAATTTGCATAAAATGTACTTTTAAGGACAGTCTGCAAAGCCACGCTGCCTTTAAAATGAAAGCAGGCACTCAAGAGTGCACACATGCAAGTGCACGAAATCAGCTGGGCTTCTAAACGTCCATGCCCTTTTATATACTAGGGACTTGTAGGTAGTTTGAACTCCCTATCCCTATTACATTCTAGGGACTTATAGGGTCTGTCATTACTAATTGTGAGAATTTACTTTTAAAGTCGGGCTGCAAGGCAGTACTGCCTTTAAAAGGGCAGCAGGCACAGAGCAGTGCACACATGCAAGTGGAGAAAATCTGCTGGACCTCTAAACCTCCATGCCCTATTAAATACTAGTGACTTATAGGTAGATTGCACCCTCTGGCCCTATTATCTACTAGGGACTTATAGGGTCCGTCATTGCCAATTGTAAGTGTACCTTCTCTTCCAGGGGATCCTATTCAAAGTCATAAGCACTATGTGCGGGACCCCGGAAACACATCACATATATGTGAAAACCATATATGTAGCTATATATATATATATATATATATATATCAAAACACACAATGCAGCCATATTCATTTTGAGCAATGTTGCAAGACATTCTCTTGTACATAATCACATTCCAATAAAACAGGGAGAAAGAAAGCATTTGAAAACTGCTTTAATATACAGCAGAAAACACAATCCTGCAAGGAATAATGAAATAATGAAAAAAACATTGTCAGCACATAGGCTGCATTGTAGAAACATTAGTGTGCAACGCTAAAAAGCTAACCCACAGAAACACTCAAATAAACTGGCACAGTGCCTTTAAGCTTGTAGAAACAACAGGCTCAAGAACCCGTCAACCGTTTTGGGATTGGGGTAGAAAGTATGGTACAAACATATGATATCCCAACTGGTGTAATTCAAAGACAATTAGAAAGGATATGTGTACAACATTATCAAAAGGAAGTAAGGAGACTCTGTTTGATTATTGTATGTGCTAATGCCATCATTTATATAGAAAATTGGAGGAAAAACAGGACAATTGGCAACACCACATCGGAACGAGCCCCTCGCTTCTCGCCGTTCTACTCAAGATTCACTCTCGCTAAACCGATCACTTCTGGATCGGCACCAGTACTTTGCCTGCTCCCTTCATCCAGACCCTCGCTGGATCGGTCCTCGAATTCTTGGATCAGGCCCACACAGATGCGTATTTACACCGCCTTGCCTGGATGTCACTCTAATACAGCTTGGTCATCCGACTCCGTCCTTCGCGGATCTCCTCGCTACCGACGATAGTTGGCTTGTTTTACTGGACCCTTGCCGTCCACCTGCTTGTCTTCAATACCAGCACTGCTTCCAACCCAGTCCTGATGATGATCCCGATTAAAGTGGATCGAAACGATGTCGACCGTTCAGCGCGATCTTAGGTGCGCCTCACACAGTGGTTCACAAACTTTCCAACTGAATAGAAACGAACCCTTCAAACTACCTGGAACCATACTGTGTTATTCATTCACTGTACATATTTATACACCAGTCACTATGCGCCTTCCTTGCTGACCACATTGTCACCTGCGTCGCTACCATGTTTTTCACTCACACACCTTGAGTACCAGTCACAATTTGGGTTGTTAGCAATCGCTTTTAATTTGTATACCGCAGTGCTGTCATAACTGCCAATTGTCCTGTTTTTCCTTTTTCCTTCAATTTTCTATATAATGATGCCATGAGCACATACAATAATCAAACAGAGTCTCCTTACTTCCTTTTGATAATGTTGTACACATATCCTTCCTAATTGTCTTTGAATTACACCAGTTGGGATATCATATGTTTGTACCATACAGTGCCTTAAAGGCAGCTATGACCCCCTAGCTTCCCATCATGCCTCAGGGGTGACAGTTAGGCCAGTTCTTTCCGGCTCCTTCTGTCAGGACCCTGGTTACTTCAGCTCTACCTTTTTACTGATTTCTGTCAGAAAACACTTCTATTTTTGTGTCAAAACCTTTTTACTTTGATGTCTTTTTGGTGTTGGAGTATTTCTCTACTGTGTTTTAGATAGTTGAGCATTCTTTTTGACCCTTGCCCTTCTTGTGGCAAAAAGAAGGGTAAAACTGACTCCCATCCTGTCTGTATTCTATGCCTTCCTTTCTAACATAATCCTTAAACCTGGCAGAATTGCTGTCCAAGAGAACTCTGAAGGACAGGGCGAGGATTTGCCTCTATGGGCTGGCTGAGAAGTCAAAAAATCTCCTTCTTGAGGCAGGTCTCCGATGAAGAAGAGGAAAGAGAGAGCCACCACTCCATCTAGAAGTAAGGTTCCAGTATGCTCTCCATCGGAGTCGGGCTCGACGCCTCAAATCCCTTCATCGGGAACAAAAACGTTGAGTAGAAGAATGGTCGTCGACGAAGAACCCAAGTACGTCGGATTGTCTACCGTCGTCAACCCGGCGATGATCGGCGTTGAGGAGTCGCTCTCCGTTGGTATGGGCTCGCCCAACATCGAGGAACAGATCTCCGTCATCGCCGTCTATTCGGCGTTTGACATCGAGACAGGCTCCGGTGTCGCAGGTTGATCGGCGGCGAAGCAAACGTCTACGTTGCCGTCAACCAGGGGGCGGTCGATGTCAAGACACGCCTCGTCACCTGAGGCTAGACACTCATCGCCTCCGTTGTTGTCCAAGCGGCATTCGACGTCAAAGGCTCGATCCTCTCCGATGGCGAGGGATTTGACGTCGAGAGCAAGAGTTGAATATACCAAACGTCGTTCGACGTCGAAACGGCGGTCTCCGACGACGAGGAGTGCCCCGTTCTTGACTCCACTGACTTCTAGAAGACGATCAGCGTCGAGAGAAAGATCGTCGTCGAGAAGGATTTCTCCATCCACCGCTCATCGTTGAGGTCTCCTGCACGCTCAAAGTCGAAGGCGAGGTCTATGGGCTCCAGACATTCGACGTCACACCATACAACGTCGAAACACACTGAGGGATCAAGGTCGAGGAGACGATCAGGTTCTGTGGACTCACCAGTGATGGTGACACAGAGCCGATCGACGTCGAGACACTCCCCATCGACGTCACATCACTCATCAAGGCGCCACAGAGAGTCCTCTCACTACATTCAGAGCTCACCCCAGACGATTGCGTCTTCACGCAGTGCTTCTGTTCATTCGCAGGAGCCTCCAAGATCTCCGCCAAAAGGCTCTCCAAGGGGACAGCAATCTCCTTCCATCCATCTCTCTCCTAGATGGCTACATCCTCTTCATCTTTGGCAGGCAGTGTCAGCAGATCACGCTCAACGGCCTACGGACTACTCCAGTCCGCTGCACAGATCACCATTGAGACATCTTGTGTAGGAAGTGGACAGGTCACCCACCACCCGGACCAGAGAGCATTGAGGCAGATCCCCTGAACGCAGGTTTACTCAGGGGCATTGCAAGAGGCGGCGTACACTATCTTGGTCTTCCTCTTCAACACACTCATCCAAAAGGAATTACTCACCTACCCTGACTTATAGTCCTCCTTCCAGAGTGTCGCTATTGATGATGTGAACACTTTTCATGATGTTCTCACCAGAGGAGCTCAAAAGCTGGGCATCACCATGTCAGCTCCTCATACAACCACATCCATCATTTTCGAGACCCTCCATCAGAGTTCTGCAGCGAGGCAGAGTGTAGATGGTGGGGAGTTGGGAGTCGGGGTGTTTTTGGTTGAGGTAATCAAATTCCTGTTTGTTCAAAAACCCTTGCTCCAATGCTTCAGAGGTGATCTTGAGAATTTCTTCGGCCAGTTCCTTGGAGGGATCTGATCTTAGTGGAGAGTAGCCAGGACCTTCTTGTAGTTGTCTCATAATCTCAGTTTTGTACGCTGTTGTGTACTGTATTACAATCCCTTGCACCGAGACCCACGTACACACCAGCATTCAGAGGCTGCTCCACTCAGGGCGTCACGCGGCTACCCGGCGTATCTGCACCGCAGGTCTTTTTATATGAAGCACACACATTGATTGCGTCTTCATTACTTCCCGGGTATTACCTTCTGAGCTAATATGGTGTGTTTCTTCTCCGGCGTTTGTCTCGCATTACCGGTGCCCTGTTAATACCACTGCATGAGAAACCGGAGTCGGATTGCAGTCTAACACGATGCTTGATCTGTCAAATTCAGTAACATGGCACCATTCCGGTATATTCATTATGACGATCGCCAACACGATCGCTTTAGAGACTTTTTTCGGACTAGAGAAATGCGTGGCTCTTCCTTAATTGACACTCCTCCCCATTACATTTTTCCTGTTTTTCACAATGACGACCGAAATGTTCACTCACTTTTACTACCGATTAACCCGACATCGCCTCACCTCTTTAGGTAGGCTGTCTCACTACCGCTCTTCGCGGGCTAGACCCTTCACGTCTGTTTTAAATGTCCTATGTGCATTCATTATGCACCCCTGGCCCTGCATTTAACAGTGATTATGTCTCTCTCCTCCTCCACCTTCTCAGAACACACTGAGTCAAACGCCTGAAGGAACCACTTTTCTACTAAACAATGATGGTCTTCTATCACGGATTACCCCAGCAGTGCAACTAATGAAAACTGCCCTGGATTATTTCCATGGGATGCTTCCCATGCTCTGAGTAAGTTTTTCTACTATTAAGTGGGCTCATATTTTAGCGAACCTTGACTCATGCTTCGTCCACTGACAGACGCCTTAATCTTTTTAGGTGATTTTCACTCTCTTCCCCTCGTCTACTTCATTGGAGCATCTTTGCCCGTCCAGCCTTGACACCTTTGTGAGGTTTCTTAACTCTTATCCACGGTATTTTCAGCAAACTATACTTTTACATGTTTTTGTCTCTATTAACAATGGACATAAAAGGCATAGACCTGGGGGGAGGCTGAGAGGAGCGTATTTCGTTATACGCCGATGATGTCCTCCTGTATGTCCAGTGTCCAGAGACTTCCATTCGGAGACTGCTGGAGATCCTCCACCGGTTCTGTACCTTCTCGGGATACCGCATCAACTGGGACAAATCCCTGGGTCCTGTTTCAGCGGGCCAGACACCGTGCATGACAAATGAGTGCGGAGGATTAGTATGGAAGGAGATCTTCCGCTACCTGGGGATCTGGATTGCGAAGACAGAAGCGGACTATATGCGTTTAAATGTCATGGCTCAGATGGAGCGCCTACGCGGTGAAGTCGAGCACTGGAGGACTCTCCCTCTGTCCTTAATGGGGCGAGCGGTCCTATTTTAAATGATAGCTCTCCCCCGTCTGCTCTATGTCCTGCAAAGCGCGCCGTTCACGGTACCGGAACACTTCTTCCGAGCGGTGGAGTCGGAGCAACGCTCATTGCTGTGGAGCGGGGGTTGCCCGAGGATCGCTCTGATGAAATTGCAGAGGGGAATGTATGAAGGCGGGTTAGCGGTCCCAGATGTCCGGCTGTATTACTGGGCGACCCAGCTGACTATTGTGAATGGCTGGGTGTTTGCTTCTTTGGAGGAACCGGCATATCAGGTGGACCGCATGGTCCTCGGTACCGGCACATATCTGGCAGCCCTATACAATAAGGGAAGAGGCCACAGATCTCTGCCACCTCAAACGGCAGCAGTGGTGGGAATTTAGAATCGTGCAACTAAGTTGTTGGGGTGGGGGGCGAAACTCACAGCTCAGACCCCATTGTGGGCCGGAAACTTCCTTCCAGCAGTGGTAAAGTTAAAGGGCCTCCAGGTATGGAGCCTCATAGGCATTGATAGATTAGGAGACCTTTGGAGGAGGGGAGACGTGATGGACTTCACGTCCCTACAGGCAGAATTCCAAATGAGGAGCAGGGAATTCTTACATTACCAGCAGCTCAGACACGCCATTCATGAACGTCTGCCGGCCGGGCAACAACTCCCGGAATACGCCCCTCTGGAGGACAAGCTGTTGATGGATCCAATGGTAGACAAAGCAATTTCCCTGACGTATAAAAAACGAATTAACAACATGGCTGATCCTCTGGGCCCACTGAGGGAAAAGTGGGAATCGGACGTAGGGCTATTGGATGACGACGACTGGAGGGAGGCACTACAAGGCCACCGTGAGGTAGCGATTCGAGCTAGGTTCCGACTCATCCAGCTCCGTATTCTGCACAGCTCCTACACCCCACGCACGACACACTTTAGAATCGGCTATGCCGATTCAAGGTTCTGTCTGAGGGGCTGTGGGGAGGAAGGCACGTTTTTCATATATTATGGGACTGTACCAAGATCAGGGCCTACTGGTCCAGATTATCTGACATCATGGGGGAGATAGTAGGGTCGGAAGTCCCCTTTGAGGCTCGTTGCCACTTATTGGGAGTCACAAGTGATATCACATGGTCGAAAGGTGACAAGATCTGGTTAGCATTAGCTAGCATGGTTGCAAAGCGGAACATAGCGAGGCTATGGGGGAGTGAGGTGATACCAACAGTGGAAGACTGGGAGAGGGACCTGGATTGGTGCCAGAGAGCAGAAAGAGTCATTTATAAAAGTAGGGGATGCCCTAAAAAGTGGTAGAAGGTGTGGGCGGCATGGAGGCAACATAGAGGAGACCTGGTGAATACCCAAGACATGTCTGGGTCCAATTAGTTATGGGGGAGAAATTGTCAGTTACTCCACACACTGAGACGGATGAGAGGTGGGGTGGGATGGGAGGAGGGAGCGAGGCGGCAGAGGATACAGTGTCATCGTAGTACCTGCAGGTATGCTCACGGTGGAGAGATCCACTAAGGGGGGTGACTGGCGGGTTGGCTGCCGGGATGGAAGGGCGCTAGGGGGGGCTTGATCTACCAATGCAAGCTTATTTGAAGATGTGTTATGCTATGTAACATTGTCCTATCTGTATCACCGTTCTACTGCTGATGTTTTTTGTGCGATTGTATGGAGCCTGTTTATATAATAAAAAGAATAAATAAAAAAAAACAATGGACATAACAATTGGACCTTTTTTACTTTCAATCCCAGGTGCCCCTCCCCTCCCACTTCCACGTCAGTCCTGAGGAAGACCCCACCAGTAACGTTTTGAAGAAACCTATGGTTTCAGGGGTTGAAACGTCGACACATGACCAATGCCAGTGCCGTCAACAGCACGTGTTGTACTGTGATTCTCTGTCGTACATGGCTGTGTAACTCTTAGGATTCCATTTGTTATATGTTATGTTAGGAATGTTTTGGCATTGAATAACATTCCCAACAATGTAATTGTGATATTCACGAATATTGTGCCTCACTACCTCACTTGAGTCACTACCTATCCCCACCCCCTTCTTCGGGCACACCAATGATGGTTTTTAATGTGTTTCGTGCAATTTCTTTAAAAATTGCAACATGTGTCTAGTGTGATTAAATACTACTGTAACGCTAGTATAATTCCTTTTCGAGTGTTTACTATTTATTTACAATTGTATATTGTTCATTTACTCTATTTTTGATGTAACAGTACTGGGACCACCACACTCTATACTGCTCTACACCCAGGTCCCAGTGATTTTGGGTATACCCTTATCTTTAACCTCATCATCGGCTAAAGCAGCTCCAGCTCGGATCCTAAAAAAATATAAACCAGCTGCATCAGGCCCTCTTTTCCTCAAATCGGATCTACCTCCTGACTCTGTCATTATAGCAGCAGCGAAGAAGACACATGCAGTTGCATGTTCCTCCTCCACTCCGAATAAGAGAGAGTAGAGCACAAGATTCTTGGGGACGTAAGGCTTGTGGCTCTGCAGCGTCTTCTCTTTAAGTGTCCAACGGTGCGGTTCTGCTGGGCCGTTATTGCAGGTCCTTATGGGATTCACTGGAGCGCTTCAAGGACAAACTCCCAAAAGAAGATCAACTGGACTTTTCTGAGATCCTCCAGGAAGGGGCTCTGGTGGCCAACCGGTAATCAGCACTGCAGTAGATGGTGCGTCTCTGGCAGTTCACTCTAATGCATATGGCATATGTGCACGACGATCTCACAGCGTTAAAACCGGAGGCGCAACAGCTCATCCTGAACCTCCCGATTTCTGGCACTTCACTGTTTGGTGCACACACAGACAAAGAAATGGCTAGAATGAAAGCCGAATTGGACACCTTAAAGGCCATGGGCCTGAAAATGGAAAAGTTTCTAATGTTGGCGCTTCACCAAATATCCCCACATCTGAAGAAAAGCGATTGGATGTGATCTGTGGACCTCCAAGATGCATACTTTCACATCCCAATCACAACACGACATCCCAAGTTCTCGCGGTTCATGGTGGGAACAAAACATTACCAGTTCAAGGTCTTAACCTTCGGCCTAAAATCAGCTCTTGACCTTCGGCCTAAAATCAGCTCCGAGGGTATTCACCAATGCATGGCAGTAGTAGCGGCAGCATTAAATCACCAAGGCCTGTTCATATATCCATACCTGGACAACTGGCTGTTGAAGGAATCATCTCCTCAAATGGTGCAGGAACACCTTCACATCTGCCAGGATCTCCTTCAGCACTTAGGCCTGCATGTCTACCTGGACAAGTCGATCCTTCAACCGACTCAATCAAATCAAATCAAATCAAAGCATTTATATAGCGCACTACTCACCCGGAGGGTCTCAAGGCGCTAGGGGGGGGGGGGTCCACTACTGCTCGAACAGCCAGGTCTTGAGCTGCTTCCTGAAGGCAAGGTGGTCCTGGGTCAGGCGGAGGTGGGTCGGGAGGGAGTTCCAAGTCTTGGCGGCCAGGTAGGAGAAGGACCTTCCTCCTGTTGTGGCTCTTCGGATGCGGGGGGCGGCGGCGAGGGCGTGGCCGGTCGATCGAAGCTGGCGTGTGGGAGCGTAGAAGTTGAGGCGGCTGTTGAGGTATCCTGGGCCTTGGTTGTGTAGGGCTTTGTGTGCGTGGGTGAGGAGGCGGAAGGTGATTCTCTTGTTGACCGGGAGCCAGTGCAGATCTCTCAGGTGTCCGGAGATGTGGCTGCGACGGGGGATGTCCAGGACGAGTCGTGCTGAGGCGTTCTGGATCCGCTGGAGTCTCTTCTGGAGTTTGGCGGTGGTACCGGCTTAGAGGGAGTTGCCGTAGTCCAGACGGCTGGTGACGAGGGCCTGGGTGACTGTCTTCCTGGTCTCGGTGGGGATCCACCGGAAGATCTTACGTAGCATGCGCAGGATGTTGAAGCACGACGAGGAGACGGCGTTGACTTGTCTGGTCATGGAGAGGGAGGAGTCCAGGAGGAAGCCCAGGTTGCGTGCGTGGTCTGTTGGTTTGGGTGCGCTGACAAGGGCGGGGGGCCACCAGGAGTCGTCCCAGGCGGAGGGTGAAGATCCCAGGATGAGGACTTCCGTCTTGTCCGAATTCAGTTTCAGGCGGCTGTTCATCATCCACTTGGCTATGTCTGTCATCCCTTCGTGTAGGTTGGCTCTGGCGGTGGCGGGTCGTTGGTGAGGGAGAGGATCAGCTGGGTGTCGTCGGCGTAGGAGATGATGTTGAGGTTGTGTTGGCGAGCGATGGCTGCGAGGGGGCTCATGTAGACATTGAAGAGGGTTGGGCTGAGCGATGAGCCTTGAGGAACGCCGCAGATGACTTCGGTAGCTTCTGATCTGAACGGGGGGAGGCGGACTCTCTGTGTCCTTCCGGCGAGAAACGAGGTGATCCATTCCAGTGCCTGCTCCTGGAGTCCGATGCTGCTGAGGTGCTGCACTAGGGTGCGGTGGCAGACAGTGTCGAAGGCCGCGGAGAGGTCCAGGAGGATGAGGGCCGCTGTTTCTCCGTTGTTGAGCAGGGCTCGGATATCATCGGTGGCTGCGATCAGGGCAGTCTCGGTGCTGTGGTTGGCCCGGAAGCCGGACTGCGAGAGGTCGAGGGATCCGTTTGTCTCGAGGAAGGCGGCCAGCTGCTTGTTGACGGTCTTCTCGATGACTTTTGCAGGGAACGGGAGCAGCGAAATGGGACGGTAGTTCTTGAGATCGGTGGGGTTGGCTGATGGCTTCTTTAGTAGAGCGCTGAGTTCGGCGTGCTTACAACTCTCCGGGAAGGTAGCGGTGTCGAAGGAGGTGTTGATGATGTCCCGCAGGTGGGGTGCGATGACAGCGTCAGCCTTGTTGAAGACGTGGTGAGGGCAGGGGTCGGTCGGAGATCCGGAGTAGATGGAGTTCATCGTGCGGATGGTGTCTTCGATGCTGATCGGGGTCCAGGTGCGGAGGGTGGTGGTGGGGGGCGGTGGTTCAGTCGCGGCGTGCGTTGGTTGGGTGCTGAAGCTGTTGTGTATGTCTGCGATCTTGTTGTGGAAGTAGGAGGCGAGGGAGTTGCAGAGGTCTTGCGAAGGGGTGATGTTGTTGTTTCCGGCTTTGGGGTTGGAGAGCTCTTTAACGATGTTGAAGAGTTCCTTGCTGTTGTGTGCGTTGCTGTCCAGTCGTTCCTTGAATGCAGTTTTCTTGGTGGCGTGGATCAGTTGGTGGTGTTTTCGGGTGGCGAGCTTGAGGGCAGTCATGTTATTCGGTGTTGGGTCTCTGCGCCAGGTTCTCGCGAGGGCTCGGCAGTTCTTCTTGGAGCTCTTGAGTTCGTCGGTGAACCATGGGCCTTTCTTGCTGCCGGGTCTGCTAGGCGGGGTCTTCAGCGGGGCGAGGTCGTCTGCGCAGTTGCTGATCCACTTCGCGAGGTTGGTGGCGGTCTGGCTTGGGTTGGTTGCGCTGGTGGGAGGGTTCATGCTCAGGGAAGTCGCGAGCTGGTCGGCTGTGATCTTGTTCCAGCTTCTGCGTGCAACCTGTTGCTGGTGGTGGTGGATCGTGGTCCTTCTGAAGCTGAAGTGGAAGCAGCTGTGGTCCGTCCTGTGGTGTTCGGTGTCGTTGCTGAAAGTGATGTCCTTGCTGGATGAGAAGACTGGGTCGAGTGTGTGTCCGGCGTAGTGGGTGGGGGTGGTCACCAGCTGCTTGAGACCGAGGTTGGCGAGGTTGTCCAGCAGGGTGGTGGTGTTGCGGTCGTTGTTGTTCTCCAGGTGGAAGTTGAGGTCCCCGAGGAGGATGTAGTCAGCGGAGAGGAGGGCGTGTGGGCTGATGACGTCGGCGATCTCTTCGCTGAATTGTGTGCGTGGTCCCAGGGGTCTGTAGATGAGGGTGCCTCTGAGGGTGGTCTTGGGGTTGATGTGGATCTGGAAGTGCAGGTGTTCGGCGGGTCCGAGGGTGTCGTCGGTGTTGGTCGTGATGCGGATGGTGTTCCTGTGGATGATGGCGATGCCTCCTCCTGTCTGGTTGACGCGGTCCCTCCGGATGATCTTGTAGCCGTCCGGGTTTGCGATGGCGATGTCGGGCGCTGAGGAGGCGTTCATCCAGGTTTCCGTGAGGAAGGCGACGTCTGGAGATATGGTGTCGATCAGGTTCCAGAGTTGGACGGCGTGTCTGTGGACGGAGCGGGTGTTGAGCAGGATGCATTTGAGGTGGTTGCTGCTGGTGCTTGGCTTGGTCGGAGCTGGTGTAGTGCAGGTCTGGATGCAGGTGAACTTGAATGAGTGGCAGCAGAAGGGACCGTGGGTGCGTCTTGGGGTGGCTCGATAGCAGCCCGGGCTTCGACCGACGTTGAGTGCGTAGAGTTCGGCGGCGTCGTAGGTCCGGCGGGTGGGCTGGTGTCTGCGGGAGCCTGGGGTCCTGGCACTGGGCGCAGTCCAGGCGCGGATGGGCGCAGACGGGCTTACCTTTGGAGCACCTTCGGCGCTCAGTCGGCGCTCCCGCTGCGCGCGTCCGCTGCGCGGTCGCTCTGGGGGCGTCATAAGTGAGGAGCCGGGAGGGCGGGAGGGCCACTATCTGGGCGGCAACCTCATCTCTGACCTCGGAAAAGTGTTTCCTTCGGAGGAGAGAATGCCATCGATAAGAGACAAAGGCAACATCATCCTTCAAGCTCATCGGCCATCAGTAAGAAAAGTGGCTTCTCTGCTGGGTTCGATGGCCTTGTGCATTTTTCTCATACCCAATGCCAGATTGAGGATGATGCCATTACAGCAAGATCTCGAGGACAAATGGGATCAATCCTCGGGTCAGTGGAACGACCGGATTCTCCTCTCTCCTGCAGCAAAGAAGTCCATTCTGCAGCCACAGAACCTTCTGGTGAGAGTCCCTTTTCACCAACCTCTGCCAGAACAATCCCTGATCACGCATACGTCGCTTCAGGGCTGGGGAGCGCATCTGGGTCATCTGCAAACTCAGGGCAGATGGACCAACAGAGAACAGACGTATCACATCAATATGCTGGAAATGCAGGCGATCATTTAGCCCTCAAGGCTGGTCAGCTGTCAATTCAGTCCGGATCGATCCTAGTAATAACAGACAATACAACCACCATGTATTACTTGAACAAACAAGGTGGAACACGCTCTCGGCCTCTGTCTCTCGAATCCCAGGCGATCTGGCACTGGCTGCTAGCCAGGAACCTATTGATCACAGCAGCCCATCTGCCGGGAGAGCAGAACGTGCGAGCAGATGCCCTCAGTTGTCACTTCCAAGAGCAAGAAGACTGGGTGCTCAACGAAGAAGTGGTGGCAGACATCTTTCATCAATGGGGTCATCCTTTCATCGACCTCCTTGCAGATGATCAAAACAGAAAATGCCAGGCCTTCACATCCAGGTTTTACCGACCATGAACGACGGGGAATGCTCTTTTGATAGACTGGTCAGGGACGTTTGCATATGCCTTTCCATCCTTCCCCCTCATTCTGAAGGTTGTGGCCAAACTTCTACGATCCAGAATGAAGATGATCCTCATAGCACTGGACTGGTCTCGCCAATAGTGGTATCCGGACCGTATCGGTTCACCCGCATCGGAGACTTCCGTGCAGGCCGGAGCTTCTCACCAAAAATGAGAGGGAAGATCTGCACCCCAGCCTTCCCTCGCTCAGCTTGACAGCATGGCTCCTGAAGTCCTGCAGTACGGAAATTGGAACCTCCCTCAGGACTGCATGGGCATTTTAAGGGAGTCAAAGAGATCTTCCACAAGAACCTCATACTCTCTTAAGTGGAAAAGGTTTTACTTGTGGGGTATCCGTAATGGTTGGAGTCCACTTAACGGGCAAGAACAGGTAATCTTGCCATATTTATTCTACTTGTCCAAATCTGGTTTAAAGTATTCTTCCATAAAAGTACATTTGGCAGCTATCACAGCATATCGTAAATCACCTAACCAACCTTCTTACTTTCAACTTCAGGTGGTTAAGGACTTCCTACAGGGGTTGAAGAAGGTTTATCCTCCTGTTCGACCTCCTTCTCCTCCTTGGTAGTTGAATCTAGTCTTGTCAAAATTGATGGGACCTCCATTTGAACCCATTCATAAGGCTACATTACAGCACCTTTCTTGGAAAGTAGCCTTTCTAGTAGCAATTACATCAGCACACAGAGTGAGTGAAATACTAGCACTCTGTTCTAAAGAACTGAGGTTCCGTGAATTCTGAACCCGTTTCATAAAGGTCATGGTTTCGTTACGAATTTGATAGTAGCGAACCGTAACTAGTGAGTGCGGCAAGTACGAGTGATTTCGCCATGCTAGACCGATGGATTCACTACGTATTTAGGGATTTCGTTCTGAACCCTTGGGTTCCATTTTGTGCATGGCAGCCATTTTGTGGTTGCCCTCACATAGGCCGATGACTACGGCCGAACGAGTCTTTAGTACACGTACACGTTAGCTGACCCCTGAATGACCTGAGCGAACTGACCTCTTTGCCTGAAGCTAACCTTGCTAAGCCAGTTCCTTGTCCGGTAGTTGATCAAGATTAGAGATCAAAGAACAGGACATTGTTGAGTTTATTGCACACGCACACACCCCTTATCCTACTTCTCATCTGTTTCTGTTCCTTCTTTTATGGCTTATTTATGGTATGGGTTGTGGTCTTTTATTATGGGTTTGTCCGGCCTGTTCAAGAAAGAATGTTGGGCTTTCCCGTGTAATTGATGGTGGGCTGGACAACTGAAAAGTGGGTTTGTCATCATGCGATACCTTTTGCAACGTTACCTATGATTGGACAGTTCATAAATAGTGGGTGTTTGTTCAGAATGTGATTTTTAGCATAAAAGACGATGTCTCGCAATACGAAAATTGAGCAGTCTCTGACGAACCTACTTGTGTCGTACTTTGTAGACTTCTGTTCCTGGTTGCACCCAATAAATTTGATCTTTGACGTCACCGAGAAGTATCCCGTGTCTCTGTATTCTAAGACAGGTGAACCCGAAGACTTTGGGCGTGCCCCTGGCGCCGCTGGGTTCTAAAACCCGGTTCTTCAGTTGGCGCCCAACGTGGGGCGACTCCAGTGGTACCGGTCCAAGCCTGAAGATCGTGAGGAGCTTCGTGAGGAAATTCTGGAAGACGGCCCCCACTTCATCGACCCCGGTATGTCGAACGTGGACTGAAGGTTTTTGCTGCGAGGCTTCCCGCTTTCCGACGGCTACGAAGGACTGCTGCCCTGACTGTCGCCCTGTCTTGGACCCTTTGTGACGATTTGTAGAGCGAGACGATAGACGGGTCTTCTGGTGACGTGATCGATACTTCAGTTAAGTATAAGTGGGTCGCTCCCAGTCCTTAGTTTTGGGTTTCCTTCGGGATCTTTGATTTGGAACTTGCAAGTGCCAAAGCCGAGGGACTCGTATATTTGCGAGACTATCGTTTTTGGTAATCCCTTGAAGTTTGAAGCTAGATTAGTGAGCGACGATGCCCGGTCTTAGCAAACTTGGTAAGATATTTTGTTGTAGTTGTAACAGGGATTCCCGATTGGAGGACTCGTGTCCGATACCTCCGGTTGGAACTCCGACTTATGAGATCTATTCTAAACATGGCGTGGACCCCATTACATATAATGAATTGTGGGTCCGATACACGAGGAAAGACAGTGTTTTAAAATGGCCCCAACATGGGAGCTATGACACAGAGATTTTAGATAATCTGGAAGTTAAACTATTTAAGAAGAAAGCCCGGCCGGCGATGTTTGACTCTTTCCGCCTTTGGCGTAAGGAAGCCAAACAGAAAGCAATTAAACAAGCGAAGAGAGATAAAAGAGAGAAGGGTATATCGATAATGCAAGCTGCTAGGCAGTTTAAAGATAATGAAGAAGATCAAGCGAGTGAAGAGTTGCATAGGCAACATAAAATGTCGATAAATGTTATCCAGCCTTATCACCTCTTTTACAAGATGCAACGAAGGACCCTGAAAAGGATCCTTTGATGTCACATTTGTTGAGTTCACCACCCCCTTATGTGCAGAGTGCTACGGCACCTCCTCAACCTCCCGCTGTTCAGCCTCCTGTTGTTGCACAGCCGCCAGCTCCTCTTCAGCTGGTTCCTTCTCCTCTGGCGCAGCCTTCTTTAGGGACGCCGACTTTGCTATCAGTTCCGCTTCAAATTCCTACGACTTTTTCTCCTGTACTTGCTACTTCTTCTGTTACTACTCCTACGTTTGTTTCATCTCAGTCTGCTTTGTCTCCTGTCCTTCTGACTACTTCTCCTTCTGTTCGACAGAGAATGACTGATACTGTTACTGGTCTTTTGTCTCCTTTCTTTGGGTCATTTAATGTGACCCCTGTTTCTGCACGTAAACAGTTACGTAGCCAGTTTCCTGGTCCCGAAGAGCGGGCAGTGTTGGATCATTTGGCTCGTAAATGGGTTTCTAATTCTTCGAGATATGATTTAGAGTCGGTTATGGATGTCTTCCGACAATGGGAAGCACCAAAGCAGAGGTATGTCTTCGATATCATGTGTACTTTCCTCTGTGAGGAATGAGAAGATGGTGAGTTGGGTCAGACCCCATCGGAGTTGTTTAATGTACAGTTCGAGTTTGCGAAAGGAACGATAGTGGGTTCCGATGTTGAGAAAGCAGTTGCGACGTTGCTTGCGTTTAGGAGTGAGTGTCCTTCTCAGTCGTTGTTTGAGCCTGATCCTTCTGTTAGGAGAAAACGAAGACAGTATACAATGAGAGAAGTTCCTCCGGTATGGAAAGAAGCAGTACCTGCTGGTGCGAATAATAATCCCCCAGGTGTACCGGCTCATTTTCAGCGTGTTTGGGTACATGTTCCGTGGAAGAGAGCTGAAGTTTTGGCCCTTAAACAGACTCTACCTGATCCCCGCAAGAATCCTGCAGTGTATTACAAAGAGTTGTCACAGACAGCTGACGCGTGCATTATGAATCTAGCTGATATAGACATGTTGTTTGGGAATGTAGTTCCTCAACGTTTGTGGGGAAAGATTCGTCATGTGGATCATGCGAATGAGTTAGGTGACACATGGGCTAATATTACAGCTGCGGATGGTCTTCAGGGTGGTGGAGCTAAACCTGAGGCTTTAGTTGCAGAACTCCCTGGTAGGATTATTAATTATATGAAGACTCTGATGCCTGCTATGCGAGTGAATTGGGATAAGTTGTCTGCATGCAAGCAGAAGAAAGATGAGAGTGTGTCTGATTTCTTCATTAGGTCTGAAGAGCCGTTTATCGATCACAGTGGTCAAGACATGAGTACGGAAGGTGGCCAAAGGTTGTTCGTAGATAAGTTTGATCATAATTTGCTTCCTGAGATGTGTAATAAGTTGAAGGATTCAGAGAGTTCATGGGCTGTTTCTTCGTCGGCCCAGATATTGGCTACTGCACAATATTATGAGAATAGGGATAAGGATGAGAAAGAGAAAGCAGAGAAGAAGACTAAGGATTTAAAGACGAAGGTTCTTTTGCAACAGGCGTATTTCCCTCGTTATAATCAGTGTGAATTTCAGCAACCTCAGCAGTTTCAGAGAAGATCTCAAAGGCCCGAGTCTTTTCAGCAGCGTGTTCCTGTAGACCCTAATCAGTGTGCGTATTGTAAAGAAGAAGGGCATTTCAAGAGTAGTTGTCCGGTTCTGTTGCAGCGTACGAATGGTGCTTCTAGTGTGAGAGGTCGAGGTGTTCAGCAAGCTCCTAGAGGTAGAGGACGTGGTGTGTTCCCCCAGAATGCACGCTCCTTTCCTCCACAAAATACGATGAATTGTTTTGATCAACAGAATGTTGCGTCTGGTCAGTCGACTCAGTATTATGCTGATGATTACTATGTTGAGAGTGAGAATGCTGATGGTAATGATTGCTAGGACAGCCATAGACAAAGAGAGGGATTAGTGTTAGTTCCAGTAGATCAGAGTGGACCTTATGTTGAAGTGATTACATCAGGTGTATCAGAGCCTTTTCTGTTGGATACTGGTGCGGCAAAGAGTTCTATCATGCACTCTAAACTCCCTGGCGCACCTTTGTCTGGCTTGACGAATGTTTCGGTAGGTTTTTCTGGCGCCCCAGTTTGTAATCCAGTTTCCAGTCCTTTGTCTCTTTCTGTTGGACTTTGTGAATTGGAAGCCCCCCTTATTTTGACGACAGGTTGTGGTGAGAATTTGTTGGGATTGAATTTATTGAAGAGATTGTATGCGACATTGCATTGTTCTCCTTCGGGAGTACAGCTTACATTGGGTAAGAGAGTGATCTCTCCGATGTATTTGTCTAAAGATCGGCTTCCATTGGAATTGCGTTCTCTCCCTGATACTCTTTGGGCTACTGGTCCTAACGACGTGGGTCTTTTGGAGATTCCACCATACGTTGGGACGCTGAAAGCGAATGCTAGATTGCCACGCATTCCCCTATACAGGATCTCTAGTGATGGTGAAAGAGCACTTTTAGCGATCATCTATGATCTGATTGAGAAATGTGTGATAGAAGAGACGAAAGGTAATGTGTGCAATAGTCCGGTTTTGCCTGTACTGAAACAAACTGATTCTTCTCAACCGCCTGTGTATAGGTTTGTGATCGATCTTCGCGAAGTGAACAAGATTGTTGTGCCACAGTTTCCTGTTGTTCCAGATATTACTGCTTTGCCGACTATGATTCCTGCTGCAGCTACTTGGTTTTCGGTGATTGATCTGAAGAATGCTTTCTTCAGCATCCCGATTGCCGAGGAGAGTAGAGATATTTTTGGCTTCTCTTTAGGAGGCCGAAGTTTCCGGTTTAAGCGCGCTCCTCAAGGCTATTGTGAAAGTCCCTCCATCTATAGTCAGGCTTTGAAAACACAGCTTGATGCGATTGTCTTGCCTGATGGTGCTGCTTTTATTTAGTATGTAGACGATTTGTTAGTTGCTGCTGATGATGAGGAGACTTGTAAAGTAGCTACTCTTTCTTTGTTGCGACATTTGTCTGACCTTCATCATAAAGTGTCACCTTCGTAGTTGCAGTATTGTCGACAAGAAGTGACCTACTTAGGTCATCTCTTATCGAAGGAGGGAAGAAGGTTGACCCCAGAACGAATTCAAGCGATTGCGAAAATTAATGTGCCAACTACACAGAGAGAAGTGCGTGCTTTCTTGGGTATTACTTCGTACTGTAGACAATGGATTCTGAATTTTTCTCTACTTGCGAAACCTTTGTTAGCACTTACTCTTCAGGATACTCCGAATCCTCTTCCTTGGTCTGACGAATGTCAGAAGAGTTTTTCTGAATTACGTAATGCATTGTGTTCGGCTCCTGTGTTGGGTACTCCTGACTACAGTAAGCCTTTTACACTTTATGTCCATGAGAGAGAGGGATGTGCATTGTCAGTCCTGACTCAGCAGTTTGGCGATAAACAGCGTCCATGTGCGTATTTCTCGTCGACTTTGGATCCGGTAGCTAGAGCGTTGCCGAGTTGTTTGAGAGCTACAGCGGCAGCAGCTGTTTCTATCCGACAGTCTGCTGGTTTGGTGATGGATAATATGTTGATTGTGATGGTTCCACATGCAGTAGATACTTTGTTAAACAGGACTAAAACACAGCACTTGACTAGTGCTCGATTGTCAGGGTACGAGTTGACACTTTTGGCGAGTCATGTGCATATAAAGCGATGCAACACGTTGAATCCAGCTACGTTGTTGCCGATTTCTGTAGGAACGGATGTTCAGGAACAGCATGATTGCTTTCTCAGGACAGAGGAAGAAACGAAGGGTAGAATTGATTTGAAAGATACTCCTCTTGTGAAGTCTGATGGTACCTTATGGGTAGATGGTTCATGCTTTAAGCTTCCGAATGGTGATACGACTGCAGCATACGCGGTTACGACTTTGCATACGATTGTTGAAACTGCACGTATCCCACAAAATTCAGCTCAAGCAGCAGAGTTGATTGCACTGACGAGAGCGTGTGTGTTGTCGAAAGGAAAGAGAGTGACTGTGTATACCGATAGCCAGTATGCGTTTGGTGTTGCTCATAGCTTCGGGCATTTGTGGAAGGAACGTGGGTTGCTAACATCTCATGGTACGAAAATTCAGCATGGTCAGTTGGTGAATGAGCTTCTTGAGTCACTTACGTTGCCGATGCAAGTTGCGATCGTGAAATGCAGTGCACATAAGGTTACCAATGACGTTGGTCGCGGTAATATGTTTGCGGATGAAGTAGCAAGAGATGCGGCGAAAAATGTGACGAGTCTAATGTATGTTGCGGGTCTAGCAAGATGGGTTCTGGATAGAGGAATGTGTGAGGATACAATAGAGAGTGTGAAGTCAATTCAGGCTGAAGCTACGGAGAAAGAATTGAGTGTATGGAGAGAGAGTACGGGAAAATTGGATTCGACTGGTTGTTGGGTTGAGTTGTCGGAACATCAGCGATGGTTGTTACCTGATGCGTATATGCTTGCAGTGGTTACGATGGCGCATGGAATGGCTCATATTAGTGCGAAAGGGATTTGTAAGTTGTTGGTTCCAGTATGGCAGAATGCTGGAATTCCTAAGTGTGCGGAGAATCTGGTCAAGAATTGTATGGTTTGTCTGATGTATGATCCTGGCAAGGGAACTCCAACTCCAGCTGGTCACTTTGCGCCTGCGACATATCCGTTCGAGGTTCTGCAATTGGATTTTATACACATGGAAAGATGTAACAACTTGAAATACGTCCTTGTAGTTGTTTGTGCCTTTTCGAGATGGGTAGAAGCATACCCCTTGAAAGATAATACTGCCTTGTCCACAGCCAAAGCCCTACTCAAGGAGTTTTTCCCTAGATATGGATTGCCAAGGATGGTGTGGAGTGATAATGGAAGTGAATTTGTGGGTCAAGTCATGAAGAGAGCGTGTGAAGGTTTGGGCATCAGGCAGACATTTCATGCTGCAAATCACCCCCAATCAGCTGGTTTAGTCGAATGCTACAATGGCACTTTGAAGCTGAAGTTAGCCAAGATTCAGGCGAGCTCTGGTCTCCAATGGCCTGATGCTTTGCCATTGGCACTTTTGTCAACTAGAACTACAGTGCATTCTCAAGTGGGCCTTATTCCATACGAGATTGTATTTGGTCGTCCGGCAAACATATGGGGAGTGCCGAGGCCGACAAAGTTTAGCGAGATTGAACATCCTGTGCTGATTGACTATTTGTATGATTTGACGGCTAAATTGCATGTCTCACACCAACAGGTTTACGATACTTCCACAAGCATCTGAAGATCCAGGACACGCCATTGATCCTGGTTCATGGATATTGGTGTGAAACTTTCAGCGGACAAAGAACGATCAGCCCTGCTGGAGTGGACCCCATCAAGTCCTTTTGTCGACGCGTACCACAGTGAGAGTTCACGGCAAGAAGAACTGGATCCACGGCGTACATTGTAATAGGATCTCTTTGCCTCTGCCGTACGACCAGTGGGTCCAGGAGGGTGTTGGTGATTCAGAGACTGAGACTGTGCCAAAGTTTGTTCCATTCAGTGACGCGCGTTTCGTTGGGACAAGCTCTGAGTGTGAGGACGACAATATTTTGCAAGAAGCTGTGCCCCCTTCTTTGAGACTGGACACTACTGAGCCCGAGTTGTTGTTTCGTGATCAGACATTGCCTGGTAAAGGCCGCTATAATCTACGACCGAGAGTCGATGGACTAATAAAGAGATAATTCCTTTTTGCTTTTGAAACTACGCTCTCTCATCCGAAAAGCTGTTTTGACCTTTTTTTCTTTTTCGAACCGCCATCCGGGTTCAGCTGTATGGTCGCGGTATAAAGACTTGGAGTGTACAGCCGTGTAGACACAAGGTCGACGGTTCTGGTACGTTCAAGGGCGTTCCCTGGACTTACAGACGTACATCTGAGCCGAAGAGAACCAACTGACGCAAACAGCACGGTTAGAGGATGGAGTTTTTTGAGATCGAGAGAGCTGTTGTAGAAATGAACTTTAAGACAAGACTGTGTAAACTAATGAGTACCAAATGTTTTTGATAATGTGTCTTCTAATGCTACTTAGCATGATGATGTTGGTGGGATATGTAGTTTTCTCTTTCCAAGTGATGTTTGCACCCACCACACAACCTATGTCTTTTCCTACTGTTACTTCTTTGCATTCTTTTCATCCTTTGCCTGAACATGAATCTATTAGAAGATCACGGTTCGTTAATAATTCCTTTGTGCAACTCTTGCATCAGCATCAGTTAGTAGTGAACACCACTTATTGTTGGGGGTGTGGGCTTATGCCTCATACTACGGATAAAGGTATCCCTTATTTGGTCCTGCCATTTAGCTTTAATGGATCTGTGTGGGCATATAGGAAGATGTTTATTTATGCCCATCAAGTTTACCCCCTGCGTTCCATGAAAGATAGTCCAAGTAATAGTGCTCTAGTGAAGGGAATAGTGGATGTGATTAGAGGAATCAATTCCTATGAGACTATTCCTAGAGATGAGACACTAGCTTATATTCGATGGAAAGTGACTGGATATGGTGTTAGTCTGAGTGAAAAGCTGCGAGGGAAAAGGTCATCTCCGATTTGGATCGTACCCCATTGTGGTCATTTTTGTCTGCAGGGTAATGGCAAGAATCCGAGAGCTCAGTTAGGGAAGAGTGTTTGTACTGAGACGTATGTTTTTGCGTCCCAGACTTCCCCACCGTTTTTAGCAGCTAAGGGTACGTATTTTGTCTGCTATGATAGAGCATATACATGGTTTCTCCCTGATTTTTCGTTAACATGTTATGTTTCGTTTCTGTTGCCCCCTACGTATACTGCAGCCGCAGATTACCACAGAATGAGAATTGCCAGAGGTGTCTTCAGTAAGGAAGATACTGCAGGACAAGAATTGGGAGATTTTCTTAAGGGTTTCCTGCCGTTTTGGGGACCTATGGTTAACAGTAAGAACATACGGCAATTTCACGAGAGTGGTTAAGTCCACCGTAGTTGAGACTGCCAGTGCCCTTAGTAATTTGACTGCTGAGCTTCAATCGGATCGTCTTATGACGTTGCAGAATCGAGTTGCGTTAGATGTCATACTTGCAGATAGAGGAGGGGTATGTAAATTGATTCAATTGAGCTGCTGCATTTGCATTCCAGACAATGCTCCTACAGTGTACCAGGCCATTTCCAAGCTACATAAGATCTCCGAGTCTGTACATGTGGACAAAGGAGATTAGTCGTTGATGAGATCGTTTTGGGAATTGTTATCCACTTGGGGATGGAAGATTCTGATGATCATTGGGATAGCTTTAGCTATTCTTTTCCTGTTCTGTCTTTGTGTACAGTGTGCTCCTGCTATATGTGGCCTTTGTGCTACTACGAGTGCAAGGAGACCTGTCTCGAGAGAGTTACTAAGTAATAGGATCATGCTCCAGCGACATCTTGATGATCTGATGAGTATAGACCTGGATTCATATTGACGTGAGTTTAGATTATTGCCTATGTAAGGGAAAAAGGAGGGTCTGAGGTTCCGGGAATTCTGAACCCTTTTCATAAAGGTCATGGTTTTGTTACGAATTTGATAGTAGCGAACCGTAACTAGTGAGTGCGGCAAGTACGAGTGATTTCGCCATGCTAGACCGATGGATTCACTACTTATTTAGGGATTTCGTTCTGAACCCTTGGGTTCCATTTTGTGCATGGCAGCCATTTTGTGGTTGCCCTCACATAGGCCGATGACTACGGCCGAACGAGTCTTTACTCGTTAGCTGACTCCTGAATGACCTGAGCGAACTGACCTCGTTGCCTGAAGCTAACCTTGCTAAGCCAGTTTCTTGTCCGGTAGTTGATCGAGATTAGAGATCAAAGAACAGGACATTGTTGAGTTTATTGCACACGCACACACCCCTTATCCTACTTCTCATCTGTGTCTGTTCCTTCTTTTATGGCTTATTTATGGTATGGGTTGTGGTCTTTTATTATGGGTTTGTCCGGCCTGTTCAAGAAAGAATGTTGGGCTTTCCCGTGTAATTGATGGTGGGCTGGACAACTGAAAAGTGGGTTTGTCGTCATGCGATACCTTTTGCAATGTTACCAATGATTGGACAGTTCATAAATAGTGGGTGTTTGTTCGGAATGTGATTTTTAGCATAAAAGACGATGTCTCGCAATACGAAAATTGAGCAGTCTCTGACAAACCTACTTGTGTCGTACTTCGTAGACTTCTGTTCCTTGTTGCAGCCAATAAATTTGATCTTTGACGTCACCGAGAAGTATCCTGTGTCTCTGTATTCTAAGACAGGTGAACCCGAAGACTTTGGGCGTGCCCCTGGCGCCGCTGGGTTCTAAAACCCGGTTCTTCAGAACCCTATACGGGGTTTCCACCATAATAGGGTTGTTATGCGAACTCACCCTTCCTTCCTACCCAAGGTTGTGTCGGAGTTCCATGTTCGTCAGACGATTTCTCTACCCTCTTTCTTTCCCAATCCTACTACACCAGCAGAAAGGTCTTTTTATTCGCTAGACCTCAAGGGGGTTCTCAAATTCTATTTGGAGACAACGAAATCCATTAGAAAAGCTGATCAATTGTTTGTAAACTATGGCTCTGTTAGAACAGGCTTCCCAGCTTCTAAAAGATCCATTTCAAGATGGATAGTACCTTGCATAAAGTTGGCCTACCAAATAGCAAGTAAGCCTCTGTTTGCCTCCCCTAAAGCTCATTCTGCTAGGGGTAAGGCTGCTACGGTTGCATTCCTACACAATGTACCAATGGCCAAGATTGGAAGTTGGTCCATAGGTTTACCAGACATTACTGTCTAGATTCTGACTCCAGAGCAGAGACCCAAGTGGTCCAGGACTCCTTGAGGAATCTGTTCCAATGCTAACCAATTGGAATCTGTAAATGCCTTATGGCTGCTATGTCTCTTGATGGTACTCGGTTTACTTGCCCGCAGGATTAGGGGATGGGCTTACTATTCTATTAACCCTTTCGATGCTCATGACGAGCTCAGCTCGTCATGATGCACAGTTGAGCTGTGCTGATGACGAGCTGAGCTCGTCATGACACCAGCAAAATGGCAATTTCCAGCACAGGGGGGGGGGGAAACGCCTAGCAGCCAAGGTGTTAATGTGCTCATGACTATTGATGCGGATCCCTTAGAAGTGAAGGATACGTTACTTACCTGTAATCCTAGTTCTCTTCTAGGGGTATCCTCATCAAAGTCATAAGCAACCCATCTGCCTCCCCGGGCAAGTGAACATGATACATACATGGAATGGAATGGAATGGAATGAGGATTTGTAAAGCGCTATGGCTACCCAGGGGCGTCCCAGCGCTACATCTCTTTGTAAAATGGTCTGCGGATACCCGCAAAGAACAACTGACCTAACTGTCACCCCTGAGGCATGATGGGAAGCCAGGGGTCATGGCTGCCTTAAAGGCATGGTGCCAGTTTATCTGAGTGTTCCTGTGGGTTCGCTTTTCAGCTTTCTACGCTGTTTCTACAATGCAGCCTATGTGCTGACAATGTTTTTTCATTATTCCTTGCAGGATTATGTTTTCTGCTGTATATTAAAGCAGTTTTCAAATGCTTTCTTTCTCCCTGCTTTATTGGAATGTGTTTATGTACAAAAGAATTGCTTGCAACATAGCTCAGCATAACTATGAAAGGCTGCATTGTGTGTGTGTGTGTATATAATTACTAGCAGCCCGCCCCGGCGTTGCCCGGGGCAGAAGGGGGCTGGGGGCAGCATTTAAAGTCTCTGTGCACTCCCACCCGCCTCGCCGCCACCCCCGCCGCCTGCCCCGACATTGCCCAGCCCGCCTCCCACCTCCCGCCCGACATTGCCCAGCCCGCCTCCCACCTCCCGCCCGACATTGCCCAGCCCGCCTCTTGCCTCCCGCCCGACATTACCCAGCCCGCCTCCCGCCTCGATCCGCCCGCCTCCCGCCTCCCGCCTACAGCCTGCCTTTTCCTTACCTGGCCGCCCGCAACGTACTTCACCGCCACTCCTCGCCGCTCTTTGCCTCTCCATGAGCGGCCCACTCCAGACTCCACGCCACTCCTCGCCGCACGTCATCGCTCCTCCCCCGCATGTCGTCATGACGTCTAGGTCGCGGTCAGCGCTACATCGCGGCCGGCGCTAGTTTTAGGGAACTACTTTGTTTTGAAATTTTAATTTTTTAATTTACGTTTTTTTTTTTTCTGTCGCCTATGTCCATCTACACACCCTGAGGATTCAAACAATGTATTGGGTGTGTAGATTGGCGCTGTGGTTTCCGTGTTTACCTTGCCAAAAGGTGCAAGTTCTCTCTTTATAATAGTAGTATAGATATATCTACATATATGGTTTTCACATATATGTGAAGTGTTTCCGGTATCCTGCACATAGGCGGGAATGTTCATGTGCTTATGACTTTATGAGTATACCCCTGGAAGAGAACTAGGATTACAGGTAAGTAACTTATCCTTATTACATGTATCTTTCTTAACATAGTGGTGGCCCTGGGCCTGGTTAGTAGAAATCAGGGTACAGTCCGAGTCAGTTACCACCAGTATCATTTGGCAAACAATGGTGGTGAACAGGGGAAAAGTATAACTTTCTAACAATAAGGATCTGTTTCTGGAACATTAGTGGAATATCTAGGCTCGCCCAAGACCCAGGTGTTCGAAAGTTCTTACAAATGTACAATATCCTCATCTTCCGAGAAACCTGGAGTGAAACAATTAACTATCTGTTAGAAATGCCATCCTTATGGTGGTCTTCTGCCAAACATTTAGTCTGCTTTCCACCAATTTTGCTGATCTTATTTTTGTTGGCTTTAGGACTGTGGACTTTACTGCTGCTAACCAGAGATAAAGTGCATGTGCCCTCTCCCTAAGCATGGTTTGATTGACTTATCCACAATTGGCATATTTAATTTATCTAGAGGTCCCTACTAAAGTGCACTGCAGGTGCCCAGGGCCTGTAAATTAAATGCTACTAGTGGGTTCAGCATTCCGTCCATCATTTGTTTGCGTAGCACTTTTCACCCTAAGTGGTATGGTATACCCAGACGTGGGTCCCTTGCTCACTGTGCCATTGTACTCAAGCTAGCCTGGCTGATGTAAGGTAATACCCAGAAACCGGTCCCAGGATGCTTGATTTCAGTCCAGGGAGGACCTGGATGGCAGTTCGGTCTGGACTGTTCCCATGAGGCACAGGGTCAAGACTGATTTGCATATGGCTGGGTCTAAACTGGGGTGGTATGGTGAGCAAAATAACAAGGGATTTAACCCAGATCTCTTGGCTGGGGTGAATGTATAATTTATTAAGCATTCTGTCCATCATTTTTTTGTGCAGCACTAGTGGGCCTGCAGCACTGATTGTGTCACCCACTTAAGTAGCCCTTTAAAACATGTCTCAGGTCTGCCACTCCAGAGACTGTATGTGCAGTTTACACTGCCATGTCACCTTGCCATTTAAAACCCCTTGACAAGCCTCAAACTCCCCATTTATTACATATAAGTCACCCCAAAGGAAGGCCTAGGTAGCCTATAGGGCAGGGTGCTGTGTAAATAAAAGGTAGGACATGTACTTCTAAGCTTTACATGTCCTGGTAGTGAAAAACTCTCAAATTCGTTTTTCACTACTGGGAGGCCTACCCTCCCTTATGTTAATGAGCATTCCTTGTTTGAAGTTTGAAGTTTAAAAGTTCTTAATAGAGCGCACTGTGACCAAGCGGCTTCCTGGCGCTGGGATTGGGTCTAAGGAGCTCAGAAGGTAACCAAGAACGAGTTAGCAGGAGTACGCTTGGGAGAAAAGGTAGGTTTTAAGTGCCTTGCGAAATTGTGAGTAGACTGAGATGGACCTAATAGATATTGGAAGGCTATTCCAGAAACGAGGAGCGAGTACTGAAAATCTGGTGCCGCCAGTTCTGGTCTTTCGAAATCGGGGAATATTGAGAAGGGCTTGGTTAGAGGAACGAAGGGAGCGACTAGGGGTGTAGGGGCTGATAAGAGAATTAATGAACCAAGGGGCAGTGCGGGCACGAGCCATAAAGGCAAGGCAGCCCATCTTGAAAAAGGACCTCTGACAGATGGGGAGCCAATGAAGGGATTTCAAGAATGGAGTAATGTGCTGAAACTTAGTGAGGTGATGTATGAGGCGGGCTGCTTGATTCTGAATAGCCTGTAAACGGCGAAGTTCAAAGGTCGGAATTCCCACATAGAGGCTGTTCCCGTAATCTACACGGGAAAGAATCATAGCAAGCACAATGATTTTAAGGGCATCAGGGGAAAAAAAACGGGAAACTTTCTGGATGATCCGGAGGGACAGAAAACAAGAGGTGACCACTGAGCTAACCTGGGCGTGCATGGAGAGGTCCCGACTGACTTTGATACCCAAGGTCTTTGCTGAGGCCGCCGGCACTCGGGGAGGGCCAAAGGTGGACGGCCAAAAGGCGGCTGACCAAGGGCTGATGTTAGCACCAGTCAGGACCAACTCTGTTTTGTCCAGGTTTTGTCCAGGTTTTGTTGCATCTAATAAACTATAATTCCCGATTGGAAGGAGGTAGAGCCGACATATTTAGTACCTATGGAATTATAATACATTCTCTTTACTGGTAACATTGAATTTATCATTACACTTTTGAAAAATATCACTTTTGGAACAATGGCATTTTTCTGCTCTTAGCCCTGTCTGCCTTCAGCCTGTCTCCAATACACTTCTGGCGTGGGTGACAGCTGGGCTTTGTGCTTTCCCTCTAGACAGCCACACACAAAGGAAGCTTAAGTGTGACTTGATGGTTCATCCACATTCTGATGGGCCATCCTGGGCAGGATGGGAGAGAAGAGTCAGGACCAGCCTCATACTTACACTTGAAAAGGCTGTTACCTGCCCCTGCACAAAGGACTCCTTAACCTCCTGTGGTGAGTCTGGAACCAGGGCAGGAAGGGAGGACCTCTGTACACGTCAGAGCCCTTCTTTGAAGGCTCCCCCACTTAAAAGGCACCAAATCCTCTACTCCTACAAAGCAGATGCAGAGCGCTGGAAGAAACTACCATTAACCCCTGTGGGCATGGATGCCCTTTATAAAATAATAAACCTGCCAAAATTCCTTTATGTGCTGCAGAACACCCCGTTTGAGGTCCCAGACGGCTTCTTTTGGGCAGTAGGTGATGTAACATGGGCTCTACTATGGGGGCCGACAATTGCATGGTGGTCCCTTGCCAGAAAGCCTTTGGAGGGTGGAATCGCCCTTCCTGATTTACACCTTTACTATAGGGTAACACAGTTGCAAATAGTCAATGACCGCCTTAGAGAAATGAAGACAAATGTTCCCTGGACCTGGAGGGGTACGTCCAACATTTTTATCATAGGGATGACATCTTTGCCGGCCTCCACGGCCTTGGTCATCGAGATATGGCATGCTGCAACTAAGGCCTTCGGTTGAAAGGGTAAACTGACATTTGAAACCCCGCTGTGGGATTAAGTCCTGAAGAGACTGCGTCTAATAGAGGGCCACAGAAAGTTGGACCTGTTGGGAATCTGTAAAGTGGGTGACACCTGGCAAGGAAATGAGAGAAAGGGAGTATGAGTTGTATGGGGGCCTGTACCTTTGATATTGTCAACTGGTGTACCTCCTGAGAGATCATGTGGCCCCCTTACAGAAAGCCCCAGAAGAGTCACCTGTCGAATACTGGATCTTGGGAGCTTCCTTGATCAGCCACACTGTGTACCACTTATACTCCACTCTTCTGCACAAGAGTCTCCCCCTAGATGGCCGCAGAGGCAAATGGCAAAAAGACTGAGGCAGATTAAAAGAAGATGACTTGGGACGAGGGTTCGAGTTAATTCAACTGAAATTGCTCCACAGGGCCTACTTCACGAGGGCAAGACCATTCCAAATGGGGAAGATTGATACAGACCTGTTTGAGGGGTTGTAGACAGAAAGGTACACTGCTACATATGATTTAGGGTGCCCCATGATTCAGCCTTTCTTGGGGAAAGTGGACCGTTGATTGTCGGAAGTCCTGGAGTTCACACTAGAGCCCACCTCACAATTAATTGGGAATTTGAGGGAGAACACATTTAAGACCACTACACCCTTCTCTTTTGTAATACTTTTGTAATACTGCCCTGATGGTGGTGAGACAGGATGTAAACTAACTATGAGAATAGGATAAGATCCCCTCACTGCGGACATAGGAGTCCAACCTAGACTGGGTATAAGGGCGAAAAAAAGACCAGGCAAGGGGTAGTGTGTAAAAGTTTGAGAAAATATAAGGCCTCTGTAGAAGCAGAGACTTACCAGAACCCTAATGGGTGGCACAAGTGGAAGTCCAGGGATGCATGGGGCATATACAGGGGAGCTTTATAGGGTGACGGCATTTGTTTGCATATTAACTAATGTTTGGTGGTTGGGCCCGCGAGGTATGGGGCAGTCCCGCGAGGTATGGGACAGTGGTCCTGCTGTTAATGCCACTGTACTCAAACCGGTGTGCCGCTCATTGTTTTTTGCGGATTGGTGGCAGCTTTACCACCTGGTTGAATATAATCAATAAAAAGGATTTTTTTTAAACATGGCAGGTGACAATGCTGGCTCTACAGTGGAACTTGAAATTCCAGTGGGATAATCACCAAATCCCCATTCCTCATACAGTCCGGATTTTGGAGGAGGCAGCTTAAGATCTACAGTGGTGATTGACTGACAGCAGGTAGCCCTGTAGTAGGAAAATTTCCCTTACCAAACTGGATCTGACAGTGGTGGCAGGCTCATTACTGCTAGGTTGAGGGTGTCGCCTGGGGAGGTGGAGATCAGAGGACTCTGGGCTCCAGTGGACGGCTGACTCCACATCAGTCTTCTGTAGCTGTGGGTGATTCATTTGGCTCCGAAGGCCTTCCTGCTGTCCCTAAAGGGGAAGCTGGTGCAGGGTCTCTCTTAAATCGTCACTGTCATGTGATACTGCAACAAGCTGGGCAGTGAGAGATCCTTGGTACTGTGCCCACATGCTTGACATCTCTCTGGTGGCTTGAGATTCAGATTATCATCCTGATTGCAAATCACCTAGCAGAGTCTCTGAATCCTTGATTAAACAAACTAAGCAGATACTGTCTTGCAGGTCACAAGTGGTTAGCGTCTGCATTCTGAGATGGCACAGACATATTCCACTGGTGAGTAGAACACTGGCTTATCTTTTCATCCCACCAAGGCCGTGCATTGTCAATGGTTTCACGTTTTAGAGCTTTGGCAAGAATGCTGAACACCCATTTCAGATGGAATGGAACAAAGGACTCATGTATGCCTTCCTGTCTCAACCTCTCCTGCTCTGATTTACGGAGAAGATCAAGAACAACAACTCCAAGTCATCTTAGTGGCCTATGAATAGGCCAGTGTAGTGTGGTACCTGGAACTCTCCTGGGCAGGATCATCTGTCCTCCCATCAGGCTACCACTGTGCAAGGGTCTCCTGTCCCAGCAACCGAACAATGTCCTCAACTCAAATATGCACCTAGATGTGCTTTGATTAAGTGGCTTCAATTAACTGCTCTTGATTTGCTGCCATTAGTGATGGATGACATCCATGCCACCAGATGCTTCTCACAAAATCAATTTATGCTGTGTGCTGGGGCAAATTTGTGGCATGGTGCCAGCAAGGCTGTGCAGCGTGCGCTATAAAAGTTGCTGTACAAACCATCCGTGTTCAAATCGCCTATTGTGATGAGGTTTTTTAAAGGTTTGACACATGCTTGCTCTCATCCTTTTTGTGATTCCATATTGGGACCTTAACTTGGTCTTTGCCATTTCTCATTTGTACGGTCATCTGAGTCAATGCATAGCTGCTCGCTGCGACTCATGATCATGAAGGCTGTCTTCCTCTTTCAGGTTAGGTCCGCTTTTACATCTCTCTTTTCCTGGACTTATTAGTGCTGAGGACCCAGGAGGCTTTCTTTCCTAACATTGTGACACCCTTCTACATTGGGCAAGCCATCACTCAATCAGCATTCTTTGCTCCCTCTCATCCCTCAAAGGAGGAGAAGAGGTTCTATCAGTTGAACCGTAAAAAGGATCTAGGCATTTACATAGATCGTACCGAGAATCGTCAAATGGCTGTTCCTCCTGCTGGATCAACCCCCCCCCCCCCGGGTTCTTGAATTCTGTCATTGGGACGAATAGCGCCTCCATCCGGATGTGGTGCAAAGTCTCTTTCAGCAGTGGGGAGAGCCTTGGTTAGATCTGTTCACATCCGAAGAAACTGCGCAATGTCAGCAGTTTTGCACATTTGAGTTTTCGAGGTGGCTCTCAACTGCCGATGCTTTTCATCTCGATTGGAGCACAGGCCTCTTGTACCCCTTTCTGCCTATACCACTCCTGTCCAGAGTGGTCAAGAAAATCAGGAGCGACCGGGCCAAAGTCATCCTTGTGGCTCCAGACTGGGCACAGAGTTTAGTATCCAGAGCTTCTGTAAATGAGCATTGATCCTCCAATCAGGCTACCCCTTCAGGAGGATCTTCAGTCACAGCAGCAGGGGAGGGTCCTCCACCCGAATCTGTCCACCCTCCACCTTCTTGTGTGGAGATTGAGCGGCAACAGTTCACAGCCTTTGACCTTCCTCCTGAAGTCTGTGAAGTTATTCTGGCATAACCAAGTCGGTATACACCTGCCAATGGCAAACAGTTTGTAAATTTTGTACCGAATGGTCTGTTGACCCCTTGTCAGTCTCCCTCTCTGACATTCTCCTTTTTATTCTTTCTTTGGCCCAGCAGGCACTCTGAAGGGTTACCTTTCGGCCCTTTCTGCTTTTCTACGGTTGCCAGATCAACCGTCACTTTTTAAATCTATTGTACAAATATTATTAAAGGAGCTTACACATATGTTTCCCCCTGACCATTTATCATGCCTAGTGGGACCTTAAACTTAACTTGGTTCTCACCTATTTGATGTGTGCACCTGTAATGACCGGATTCTCGGACCAAAAACTATCCACTCACCTAGATGCAACCAACCCGGCCAAAACGTAACACCATTCCTTCCCGGAACCTATTCACAACAGTACCTGAGTACTTACCCGGGAATGAGGAATTCACAATATACAAGCTTATACCATCAAAAACACTGCTAGATCTAAGGGATTACTAAGAATAGTCACTAATAACTACGGAATTCCATGTCTCATCCTATGATCTCACCTTATAGCCCCGCGATAATCTGGCCCGGGCTATTCTACCCTTCTTCTCATATCGGAGAGCAGCTTACTCTACCACACCAACCACAATTGGTGTTCTCATTAACGCCCTATCTTGAGCGATCTCACTACACACCATCCACAATTGATGTTCTCATTAATGCCCTATCTTGAGCAATCTCAATACACACAATCACAATTGGTGTTCTCATTAACGCCCTATCTTGAGCGATCTCACTGTCCTAATAATACCTTCTGCTCTCTCTCTCTCTATTGGGAAGTTCCTAAGTACCTAATATTCACTGGAAGGTATTTCCTATCAAAACTACCCTGTCTTCCATTTCTCAGTTACCTTTAAGAAGGGAATTGCCCATCCTTCTATACGACAGCACCTGGCTTTAAAGAAAGGTTAATTCTGTCTCAGTAAACAACTCTCAAGTGCAATTACTACGTATTGGGGCCTCTTTACACACTAATAGGATGACAAGGAGGAATAGCAATATAGATGAAAGGGAAAATAAGTAATCATGAGAATGCACACATACACGCCTAAAAGATACACAGATCTGACTAATGCATTTGCAGTTATTCTCTGATCAGAAGCAGTACACTTCACTGTCTTCAGTTACCTATAAGAAGGGGTTCACCAGTCTTCTGTACGTCAGCACCTGGCTATGAAAAGCCCACTCACTCCCTCCCAAAGGAAATCATACAAATGATACTAATGCACATTGCGGTCTTTATTAGTAAGAGAACAAGACAAAGAAAACATTGCAATAATACAGTAGGGAATTATTGATGCAAACAGAAAACAAAAGGGGATGAATGATTATATATAGAGCAAACTAGCTAAGAATACCTCACCCTGTTAAGAAGGGTCCAACTGTCTGTTCCTCTCTCTGGTGGAATCAGGACTCTCTCTCCTTCACCATCACCAACGTACTAGCTTCACTCCACTGGTTCAACTTCTGGTGTTTCTCCTGGCACCTGTATTTCACTGACTCCAACTGCACTCCAAATGTAACTTCATCGTCTGCTAACAATTCAAACTCTTCCATCTGCCTGGTAACTGCTCCACAGATCAGCTGTCCAACTCACAGCTCCAGCTCTCAGCTCCAGCTCTGCAAACCAACTGACTCCATCTGACCAAACTGATCCAACCGACTTCTTCAATTCCAAAAATCATCTGACTCCTTCAATTCCAAAAACCATCTGACTCCTTCAATTCCAAAAACCATCTGACCTCTCTGCTCTTCTGTTCTCTGATAATATGGGAAGCTCTCTGCTCATTGAAATTTCAAGCAAGCACCCTGTCTCCCACCAAATTCCTGTACCAGGCCCGCGCTCCCTGGGCTCCCACAGTGGCCAGCTGTAGTTGAGTCTAGAGCACGGGGAAGTAAGCATATTCTTTCGATAAGGGCCGGTCCTCACCGGTTTCTAACTAGTGAATAACAGGCTCAACTCTAAACACCACTTCTGACCTACAAGCGCCTCAGACAACTGAGGCAGGAAGACAAGATGGCTGCTCTCTAGTTTAGGCCTTTAGGCCCGAAAAGAGGCAAAAGAGACCTAGAATCATGCCAAAGCCAATAGGCAAACACTGCAAATAGATAAATACTGCAAAGGAAAGATGGCTACCCTCTAGTTTAGACCTCTAGGCCCGAAAAGAGGCAAAAAAGACATAGAATCATGCCAAAGCCAATAGGCAAACCCTATAAATAGGATCTAACCACTATACTAGGATAGTAGTAGACCAAAGTCACCATCACTCAGAAATAGGACAAAATATCTGGTCACTACAGCACCTTTCAAGCCACTGCACAATTACTCCCTCCGGCTGCTTACTATCAAAACCGCCTTCTTAGTGGCAATAACTTCTGCCAGGAAGGTGAGTACATTTCAGGCTCTGTCCTCTCAGCCTCCTTACCTGACTGTCTTTCTGGACACAGTGGTGCTCCACACTAGGGCTTCTTTCTTGCCCCAGGTGGTGATACCCCTCTATTACCTTGCCCACCTTATATGCTTCCATGGAAGAAAAGCGTCTCCACCGTCTGGACCCAAAAAGAGCGTTATCGTTCTACCTTGATCATACTAAAGAGATCCAGGTAGATGACCAATTTTTTTAGGGTACATTGGAGAAAAGAAGAATTATGTTGTACAGAAGAGAACCATCTCACCTTGGGTTATCCTCTGCATAAAAATCTGTTACGATTTGGCAAAGAAACAACCTTCTGAATGCCTTAGCACTCATTTAACCAGAGGTAAGGCAGCCACCACAGCTCTTCAGTGTGATGTCCCAGTACTCGACATCTGCCAGGCGGCTATGTGGTCGTCCTTGCACACGTTTGGCAAACATTTTTGGCTGTATAATCAAGTCGGTAGGTAAGGCCTTTTCGGCCGTTCAGTCCTACAGGACTTTCTGGACTAACACTTTTCCGCATCCGCCTCCTCTGTTCTAAGGTAAGGAGTCTGCAGCTAGATCTCTCTATCAGATGGACAAGTTACTTACCTTCGGTAATGCCTTATTTGGTAGAAACATGATCAAGCCGCAGATTCCTTACTCACCCAACCATCCTCCCCGCACTGCAGATCAATTTTTTGTGTCAGAGCTATTCCCCTCCAGGGCCCTGGTTGTGCTTTTTAACACACTCTGGTCAGTCACTTCATGGCTCTGCGCTCCTGGTGTGGAAAGTCGTAAAAAGTATTGAAGTCAACATGCTAAGATGGTGCCTATGTAGACGACTCAGACATTGGGACAATGACGAACCTGACGCCTGGAAGTTAGAAGGTAAAGAATCTGCAGCTAGATCATGTCTCTACCAGATAAGGCAACACAGAAGGTAAGTAACTCATCCGATAATGCCTGCAGCCCACCTAACTCGTTCAAGTGAATTTATGTTCCTTCCCTATGAACCTGATCCAAATCACCGCAACCCATTTTGCCCTCTCCCTTCAAAAAATGGACAGTCTCATGACATACAAATGTTCGGCTTCTTTTAAAAAGCAAAATAAATCATTGCAATTTTAAGTGTAAAATATGCTTATATCATGCAGATACAGTTCTCAAAAAAGTATTTTATGTTGCATGTAAATTCAGGTGTATAACTTTTCTAAATGTATTGTTTATGTTTTTGTTTCAATAGCAAACCTTTCCGAAAAAACTCCCAATATCTCAGTCAGTGCCTCAGATTTATATGCAGGTCAAAGAATTCATTTATGCAAGCCTTAAATTTTCAGAGTCACTGCACCGGAGGTATGTCAAACAGTATTTCATTTTGTTATCAATTTATTTGCAGGAATATTTGGTATGTACATTAGTTTAATATTATTGCAATGTTTTTTGTGGTAAGTGTAATGTTACTTGCACTGATTTCTTTATCCTAAAGTCTGATTTGTTTTCATTGGGCATATTAGTTAATTTTCAAATTGCACATTAGGATTGGAAAATGGGTTATTAATTGGAGTGGATGTGCGTCCACCTCTTACAGGTTACAATGTCCCTTTTGCCAAACAGGAGGTCAGTTTACCCTAAGTGTACGTTGTGTTTTTTTAGTGACTTTCAGAGGTTTTTTTAATCATATGTTAAGGTCTGAAAACCAATCTAGCTCCGGTTGGAGAATGACCTGGCCAGATCCCCGGACGAGGCCCATGAGAGGCAACTAGTGAGGAGATCAAGCAAACCTCGCTGGAATCCGCTAAACTGCTGTGGCACTCATCTGTCGCCCGTGTGTACTGCTGGGGGTAGAAAAACTGGAGACTCCTTCACAGGCTGGCCTCGTATCCCTTGGCAACTCGGATAATACATGAGGTCCGAGAATTCTCAGGAACCATTTGCTGCACCTCATCTGAGATTGCACTTGCTTTTGCGGGATACTACTCTTCTTTAAATTTGGCACGCAGGTAGGAGGATACTCTCTTAGACATCCTTAGCCCTCTACAAATCCGCACTCCCTGCTTGTCACACTCAGAAGCAGCTAGTCTGGACCATCCCTTCTCCCCAGAGGAGATAGGTGCAGCGATCTCCCAGCTGGCTTCCTGGAAGCCTCCAGGTCCTGATGGATTGCACCAAGAATATTACGCCTCCTACCGTGAGCAGTTTGTCCTTCATCTCTCGGCTTTGTTCCACCATGTGGCAGAAGTCAGGGCCTTTCCCCCAGAGAAGGATACAGCCATCATTGCGGCCATCCCTAAAACCCAATCGCCTTCATCATCTTGTGCGAACTACCAACCGATCTCCTTGATCAACACCGAAATTAAAGTCTACACTGCGGTTTTGGCTCAACGCCTGCACCTGCTCCTTACCAAGCTAATCCACCTAGAACAGTGTGGCTTCATGCCAGCTCGGGCCACCAGGCACTGCCTACGGCACTTCCATTTAGTGCTTGCTAACCGCCAGGCAATCACCCCCTATCTACAACATCTTCTTCTAGTAGACTTCGAGAAGTCCTTTTGGTATGATGGACTGGCATTACCTAGACAAGGTACTTATAATGATTGGTATAGTTCGACAGTTCTGAAGCTTTGTTCGAGTCCTATACTCTAACCCTCGAGCCAGGGTGCTGATTAACGGAACCCTCTCCGAGGTATTCCCAATCGGAGGGACACGAGGCAGGGCTGCCTCCTCTCCCTGCTCCTTTTCGCCCTGGCGATGGTCCCCTAGCGTGTCTCATCTGCGCAGATGACATGATTCAGGGCTGGGCATGGGGAAGCCAACACATGGATAAAATGGCACTATATGCAGACGACGTCTTGCTTTTCCTCGCCGACCCGGCACGCTCTGGCCCGAGATGTCTCCAATCCCTTCAAAGAGAGCAAAGAGTCATGCTGGGCAAATTTCTATCTCCATCCCTGTCTGTGCAATGTGGGGTCCCCCAGGGGTGGGCATTAAGTCCGACCCTCTTTAACATTTATGTGACCCCCCTTGCCAGACTAATCAGATCTTTCGGGATGGAGGTAGTCTCATACGCGGATGACACGCAGATCCTCGTCTCTCTATCCCAGTCAGTTACCTCGACTGCCTCCAACTTTAGATCTTGTATGGAGGCAGTCGGTCAATGGATGATTTACAATTCGTTGAAACTGAATGGGGAGAAGACTGAGGTGATGGTGTTCGGAGGAAAGGAGGAGATATGGTCAGCCGATTGGTGGCCAGACTCATTGGGAGCTTGCCCTGTTCCTGCCTCTTCTGCTAAAAACCTTGGGGTCGTGATAGATCCCACCCTCAGTATGTGCCAACGCGTTAACAGAACTTTAGCTACCTGTTGGGGTATCATTCACATACTGAGGAAGATCAGGCACTACCTTTCACAGCAGGCAAGGAAACAACTTGCAGTTGCCCTGGTTGGTGCACGGCTGGACTACTGCAATGCGCTGTATGCGGGACTGAATAAAAGCCTGCTGCAGCGCTTGCAGGTGGTCCAGAATGCAGCGGCTAGGTTTGTTCTTGATCTACCCCGGCGCACCTCGGCTACCTCTGCAAGAAAATCACTTCACTGGCTTCCTATAGAGGACCGTATAATGTTCAAGACCATGTGCATGATCTACAGGGCCTTAGCAAAAAGCAGCCCCACTGGAATTGGATCCATTCTGTCTCGCTACAGCCCCGGTAGGAACCTTCGTTCCTCTAACAGACTCCTTCTTTCAGTCCCTTGTATTTTGAGAACCAGATGGGGTGGTAAAGCCTTCTCTAATCTGGCACCTAAGTTGTGGAACGCCCTCCCACTGGAACTAAGGTCCCTTCCCACCCTTCAGCTTTTTAGTAATGCTTTGAAAACCCATCTCTTTGTGCGGGCATACCTATAGTTGTGCTCTGCCTTTTTTGATCTGTTTTGGTAGGCACCTTGATACCTTCGGGTTTTAGTCACGCAATACAAATTGCTTTTCAATTCAATTCAATTCAAGGTCTTGGGTCTTTGGCTGAATCCAGCCAAATCGACCTCCGTGCCTCTCCATCCCTCTATGGAAAGTTTTGACTGGCAAACTAACTTAAAGAGCTCAATCCATCAGAGCTAAGGCTCCAAACCACAACGTGGCATAGTGGTGTTCCTGTCCTTGACATTTGTCAGGCAGCAACATGGGCACTTTCACTAAGCACTACTGCCTGAACAGTAAAATCCAAGGGTACAGCCTTTTGGCTTCTCTGTCTTGCAGGAGTTCCTGATCTAAACTTGTCCGCAGTCCCTCCTCCAGGAATTTTATTGCTTGGGTTTCTATTCTAAGGTAAGGAATCTGCAGCTAGATGTCTCTATCAAATGGACAAGTTACTTATATTTGCTAATACCTTATCTGGTAGAGGCATGATCTCGCTGATGGTTCTTTACCAATACACACATCCTCCCCACACTGCAGGCAGGTTTTTAGGGTCAGGGCTGATCCCTTTCAGGGCCCTAGTTGTTCTATACACACCAATGTCGGTGCACTTCATGGCTCTGCGCTCCTGGTGTGGAAAGTCATGAAAAGTGACTTGACATCAGCGTGCCGATGTGATGCCTATATGGGTGATGCCGCCAATGTCACACAGAGCCGACCGATTCCACCTACCTGCACACAAGTCTATTGCTCGAGGAATAGTCTTCTGAATCCAGCCTGGGGAATTGTAAGTTAAGGAATGTGTGGCTAGATCATGTCTTTACCAGATAAGGCCCTACCGAAGGTAAGTAACTTGTCAATTAATGTAACCCAATGTTAGCCAGTGGGAGAGATAAGCCTTGCCACAGTGAAAAACAACTTTAGGAGTGTTTCACTAACAGGGTATATAAGTCTTAACCCCACATGTCCTACCTTTATATATATATATATATATATATATATATATATATATATATATATATATATATATATATATATATATATATATATATATATATATATATATATATATATATATATATATATATATATATATATATATATATATATATATACATATATATATATATATATATATAGTGAAAACAATAAGGAGGACCCCACTCTACTACGTAGAGGACGGTGGGGAAATTGTCATTAAAGAAAGAACACGCGTCCAGGTTCGTGGGACAGGATGTTGTCTCTTGGCGTGGAACCAGTGGGTGTCACAATTGCAATAAGGGGCGTTTTTTACCATGGGGAAGGCAAACTATGTACATATTTGTTTCAACATGTTAAATAAATATTGAGAAAAGTTCTATTGTGTGGAAACATTTCTGTTTGAAATAGTTTTAGGAAAGTTGCACGTAAGAAACACAGGTTTAGGACAGTGACAATGTCATGGACTATTCATTCAACTAAATATATTCAAAATAATACATTTACTTCGTCAAGTGCACACATATATGGGAAGCTCTTAGATTAAAAGCATATAAACACAATCGTTTGGTAACAATATTTAAATTTTATTATATATTTACACAATATAAAAACATATTAAAAACATTTTTCATAAATATGATCACCACAATGTTAAAAAGTCAAAGAATCAAGAGGTCGACGCGGCGTTTCGGCTTTTTTCTAGTATGCCTTCATCAGGACTGATTCTAAACAATTAAAATCATAAAACACAAAGTTACCAAACGAGTAGAATACATGAATAGACATTTTTTCGTGAGCACTCATATCTTAACCCCCTTAATCTAGGATAAGCAGATTTTCTTGCTGTACATGCACATTGACATTACATTCCCTTAAGCCTTTCTTTATTCTTGTTGTTTTCGAACAGTGCAATTTTTTATATATCCTATTATCTCTGTTTTTGCCTTTCCCTTGGACCATAGAGCACCGTTATTGAGGACCCCCAGTGATGCCATTACCAAAAACATCATATATCTGATCCAATGTCCGTGTCAGAAATCCTACATAGGGGAAACGTCCAGAGAAGTCAGACTACGCTTGAATGAGCACAAGTCAGCCATAAGGACAAACAAATTAGGGGCACCTCTCACTGAACATTGGAAGGAGGCAGGACACCAAATTGAGGACTTAAAATGGTGCGGACTGGAGAAAATTACAGGGTCCAAAAGAGGCGGCAACCTAGATAATAAGAGGAAAAGGAGAGAGCAATTTTACATGTCTTCATTTAACAGTGTGAGATGTGGATTGAACTCAAGGGAGGACTGGGAGAAGATAATTCTGAATTAACAACATAACTTATGTAAATAAGTTTCTCCGAGATCCTAATGTATCCATTTCCGCTTAAATCCAGCACAAAAGATTGTGTTTATATGCTTTTAATCTAAGAGCTTCCCATATATGTGTGCACTTGACGAAGTAAATGTATTATTTTGAATATATATAGTTGAATGAATAGTCCATGACATTGTCACTGTCCTAAACCTGTGTTTCTTACGTGCAACTTTCCTAAAACTATTTCAAACAGAAATGTTTCCACACAATAGAACTTTTCTCAATATTTATTTAACATGTTGAAACAAATATGTACATAGTTTGCCTTCCCCATGGTAAAAAACGCCCCTTATTGCAATTGTGACACCCACTGGTTCCACGCCAAGAGACAACATCCTGTCCCACGAACCTGGACGCGTATATATATATATATACATATAGCGTTCCCTTGAAAAATATCTGGAAGTGGGAAGAGTCCCGAGGGGGTTAAGGGTACTTATAGCACCATCATTTGAAAACCCTAACCCTCTCATGTTAAAAGAATGGGCCACTAACAACCTGGAGGCATCCAAAAATATGATTTGCATTCTGCTTAAATATGCAGAAATCGACAGAATTGATATTCTTAAAGAAATTGAAACACTCAATAATGAACTGGATGCTCATAAAGAAACTGAATATATTAAAAAATATCGTGAAGAAATTGACACTCGTCTTAACAAACATCAAGAAACCATCAGCTTGCGCAAACAATACAAATTCGCCAGAGATAAACAAGATTATGAAACTGGGAGAATTTTTACGTTTGCGAGAAAATATGATACCATGAAAAGACAGGCAATGACACCGAAAGCCGTTCCCCCAGCAATTAATGAAAGTGGTGAAACAGTGGTATCAGAACAAGAATTAAGCTCTAATGCTAGCAGTGGTGGTTCAGACGACGAACAATCAGCAAGTGTTTCTGTAGCAGTACCCACTCATTATGCACCATCAGAAGAATTGGGTTTTTTAATCGAGGACAGGTTGAAAACTCTGCGACCAAAAACCCAACAGCAGCGGAACAAAAACGCAAACACAAAAACCGCAAGTGCCACGAAAGAAGGAAATGCCGCAGGGAGAGGTTTCGCAGAAAGAGGGAGGGGCAAGAAATGGTAACTGTGTTAGAAACCAATAATGCCGTTTTGCCTATAAACCATGATTCTGGCAATACAGATATCATGGATAGTGAGCCTACCACCGGTCTAGACAACACAGTCATCAATTTATCTGATGAAGTTCTTTCCAAAGCAGAGATACAACTTCTGTCCTTGGGCCTATCCTTCTGTCCTAAGAATGGTTACAACTATGTACAAACCAGGATTGATGTATTCAAATGTATCCGTAAATTGAAGTTGAAAAAGCATTTTAAACTTGCAAACGCCCAGGAAAAAGCCACTAACATCAGTAGCTCCTTATATCCTTCTTCAATGTTCCAAGTGGCGGATATGGGGGCACTGCAGACGGCCCATGAACTGGCACTAGATGAGAGTTTTTCTAGCATCTGTACTCAAACTAGATGTGACAGAATGGGGGTGAGTATCAATGCACCGAGTGAAACCCCATTTAAACCTAAATCCACATTTATGCCCCTGATGCCGAAGGATGCTATTGACACCTTTAATGATATGATCACTGAGGATCTGAAGGCTTTGCAAATCAATACTTCCAGAAAAAACAAAAGACAAAAATATATGGAAAAACAATACTTCAAGTTAATGAAAAAATTAAGGAACAATTCAAATTTGATTATCAATAAGGCTGACAAGGGAGGCAATATTGTCATCTGGCCAAAAGATCAATACTTGATTGAAGCTAATTGCCACCTTTTAAATCCATCTTGTTACCGAAAAGCAAACTTTGGGGATGTACGTAACCTAAAAGAAAGGATCCATAAAGAACTAAATCAATGGAAGAGGGAAGGTCTTTTAACGAAGCAAGAATTGGGGTATTTGAAAGTTGATCATCCTTTGACCCCTACCATGTATTTAATACCCAAAATTCACAAACAAGTGTCTCCAGTCCCAGGCCGACCTATAATCTCGACCCAAGGAAGTCTTATGGAACCAATGTCGAAATATGTTGATTTCTTTTCGCAAAATTTTGTTGTTAATTTACCTTCCTACATCAAGGACACTGGACACTTTTTGTCTAAACTCAAAGAGGTGGAATGGAGAGAAGGATACAGTTTGGTGGCCCTTGATATTAGTTCCCTTTATACCAGTATTCAACATGCTGATGGCCTTAACGCTGTACAACATTACCTTAATCAACGTAATCTTGTGTATAAAAAACATAATGAAATGTTGATTGCTATGATTAGGTTGTGTCTTATGAATAACTACTTCTTATTCAATAGGGAGGTTTACCAGCAGTTAAGAGGGGTAGCCATGGGGGCATGCTTCTCTCCAACCTATGCATGCTTGCATGTAGGGTGGTGGGAGGAGCATGTCCTCAGGCATATCCCGGATTTCGTCGATAATATCGTCCATTATTGGAGATTTATCGACGACATTTGTATGATTTGGAAAGGGGATGAGAAATCTCCCACTGAATTTGTTGAAATCATCAATAACAATAACTTGAACCTTTCATTTACTAGCCAGATCAGCAAAACCAATATCCAGTTTTTGGATGTTGATATTTACATCCTTAATAACACCTTAGCCACCAGACTCCACCGAAAAAATACGGCGGGTAATTCAATTCTGCACGCCTCTAGTGCGCACCCCAAACACCTCATAAAAAGTATCCCTTATGGGGAATTTATACGGATGCGCAGAATTTGTAGTTTAGAGTCTGATCTGAATACCTGTCAGGAAGAGGCAATTCAGAGGTTTGTAAAACGTGGTTATTTGTTGAATGATCTACTAACGGCTAGAGACAAAGCCAACAGAACCAGTATTGAGAATGTTGAAGGAGAGGGCTTTGAGAATGAGAACGAGGATATAGATAATGCCCCCAAACATGACATCAACACGGTCAGTCTAATCACCACCTTTAATACTGAGGAAAGAAAAATAAGGGGCATCCTTAAGAAACATTGGCCCATTCTCCATACCGACATTAATCTGTCACCATTATTGCCCATTGAACCCTCCATTATATTTAGGAGAGGACCCTCGATGAGAGATTGCCTAGTAAAAACTAGCCCAGAAGTAAGCGATAACAAAGTTAAAATTTCAAACAAAAAGGGTTTCTATAAATGCATTTCATGCAGAGCGTGCAAGTTCGGGGTAAACACGGTGGAATTTCAATCCCCATTCAATCCCATGCCTACACTCATTAAAGATCTATATACATGCCGTACAGATTACGCTGTATATGTTTTGGAGTGTACGTGCAAACTTAAATATGTGGGAAGCACCAAGTTACAGGTGTTTAACCGCATATTGCAACATCTTAGGGCAATAGTGAATTCTGATTCCAACTATCCTGTTGCCCGGCATTTTGAACTTGTACACGCCAAAAATTTGAACCATCTTACCTACTTTGTTATCGACTCCGTCCCCAAAAACATCCGAGGGGGGGACCGGGAAAGGATTCTGAGACAATTAGAGAGCAAATATATTGTCCTCTTAAATACCAGAATACCTAATGGGCTCAACAGGGGGGAAGATTTACAAGTTTTCCTGTAAATATACCAGTAATCAACCCCCTTGGCGCAATCTAGACTCAGGCAACTTATGTAAATAATATCCTTTTTCCCATTGTAGTATGTGAACTCTGTTCTTTGAATGCCCTCCTATTGTATCATTTATACATAGCACAGTGATTATGAGTTTAAAACTACTGGCAAAGCATTATCCTTTGCGATTTACTGTTGCTTTCATGCATTGGTCTTGGTACTTTCATTATATTTAGTCACTATGGCTATAGTGAACTTTAAGCATCAGCAGCAATGCCTATTTGTTTTTAACTGTGGTGGGTATCTATAAACACTGGCGCAGGTACATTGTATTACATGTTATCCGGTGCTATGATTTGTTGCTTTCATAGCATACATGTACTTACTGCGAATTTATTATGCACTTTGGGCACTTGAGCACTTTTGATTTGATAACATAGATGGAGGTCTTGCACAATGTTAGTTGGACATGCCTTAATAATTTTTTGCACATACGTACTGATTGTTATAAAATGTAAAATGAATTAGTATTTTTTCAATTGGCATCATTGTATACACCTTGTAAATAATTTTACTAGATATTGCACTAGCACTTTATTCAGTTTCATGATTTATCTGAATTATTGTGATGCCCTTTGAATTGCTGTATTTTGTACATATGTGATAGGCAGTAGTAGTTTTTCTATGTCCATGACCCCGTAATCCGCTGTTATCATTTCTACCTCTATGTTTTCACAGTATTTAAACACCCCCATTGGTAATTTGAGGCCATGTGATCAAGGCCGTTTTTTGACGGCCGAAACGCGTCATGCCGATGGCGAGGGAAAAATAAAGCCACAATTTTGAAATCCACTCTTGGTGTTTTGTGAGATCTGTTCCGTGGTGGTGCGGGAAGACGCATTACAGGACTTTTGTTTCGATATATATATATATATATATATATATATATATATAATTATTTTTATTTTGAAAAATAAAAGGCACAATCAATTTATCTTAATACACATTACAGTTGAATGATCTGTACCATTTATACTCATGCACTATTATCAATCTTATATATACAGCACATAAAACCATTCCGCTCGAATTGTGATTTATACAGCATTGCCTTCAGCAGTATTGAACCCCTCCAATGATTCACCTTCTTGAGGTATTGATGGCAGTTCGCAAATATCTCCCCTATAGGTATTCCATTTCCCCCATTTTTTGGGGCATCCCCTGTGCACATACACCGTCTTCTCCGCCACCTTAACGATATCTATATCTTTACACCTTTCTGCTAGGGTAGGGGTAGGGGTGGCTGTTCCACCCCAGTGGCTGGTGATGTTTCTTCTAGCAATCATGATACCTACAGTGGCCCAGGTCTCTTGTATTAAATTTAGATCTGTGGTGTCCCAGATATTAAGTAGACAGCATTTGGGCTCTCTGGGATCTACGTTTCCACTCAATGTCTACCTTTTAAATAAAATGCACCCTGCTGCATGAGCCACTAGGGCTTATTTAGAAATGACATCATTATTAAAAATGAAGTTTTAGGTCTGGCAAAAGACATATTTTGCAACACAAAATGATGACTGACGGAATGCCGGACATTGTCAAACATTCATCCCCAGTCACAGATCTGGGTTAAATCCATTGTTTTTTTGCTCACCATGCCACCCCAGTTTTGAACCTGCTCCTCATGGAAACAGTCCAGCCCAAACTGCCAGGCCAGGTCCTCCCTGGACCAGAAACAAGCATCTTGGGACCCATTTCGGGGTATGACCCCTCATGAGCCAAGCTAGCTTTAATCAAGAGGCATAGTGAGCACAGGATTCACATCTGGGCTTACACTTTCCACTTAGGATGACTACTGCAGGACAAAAAGATGATGGATGAAATGCTGAACATTGTCAAACATTCATCCCCAGTCACAGAGCTGAATTAAAGCCATAATTTTTTTTCTCACTGTGCCACCCTATTTTGGACCCAGCCATGTTCAAATCAGTCAATATAGTAGTTTGAAACTGCACTAAAGGCCGTAAAGGCAGGCCTGAGACATGGTTTGAAAGACTACTTTAGTGGGTCGCACAGTGAGTGCTACTAGTCAAACACAAGGAGATGATGGACTTTTCGACACTCACCCCCAGTCACAGATCTGGGTTGAATCCATCATCATTCTTTAGCTCACTTCGCCACCTCAGTTCAGACCCAGCAATATGCAAAACAGTCTTGACCCTGTACCTCATGGGAACAGTCCAGCCCCAACTGCCAAGCCAGGTCCTCCCTGAACCGGAAACAAGCATCTTAGGACCGGTTTCTGGGTATCTCCGTTCATCAGCCTGGCTAGCTTGAATCCAGTGGCAAAGTGAGCAATGGACCCACGTCTGGGCATATCCTGCCAATTTAGGGCGAACATAGCAAACACAAGGACATGATGGACAGAGCGCTGAAACTTTCCAGACACTCACCCCCAGTCACAGATCCGGATTGAATCCAGACCCACTAGTAGCATTTAATTTGCAGGTGCAGGTCATATGTAGTACAATTTACTAGGGACTTGCAAATAAAATAAATGTACTAATAAGGTGTAGTCCAATTTTACCATGTTTTATGGAGAGACCACTAGCATTGCAGCTCTGGATTGCAGTGGTAAATTGTAAAGAATCCTAAAGCCAACAAAAACATGTTCAGCAACAGAAATGTGGGGGTCACCTTGCAAAAAAGGCCAAGTCCAAAACAAACTCTAAGGGATTGTGAGCTTTATGGGCATTGGTATCTATGATTTCCCCATAATCTGTCCAGCATGGCAGGTGTTCAGGTAATATGTGTGTTTCTTCAATCATGCCAGGTCTATTCTGTGCCTGTCTAAATAGTTCAACGTTCTCATTACTTTTTGTGGGTTATTCACATCCCTGACATTCAAGGATAATAGTTTCAAAGTCTTATTAGTTTCCATTGGCATTAGTGCTCATTGGTCTCTAGCATGGTTGTGTGAGTGGTTGGATAGCGCCAAAATTGTGAAGCTGTCTGTAGTGACTCAATTTCTATTTGTGTAAAAATGAATAAAGCCTCAAACCCCAACCGTCAATGAACTCCCCAACTCTCAGTGTCAAGGAACACCCCATATGCCTGTCAAACATTGGTGAAACAAGACGTTGTGATACACACCACTGGGCATGGTAGGCAGGCAGCCAACACCCCCTCCTGCTGAATACTAAAGCAGTCATAAGCTGGAAAGCAAAACATGTAAGTTATTGTCTAATCATGGTGGGGACTAGAAATAAAAAGGTGCTCGAAACAGGTATGTTAGCAATTCTCCAAGAGTCTCTGCATTACACAAGTGTGGCCCTGTGAGCTAGAGAAGATGATCGACAATTTTCACAGGGCAAGTACAAGTTCTGTGGAGATAAGTTGCCATTGTGCTGCATTATTCCACAACTTTCTTGCTCCACATCTGGGATCAGTCATTACATGTCTGTGAGCTGCGATCTTGTTCCGGGATAGCAGTGTACTTCCCACAAGTCTTAGTAGCATCATCCGCAGATGTGAAAAAGGGAATCTTACCACCCACAGCTGTGCCTGATGGTGCATGGCATCCTTGAGGACATTGGTCTGCAGCGTGCATTTCAAGGTGAAGAACTTTCTCGCACCTATTGTACCATCACAGTGAAGTATGGATATTTAGATGTCTGAACCTTGATATTGAAGAGAGCCAATGCCAGCTGTGGAGCTGTGTCTCAATTGTGGAAATACAATAAGAACGCCACTATGGGAGTTGTTGGGGCACCAGGTGCGTGACTGGCATCCAGACAGCGGTGCGCTTTTTCCACCGGGAACACTCTGAGAAGATTGTCCTAACAAATAAATCTGCTAGCAGTGTTGCAATAAACTTATCGGGGTGTCTCGTATTGGTTGACTCTGCAATGCATTTTTTATTGTGTTCAGGTCCGGCCGCCCTTGTGCGCACTTGGTTCTCCTACCTTCTCAGCTGTTCACTGGACGATCCTCATCCCAGGAAATAGGACAGCATGCACCCAGTAGCCTCTTGGTCTCCCTCAGCAGGGGCTACAGGTTCAAGTAGAGGCATGGCTCCACAACCAGTGGCCCCACAGTCTCCTACAAAGTGCCATGGGCTCAGGTAGATGTACCCCATACCTCGAGCCAGACTTCTCAACTCACATATTCTGCCTTTGATCATCCTTACCAAAATCCCCATGGCTCCGTCTGACCCAACCTGGTACCCAGTGCACGAAGCAGGTCCCACCGCTAGGCACATTCCGATGTACCCAGCACAGGGACCCCACCTCCTAAAACACCTTTGCCACGTCCAAAGTCCACCCAACTTGGCAGATGAACAGTGTGGGCAGCTTGCCCGCATGATGTAGGTCCAGGCTCAGCAGGCGCGCATCTGATTTTAGATTGTTGCAAAGTTTGCAGCAATAGAAGCGCCCAGCATCCGAGAGCTTGGGGTCTCTGTGGACACCCTGGGTATTTTCTATCAAACATCAATATTACAAAAATAGATGGGAAGGGGCGGTAGAGCACCGCCCTGCGCAACCATTTTGGCTGGCAAGCAAGCCACACCTCCTGATTAGCAGTAGTTTAGAGAAGATTTTTGATTCTACTTTGAGTAAGGAAATAGCTCTGTAAGATTTAGTGTTAAGGTATCCTTATTTTCTTTGAGAAAGCCCGTAATAGTTGATTCTGTCCACGATGGAGCCCAATTATGATTCCTAATTTCTTTATGGATTCCTAGATACAAATATGAAGTATGATATATAATGATTTTATAGACTTTGAGATGTGTACAATTTGGTCTTGGGGCTTTACCTAGTGCTATAATGATTTGTATTTATTCGATTGAGTAATCCTCCATTAGAATGGCATTCTGTAATTCATCTATTATGGGTAGGTTTAATTTAATTTATTAAGATACTTCAGGGCATACGTTGTATCAGGGTGATCGTTTTATGGTAGAGGGTTGCGTAGAACTGTTCAGATTCATATAGGAAATCTACAGGATTGTTGGTTGTCTTACCATTTACATCTCTAATGGAGTGTATGTCGTATGTGTTTTTGATGTCTGCTCATATTGAGTGAGCAGTTTAAAAGATCTCTCTCCAGTTTAGAATTTTCTTGGTCTATATTCGAAAGCTTTTTTCTTAGATTTTGTCATTTGTAGTGGTTTAGTACGACCAAGTAGGGCAGCAATGTTGTTATAGGTTGTACTGGTGTCGGTTGATTTTCTATTAACCTGTCTAATATGTATGTTAATTAGTAAACCTTTTTCCTCAAAATAATCTTCCTGGTGTTGCTCAGTTTCAAGTATCTGAGATTAAAAGGCTTGTGCTATCACTGTGCGGCTTTCATACTGTTAGAAACCGAGCAAATTGGAGCTGTACCAAAATTGAAGTCAACATATTCAGATATTGACTTTTCCAGTTACCTCATAAAATATTCTCTGTGTATTACGTATGCTGGAAAGCAACACGTTTTTTAGTGTCTTTATCATTATCTCGCCCATTAAATTATATTGCAGAACGGTCAGAGTACATTAAATGACTAATTCGAGTTTGAGCATTCTCAGTGATCGAGTTACTAAAATGCGAAAAGGCGATATATGAATATTGATTATCTGGTAACGAAAATAAGGTATTTGAGTTCTTTTAAACATCTGACATATTCAGAGTATGCATCATATTAGTAATACTACTTCTAGATTGTGTCAGTCGCCTTTTTAAGATAGGGTTAGTAAGTGTCTAACTGTGCATCTAAAATACAGTTAAAATCCCCAGTTATAATAGATTAACGGTTTTTTTCTGCTTTTGAGAGATTCTAATGAATCTACTTTCTCTGTTTGGTATATTATGGACTTGGTGCCTCCCGTAGGTAATTTAGGGGCAATTGGCGGCCCATTTCCACATATTGCCAGATGTATTGTCTTGCATTTTAAACAAATACTTGCCTTCTGCTCCTCTCTGAGCAGGGGAAGGGCGTAGGTTGAAGAGAGACGGTTGGTAGGGAATATGAATGGAAGGGGAGGAAGGGGGGAAATAGCAACAGGAAACAAGGAAATAGCAGTCCCAGCCTAACCAAAAGTACTGCAGTACCGGACAGCTACGGTTAAGATTCTTAGCTGGAATGTGAACAGGTTTAGGAGGGGGATTAAAAATACTAAAACATTCTAAGAAACATGGCGAGGTTGACCAGATATTCTATGTTTACAGAAGACACATAAGGGATAGTTAACCAATTGTTTATGAATCCTTACCTCTTGTGCCCCTCAATTTTGATTGTCTGAAATTATAATCCGAACTCAGTGTGGAACTTCCAGAACTCAACTCGAGCACCCATTCAGTAACCATCTTGTCCCCAGCACCTAGGACTCCCCTAATTCACAGCGGCCAGGCCTCTCAAGAGACACATCCCTCAGCGATCCTCTGATGTGATTCACTTGTGTACACTTGATGCACATCAGGCTGTCCTCTTTTTCTGGAAACTATTATGTGAACCTTGATGATTATCAGCTTGCTTCCCCCGCTGCACATACCTATGCATGATTGTTCTCTCTCTGTGGACTTTCATGACTTTATTTCTTACTGTGAATGTTTTTGGATTTTGTAAATATAGATGCCTGTATATCTGTGTGTATGTTGTGCATGCAGGATACAATAAACAAACCTGTTGACTTTGTCAATACTAGTTCCGGATCTTCCATGAAGTATTTGAGACGCCTTTGCTCAGTTTAATGTCAAATGTTGATAATTTCTCATTGCTAATTTGTGCTCCTACCTGAAATGTGCAAATCAGTGATGTAAAACAGGCATTTAGAACGTTCTGCTTAAAAGTCAGATAATCATACAAACTGTTTGACAAATGTTTAGTCTGCTGTTAATACTGGTGTTGGATTGCTGTGCCAGCGTCCAAAACGCTTTCGTTAGGACTTCACTGGTGCTTGCACGATTAAGGGTTCCGTTTTGTTTGCGTTGCATAAACTAACGTTTGAAGACCTTTTTAAAGACTAAATCGTATAGGTGGCATTCACAACTCATCCCACACCTCTCAGTTGTAAATTAGTGCAATTGACTGAAACGCTACGTCCTTTATTGATACAGTGGCTTTAGCACCTTTTAATCTTGTTTCCGTTTGCAAATATTTACACCGAACAAGTTAGTTTCTTGAACATTGTAGCAACAAACAAGTAAGCCTTCTATTATATTTTTTTTAGAGAAAGGATTGCATACCTGGGAGCCCACTTGACAAAACTGCTTTTGTTACTAAGTTCTTCAAAAGGTTTGAAAGGATTCCAATGCTACTTCTGCGTAGCTACACTATTTTAACAAATTATATCTAACCATGGCTACTTAACTATTTCTGCATTAGTATTTTGTGACACAAAGGTGCATTTTTCTTCTTCTATATATGGGGCAAATGTGTTCCTTATGGAGAACCCCCTTCCAATTCACTCGATTAATTATGATATTTTTCCCTCTAAATTCCTACTTTCAGAACAGCATTTGCCCTTTTCCTGGACAGGTGTAACCTTTAAAGCGTTTTCAGGAAGGAAAAATGCCTTCAAATGGTTGGCAAGTGCAAACAAACAGGCAAGTTGGTTGGCTGTTTTAGAACTTTTATAGGTAAACGGACCAAGGAATGTCCACTATCGATATTGTCATGGGGCCAAATCTCGCTAGTCCTGATTCTTTGGCTTTACTGTGGGCTTTGTGTCTCACAGATGATATCTTTGTGCCATGATGGTTTTACTAAAGTGCTCAGAAACATTTGCTGGTCTCCCATCCCCTCTTATTGCCATTGATGTAAGTGTAAAGGGTGGTGGATTAGGTGGGGGAACTGTGGCATTGGGAACATTGCGAGGACTCGGGTGGGGAAAGTGAAATGTTGTTTAAAAGGCAGCATGTTCTCCTTTAGACAGTTCGCCACAATTCTCGTAGACCAATGCGATTTTCTGAGCACCAGTTGCAGTGCTATCACCAGCATTATGTTAGTGTTTCTCTCCCCATTACAAATTAAACCTGCCACCGCCTCAGTACCCTTTAAAGAGAACCTAATCGAACGTTTCCTCTTTGAACAAACATTGGCAAAACCAATGGGCCTGGCTTGCATTTCGAATCATGACTAAAACATTATAAAAAGTCCAGCTGCATGAAAAATACAATAGCTTTTCGTTATGCAATGCATCCATATGATAAGTGATTTAGTGGGCAATAATTTCATGAACTAGGATCCAAGTTATGCATTGGAAATGGAATCCTACACCAATGAGCCAATAGCTTGAGGTTCGAGACATACTTTGTTGGGTGGCGTCAAAAACCATTCTGAATAGCATACATAACTGGTAAGGAGGTCTTTCAGAAAGCTGCACTGTCAAACCAGACAGACTTAATAACGTACTTCTTTTCCAGTTTGATCTTTGATTATGTTATGTCTCCAAACAATTGAAAGATAAATTACAAATTGGCTGTGATTGAGAACTACTGGTAAAAGCATAATTGTGTCATTTAACACACTGAGGGTAAAACTACTAGAGCTATAGCATGGAGTCTCTAATTGTTTAATGCTGCTGTGACTGAGCAGATTTGACCATGGTAACTATACATGTGAATTCGCATAAAAACAGCTTCATTCTGTACTTAAAGAATTTATGTAGATGTTTCTGCCAACCTTCATTCACAGCTTGGTCTGTAGCATTGTGATTTACATAAGAGAAAAGGACTAAAAGGCGGTCATCGCATTTGCCATCAGAGACACTGATATTACAAATAATCAAATAGGAGAGCGACATGGATATAGAGTTTCTATCACTGTGAGACTGACTCTTTATACCACGGTCTCTGTCTCTTATTTCTCTCACTCTCCGTTTGTTGTCAAGTATTGCGGTTCTGGTGACCTCTGGAAGACATCTCATATAATTAAGCTAACCTGATTGCAAAACAGAACACTGTTAGGGAGCAGAGCAGAACACAGAATGACTGACAGCTAGGGTTACCCCTGGGTGCAACATCAAGTTCAGAAGGAGTTTTTTAAGTGATGGGCAACTGTCTGGTGTAGGTGACCAGTCCTTTGCTTCCATGGCATTCCCAGCGATGCGCTGTCTGGCCCAATTAGGGCCCACACAGCATCACAACCATTTTTTGGTGCCGGTGGTACATTGCAGGAAATTGTGCATTCTATTTTCCCTCCTTGTTTCCCTAACTTTTTTTGGGGAGGTGGAATTTCACACCTGACCGGCTCAATCACACTGGATCACATGCCATAATACGTAGATGCTTTTGATGTGCCACAAGAGAACAGAAAGGTTAAATTTTATGCTTCAATATTTTTCGGATTCTAAATGCGCTCAATGAGAAAGCTGTTTTCACCTATAAAGGACAGTGTCTGACTTGGTCAGATTTTTTTTTTTTTTTTTTTTAAATATATTTTTATTGCAGGAATTAGTAAATCGTTACATATTCGACCAGCATTATAGATCAAACAAAATCAGTGAAATGCAACCCTCCGTCCCCCAGCAGTATGTACCCTTACACAGCCATTCAGCCCACAACCCTATGGTCGGGCGGCGAAATCCAATGGGGGCTCAGCAGGAAGGCGAAGCTGGTCCGGATGATCCACTGTCCGTCATCTGCTTTTCTAAACAAGCCTACAAAACCCAAAAGAAAACCCCTCCCTCAAAACACTACGAACCAAATTAATCCCTACCCAACCCCGCCATCAGTGCACGGCAACAACCGCATTAGGATCTGTGAGAGGACCCATGAGGAAAGGAACAGAGCTGTAAAGTGCAATCGTCTATCGGGTCTCGGGGCGAGCTGCTTCCTCACTTTCGGAGTCGCTGGGGGCGCAATAATCCCTGAGGGCCTGCACTAATGTCTCCCATTCTAGCGCTGCCTCCTGTGCCTTCTCGTTATGCTGTCTCCTAGCTAGCTGGTATCTCAGCGTGCTTTCCCCCGCTGCCCACTTCAAGAGTTCGCTGTGCCACCGGCCCCCCGTCGGACCAGCCCGTGCCTTCCAGTTCCTGGTCACCTCTCGTTTAGCAAGGAGAAGCCCCAAATCGATGAATTTACTGGTAATTTTGTTTTTGGGGGTATGTGGAAACCAGTGCAGGAGTCCCACTGCCGCATCAACCGATAAGGACCTCCCTGTCACCTCCTCCAGGGTCTTCCCCACTTCCATCCAGTAGGAGGACAATCCCGGGCAGGACCACAACATGTGGAGAAGGTCTGCCTCCGGCGCCGGGCATCTGGGGCAGTCCGCCGAGCCCGTAGCAAAATACTGTTGGATTTTCGCCGGGGTCAGATATGCCCTATGGAGTACGTAGTAGTGGACCAATTGAAAGCGGGCGTGGCGTGTGCCCTTCCAGGCTCGCCACACTAGCTGGGACCAGGTCGTCTCCGGGATCTCCTTACCTATGTCCTCCTCCCAACGGGTTCTCAGAGTAGTGAGGGGGGCCAGCCCCTCATTGATCAGTCTACCGTAGAGGCAAGTGACCGCCTTCACCGTACCCGCAGACATCATGACGTATTGGCACACCGGAGATATAGGGGGTTCCTCTTGTCTGCATTTCCAGTGCGCCTGGATCGCTCGGACCAGGGCCGAGTGCAATAGAAAGTCACAGCGAGGAACCTCGAAGCGATCAATGAGCCCCTGAAAGGGCAAGAGCGCCCCGTCCTCGTAGAGGTCACCTACCAATTGTAAGCCTGCGTCCTCCCAGTTTGCCAACCGCGACCAATCACCGCCATGGGGCAAGGCCGTCAGCATCCCCAAAGGTATTTCAGGCGCATACGGTATACGCAGTTGGCCCCGGGCGTGAGCTCGGTTCCAACACAGGCGAATGGTCTTCTCCTCTAGCGACAAGTCCTGTAAGGCCAAACGTTGTCGCAACGCTATGAAGGAGAGAACATGCCTGGCCATCCCCGTACCTCTCCTGTCCTCTGGGCCCCGGAATTCCCTGGCGATCTCCTGGGTGAGGGTCTGGAGCTGCGCCGCTAAGTAGTACTTTTCAAAGTCCGGCACCGCAAGCCCACCCTCGGCTTTCGGCCTCATCAAGGTCCTGAGGGCCACCCTTCGGCGGCCCGAGCCCCAGAGGAATCCGACTATCATTGACCGTAATAGTCTAAACGTGGCCGGTGGGACCCAGATCGGTAGCGCCCGGAAATAATACAGCAACCGGGGAAGCGCCACCATTTTGAGCAAAGCGATCCGCCCTGCCACCGAGAGCGGTAGTGTGGCCCAGAAGTCCATACTGCCCCGTAGCGCTCGAATGCTGCGGGCAATGTTCCCATCCAGGAGGTCAGATGGTTCATGGTAGACGTACATCCCCAGGTACTTAAAGCAGTCAGGTTCCCATCTGATCTCTCTACTGAGAACAGGGCTAGGGGTGCCTTTGCGAACCGGGAAAAGACAGGTCTTAGCCCAGTTCACCCGGAGGCCCGAGACCTCCCCAAACGTCGTGAGCGCCGTCGCAGCTCCATGCAGGGCAGCAACCGGGTCCTCAAGGAAGAGCAGCAGGTCATCGGCATACAGCGAAATGTAGTGTGGGCCCGTAGGTGTCCACAAGCCATTATAATGGGTTCCCGATCGGAGGTGCAGCGCGAGTGGCTCCACCGCCAGCGCAAAGAGAAGCGGGGATAACGAACAACCCTGTCTCGTGCCTCTCTCCACCGGGTATTGTGAGGAAATCAGCGGGCCCGTCCGAACCCTGGCCGATGCAGAGGCATACAGGACCGTGGTCCATCTGATGAAACCCTCGCCGAGGCCGAACCTCCGTAACACAATGCTCAGGTAGTCCCATTCCAGGCTGTCAAAAGCCTTCTCTAAGTCTACCGATAGGACTACCGGGCACGGGGCATCCACGAGCGGTTCTCCCAGCAAGCGGAACAACCTGCGGATGTTCATGGTCGTGTTTCGCCTGGGGATGAATCCACCCTGGTCTTCATGTACCAGGGAGCTCATGTGACCCAGCAGCCTCGAAGCCAAGATGCTGCTCAGTATATTATAGTCAACCGTCAGCATTGATAAGGGACGGTAAGACCCCGGATCGGACGAGTCCCTTCCCGGCTTGAGGAGGGGAACCACTAAGGCCTCGCACATCGAGCCTGGGAGCCGACCAAGCCTCTTCGCCTCTCTATATACTATTAATAACCTTGGGGCTAGGAGATCAGCATAAGCTGCATAAAATTCCACAGGAAGGCCGTCCAGGCCCGGGGTCTTATTCCTCGCCATCTTTTTAATGGCGCTGCGGATCTCTCCCAGTTCTATGTCGGACCCCAGGGCTTTCGCCACGTCCTGCTCTACTGTTTGGAGCTCCAGGGGTCGTAGATAATTATCGAGCAGGTCAGGGTCTCTGTCAGAACGACTGTGGTACAAACGTTCGTAGTAGTGCAGGTAGCAGCTCAGAATCTCAGGCTGAGTGTGTACCACGGTTCCGTCCGCCATGCGCATGGACGTCGTCAGTGAGGTCTGGCGCGTAGGGTTGGCTAGCCATGCCAGCAACGCGCTCGACCTATCCCCCTCTGCGAGGGACCTAACCGTATAGGCCTTGTAGTCGAAACAGCGCAGCCGTTCGACCTCCGCCGCCACCGCCTCCTTCGCCTCTGCCGTGCGTTCCAGTAATTCAGGGCGCCCGGGGCGGCGGAGTTCCAACTCGCGGAGTTTCCGATCAGCTGAATCTAAGTCGGCAAGGATAATTCGCCTCATGCCGACCTTCTTGGAGATACAGTATCCCCTCACCACCACTTTAAAAGCGTCCCATTCTAGCGCTCTCGAGCTCGCGGTGCCCCCGTTGGACGCGAAGTATTCCGAGATCTTATCTCCTAGGTCCGCTTTGAAAACGCTGTCCTCAAGGATCTCGGGACGTAACTTCCAGGTGGGCACCGCAGGCACCCCAGGAAACCAACGAAGGTCCAGCAGGAGGGGGTTATGATCTGAGATGGTCCTGGTCAAATATTCAGACCGGACCGCCGCTGAAACCAGTTCAGTCGAGCCAAGAAATCCGTCCAGTCTAACGTGTAACTCATGGAGGCCCGAGAAGTAGGAATAGTCTCTAGTGTCGGGGTGTTGCGCCCTCCAAATATTCGTCAGACCCCAGTGTGTCTGCCAGTCTCTACGACCTTTAGCTACACGGCGAACCGGAGAGTCGGGGAGGGGCGGATGCGAGCGGTCAGTTTCCACATCCACTACCGAATTGAAATCCCCACCGAGCAGGAGGGGCCCGGAGAAGAAGTGGGCCAACGAGCCCGATAACCTGGAAAGGAAGGCAATCTGGTCTATATTGGGTGCGTACACACAGCAAACGTTTAGGTCCCTCCCTCCCAGAGTGCCCGAAATGGCCACATAACGCCCCTCTGGATCTACCACTGCTTTCGTGACCTGGAAGGGAACCCCAGCTCTAATCCAAATTAGCGCCCCCCTGGCATACGCGGAGTACGAAGTGCAAAAGACCTGCCCCCTCCACCTACGCTGTAGCGCCGCCCCTTCCGCCTTGTTCAGATGGGTCTCCTGCAGCAGCGCCATTTGTACCCCTCTACGCACTAAGTAAGCGTGGACTTTGTGACGCCTAGACATGGTGTGGAGCCCCCGCACCTTCCAAGTAATGCATTTCACATTAGCAACATCAGCCATTGTCCCATATTGTTCGTGCAAAGTCTCCCCATCCGGGTCCCAACAAAGAAAGAGCAACAATCAACCCAGCACTGATGGCGGCCATTTTCCCCAACCAAAACTCAACAACCCCCGTCCGAACCAAACCCCCAGAACAGGACCCAAATAGCACCATCTAGTTCCCATCCAAACCATACCCTCGAAAAAACCCCTGTCCCCGACTAATCCTGCGGTCGCCACCGTAGGAAGGCCTTAAGGGCCAGGTGCGGGCTGGACGTTGGCAGTGGGCCCTCGATGCCCTGGCTACCAGGACTAAAGCAAGCCCAAAACAGTACTAGACACCCTCGGGGCAAGAGCAAGGCACCCCACCCCCCCTTCCCCGGGAGTCGTCATCAATCGTCGGCTCCCGCCACCCCCGTTTCGGGCCCCCACCCAAATGGATGTAGCTCACCCCGTTAACCCTGTCCATCCAGAAGGTCCTCAACCGATTTCGGTGTGATCACCGGCGTGTGGACGCTATCAGTCACCGATTCCTCGAAGTCCGTCGGTACCCCCTCGTCACCAGGGTCCGCTTCCTCTTCAATGGTACCGTCTCGTGAGCCAGACAGCGCAGATAACACCTCCAGCACTCCCTTCCGCTCCGTCGATGTCTCTGCAGTTGAGGGCCCGCCTGATCGGCCACGGCGACTCCGAATCCTCTTGGACCGCCGTCTCTGCTCCGGCTCCGCCGCTAGCTGAGATGAGAAGCTAAAGCCATCTTTCCCGGCTCTATAGAGTTCAAGCCAGTTACAGACATCCTCCGGGGTATCAAAGAATTGAGTCTTGTCATCGACAATTATGCGGAGCCTTGCAGGAAATAGGAGCGAGTATTGGATGCCCTCGCTCCGGAGCTCGCGCTTGACCGCCAAGAATGAAAACCGCCTGCGTTGGGTTTCATAGGTGTAATCCGGGAAGATGTTCACCTGGCTGTTCGCCACTTTGAATGGGCCATTATGTCTGGCGGCATTGAGGATGAAGTCTCTGTCCCGAAAGTGCAATAACCGTGCCACCACCGGTCGCGGGGCACGTCCCTGTTGTGGTGGCCTCGCTGGGACTCTATGAGCTCGCTCCAGGGTGTAGAAGGAGGATAGACCCTCCGGGGCCACTGTGTCTCGGAGCCAGGCTTCCAAGTATGCCACCATGTCGCCATCCTCAATCTTCTCCGGCAGGCCCACCACACGAATGTTGTTTCGCCTGTTACGGCCTTCCGCATCTTCCGCTCGCTGCTCCAGGGCAGTAATCCGGGACAGGGCATCCTTCATAGTCGCGGCCAAGGTTCGCTGCGCCGGCTCCAAGGTTTTCACCGAGCCCTCCACTTCCTTGACCCTATCCGAAAGCTTGCCGTGATCCGCTCTAAGGAGGCCCAGGCTCGTCGCCACCTGGGCAATGTCCTGCTGGAGGGCCGAGCGTGTGGTCGCAATCGCCTCCAAGACGCGGTCAAATTGTTGCTGCATTGGTGCGCCACCAGAACTCTCCGGGTCTCCACGTTCCTCTTTGTCCGGGGTCTCCGAGTCTGAGGCGGCTGGGGTGGTCCCCTTGGCTTCCCTTGGTTTCCCCATGTCTCCGGAGGCACACCGTGTGGATCCAGGGACAGGCGCCACCGAGTGCGGGCGTCGGCTATGTCTCTCCCGGTCGTTGGTCTTTGGGTCGAGGGCCGGTGATCCCCGTCTCCAAGGCCTGTTGGACCTTCTCAGTTTCGGCTCGCGCCACCACCACGTCGTCTGAGGGCACCGAGGAAGAGACGGAGACAATCGGCGCCAGGTCGGGCAGGCCCGTTTGGCTGATGAGGACCCGGAGTGAGGGTCACTAACTCCACCGGATACTTTGTGGCGCCAAGGGGTTGTGCCTCCCATGGGAGTGGGTCGGTCGGGGAGATGCAGCCAAGTGCGGTTTAGGGAGTGGGCGCCACGGTCAGGGCCTCCAGGTGTCCGCGTGCCGAGATCAACTATAGGGATGGCATCCGACCATCTAGGCGCGATCCCCGCTGCCAGAGTCCAATCAGATCGATACCCAGACCTTCATATCACAGGGAGACGGAAAGGCAGAGGGTGCGCCGCAGCTAGTGACGCTCCTCCAGTCTAATGGTTCCGTCCAAGGGGACAATGAAGTCCGGGCGCCATGTTGGGTCGCACTCCGCGGATCCACAAACTTCGATTTTCCGTCGGGTCATCACACGTTCGAACTGCACCAGGTGCCCCGGCAGGTCCCCGTCGGGCCGATCAACAGTTTGCGGGGGTTAGGGTGCCCCACGGCCTCCGATTTACAGGATAATCCCGGGCTCAGTCCCGGAGCCGAGCTCTCAGGCGACCATCGCCATCGGCGCCCAAGCCACACCCCCTGGTCAGATTTTATAATGTGTAACATCAACATTGTAACATCCAATCGGTATGTTAAAACCTTCATCAATTAGTTATAGACACCAACATGTTCAATAAGATTGTTCCTCAACAGTTGAGCAAACATTTTTTTATATACAAATTAATACCACTCGGACTCATTTCTGAAAAACAATTGTAATGCATGATATGTATAGTATGTAATGATGAGTTGTAGATGATGCAGTGCTCCTTTAGGTGTAGCACAGACTACAACATAGAACTGGTACACACACAGTAGCAGTTTCAAAGTGGATACATTTTTCCACCAAGAAGCTTTGGCGACGTTTTGCACTTAGGAAGTAAAACGATCCATATACATCTGTAGTTAAAGCCTTTGCAATTCCATTGCTTCTCTTCCAACATTCCGGAACTCCGTCTGATCTGTATTGTGTGCCACAACATCTCTGCAAGGACCTGCACCTGTAGGTCTGGTCATTGGAAGTTCATCTCCTAGTGAGGCTACTCTTTTATGTGCTTTTGCAGTGAGCAGTAAACATCAGTAAGGCCCAATTGTTAGGATTCCTAATGGGGGCCCTTTGGTCACAGTGGAATCCCATGTGGTTCCAAGCGAGTAAGAAAACGTTACTTATCTGTAACTGAAGTTCTCCAGTATTGGTATCTGCCGTGCTTGAATCTTTCCCATAGTCAAGCTGGAAGTCCCATGGTAGACATAGTAAGCAGTATAATGTTAAACATTCACAGAAAGGCTGTAACATACTCACAATGGAAACCAATTCACATCCTTTTAAAAGATCTGAAACACAGCCAATTAGAGTAACGTCTTCACCCTGCCCCCCCACAAATTCCATCATAGTTCAGACTTCAAAGCACAACTGTTAGGAAAATGCAAGTGGGCCTGAGCTGGAGAGGAGGGTGGGTAGCATGTGAATCTATGAAAGATACCAGTACTGGAGAACTTCAGTTACAGGTAAAGTAACTTTATTTTCTCCAAGATTTGATCTTTTATTGATTCACATGCTTAAATTAAAATAGTAAGTAGTAACTTAAAATCAAATAACATTTAGTGGTTGGAGGGTAACAAAGGCTAACCAAGCTTACCTTTGTTAAATAAATGATCTAGAACTGTTTGTTCTACTGCCACATCTCTTTGTACTATCGTATCTAGACAGTAATAGTTTATAAAAGTGTGTCTGTTTTGCCACGTTGTTGCCCTGCTAATGTCCACAAAAGAGGGACCTGAGAATAGGGCGGTAGATGTAGACACTTCCTTTCAAATGCGCTTTTACTCCTCTGGGGCGTTGCTAACCGTCGAAGATGCCGGACGTCGATTGAACTTGCTCCTTCGCCATCGCTCAGTTATCCTGGTCATTCGTCGTGCGCTGCTATAGAAGGGAGCATGAAAAAGCATGGCGAGCCCTGTTTAAGCCCCAGGGACTGCCATCTTGATCTCCATGCCGCCAGAGACGACCTGACACCTGTGATCGGCAGAGTGAGGCGTGCTGAGGGTAGGAGCGCGTGGCATGGCTGGCGGAGCCCCGGCATCTCGGAGCAGGGAGATGCCTGGCGGTGCTGGTCGGCACTGTGCACATCAAAGCTGTGAGAAGTTGACCTGGTATATGATGTTCACTATTCTAGTGAGCACCTTGCACCAGTCCAAACAACCCTTATGGGGATGGTTGTAAAGTCAACCTTATAGACCAGCTATCCTAGGGGTAGCATGGACAAAGCAGTCTTAGGCTAAACTCAAGAGGGCATGTGAAGCCAGCTGTTTTACCATATGCAATCCCTTTAATACCAAATGAAAGGACACCACACAGGATATATATTCAAAATATATATGTATTTTTTTCTAAACAAACCCCTGAACTCTTTATGAGCACAGAAGCACAAGTGCAAAACAAGTAACTTAATAGAATAGACAAAAGTAGCACAATTATGGATAGGGCCGGGTGGCCCGCTAAACCATATATTAAAAAAGTGGTGTAAGTTATTGGCGGGCTCTCCCCCATTACATGACGTGTCTTGTATGCCTACAAGTGCTCCCCTTGGTTTGCTGGTCACTGGCCTATGACGATCAGAAATATCTACTGCATAGGGGGGGAGTTGATGTGTGACGGAGGGTGGGATGGGACTTGGGTCGGGGAGGGGGGATTGGTCGGGTGGTAAGGATGCTTTTGGCACAATTGATTATTCCAGTTGGGACCGGGTCGTGGGACTGACCACTATTGTACAAAGTGCTGAGGGTTTTTTATTGTTTATATCTGTGTAACATGTGACTGCCATTGCACTTCCGCTGCTGCTTTGCTGTGAGTCTTAATGGAGCTGTTTTGTTCTAATAAAAATATATTTTTTTTTAAAAAGTGGTATTAGTACTACGCCACGAACAATGGTAAGGCCTAGGGCCTTGGGAATCGCTGGGGCTACACTGGACTAACGATGTTTAGGGAGCAGCAGGCCCACGGGATACGTGTGCAGTGTCTAAAGGCACACGCCTTAATACGTAGAAGTCAAAAGTGCGTAAAAGTTATAAAGTTAAAGGTTTAGGAGTCTTCCGACTGGAATAGAACTTAACCACTTGAAACTAGGACACTAGGAGTGTAAACCTCTACAGGAGCACCGTAGTACTCGCTTTACCTAACCCACAGGAAGCGGGTGCATAGGCCCTAAAGTGTATCGGGTTTCGTCGTGGAAATCTATGGAGCCTTGGAGAAAAGATGCTACAGGCGGCCAGAACAGAAGAGTCCGGGTGGATCCAAGGGTGGATCGAAGATGTAGAGGACCTGAAAGCAGAGGCTACAGAGTCTAGGTCACTAGCCAGTGACCAGGATGGAACCAGGTGATGTCGTGTTGCAATCAGGTGCTGATGGGAAACTTGTCTCTGCAGCCACGTGGACCAGGAGGCGTCGCGACGACCAGGAGGCAGGCACGGACTGTCCCACGAAGGCTCTCGCTGTCGGCGGTGTCGGCTACAAGATTGGGGCCAACAAGCCTTGGCAAAGGCAACCCACGCAGGAATCGATGTAGGCTTCTTACTCAGACCACCAAGGTCCGAGGGGCTGCTTCTTTTGAGGGAAGCAAGGGCCAGTCTGGAGCAACCAGACCAGCGGTGTAGTTTCACAGATTTGTCGCCAAGATGGCCACTAGCCAACGGGCAAGTGACCGGGCAGACGCGTCAAGCAGAAAAATGCAAAAGGGCCCCACGCAGAACTCGTGGAGTGTGCAGGGCTGATCTTTGGTGCAGATGCTGCTCGGGGCTGGGGCTTCTCAATCCCCAATGCGCCACTTCCAGGCGGCCTCGGGGGCTGCACAGTTAGCAGGTCGCAGACTTTTCAAGATGGCCGGTCCCATGTCTCTCGTCGCCTCCACGGGGCTCCGCTTTGCAAGGACTGTGGATCGGGCTGTTGGATGTCTGGGAATCCGGTTCTTGTCAGGCTCTGGGCTCGGGCTCCGGCGGGAAGCGGTGGCAAAGCAAGTCGTTGATCGGTGGATGGTGCCTGCTTGTGTAGGGTGGTCACTCCTTGACCACAAGGGAGATTCTTCAGTCGTCTTCTTCCAAAGTAGAGAGATGAAGGTCCAGAGTTTCGTTTCAAAGTTTCAGTCAGGATAATCTAAAGTCTCTAGACTCAGCTCCTACCTATATACCAATCTGAGGGGCTGGATTACCTGCTAGGTCCCTCTTATGGGTGGGACCAGGGAAGGGGCGGTTACACCCCTTTCCCTTTGTCCAGTTTCGCGCCAGAGCAGGGGCTGGAGTGCCCCAGCACCGGTTTGAACTGGCCTATGCATGGGACACCTTGTGTGCCCCAGGCAGTGTCTCATTCCTTTCAGCCCTCCCTGTCCCAATACACAAAGTCCTGTCTGGGGTGGTGCTAGCACCTCCCAAGGCAGGAAACCTATTGTCCAAGCCTCCCTCGCTGGAAGGACTCCCAGCAGCAGGAGGTCAGACTTGTGTCTGTGGCAGCAGCCTCCATTTTGTGATGCTGAGGCTCTGGTTAACTTTAACTGGGAATAGTAGGAACAACATGTCTTCTCCCTCTAGAAGGGTGGAATGCTACCCCCGTCGCCAGGACTGGCGAGGGGGTAGTATTCCAAATCGTATGACACCTTACTCGACATTTTTTGATAAAGCCGAACCATAGTTAGCATTTAACCGGGAGGTTCATAATGCACTTAAGAGTATATGGTATGGCAATATCCTAGAACAGCTATAAGGACATGGTACCGAAAGTTGCAGACAGGCTCAGCTCATGCTAGAGCACATCTCACATAAAACCAAGCATCCTGCCTCCAGGATTGTTAAGGCCTGCCATAGGAGTGACTTATAGGTGTATATGTGTCTAGATATAAGGTTAGATATAGGTATACTATATCTAAGCAAGGGGTGATTACACCACCTTGCCCCAGCTGAGTGATCAGCCAGTTGTGTCAATTTGGGTGGCCAGCCAGGGGTGGCATAATGCATACTCCAGCCCCTGGTAGGCCTTGGATGCACCTATGCCCTGGGTACCTATGGTACACTCTACAGGGGCGCATAAGGTGACCAGGGTATCCAATTGGAGGTGTACCTAGGGTACATGGAGTCCATTTTAAAGAGAGAGCATATAGCCTGGGGCCCTGATTAGCAGGATCCCAGGCCAACTAAGTTGAAAACCAGCTAAACACTAGGCAAAAAAAATCTGGGGTAACCATAGTCAGGTATCCACCTTCCTACAAAAGCTGAACGGCATCTAGGACGCCTGCACCCTGACTCCAGAAGTCACTATGACATGGTGAGGGGAAGCCCGTGGGCCGAAGTGGAGAGGCCTCTTTGTGGTCCGAGGTGAGCGACGACACCTCCGGAGCGGGATCGAACCAGGGGCACGACACGGACGGCTGCTGTGGAAGCGGTGGCTGAGCGGAACCAGGAGCACAGTACCTGTGGAGCATGGCGGCCTGCGCCTGGTGCAGCTGAAGTGGCAGCAGCGGACAAGTGCAGCGCAGGGAGTGGTGACTGCGGGGTAGCCCCAAGTGCCGCATCCTGAGCCTGGACCTGAGGCAGCGTGGACCCGTGAGCGTGAGGGGGCGGCATGGGGGTTGGCTCTGGCCTAGGCCATATCCCTCTTCCTTTTCCAGTGCGTGGGCTCACCTGGCCTCCTAAACCTGAGGCTTGGGAGGGCAGGTGAGCCCACGCACTGTGACCCAAGGAGATCGCAGACGCGAGAAGCTCATTGTTTAAAAAGGGCGGACTGCTGCACCCCTGATCATCCCCATGTGTGCCCCTCCTGGGCAAGGTTCTTAGTTTCATAAAGCCGGCAGTCTGCATTTGGACCGGCCACTGCAGGACGTGTACTCAGGTGTTGAAGGTGTCTGAGGAAGGAGGCCTGTAGGGTCCTTCTGGCAGCACCCACTTGCCATTGCTTCCGGCGCTGCACTGAAGTTACGTGCCGTGGGGGCATGCGTGAAGGGCGGCACAGGGTCGGCTTGGGCGGCCTCCTCGCATCTCCCTTGAGGCCTCCTCGATCTGCACATTACAACCTCCAATGACAGTGAGCACGGGGAGCCGTTGGTTGGACACTGGGGACTTGCACTCCTCATCCCCCCATTTGCCCCATTAGGGCTGGGTTAATTGTCCTGTTGGGCTGGGGGACTGCATCTGGGCTGGCCGTTGCGATAAAGCAGCCTGAGTACTGTCCCGGAGAGAGAGGGATGCACTTGGGGCCCCTCTAATAACACCCACTTGGCATAGTTCCTGGGCCTCATCACAGAGTACACTGACTGGGTGCCATCCTGTAGACTCTGGCCCGACCTGTTGCCTGCGCAGCCTGAGCTTTCTTTCATCCTGTCCACAGGAGGGGATGGTGAGGGACCCTCTACGGGGGATCCAGATGTAGTGGCTGGTCCATCTAAACAGGCCGGTTACTGAGAGCCGCCGGGGGACAGCGGGAGGTTGTGCACTTGGCTGCTGAGACACAGCTCTATTTGCCTGGTGTACCCCGTGTGCTGCCTGCTTTTGATCCGCTGGTCTGGACTTGCGATACTGGTTGGGACAGGGAGAGCTGTATGGGCCTTAGCGGACTGCATTGCCTGAACCTATAGGTGAGCCACAACAGAATGCTAGACAGCGATACACCCCACATTACTCTCTGAGGAACGTCGCAAACACCGGAGAACACTGCCCATCACACACAGTCAGTTTACTATATCCTGCAGGGACTGGTAGCGGGCCTGGACCAGGGGCTCGCCTGAGAACCGGGCGCCCGTGATTACTTCCCATCAGGGAAATTCATTGCTCTATTGCTCCTCCCGTTGATGCCTAGTGCGCAGCAATTGGCCATGGGACGCCCTCGCTCGACCGCTCCTCAAGGGGGAGCCTCCTGAGATGAAGGAGGGGGACACCTTCGGGGGCAGCAGGATCCACAGAGTTGAATCAGCCTGATCTCTCTGCCAAGATTGACACAGTATTGGCGGCAGTCGAACTGATTGGCACAACACTGACGCAGACTCGTACATCCCTCGAAACCTGGATCAACAAAATAGTCTCACTTCTGAGTGCTGATCAGAAATTATCAGAACGGCGGCATACAATCAAACTCACGCTCTCTGATCTGCAACCAAATTCCCGCCATCACAAAGTGACTCTGCAGGATCTATCGGACCATGTCTGCACTCTCGGGGATTAGATTGTTAACTTGGAGGGCTGGTCCCGCCGCATCAATATACCTGTGATTGGTCTTCCAGAGAGAGCAGAGGGAAAAGATCCAGTGGATTATATAGAGAAGTGGGAAATTGATCTGCCCCCGCACTACACCCTCTCCCCTCACTTTGTGGTGAAGCGAGCTCGCAGAGTTCCAGCCCGCCGGCCTCCGCCTGTCTCAGGCCCCCGGCCATTCCTGTCCAAGGTCCTGAACTTCAGAGACAGGTACGGAATACTGAGAGAGTTCGTGTTGGAAACCGGACCTTGTGCTGCTTTGCTGCCTGCGCCTTTTACAGCGTCCAGGAGGACCTGCCCAGGGGAGAAGAGTGCTAGAGAACAGGAGGACGGGACTGCGAGGACCAACAGGCTGTGCGTGTAAGACCTAGCACACCTGCCGCCTCTTCCCGTGTCTCCGCCTCCCGCCCAGCTCTTCAAAGACTCCTCGCGGCCCCCGCTCCGCGGGTGCCGCTCGTGTTGGAAACCGGACCTTGTGCTGCTTTGCTGCCTGCGCCTTTTACAGCGTCCAGGAGGACCTGCCCAGGGGAGAAGAGTGCTAGAGAACAGGAGGACGGGACTGCGAGGACCAACAGGCTGTGCGTGTAAGACCTAGCACACCTGCCGCCTCTTCCCGTGTCTCCGCCTCCCGCCCAGCTCTTCAAAGACTCCTCGCGGCCCCCGCTCCGCGGGAGCCGCTCGTGTTGGAAACCGGACCTTGTGCTGCTTTGCTGCCTGCGCCTTTTACAGCGTCCCGGAGGACCTGCCCAGGGGAGAAGAGTGCTAGAGAACAGGAGGACGGGACTGCGAGGACCAACAGGCTGTGCGTGTAAGACCTAGCACACCTGCCGCCTCTTCCCGTGTCTCCGCCTCCCGCCCAGCTCTTCAAAGACTCCTCGCGGCCCCCGCTGCGCGGGTGCCGCTCGTGTTGGAAACCGGACCTTGTGCTGCTTTGCTGCCTGCGCCTTTTACAGCGTCCAGGAGGACCTGCCCAGGGGAGAAGAGTGCTAGAGAACAGGAGGACGGGACTGCGAGGACCAACAGGCTGTGCGTGTAAGACCTAGCACACCTGCCGCCTCTTCCCGTGTCTCCGCCTCCCGCCCAGCTCTTCAAAGACTCCTCGCGGCCCCCGCTCTGCGGGTGCCGCTCGTGTTGGAAACCGGACCTTGTGCTGCTTTGCTGCCTGCGCCTTTTACAGCGTCCAGGAGGACCTGCCCAGGGGAGAAGAGTGCTAGAGAACAGGAGGACGGGACTGCGAGGACCAACAGGCTGTGCGTGTAAGACCTAGCACACCTGCCGCCTCTTCCCGTGTCTCCGCCTCCCGCCCAGCTCTTCAAAGACTCCTCGCGGCCCCCGCTCCGCGGGTGCCGCTCGTGTTGGAAACCGGACCTTGTGCTGCTTTGCTGCCTGCGCCTTTTACAGCGTCCAGGAGGACCTGCCCAGGGGAGAAGAGTGCTAGAGAACAGGAGGACGGGACTGCGAGGACCAACAGGCTGTGCGTGTAAGACCTAGCACACCTGCCGCCTCTTCCCGTGTCTCCGCCTCCCGCCCAGCTCTTCAAAGACTCCTCGCGGCCCCCGCTCCGCGGGTGCCGCTCGTGTTGGAAACCGGACCTTGTGCTGCTTTGCTGCCTGCGCCTTTTACAGCGTCCAGGAGGACCTGCCCAGGGGAGAAGAGTGCTAGAGAACAGGAGGACGGGACTGCGAGGACCAACAGGCTGTGCGTGTAAGACCTAGCACACCTGCCGCCTCTTCCCGTGTCTCCGCCTCCCGCCCAGCTCTTCAAAGACTCCTCGCGGCCCCCGCTCCGCGGGAGCCGCTCGTGTTGGAAACCGGACCTTGTGCTGCTTTGCTGCCTGCGCCTTTTACAGCGTCCAGGAGGACCTGCCCAGGGGAGAAGAGTGCTAGAGAACAGGAGGACGGGACTGCGAGGACCAACAGGCTGTGCGTGTAAGACCTAGCACACCTGCCGCCTCTTCCCGTGTCTCCGCCTACTCCACTACTGCTGGTATAAGTTCACTTGCTGAACGCGTTAGCGGGACGCGTGTGCGGGACTAATCCCGGGACAAAGCCCGGACTAAGGGCGGACCCTCTGAGACCCTCCGAGAACCGAGGAGACAGGACTGGACATAAAACCCTGGTATTTAACCTGTGCCACTTTGTTTCTAGATTGTTGTGCTTCTGTGCCCTTAGATTTTACCTAGTGATTTAATTTTTGTGGCAGATATGTCTGAAAAACAGGGAACCCTACAAAACAAAACTCTTGATGATTATTTCTCTAAAGCTTCCTCAGACCTGCCTCTGGATATAGTCCTGGCAGAGCGTCGTGCAGAGCGTCGCCGCTCTGTGGAAAGTTTAAAAAGTCGCCCATTGTCGCCAGTATCCACACCTCTCACGAATATTAATGCAAACTCACAGTTAGCTGACGTTATAGTCCACACAATGGACACCCAACATGTGGTACCAATAGTTAGTATCGCCTGCACAAATAACTTTCCTCAATTGGATTTGATTGACTTTGAGGGCATCACACACACGAGCACCCCTAATGTCCCAAAACCACCCACGCCTAAACCATCAAAAATAGTGCATAGTAGAGCCAAGAAACTGTCATTAGCTTCGAGGGTACATGGGCCACCACCATGCAAAAAACGACGGAAAGGTGGGGTTCAAGTTCCATCTAAACTTAGTCATTCGGACTTTGGGAAAAAGGCTAAAGGCCCCGCTGACAGCATCATCATTACACCTGTTATTACATCTGCTGACAACGAGGGGCCTACTGCAACCGTCCCTCTGCCACCTACTGTTGTAGTTATAGACACGGAGGAGGTTATGGAAGTCTCTACGCAGTCAAAGGCGCCTATTGTAGCCTGCGACTCTGCTACCTTAGATTCCATAGAAAATCTAATTAAAACCTACTCAGCATCTATCTTGGAGAGGTTGCTCGAAGTAGAATCTAGATTAAGTTCACTCGAACATGCATTGAGAAACAAGGGCGAATTAGTTGCAAAAACACCATGCATAACAGATCATAAAACTTCTAATGTGACTAAGCCCAGCGCAGTTGCCCCTGTGCCATCAGCTAGTCTCACACCGCTGATGAACCCCCCTAATTTGGTGCCCAAAGGGAACACTATAACAACTGTTCAATTAATTCCACCGCCAAAAAATCCACAAAATAAATCTGCTCCTAAGTCAATCACTGTTACAACTAACACAGCTAATGAAGTAGCTAGTACTTCAAATGATAATTATCGGATGGAAGAAAGGGGGAAAAAACCAGGATGGGGAAGGCCTAAACCAATTCCAAACCCAGAACTACCGCCAGAGGCAGTGCCCTTTGTGGTAGTTCTAACGGGGGTCCCAGTGCTATCAAACAACAAAAGGGAGGGCTTTGCACAACTTAAAAACAAAATCATGCATTGGCTAGGTCTATATAGGCCCATAGCACCACATATAAACGGAGAAATTGTGCATGTCCGCCGCCTCCAATGGTTGGGAAGTCGAACAAAAAATATTGAGGGAGATGTGGTGGTTGTAAATTTCAGGGATCCCAATGCAGTACAATTCGTATTAAACTGGCCCCCGGGAATTACAAATAATTGCATAATACCCAGGCCATTGACATATTTTTACCCCAGGTCTGTGGTTTTCCCCTCCCAACATCAACTAGCCTCTCATGTAACACCTCAAACTACATCCTGCACTTATCCACCAGTCATGCAGAGGGCTGGTAACACTCAACAAATGATGCAACCACTCATTAGACCTAATCCCATGGAGTCCTTTTTTCCCCCAAATCCTCCACCTGCAGTTGGAGCATTTGGCTGGAACTATGTCCCGCAAAGGCAAAATAATCCTAACAGAAGAATGGACCACTTAAAGCCCTTCACTCCCTTGGAAACCTTTAACAGATTTGACATTTTCAGCGGTCTAGATGACTGTGATTGATGCCAGCGGTCCAAGGGGTTGGATGGAAATGAATTGTTGACTACAGATTTGCTGGGGGGGGGGGGGGGGGGGGAATAGGGAATGAACCTTGTATTAAAAGAACTGATGTCACCACTATTGAAACTATTCTTCCCGATGATGCAATTGTACCACCGGTGTTAGCCCCCATAATTGGGGATAGTTCAACAGAAAGGGGAGGTACTTCTGCACAAAATGATTTGTTTTTAGAAGCTGATGCAATCAGCCCCCAATGTCATATCACTGTCCCTGTGGTGGTGGGAGAGGTAGTGATGCAACCAATTCAGGAACCATGGCAAACTATCAAATTGGTTTCCTGGAACATAGCCGGGATTACAAAAAACCTAAGGGACCCGGAATGGTCAAGTTTTATTGATACTTTTGATTTTTGTATGATGCAAGAGACCTGGTCTGTTGAAATCACTCACAGGCTAGGATACAAATCGTATGGTATCAGCGCGACCCCCTCCAGAAGTGGAAGACCCTCGGGAGGATTGTTGATTTGGGTAAAGGTTAATTTAAAAGTGAAAATAGAAGTTGTGGACACCAATTCCCCTGATATACTGATCCTGAAAATTAATGCTTCCAGAGGGAAAAAACTTTTTTGGGTGAATGTCTACAACAGACCAATACCTAAATCAAAAGAATCTCCCTTATTAACCCAGTTAGACCTTCTATTGGGTAATTTAGACACTAGAGAGAATTATGTGATTATGGCAGGGGATTTTAATTGTAATTTTGAGCCTGTTGTGGGGTTCAGTGACATCTTTTTAGAAGAAGACGAGGCAAATGGTATTCCTGCATTAGATAACATTAAAACAGTTAAATGCAGCCCCCAGGCACTCCAACTGAACAGGATATGTGCAGAATACTGCACTAGAGCATGTAATGGGCGGTTACCTTCAGATGCCAGGAAAAAATCTACCTTCTTTAGAGGGAACTAAAAGAGCAATATAGATTTCATCATTGCCTCAGGGCCATCTTGGGAATTTCTCCTTGACATGGAGGTAATAGAGAGATTGGAAAGCGACCATTTCCCTCTTGCTCTCCAGATCAGGGACTCCCTATTAGGGGACTCAGTTCTTCCTTTGACCAGCGAGGCAACTAACCATGACCAAATTGAGATACATATTAGCAACAATAGACGTTCCCTCAAATGGTCACTAATATTGGATAATGGTGAAGTTATTGCTGAAATCTATAAGCTTTTTGCTAGCATCTTTGAAGGATATTTAAACACCAGCCCAAGGGAGGGGAGTGGTAGTCTTTTTATGAAACTACATCAAAAATGTTTTGATGCCTTAAAACCCCTTGTCACTAAGATGCCTAAGAAGGGGCAGCAAAAACTACAAAATTTGCCCCATAGTAAGCCATGGTACAACAGGGACTGCAGGGAATCCAAGAGGGCACTTTTAACCACAATAAAATCAAAGGATCGTCTAGACATCCTTTCAGCCAGGAATAATTATAAACTGGTTCAAAGAATGTCTAAAATGGCATGGGAAGAAGCAAAATGGGCAGATCTCCTGCATGCAGCAAAAACTAGAGATAATATAGCTTTTTGGAGGCTGATAGCTAATGGAAACCATCAGGGCAGAGTGGTTAAAGACGTCTATTTAGACGAACAGACATGGGTAAACCACTTTTCTAACCTTTATAAGGAATATGAGGCACCCATTTTAAATAGAACGTTAAGCAAGGCTACCACGGGGGGTTCCCTGGATTTTACTTTAGGTGAGACAGAACTGGCAATAACCCAGATTAAGTCGGGCAAAGCCCCTGGGCTAGACAAGATTCCGGGAGACCTATATAAACATGAAGTAGGAATATGGGCTCCATATATTAACCATCTGTGCAATGAGCTATCCCGGAGTCTAGAATTCCCAGAGAGCTGGAAGGGGGCGGAAATAGTTTTAATATATAAGAAAGGTGATAGGATGGACCCCTCAAATTATCGACCAATAAGCCTCATGGATATTTTACAAAAAGTTTACTCCAGACACATCCTATTCCGAGTTAATGATTGGCTGGAGGAAAAGGCAATTCTGTCTAGATACCAAGCAGGATTTAGAGCCAAAGTGAGTACTATCGATCAAATCTTTCGCTTTTGTTGCCTCTATTGGAAGTATGTTAAGATCAAAAAGGGGCAATTATATGTCGCGTTTGTCGACTTAAGGGCGGCATTCGACTTAGTCCCACGCAACTTATTGTGGGAAACATTGAGTCTAGTAGGGATGCCACCCACTTTGATAACACAAATAAAAGAACTCCATAGAGGCAACTTTGCCAGAGTACGATGGGGCCCTAAAGGCGAATTAACTCCAAAAATTCCAATTGAACGTGGTGTGCGCCAGGGGTGTGTACTGGCCCCCACTTTGTTCTCGCTATTTGTAAATGATATTCCTACATTCTTGGAGGGGTGTAAAAATGACTCCCCCAAGCTGAATGGCGAAAAAGTTACCTCCCTATTGTTTGCGGACGATACTATCTTAATCTCCCAGACAAAAAAAGGTCTCCAAGCCCTCTTAAATTCGTTTAATGATTATTGTATCAAAAAAGGATTGGAGATAAATGGGAAGAAAACGAAATGTATGGTCCTAAATCCATCTAAAACTGATAAGGGCTGTTTAACTTTGAATGGATTGAAACTGGAATCAGTCCCTCACTTTGGATATTTAGGTGTAACTCTGGATTCCAATTTTACCTGGAAAGCCCAATTGGAAAAATGTAAGATGATGTTTAATCAGAACGTAAAACCCATTCTTAGGGAACAGGGCAAAAGTACAAGTAAGGCCGTGTCCCCTGCAGTTGAACTTTTTAAATTTAAGGTCCAACCGGCAGTGCTATACGGCTCGGAAATTTGGGGCCCAGGGTCCAAAGATACCTTTAGGGTCCTGGACAACAACTTCCTGCGAAGTTTGGTCAGAGTCCCTAGAAGTACTCCACTGGTCCCACTTCAGCTCGACCTAAACTTTCGTAGAACGGACCATCATATCATTCTACGTCCTTTACTTTTATGGATTAGGTTGTGGTGTGTACCCGAGCTGAAAGCATATAAGGATGGGTTAGTAGAAATTATGGAGCTCGACATCTTCAATGTGATACCCTGGTTTAAACATATTAAACTCTGGCTTACCACAATGGGTTTGTCACATTACTGGGAACATCCTGATTCAATCTCTTCTCAATCAAAAACTATAGTAAAAAAGAGTTTTTGGTCATACATTATGGAAATGATCAAAAACACTTCTTCAAATGGGTCTCTCGTAACAAGGTTTCTTACCTTTAAAGATGATCCATTTTTCGAGAGTTTCCTTGATGAAATAGAACCACCACTAGCAAAGACCCTATTCATGAAGTTTAGGTATGGAAATCTTCAGATTGGTTCCACGCTAGCCCGCTGGTCTGGTGGTGCAAACTCGGAGAATCATGTAGAAGATGAATTGTGTACCATATGTGGTTGTAACCAAAATGAAAATGAATCACATATCCTCTTCTTCTGCCCAGCATATGCACGGGCTAGAAAAAGATGGATTAAACCTTTATGTTTAACACTAGGTGTAAGATCGTGTTCCCAGGCCTTAAGGATCCTTTTATCTAATACTAGTCAACCCATTGTATTTAGTGTAAGCAGATTTTTGCATAGTATCTTCTTCCTAAGAAGAAAAATGGGCTACAAACTGTAAAATGTGGTTATGTTTAAAGTGATGTCGAGCACTAACTGAGGGCTAATTAATGAAATCTTATCCATGATGCCCACAAATGTTCTCACCAAGTATTAGGTATGCTTTGAACATTGTTGATTCTATTGTATGTATTTTCAATATTGGCATGAAAATTGACTGTTTTATATAGCACGTTCTGCATTTTTTTAGAAAGAAATGTTTTTATTGTATAATGTATTTGTCTTTTATGGTATTCATGCCGAAATAAAGATTGAAAGTGAAAGTGAAAGAGAGAGTTCGGAAGACTCCTGGAGTCAAGGTGCAAAATGCAACGGTGCTCTTCTTTCCGGATTCAATGGCCCAGGTCCAAAAACGGCGAGCATCCTTTGTAACAGTGAAACGCCAACTTCAGGAGCTTGATCTGCAATACTTCCTGCTCTTCCCGGCTCTGCTAAGAGTGGTGAAGGATAGCGCCACCCATTTCTTCAACACGCCATCGGATGCATGGGAAAGGCTGGAAGGGCTGGGACTGACAACATCTTCTAGGCCACCAGAATCAGAGCTAATAACACGACAACATTGACGTAATCGCAGGAGGGCACGAAGGGGAGGTACGAGAAGCTGAGCCTCATCAGTGAAGGCACCTAACCCAGTGCAGATCAAGACGGAGCGGCAGGAGGCACTGCAGATGGTGGCGGCACTCCAGGTTCCTGGATCTTCGACCCCCCCCACCATGACGTCGCCATCCAGGGCCTGTGAAGATGCAGACTCCGTGCCGGCCTGGTCCGGGGACCCGGGGTCACCCTACCCTCTGGAGGTTACCCCCTAAACCTCTGACTTTATAATTTAGCAGTCCTGGGACAGCTGCTTCACACACGCTCAGGGGTGACGTGACTGGTTGTGCGTCTGTTCTGTAGCTATGGTGTCCACGCTTAGATGAACCTATGCATGACTCTGCAAAACACACTCATTAGATGGCTACTTTTCTCTTTGTTGCCCTATAACGTCAGGATGAGGGATGGGAGGGGCAGATCACCATTGTATACCCCATTCCCGTTAGCCTTATCACGTTGCTACACGCCAGTTGCCGTATTTTTTGGCGTATCAATTTCGGTCAACTCCCGTTAGGAGTTTGCTCTTATGCGGTTTCATGACATAGTTGCTATTTTTTGTTTCTCTCTGGTTCACATTCGATGGCTATCTGCTTGACACTGCTGCCCCCTATGCTCCTACCTCCTGCGACACACACTTGACTACATTGATATCATTATGTGCCATTCAGATGACGGGAGGTAACATCACCACATGGAATGTGCGGGGGATTCATACTCCTTTGTGCAGGTATTCCATCTATGCATATCTGCGTTGCAGAACCTCTGATACCGCCCTACTACAAGAGACCCATCTGACTGCTCTGGAAGCATACAGACTGTGACATAGATGGCGAGGTTGAGTATATAGTACAAACTTTGCATCCATGGCCCAAGGGGTGCTGGTCTTGGTGAGGGCAATGGTTCCCTGGGAGAAGGAAGTAGCGGTGACAGTTGCGGTTGGGCGTTACGTGTTCCCTCGGGGCAGACTGAATGGACGGGCTATAGTTCTAGGCTCTATATATGCCCCCAACTTTGACCAAGGCATTTTTCGGAGGGATTTGTCTAGGGTCCTGTTCCGTTGGAGCAATGTCCCTTGGCTACTGAGGGGTGACTTTAATGCAGTACTCAACACTTAATTAGATCGCTTCTTTCCGCGACCCCCCCCCCCCCGGGCGCACAGCTGCATCGTTCAACGGACAGGTTCTGGTTATGTGGCTAGATCACTGGTCTCTATATGATATTTGGAGCGCCTGTAATCCTGTCTCTCTCATATATTTGTTTTACTCCCTTGTCCACAACTTACATGTTCAGCTTGATCGTGGCCATGTCTTGCCTGACTCAGCATCACTTGATTCTAAATACGGAATATTTGGGATGCACACATTCGGATCACAACCCTCAATATTTGTCACTTAGCTGGGAGAGGAGAACTCCCCCCCCGATCCTCACCCTTCTGCGTTAGAGGACCCGGCATTCCGAGCTTTGCTGGGTGCATCCCAGATGGAAATTTCTGAGCCTAATACGGACACCACGCACTCCCCGTCCAACAACTTGGAGGCCTTTAAGGTGGTGACACGGGGGCACTGCCTGGGCTTGACATGGAATGTGCGTAGGCACCTAGAAGGCCTCCCTGAATACTCTCGAAAGAAACCTCCTTCGTCAGGAGTCCCTCTCGGTCACTCATCCCGAGACGAAGCTCACAGCGATGCAGATCGAGCATCTCACGCTTTTGGAGCAACTAAGATGTCACAACTTTCTAGCTCACTCCGTGCGCACACATGTCACTGTCGATAAGGCAGGCAAGTTGCTCGCCTACCTGGTTTGCCAGGAGCACCCCTGCAGCCCTAGTCATGCCCTACAAGACAACTTGGGGTTCCTTCGGAGCACGCAATCTGAAATCCACACAGCCATAACTCATCACTATGCTGCTCTCTATGCATCTCAAACACAAGGGAGTCCCCAGCAAATCAGAGCTTTCATAGGCGCGATAGCCCTACCCATGCTGACTCTTGACCAACACCTGGCACTAGACTCCCCACTCACACTCAACGAGGTACGAGATGCACTGTCATCCCTGGAATCCGGGAAGATTCCGGGGCCGAATGGGCTTCCCGCAGAGTTCTTCAAGGCTTATGCTGATACTCTTGTGCCCGGCTTACCTACACCACCGTGATTGAGAACTATGCGCTCCCGCCTTCTCTCTATAGTGCAAACCTGGTCTCTCTCTTGGAACCAGGGAAGGAACTCACATCCTGGAGTTCCTACAGACTGCTGTCGATCTTAAATACAGATTATATAAGATCTTGGCGAAAATCTTGACCCATAGACTGGCTCCATGCACCCCCTCGCTGGTCCATTCCGACCAGAATGGATTTGTCCTGGCTCTCTGTACCTCTCTTAACCTCCGTCGATATTTCCGAGTTGCTGAGTATGCCCCCTGTGATTGGCCGCGGTTGGGCTGCCTGGTAATGGACCTTGAGCGGGCATTCGATTCTCTCGAATGGGAATACATGTTTTCCGCCTTAGCTAAATTTGACATTGGTCCTTTCTTTTTAGGACTAGTCCAGCTTTTATACAGGCATCCTACTGTCCTGGCCAAAACGGGCCCCTACATTTTGGAGGCCATAGTTGTAAAGCTGGTACCAGACAGGGATGCCCACTTTCTCCCCTGCTTTTCTTTTTCGTTGTGGAGCCCCTAGCGGCAACTGTCTGGGCTCTGGTGGACATGGGGATCCCTCAGGGGATGTCATCCATACAATATCCCTGTATGCGGATGACATTCTGCTGTATGTCAGAGACTTACATGCTATATCCCCTTCATTGGGTCAAATACTGTCGGAATTTTCAGCTGTGCCAGGCCTGCGTGTCAACGCCTCGAAATCGCTGCTATTTCCTCTTTCAGTGAACGGGGGCCACCTGGTCAGATGGTTTGCAACATCGCTGCGCCACCACACTGCTGCCTGTCTCAGCCCTTTACGGGAGCACTGAGAGGGGGACCTGGGATGTGCCTTTACCAAGCCTGAATGCAGGGCTATCCTAGAGGGCCCCTTCCATGTACCTCGTAATCAGCGATTCTGCCAAATACAGTTCTTCGTACTCCACAGAGCGTACCTCACCTAGGCCAACATCAATAAATACTTCCATCGCACGGATGCAGTCTGCCCCAGATGCCACTCAACTGATGCGGACATATTGCATATGCTCTGGTGATGTGCAGACCTGGAGCGACATAGCCAGGACTCTTTTCTACTGCACAGGACGAGATATACCTTTTAGGTGGGAAGTTTACATTCTTCATCTGTTTAGGGAGGAAGTGCAGAGCCACTTCCAGCTTCATCGATCTGGGCCTAGTCGTCGCTAAACGCCTAATCACTAAACCCTCGAAGGCACCTAGTGCCCCACAGTTTGCGGCGTGGCATCGCGCCTTACTTAATTGGGCCAAGGCGGAGAGCGTTGCCCGGCGCTGGGAGGATCTGTTGGAACTCTGAAGCTTCACTCTGGCTGCGCAGTGGGAGGCTATTCTATTGGAGCTGCAGACCTCTGCTGCGCCGACGAGGGGATCCTTGGCAAGGAGAGTTGACACAATTAATGTACAAAGAAAGAATTCCCTTGAACAGAACTAGATAAACAAGGCACGAAGGTCAAAAAAACAGTAATAACATTCACTAATGTAAAAAGAAATCTTAACAATTTATTGAAAATACAAGTGTTAAAAAAGTGGACATACAAGAACCACTATGGCAAAATTTAAAAAAACAATAAAACTGTTTGACATTCAATATTGACCAGCAGGATTGAAACATAAAGACAGAACACAGTGAGACATGAAACTTGTACAGTACTAAATGTATATTCCAACTCTGTTTCCAAAACCTATGTTGTGCACACCACAGAATAGCATATCAACAAAGGTGTATGAGTCATGAATTATACTGCGATGGTGCGTCGACGCGTTTCGGTGGGTTTCCACGTTTTTATCCACCTTTGTCAAGACAACATTTATCTGTCGTAGTGAGTTGGTCAATATGATCTCCCTTGAGATTCTCTTTTGAATGTGGTCCGATTTTCGTTATTAATCACACCGGAGCGTGTTTGAGTAAAGATTTGGGCTTTATATATTCCCCTCTTTGGTTAAAAAAGTCATATGCAATAGACTCCTGATATTAGAACTTGAAGGCGTTGATTTTAGCTGTTGTCTAGTATTTAGGCCTTGTGATACGTTTTCTTTTATTTATTAAAAGACCAGAGGCGCTACAGTCGTGTCCTTGCGTCTTGAATTAAAGTTTCACACTGTGGCGCAGAGGGACTGCTTACTTCCCTGGTTCTAGGGGTTTTGTTTTTATTTAAAATGTACCAGAGGCGCTTTCGTCATGTCCCTGTGGCGCATGGGCGTATATCACTGCTGTTCCGTCAGGGACTGCCTGCTTCTCTGGTTACGAAAGGTGAGTTGACACTACAAAGGTGGGGTTGCGGATGGGTGGGCCTTCCTGATTGCACCTATATAGGGGTACAGATGCGACAGTCCCACGCCTGGGTTGGCTATAGGGCTAGGGTATACACATTGAGGCCAGATGGGGCATGGTGCACTCATGTGAATGGGCTTGGGGTCAAATAGCATTTCGCATACAAGTTTTCCCCAAGTGTAGGATGTCAGTGTGATTTTTAATCTTGTAATAGATTTGGGTGTCGTTAGCGTAGAGGTGATAGTTGATGCCTGCTTTTTAAAGAATGACGGTGAGGGGTTCCATAAAGAGGTTAACGAGGGACAAAGAAAGAATAGATCCTTGGGGGACTCCAAGGGAGACAGGAGTGGGGTTCGAAAGACAGGTTTGAATTTTGATTTGCTGAGTTCGATGTTGTAGGTAGGAGACAAACCATTTTGAAACAGTGCCATTAAGGCCGAAGCGAGTCCTAAGCACATTAAGTAGGTCTGAATGGTTGACTATCGAACGCAGCAGAGAGATCAAGGAGGATAAGAAGGCAAGTCTCACCATTATCAAGTGAGTAGTGGATGTCATCAATGAAATTGAGCATTGCCATTTCGGTGCTGCAGCCTTTCCTGAAACCTGATTGAAAGGGGTCGAGTAGGTTGAACTTTTCAATGTGTTTATCTAGTTGTAGTAAGACACATATTTCAAGGACCTTTGAGAGAAGGGGGAGGTTAGTGATGGGGCAGAGATTGTTTAGGTCATTGGGGTCAGCTTTGGGGTTCTTGATTATGGGAGAGATTTGTCCAAGTTGAAGGGAGGTTGGGACACAGCCAGTGGAGACAGAGGTGTTGATGATTGTGGTCCAGTATGGAGCGATGATATGCTTAAGGGCAGGGACAGGGTTAGGCGTTATGGGGGCTTTTGTGTGGGAGGACGGTTTAAGATTACCAATTATTTTAAGGACTTCTACCTCAGTCATGGAGAGGAAGTTGAGCATGGAGGCATTGTTCTTTAATTGTGAGTTAGGGGAGTTGGATTCCAGAGATGTGGTAGAGGATAGGTGTGGGGAGTGGTTGGGGGGGTGAGGAAGTAGGCAGGTGAGGAGAGTCGCTGGGGAGCAGTAGAATAGTGGGCGAGAGAGAGAAGGGGTCAACTGATCGAGGGGATGTGGAGAAGGCATTAAAGGTGAGGACAGGATTGCATTGGGAGTTAGAGGGGAGCTTCGTGGGAAGGAAGATTGATCAATTTTGGCTATCTTTTTCAAAAAGAAGTGGGAAATGTCTTCACATCTGGCTGAGGAGGCAATCTGAATTGGGGGTGCGGGGGAAGCTTGGTTTCGAATGATTTTGAAGAGTTCCCTAGGTCTGTTTTTGCCACGATCAAGTTGAGTGCGGAAGAAGGATGCCTTTTCCTTGAAGATGTGTTTTTTGTACGTGGATCTAGCACTTCTGAGAAGAGCAAGATGAGAGGGAGATGGATGGTGTCTCCAGGTTCTTTCCGACAATCTGAGTGACAGTCTTTCGTTATTAAGCTCGGTATTAAACCAAGAGTTGGAGGGGGTGTTTCTTTGGTATTTGAGTTTAGGCTGGGCCAATTGGCCCACCGGTTACAGCATTGTTAAAGTGCTCAGTGAGCTCATTGGCATTTTGTGAGAGAGGAATGAGAAGAGGTTGAGCTTGGAGTTTAGACTCAAGAACACCCAGGGGGATACCTTTTAGATTTCTGGTCAATTTCCCAGGTCTGTCAATTTCGGAGGTGGAGAGATTTGCAGTGGTAGCAATCGTGAACAGTATAAGGTGATGGTCAGACCCGTTAATGGGGATGATGTTGGTCACGGAGGCCAGATCTTCGTTAGAGAGAATGGCGTCAAGGATGGCTCCTTTACTGCGTGTCGGGAACAGGCATGGTTGTTTGAGTAGATTGATCTCAAGTAGATTAGTGAGGAGGGAGATAGTGGGGTCATCGGTATCATCCCAATGGAGGTTCAGATCCCCAAGAAAGAGATTTTTTGAGTTGGATAGTGAGGATTGTGTCAGGAGCTCAGATAAGTCCTCGATGAAGTGCTGGGGGGCTCCAGGGGGTTCAATAAATGTTGTGTAGACGAATTGGCTGAGAATTTTGAGTTGTCAGTACAGCTTCCAGGTATTTGCAGGGGGAGTAGCCAGAGTGGTTGACAAAGGATAACTGAAGTTCATTTTTAAAAATAATGGCTAGACCACCCCCAACTCTGTCAGGTCTATCTTTTCTAAGAATAGAGTATCCCGGGGGGAGAGTAGGTCAAGTATGCTTGTTGAGTGGTCATTGAGCCAGGTTTCGGTGAGGAATGCAATGTCAATCGCTTCACTCAGGATAGTTTCCGAAATTTCCGTGGCATGTTGGACTGCGGACCGACAGTTGACAAGCATACATGTAAGTGGTGTGGGGTTGCATATGGTGGGTGTACAAGAGTAGATTGATGTGAATTGGGGCGGTGGTCTGGGGAAATGGGGGAGGATGGGGTTCTATTATTCCCAAGGATAACAGGGATGTGAGAGTAGGGGGTGGAGGATTGGTGGTTGGTAAACTAGGAAGGTAAGAGTTGCATAGGTCAGAGAGGTCGGATGGGGAGAGATGGTTCGAGGTGCGGTGAGGTTTATGTAAACGGCAGCGGAGAGGAGTTGATCTCCAATGATTTTGTTTGGTGTTACAGATTTTTTTGGGGGGTGGGGGGGATTTTATGGTGTGAGTGAGGGTTCTGGCACTGAGGTAGATTAAATCTTTCCTGAATTGAGAAAGTTTGGTAATTAAATTAGATAGGTCAAGTTCAATATTGTTTAGTCTCTGGGCAATTATGGTGAGGGGAGTTACCGAGGGTGCATGGTTTGGGTTAGCTGCGGAGGGTATACTAATGTGTGTGGGGGAGATAGGGTAGTGGGTGTGGAGTGAGGGGTGACGGGCTGTTAGGTTTTAGGGGTTTGGTAATCAAGTTGGATAGGTCGAGTTCAATGTTGTGCATGCTCGTCGCAATTGGGATGAAGGGGGGTATTGAAGGGGGGGTAGGGAATGGTCTGAGTTAGTTGCAGGGTGGACTGATGTGTGAGGGGGAGATAGGGTAGTGGGAGTTGATTGAGGGGTGATGTGGCTGGTAGGTGAGAGGGGTTCATTAATCAATCAAATTAGATAGGTTGATATGGTTGGACGAAATGGGAGGTACTGAAGGGGCATGGGCGGGGGAAGGGAAATATCTGGGGGTAGGGCAAGGTCTGCGTTAGTTGCGGTGGGTGGGCTAATGTGTGAGGGGAGAGATAGGGTAGAAGGTGTGGAGTGGGGGATGTCAGGGCTGTTAGGTGTGAGGGGTTGGGCTAGTTTAGACAGGAGAAGTGGTCAGAGAGGATAAAAGAGCACAGAGCGAGTGGAGAGCGGATATGTTGGGGTGGAGGGGTTGAGTATTTATCGGGGGTTGGAATAAAGGGTTAGGAGGTGGAGTTTGGAGGGCATGGAGGGGTAGGATAGGGGGGATGGGGAGGAGGAGAGGGTGTTCAGGATGGGGAAGAGGAGGGTGGTGAGGAGTTGTGTTAGGGGATTGTAAGGAAAGGACGGTGGAGTATGTGAGTGTTTGGGAAGGGGATAGAGAAGTTGGGGGTTCAGGAAGAGAAGGGATCATGGGAGCAGAAAGATAGAGGGCAGGGATTGGGGCTACACCCACGCTCTCATTTATCCCAAAACCCATACCCCTACTATGTCCCCCAAAATAACCCTTTCTAGACTCTCTCCAAATCTACCCATCCTTGCATCAGCTGACACCTCTTTTACTATACCGATCCCCTAAAACAAACCTTTCTAAACTCTTCCCTCTGACTCCTCCCCTCCAAAACTCCTTTTTACTCATCCAAAAGCCTCCTCCTACTGCTAAAAACAAAAAAACAAAAAAAAAATATTTCACTCCTTTATCCCTACACTATCCTTTTCAATCAAAATTAACAGACTAACATTTTCACTTCTCAAAATCTATATACAACTATACTAATTCACCACTAATCCTTTATGGGTTCCGGAGTGGCGTGCTACTCGCCAGTAAAGCGCTTCAACACTCATCAGGGGTAACGAGTGCTGTATGAATGCAAACCTTTCTTCCCCTTTTATCCCTCTGGTATCCTTCTCACTCCAAATAACTGACTAATATCCACCACTGAAATTACTTCATATTTCACCATATTAATTCACCACTAATCCTTTATGTGCTTCCTGAATAGCGTGCGTCAACACCCCATCAGGGGTAACAAGCGCTATATAAATACAAACCTTTTTCCTCCTCTATCCTCCTGCTATCATCCCAAATAAAAATAACTGACTAACCAATCCACCACTTAAAATTTACTTGCATGTTTCACTATACTAATTCAACACTAGTCCTCTATGGGTCCCAGAGTATCGTGCTCCTTTCCGAAAAAGCGATTTGACGCCTCGTCAGGGTTAGTAAGCGCCATATAAATGCAATTACAATACAATACAATACTTACTTTGTCTTCATTAAGTGAATGCCCGCCTCCACAGGTCAAGATTGTATGGTATCACGAATGGTAATCATAAGTGTTTCGAGCAACTTTGTGCATAATATAGGATGCAGGTGCCACATCAGTGCCCACTGGGTTGTCATTAACTTGTACAAATAACTCTTTGTATCCCTCTGTGACCAAACATTCAGTTAGTGATGATGCATTGCTATTGTACATTGGCATTATGTTGCATATACAAGAATTAGCTAATGACTATGTACCTACTGAAAAGCAAAAATGACAATAAACGGATTTAAACAAGAAAAATATGCTTTTACTTCTCCTTGGAGAGGATAACTGGCTTCATTATGACAGAACACTATGGCTGAAGACACGCAGGCAACTTTACTTTGTTTCAATAGCAATTGTTTTTTCGTGAATGACTATTAGCTACTAGCAGTTGGTCAGATTTCCTGAACTGTTTGATTCTATCAATAAAAACATCAAGCTTCTTTTAAATTCCAAGTAAGCAGTGCTCTTTCTACTGCATTACTTGAGTTTGGAAACGATGTCTTCAAAACCACTATCAGATGAAAATCAAATGGCATCTTGGGGATAAAATGTAGACTTGTTCTTAAAAAGACTCTACGATCCCAGATCTGGAGGATTTGTTCTTAGATTGTCAAGGCTTGGATTTTCACTGACTTTTCTAGACGATGTTAGGGTTAAAACTAGCGCTACCTTCCAGAAACTTTATTTTTGCCCTACCTATCGGCTGAAAAGTACTCTTCATTAGTTGGGATAGCAACGCATTCAGCTGTGATGAGGTTGGAGTATGTTTTATTAGGAAAAGTCTCTTAAAGAGACCTTTTATGAACTCTGTCATAGGTCTGTTAGACCAAAGGGAAGGTTTGTCCAGACTTCTCCTGGAATGTGAAATGGCAGCCAAATGGGCCCTGACTGAAGCGTGGCTCAGTCCTGATCTTGCTAAATGTAGAGGATATGGCAATAACTGTTGACGGAGTGAAGATATAGGGTTCAAATCTTGCTCCGTACACCAAAGATTTATTCTCTGTACGTCTTAATGGTAGATACTACTCTGGCAAGATTTCCTGGAATTTCTATTACATGGAATTAACTTCGTTCAGGAGCTAGAACAAAAATTTCAGAGACTTTTTGATCCGAATGGAGAATCTGCTCGATGCATCCAGACAGCAGGTTCAGCATTGGCTTCAACTGAATTCAAGGCTTTTCTATGAGAAGACATAGCTCAGTGAACCAGTACTATCTGGGCTACCACAGTGCTATTAGAATGAGGCTGCACAGTTCGCTCTTCATCTTCGGTAATATTTTGGAAATCAGGGATATAATATATTCTGACCCTACATTTATGCACACCTTTGGCAAATGGTAGCTTGATACATACTTTAATTGAAAATAGCATGGCAAATTGTGGTAATGGACATTTGGCGCACGTCACATTGACGTACACTGGTGCCGGAGGTATTCTTTCCAATATTTTAAATAAACCAGATTTTACCATACAAAGCTGTATACATGCAAGCGATGGTGCTTAAAAATAGTGAAAAGAATACCTTCTGCACTAGTGTATGCTGATGTAACGTGTGCCAAATGTCCCATACCACAATTTGCCTTGCGATTTTCATTAAAATTATTTATCAAGACACCATATGCCAAACGGGTGAAGAAATGCTGGAGTTTGTCATGTCTGGCATATGTTCAGCCGTCATCTGAATATGATGGTGTATCTCCAAATCCTATACGCTCTGAGTTTCCTTGGACAGTAGGCGTGATTATGTTCCTCGTTTTTTGTTGATGTATATACATGTTTTGTTATCTGTACTTATCAATACTTGGAAGGAAAGAGGGCAACCTTATAAGGATTGCTTTCAGTTTAAGGACATTGATTTGCAGTTGAGCTTCCTTAAGAACATATTCGCCATTCATTGTCTGGTAACTTATATATGTGTGTGCGCCCCAACACTCGAGCGAGGCATCTGTTGCCATTACAAATTGATCTTTTTTATGGAGAAAGGATATTCTGACTGAAGTGCTCTTATGCTGAAGCCACCAATTTAAAGCGTGTTTCATGTGATACTATATTTGTATTAGGTTGTTGAAGTTATGCACCTTCTGTAGCCACTGCTTGTTTAACTACTCTTGAAAAAGCCTCATGTGAAGGAGCAGATTTGAGACCAAAGTGAAGAACCTTGAACTGATAATGGTGATCAGCCAATTGGAATTGTAAGATTGTTTGATGAGCAGGGTAAATAGAGATATGAAAGAATGCATTCCTGTAGGTCCAAAGATGTAATATAATCCTCGCTTTGGAGAGTTGTAGAACCTCCTGTAAAGTAACCATGCAGAACGGTTGCTTTTTCAGATGCTTTTTGAGATTCCGCCAATTCAATATCATTCTCCACTATTCTAATATTTTTCTTTTTCAGAAAAAAATAGGAATGAAAGCCCAAATTCTCTGGGGTTTAGGACCGTCTCTAGCACCCCTTTTGATAACATGATGATGACTTCCTTCTGTAAAAGATGCAGATGTTGATGGGGCATCTTACGTGGCGGGGTCATTAGAAGCTTCTGGATAACCTCTAGAGTGTGACCATATTGTAGAAGAACCAACACTCGGCAGTCTTATGTTATGCTGGTCCAGGGGTTGTACAAAAGACAGATCTTTCCACTTACAGGATCATTGCAATATTTTGTGATTGTCGCCAATTTGTCACTGCCTTCTTGATTATTTGTTGCCCTGAGATTGGTTTCCAGTCCTTCAACGAGGAGGGGTTGTTTGGACATAGATGGTGGATCTCTACATTCCTGTTACTATGTTTGGCGGTGGATTTGTTGAGGGGCAGCATATTGCAGATATTTATAATGCTGTTGCCTCCTCTGTAAGAATACATTCCTCTAGCTCATACTCCTCGAATGGACCACAGAAATCTTTGTTGAAGTACACCCATGGATCTTGCCATCTCAGTGTCTGACTTAATTGCCTAGATTGCCTCATCTACATAATGTCCAACCAAGGCTTCTCCATTGTACACAATGTCCAGGATCTTGCTTTGTACTTCTGGTCTCAAAGAAGTGGAATGTAGTCAACCCTGTCTTCACAACAATGCAGTTGTAGCAAGTTGCCTGACACCAGTGAAAGCAGTGTCCATTGTAGTATTGATAATTGCTGAAAACGCCTGCTCCTCTTCCTAAAGAATAACTTCTGCCTCAGTTTTCTTGTTTTCCCAACATCTAGCAAGTATTGCAAAGTTGTTGGACGCTCTAATCAAGATAGCTCATGTAGCAGATAAATATTTGCCAGTGTTGCCCAGTCATCTGCCTTGTGTGACAGCTGGTGCTGAACAAGGCAAAGTCTGATTTCTTGAGAGTCTTTGGGCAGCTTGCATGATGACCAAACCTGCAAGGACGTTCCAAAAACTACTCCTGCCTGGTATATGTATGTGAATAGAACATTGAATCATACATTAAATATCGCAAAAAGTCACAAGGTAGCTCACAAAAGCAAAATAATAACACATATCATAGCTCAAACTTTCTCATAGGATTGAAGGCATCATATTTATTATTTTTGTTGTTAACACATTACTGTAATATATACATTTTAAGGCAGCATACACAAAAGAAAAACATTGCAAATCACAAATATTGCACAGATGTGTAAAAAAGCCTTAAGTAAACCCTGGATACTAACAACCCCTGAGACATCTCAATCCAACTCAGTTACTCAGACAAACATACCAGACCATTCCCATACTTCAATCGTTCAAACATAAATACCCCTCCTCAATAAAAACAACAAGAAATCATTTTCAATAGACCGGGGGAGAAAATGTTGATTAAGTAATACATCTTTGTTTTATATATACATCTGTGTATTTCAGAATTTCCACTGCTAGATGCTCCAGAGTTCCTCAATTCAATAGAGCTCTACTTAAATAAAAGTTCTGGTCTGACCGATCTCAAAGTAAGCATTGACACGCGTTTCGGTATACACCTCAGTACGGATATGGCCAATCAAGAATGCAGAGTGTTTTCAGGTGCCTTATAGTTCTTTGTCATCTTGGGATTTCTCAGCCATTGTGGCTGGTGTCTTCATGATTTTTGATCCCTCTGACTAATAATGGTTGATAACTGGTATTCGTACTAGCTTAATGGTGTTCCTTGATGGCAATTTAAAATCATAAAGAAAATAATCAGCCTCTTTTCTAGGCATGCAAAATCAAATCTCTTTGAGGGTCTCTCATTCAGATTATGAAATCCACCAATATCATCTGGTGGTCACCCTGCTACAAGGCGAGAGTGGTAACACCTGGAGTAGGAGTGAAGTAATCCTATTTTGTGCCAGAGTACTGAGGAGTAATTACTAACTGTCCTTCTTTGTAATCAACATGTATATCTGGGCCCTGTGGCGGAATTGATTGTGGTGCTAAAGGCGAATGATGCCATGAAGGAGTTGTTGGACTCTGGTTGAGAGGTGTTTGTACTGGTATACAAAGCTTTGCAGGCCTTGTTTGTTATCTGGATCCTGACAAAGTCGTAGGCTTCGAAGATTACAGTCAGCAAGCACCAAACCTACGTCCTTGTCCAAAGTTGTAGGCATCTATATCAGCTCCTTTGGGGTGCTTGCATCATTTGTACAATCAGTATTTCCTCTCATCATCATCATCATAATGTTGATTCTCAATCTGGAAGATTTTTGAGCAATACCCGTGCACGCCAGTAGGTGGCATCGTTTGACTGTGCGCTGGCTGCAACAGTAGTGACTTGCACAGTACCTATATAGGCCCCACTTCGGTGCACTGATATTAGTTCTTTCCTTTCCACGCCAGATAGTGCTGATCCAGATTGAGTTACCTCTTAGTCATTTTTTGACTGACCTTTTTCGACTTTTTATCAACCTTTTTTCTGGCATTTCATCTCCTAGTGTGAGAATTTCACCCAGGAAACTGACTGGTTTCAAACCATGTGGGCCTTTCACAGGCAAATGTGAAATGAAATGAAAAGGGTTTTTATTGAGCGCTACAGCTGCCCTGAGGCGTCCAGGTGCTAGGACTAGAACAGTGTCTTCCAGAGAGACGATCCAAAGATGGTCAAAATGTAATTGAAAAGAAAGGTCTTAAGCTGTTTACGAAAGCTCAACAAGTTGGAATTAGTTCTCAAATGAAAAAGGAGGGTGTTCCACAGCTTGGAAGCATTGTAGATAAAAGATCGGCCTCCTGCTCTAGCTCTCTGAATCCTAGGGACTTTGGCCAGAAAGGCATTTGAGGAGCGGAGTAGTTTGTTAGGTTGATAGGGTAGGATCAGGGAGTGATTGATTTCTGGGCCAGATTTCCAAAAAGCTTGATGAGCAATACACATAGATTTAAACTTAACTCTCTCCCTAATGGGGAGCCAGTGCAGTGATAGATCCCCTTTGGTGTTTTTCTGATGCCTGGATCTGGGACATGACTTCAAGGCATGTTAGAACTGCCACGCCATGAACCTGAAGGTGCAGAGGGAGTGATCCCTCAAGCTCCTCGACACCCGATGTTGGTCGACTCCGTAACGCTCGAGGTTCCATTCACATGGGAGATCCCAGAGCCGTTGTCAGAGCCCCTCCTGATGTTCCTTGTCGCACTAAAGCCATCGAGGCAGTTGGGTAAGTTCCACGAACACAAGAAATCCAAACATTCTTCGATTTCCTCACATCCGTCTAAGTCATCTGAGGAGACGAGAGAGCGTCGCCACTTCAGGTCTCATGATTTTCCCAGAGCTGGAGCAACCCTGCCCAGCTAAAGGACGTTTATGAGGCCTTGTGCCTCATTTTTAGGTGACCCGGCCCCTCTGGAGTGTCTTCAAGCCATATGGGCGCGGGAGGGGCCCATACTGAAACCATGCAGGTGGGTTTGCCCTCTGCACCAGTAAGCCCTCAAGGATTCCTCGTTGGATCTGGTACGGAGCCGCCAGGGAGACCAAGACCTACCTTGGTGCCTACCTCAGTGCCGACGCCAATGACGCCCATAGGCAGGGCCATCGCCATTGCCATATCCGACTTCGACATGGAGCCAGATGGGCGTCACCTGACGCCGCATCCAGTGCATTCCTAGGACATCCTCCCCAGAGCAGTACTAGTGCCTTATTTGATGGATAGGCCTGGAGAGGGAGACATTTGGGAGGGGTCTATGTTCTCTTATGGAGAAGGACCAGCTCAGGAGGACAGCTGGTATGAGAAATTGGGTGAGGCCAGTGGGTTGGACGCCTCACTTGAAACTGACCTGGTTTCCCTCTACTGTGTCCATGGAGGAGAGTGTGCAGAGTGGCTGAGGCCCTGGATCTTAACCTACCTTCTGTTTTGACAGAGGTGCTTCAGATGGAAGTCACCCCCTCAGAACCCTTACTCCCATTTAATGAAGACCTTACGTATGTCCTACTTGGGGCCCGGTCTAAGACCTGCACAGGGTCTCCTGTGAATAGGGTAATTGCCCGCTGCCATCGCCCCGCTCCTGGGGATCCCGGTTTCCTTACCCAGTACCCCACTACAGACACCTTGTTGGTTTAAGTCTCATCCCACAGTTAACTTGGCTCGTTCCCTTCCACCCCACTGGATAGAGATTCCAAGAGCTAGACACCTTCAGTAAGAGAATGTTCTCTTCCACCAGCCTGGCTTAGTGGGGTTTGTGAACACAGCGTCCCTATTGGGTTGTTATTCCCATAAACTGTGGAATTTGCTTGAGCAAGTGCTGCCTATGGTTCCGGAGGAGGTCCGGGCCATACTCTCTTGGGGAGTTGCCGATGGAAGAGATGCAGCAAAGTTCTCCATCATATGGACTTGACACCACTGACTTGCTAGGTAGAGCGATTTCATTGTCGGTGGCCTTGTAGAGCTACGCCTGCCTGAGAAAATATGTTTTTCCAGGGAATGTCCAGGCTTCCCTCATGAATATGCCCTTTGATGGGTCTCGCCTCTTCAGAGACTAGGTGGATTTAGTACTAGAGCACTTCAAGGACAGCAGAGCTATGGCCAGCTCTTTGGGCTTGTCTGTTAACCCTCGTCCACCCCAATCTGCCTCCTGCCCTTATCATGGCTACGGAAGGGATCTCCACACATGCTTATACCCTCCCAGCCACCACGGCCAACAAGTTTCCCTGCCTTTTCGTGGCCGAGGGCGTGGGTCCCACAGAACACATGGGACAGGCAGCCAGCAGTCAGGGCAGTCCACCACCCCCCGACAGCCACTGCCTCCAAGCCTCTTTAGTCCACCCTCAGAGCATCACAAACACCCACTGGGAGGCAGGATACACCGTCACCTCCCACACTGGCGGTCAGTAACATCAGAGCATCGGGTACTACAGATATTCTAAAAGGGTTACTCCCTCCTCTTTGTGACACCCCCTTCACCCAGCCCAACCACTTACTGTCAGCTGACAGAGTACTATCCCTCTTTGCACCATCAAGAAGTGCAGACTCTCTTGGCCAAGGGAGCCATAGAGTGTGTGCCTGCATCAGAAGCAGGTAGTGGTTGCTTTTCCCACTAATACTGGTGCCAAAAAAGAATAGAGGACTTTGTCCTACCCTAGATCTTGTCAACCTCTTCTTGAAGAAGGAGAAATTCAAAATGCTCATGCTCGCCCAAATTTTGTCTGCCCTGAATCATAGAGCCTGGTTGGTAATCTTGAACTTGCAAAAGGGTTGTTTCCACAACCCTGTCCTGCTGGCTCCCAGATGCTATCTGCGGTTCACGTGTGCCAGGAGCACTTTTAGTTCATTTTGCTCCCCTTTGGTCTTACCTGCACCCCTCGGGTGTTCACCAAGGTGATGGTGGTGGTTGCAGCTCATCTGCAGAGATGAGGGATTTTAGTCTTCCCCTGCCTCGATGACTGGTTGTCGAAGGCGGATTCACCTCAGGCAGTCATGTTCAAGTTCAAGTTCAGGAATTTGTATAGCGCACTACTCACCCAGAGGGTCTCAAGGCGCTTGCGGGAGGGGGTGCATTATTTATCGAATAGCCAGGTTTTAAGTTCCTTCCTGAAGGAGATGTGGTTCTGGGTAAGGCGAAGGTGAGTGGGGAGAGAGTTCCAGGTTTTGGCCGCCAAGTAGGAGAAGGATCTTCCTCCCATGGTGGATCTATGGATGCGCGGAACTGCGGCGAGGGCTTGATTGGAGGATCTTAGTTGGCGGGTGGGTGTGTAGAAGGACAGTCGTGTGTTGAGGCATTCGGGTCCTAGTTTGTAGAGGGCCTTGTGTGCGTGGGTGAGGAGACAAAACGTTATTCTCTTGTTGACGGGAAGCCAGTGGAGGTCTTTCAGGTGGCCGGTAATGTGAGCTTGGCGCGGGATGTCCAAGATGAGTCTGGCTGAAGCGTTTTGGATGCGTTGGAGTTTTTTCTGTAATTTGGTTGTGGTTCCGGCGTAGAGGGTGTTTCCATAGTCCAGTCGGCTTGTGACCAGTGCGTGGGTGACAGTCTTTCTTGTTTCGGTGGGGATCCAACGAAAGATTTTTTTGAGCATACGAAGTACGTTGAGGCAAGAGGATGAGACGGCGTTGACTTGTCTGGTCATCGAGAGGGAGGAGTCTATGATGAAGCCTAGGTTACGTGCGTGGTCTGTGGGTATGGGTGCCGTGCCCAGGGCCGATGGCCACCATGAGTCGTCCCAGGCAGAGGGGGATGATCCTAGGATGAGGACTTCCGTTTTGTCTGAGTTGAGTTTTAGGCAACTGTTTTTCATCCATTCGGCTACTTCTTTCATGCCTTCATGAAGATTGGTTTTGGCGGTGTTAGGGTCTTTGGTAAGGGAAAGGATCAGCTGGGTGTCATCAGCGTAAGAGATGATGTTAAGGTTGTGTTGTCGTGCGATGAATGCGAGGGGACTCATGTAAATGTTGAAGAGGGTGGGACTGAGTGATGATCCTTGTGGTACTCCGCAGATGACTTCGGTGGCCTCTGATTTGAAAGGGGGGAGTCGGACTCTCTGGGTTCTCCCGTCGAGGAACGAGATGATCCAGTTCAAGGCCTTTCCTTGTATGCCGATGTTGTTGAGGCGTTGTATGAGGGTGTTATGACAGACTGTGTCGAAGGCGGCGGAGAGGTCGAGTAGGATGAGGGCAACTGTTTCTCCATTGTCCAGTAGTGTTCGGATGTCGTCTGTTGCTGCAATAAGGGCGGTTTCGGTGCTGTGTTTGGCTCGAAAGCCGGACTGTGAGGAGTTCAGGGAGTTGTTGGATTCAAGGAAGGCGGCGAGCTGTCTATTGACGGCTTTCTCAATGACTTTGGCAGGGAATGGGAGGAGGGAGATGGGGCGGTAGTTCTTAAGTTCAGAGGGGTCTGCTGTGGGTTTCTTCAGGAGGGCGCTGAGTTCGGCGTGTTTCCAGCTTTCTGGGAAGGTAGCGGAGTTGAAGGAGCAGTTGATGACATCACGGAGATGGGGTGCTATGATGGAGTCTGCTTTGTTGAAGATGTGGTGGGGACACGGGTCGGTTGGCGAACCTGAATGGATGGAGTTCATTAGGCGGATGGTGTCTTCAGTGGTGATTGTGTTCCAGGCGTTAAGGATGTTAGAGGGCGGTTTAGGTTCGGAGGTGGGTGGAGTGGACTGTTCATTGGAAATGTTCTCCAAGCTGTTATGTATGTCGGCGATTTTGTTGTAGAAGAAAGAGGATAACGAGTCGCAGAGGTCTTGGGAGGGAGTAATGCCGTTTGAGGCTGCGGTGGGGTTGGTAAATTCTTTAACAATGTTGAATAGTTCCTTGCTGTTTTGGGCATTGTTGTTGAGTCGATCCTTGAGTGCTGATTTCTTGGTGGATCAGATCAGTTGGTGGTGTTTGCGGGTGGCTGTCTTGAAGGTGGTCAGGTTGTTAGTGGTTGGGTTTTTTCTCCATGTTTTCTCGAGAGTGCGGCATAGTTTCTTGGATTTCTTAAGGTCCTCGTTGAACCAGGGGGCCTTTTTGCTACCCTGTTTGGTTTGGTGGTTTTTCAAGGGTGCTAGTTCGTCAGCGCTATGAGTGATCCATTGTTTGAGTTTGGTGGCCGCTTGGTTTGGGTCCGAAGAGCGGTCGGGAGGGTTTTGTTTGAGCGATGTGAGGAGTTTGTCGGTGGGGATTTTGTTCCAGTTTCTTCGTGGAATAGGTTGTGGGGGGTTGTGGGTCGAGGTAGTTTTGTAGCTGAAGTGAACACAGCTGTGGTCCGTCCAATGGAGAGTTGTGGTGTGATCGAAGGAGATGGGCTTGCAGGAGGTGAAGATTGGGTCGAGTGTGTGTCCGCCTACATGGGTGGGGATGTCAACAAGTTGTTTGAGACCAAGGTTAGCCAGGTTGTCCAGAAGGGTGGTGGTGTTGTTGTCGTTTTTCTTTTCCAGGTGGAAGTTGAGGTCTCCTAGTAGAATGTAGTTCTCGGAGGCGAGGGCATGTGGGCTGATGAATTCAGTGATGTATTCGCTGAATTGTTTACGGGTTCCTGGTGGTCTGTAGATGAGGGTACCTCGAAGTGTGGTCCTGGGGTCGGTGTGGATCTGAAAGTGGAGGTGTTTGGCGGTTACAAGGTTATCGTCGAGGCTGGTCGTGATTCTGATGGTGTTCTTATGGACGATGAAGATGCCTCCTCCTGTTTGGTTGGTGCGGTCTTTTCTGATGATTTTGTAGGCGTCTGGGATGGCTATGGCGATGTCGGGTGCAGAAGAGGCGTTCATCCAGGTTTCTGTAAGGAAGGCGATGTCCGGTGAAGCAGTGTTGAGTAGGTCCCAGAGTTCAGTGGCGTGTCTGTGGACCGAGCGGGTGTTCAACAGGATGCACTTCAGGTGGTTAGGGTCGGAGCTGTGTTTGGAGTTAGTGGATTTGGTGTGGGTCTCGATGCAGGCGAACTTGCATGAGTGTCAGGCGAAGGGACCGTGGGTACGTCCTTCATAGCATTGTGGTGTGCGTCTGGGGTTAAGGGCTAGGAGGGTGGCGGCGGCATACGTTAAGCGGGACAAGTGCGGTTTGCGGGGGCCAGGGGGTCTGGCGCTGGGCGCGGGCCAGGCGCGGACGGGCGTAGACGGGTTTACCTTTGGCGCACCTTCGGCGCATGGGGCGCGTTCGTTGCGCGTGAACGCTGCGCGTAGAAGCGTCAGTCATATGTGGATAGTGGAAGGGGAGGGGCGAGGGGGGATCAGCTGGGAGGCGGGTGCGGGCTGGAGGGGACGGGCTCCGAGGCACAACAACAACAAAATGGCTACAGATGCGAAACCGGAACCAGATTGGGGCCAACAACAGAGAAAGCTTCGTGGGCAGAGGCACAATCACAGTGATTCAGCAATGAATGCAACAGGTACACAAATACAGCGAGCGTTAAGCGAGGCGTGTAATTTATGCAGTAATGAGGCAATGCAGGCGCTACTATAAGAACAATGTTAAAACGAGCAGCACGTTACAAAATGCAGGCAGCAGGCAGCAGTACGATACCAGGTGCAGGCAGCAGTGAGGAGGAACAATCTTAGGCAATGGTGCAAGGTAAGAAGCAGAACGATCTCAGCAAGGGCCAGGGGCTGTGTGGAGCGACCGCTTCTGACGACCCATCTTCACACTAGCACAGACCTTCTTCACTCGCAGCGGTACTCTATCAACTTGCTGAAGTCACAACTGTCTCCCTCTCAGACACTCTCATTCATTGAAGCTGTTCTAAATACGGTGCAGTTTTGGGTCTGTCCCCGCGAACTGCAAGTCCAAGATATTCATGCTATGATACTGATGTTTCAGCCTCCATTCTGGATTTCAGGTAGTCTGACTCTGAGGCTGTTGGGCCTCATGGAATCCTGCTGGTGACATTCCCACAGACATATGCAAGCTCTACAGTGGGATCTGAAGGCCCAGTGGGTGCAGCATCACGGCATTCTCTCGGACACGTTCTAGATCTCGAAGGAATCTGCCAAAGACCTGCAATGGTGACTAACGAACCTCAATCGGGTCAATGGCAGAGCCTTTTTCCTTCTCCAGCCAGAGTTGATTATAGTGACAGATGTGTCGCTTCTGGGCTGAGGTGTCCATCTTGGAGAGGTAGAGATCAGAGAACTCTGGTCTCAGGCAGAGTCCAAGATTTACATAAACCTGTTGAAGTTTTGGGCGATCCGCTTGACGTTAAAAGCATTTCTTCCTTTGATCAAGAGAAGGATGGTGAAGGTGGTCACGGAAAACACCAGCAACATGTGCTACTGCAACTAAAAGGGCGGTGTGAGGTCTTGGACCCTGTGTCAAGAGGCTCTGCGCCTCTGGACATGGCTGGAACGTAAGGACATTTCCTTGGCAGTTCAACACTTGGCGGGCTCTCTGAATGACAGGGCAGACAAACTCAGCTGAAGATGACTAGCAGACCACAAGTGGTGTTTCCACCTGAAGGTGGTGCAAGGTCTCTTTCAGCAGTGGGCAGAGCCTTGGTTAGATTTGTTCACCACCGTCCAAAACGCCAAGTGTCAATTCTGCGTGCTGGAGTTTCCAAGGTGGCTCTCGCTCAGAGACTCTTTTCATCTCAAGTGGCGCTCCAGCCTCCTGTACTCATTTATGCCTAAACCACTCCTGCCCAGAGTTCTCAAGAAGATCAGGAACAATTGGACCCAAGACATTCTTATGGCTTTATCCTGGGCACGGAGAGTCTAGTATCCCGAGCTGTTGAGTATGAACATCGATCCTCTGGTCACGCAGCCTCTTTGGGAGGATCTTCTGTTGAACACAAAGGGCAGGATTTTAAACCCGAACCTCCCACCCTCACCCTACATGTGTGGAGATTGCACATAGATGACAATTTTCAACCTTCCTCCCAAAATCTGCAATGTTATTCTGACAGCCAGGTGTCCCGCCACCATGACGGTATACCCCTACCATTGGGAGAAATTTGCATCATGCTGTGCTTCCCACAATGTCAATCCCCTATCTGCACCTCTCTCATGAGTTCTCTGCTTTTGCCACAGTTAAGGGTTATGTGTCCGCCATCTCAGCATTTTTGTGGTTCCCGGACCAACGTATCTTTTTAAGTCACCCATTGTGGCTAGGTTCCTTAAAGGCCACCATCATATACCTGATAGAGACTTCTAACTGCAGATTCTGTACCATAGAATTATTCCCCGATGTCAGACTGGATTGTGAAATTTTTCTTAAACTGTACCCCTGTGTGCTAGTAAGTGCTATTGTTCGGCTCCACATACCATTGTCGGTTTCATCCGTGCCTGAAGTGATGTGTGCAGTGTCTATATAGGTGCCACCCCAGTGCACTGATGTCAGTTTTTTCTTTCCGTGCCAGTTAGCGCTGATTTGAAGAGATCTACCCCAAGTAAGTTTTTGACTACCCTTTTTCGACCGTTAGTCAATGTTTTTGAGTTCTTTATCCTGTTGTGGCATGGATAACAACTAGAAAGGCTGGACTCAAGCCCTGTAGTGCTTGTCACCTACAGGTGTTGTAGACGGACCCGCATCTCGTCTGTATCTGGTGTGTTGAGCGGTACCAAGATTCCAAGACCGGAGTTTATCCCCTTCACTGCCGCGGCTATTCCGCCGCAGTGCTAAGGGGGCGGGGCGGAAGAGCGGCGGACGCATGCTGGTGACGGAACCGCTCCGTCACCAGCATCGGTTGCGCTGTGCTTATGACGGAGCGGTTACGTCATGGCCCCGCCCGCTCAATAGAACGCTCAGCGCAGGCGCGAAATTCGCGCCGCGCATGAGCGGCGGGCGGGCCATGACGGAACCGCTCCGTCATCAGCACAGCGCCACCGCAGCTGATGACGGAGCGGTTCCGTCATCAGCAGGGAAGAGGTTATTGTCGAGAGATGCCCCTCAAGGCATTGTGGGTGCGACTCCTCAAACTCCTTGCAGCTCTGCGAAGCGACACTGGATCTGTCGTGGAGCCATTGATCTTTGTTGGAGAGATCTTCGACTTCACCCAATCTGTCGACGTCGTCCGACGAGATGAGGGAGCGGCATCACTTGAGGCCTGGCTCTGCAGTTGAGCATGCACCGTCTCCGCTCCTCCCAGCGTTTCTGGGAGCCAGAGTGATCCCCCCAAACTCTAAAAGTTCTATGAGGCCATGACACTCATATTTGGGCAGCCCATCCCAGCTGGAGTGCCTTTGGGCCCGGCTGGCTCAGAAGGGGCCCCTATTGGCTCCCCGCTGGCGGGATGAATTTCAGTGCCAGTTGGGCATTTTGGATTCGCAGATAGATCCGTCATGCCACTTCGACCTTCCCCAATGCTGGTCCCACTGTCAACGCTCCCAACTCCCACCGGCGACACCGTCCCCATTTTTATCCCTGACTCTGACATGGAGCTGCAAGAGCGTCGTCCAAAGCCGACTCTGATGCCGACTGGAGCCATTCCCTCCAGGTCGAAGCCTGAGCCCTATTCCTATGGGCAGGGACTTGGGGGATGATTGGGAGGTCCCACTGGACCCCAAAGAATACTAGCCCTAGATCCAGATCCTAATATGGACTGGTGTGAGTAATTGGCAGGTGCCAGTAGACTGGACACCTCCCCAGATACTGGCTTAGTCGCTCTTCAGACCACAGTTACGGAAAAGGGTGCTACATTTGCTATGATGGTGAGGAAGGTGGCCGAGGTCCTGGATCTTTAACTGCCCTCCCTGACTGCCAAGACTTACGTTTTGAAGGAGGTGCTTCAACCGGGAATCACCCCTTCTCCCATTTAATGAAGCCCTCACGGATGTCTTGTTTGGAACCTGGGCCAAGCCCTGAATATGGCCTCCAGTGAACAGGGCAGTTGCCCACTGCTATCGTCCCGCACTATGGGACCCCTCATTCCACACCCAACGCTCCACCTCAGAGAGCTTGGCGGCCCAAGCTTCCACTTCCCGAGAAAATCCTGCCACATTCCCTACCACCCGACTGGGTAGGTAATCCAAAAGGATGGACACCTTGGGTAGGAAAAACCATTCTTCTGGGGAACAGCTTGAAAGACAAGCATGGCGGCCACTCCTTAAAGGAGCTCCGTGCTGACATCCATCAATACATAAGCTTTTCCTCTGGATCTCGCATGTTGAAGAGAGTCCTGGGACATGGCAAACCCATAGGACCCGCTGTGACTTGTGGGGGACCTGATGGTTGGAGTGCACAGTTCTGGTGCCAGAGGAGTGGGCTGCGCGCAGCTCCCCTTGTCTTTGGGAGTTGCAGTTTTGAGTGTGGTCATCTCGTCCTGCCTCCTGGTCAACCACTGTTGGTGCAGGGGGCTTGCAGTCGGGGGCTACCCCCTTCCCTTAAAGCCAAAGAGAAATGCTGTATTTTGCCAGATTGTCAGGGCCATGAGGAAGTGTTGTCTCGCATGGGCAGCAGCCACTGGGAGACTGTTGTGATGGGCATGTACAGCAGGCGATGAGCAGCGGGAGCCAGCAGGAGTAAGTATTCCCTCCTAGATGACTGTCACTGGTTTCACCAGGCCAGAGGTGGGCAACTCCCAAGGCGAGCAGACCTGGAGGGGAGGAAATGGAGAGCTAGGCCCCACACTGCCAGATCTACATGGACATTGAGCCAGTGGTGGGCAACTGGAAGCTTATTTCAGGGTCCCTTTGTAGTGGCTACGGTGACAGGGACAGGAGTCCTAGAGTCTGAAAGATGCGTTGCTGAAAAGGATTGCCCACCCTTGTTTTCTCTGCCTCTCCCCATCCCCACCTCCCCCCCACCCCCCCTGCGACCTCCTCTCCCATCCACACGGACTATGTCACATTAGTAAGGGCTGGGCAACAGGGACCTCCGAGGTGAGGGACGGCCCTGTTAAGTGGAACAACATCACACCTCTCCCAGCCTCTACTTTCTGCCAGCGCTGGCCTCTCCTTCATGTTCCGTGGAGGAGGTGGAGCTTGTCCCGGGTGAGCGGTGGCTACATAGAGTCGCAAGGCCTGACCGGAGAGTTTAACACATTGCCCGAGTTTCAACCATGCGGAATTGCTGTGTGCTGCCAGTGCCACCAGTGAGGTTGCACCATGGGGCGTTGGACGCACACTGCAGTCTGACGAGGCCCTTGTAGAATCCCTGACTGATGCAGTGGCAGGAGGAAGGTAACAAAGGTTGCTGTTATTACTCTGTGGTGGGCTGATGCTGTGGTGAGGGAGACAACCACTGGCTAGGAGCATAGACGTGCATTTGGCTCCAGAGGGAGTTATAGAACTGCCAGTTCGCTATGGCCCATGGCAAACCCTAAGGTACTTGGACCCAAGAAAAGATGGAAAAATTTACTAAACCACCCGCACCATCGGAGGTGGAGGGTGCGGTGGGAGGAAGTGATGTCCGCTCAGAGGGCCTCCAAACAGCCTCCATTTTGCAAGCTATTCAAGTCCTCAAGGTAATGATGGAGGGCAAGATAGGGGAGCTGAAAGTCAACCCATCACTCATTGGGCAAGATCTGTGGAATACAGCGGAAAGGGTCATGACAGTAGAAACGAGATTGTCCGAAACAGAAGACTCTGTCAAATTGCATGAATCCCATTTGGTCTCCATGCAGGGACTAGTCAGCCAACTGATGGCAAGGGCAGAAGACGGTGCAAAAATCTGTGCATGGTAAGCATACCGGCAGTTGTGGAGGGATCCACACCTATCACGTTCATTTTGAACTGGCTGAAGAACTGGGTACCAGCTGCCAAAGTCTCACCTTGCTTTATCATTGAGAGGGCGCACGGGGCCCTTCTCACCAAGGCCCCAGTGGACTACCCACCACAACCCTTCATCGTTCGCATCCTTAACTATGCTGACCAAAATGCTGTTGTTCAAGTGGCGCATACCATGGAAACACTTACCTATCAGTCGTCCCAACACTGCTGCACCTTATCCCCTACTGTTCTCTCAGGGACTCCCGGCGTGACTCATACCAGTGAATGCCGATTAGTTTCCGGGTATCCATTTGAAACTAAGTGGTGGTGCTCAGGGCTGGCTGGTAACCCATACCCAGTGTTGCTTTTTCTTTAATTGTTGTTTGTGTTGTTATTTTGCAGTGTAGAGGGCAGGAGTGAGGGATAAGTTTGGTATTCATTTGGGTGGCCGTTAAAAAGTGGGGGAGGTGCACATCTCAGTATAGCCCAGTTAGCTACTATCCCCAGGTACAACACGATAGGTACTTCTTGTGTGCGAAATATAGGGGGAGTTGGGGTATGTTTTTTTTTCTTCCTGTATTTGTTGTCCATTTAGGCAATGTTCTGACAGACTTACCCAGGCTTCACATATCTACGCACATCACACAAACTCTCTCCCTCTCTCTCTCTCTCTCTCTCTCTCTCTCTCTCACTCTCTCTCACTCTCTCTCACTCTCTCTCTCTCTCTCTCTCTCTCTCTCTCTCTCTCTCTCTCTCCCTCTCCCCCTCTCCCTCTCTCTCTCTCTCTCTCTCTCTCCCTCTCTCCCTCTCTCCCTCTCTCCCTCTCTCCCTCTCTCCCTCTCTCTCTCTCTCTCTCTCTCTCTCTCTCTCTCTCTCTTTCTCTCTGAATGTGACCACGGCCTGATGAATGATCTCCACTCACCTGCCTCCGCAAGATGACTCAAAATTCTTTCATTGAACTTAAACAGCTTTCTGGACAAAATAAAAAGAGGGGTGGTTATGAAAACAGCATACAAATATATCCTGCACATTCTCCTCCTGCAGGAAACACATCTTATGGGCAACAAGGTCCCCTTTCTAGTACACAAAGGGGTTCCAAAGCTGTTTCATGCAGGCTTTCACCACACTTCACATGATGTGAGAATACTTCTATGGGTAGCCTCTCCCCCTAGTGATATTGGAAAAATGGCATGATCGCCTGGGAAGTTATGTGGCAGTGACCTGGGACACTGCATGGGGCCCGTTCTCCCTGGTTTGTGCCTATGCCCCTCCTCCCTTAACGTCAGAGTTTGTTGCGACACTAAGTCTGTGCCTCTTGGAGCTCCTGACAGCCCCATGGGTTCGGGGGGGAGACATCAACAGGGTGCATGACCCTGGACTGGGCCGCTCTTCCGAGGCACCCCAACAATAGGAATGCGACAAACCAATCTGGCCACATTTATGCATAATATGTCTCGTTTAGACATGTGGCAGGCATTAGAACGCCAATGCATGTTCTTCTCTCTCGTCTCGATTACTTCTTACTTCCCTCTACCACGAGCCATAGTGTGTTCAGTGCACATATCCTAGCACAACGCCATGTAGGATCACTCCCCTATTCAGATGAACCTCGCCTGGGGGCTTCTGCGTTCTGTGATATGGTGGCGCCCGAGTCGAAGGTGCCTGCAGTTTGGTGACTTCCGCACAGCCTGCCAACAAATGGGCGAAAGATACTTAAAAGAAAACAATAGATTGGTTGACTTCCTGAGCGTCCTCTGGGAGGCCTTGAAAGCCAACCTCTGAGGAGAGATCATTAGTTACAACAAAAGTCAGAGGATAAAATCCCAACTAAAAGTCTTGGACTTGGAATCTTGTATTGCCAAGCTAGAACAGCAATACCTTACCAAGGCACAGGACTAAATCCTACGGGATTCTCTACATACACAGACAGGAATACTTGCAGGGGGCCCAGGCGGCATGGTTAGCTGTGCGCAGTCAGATATACCAGTGGGGAGACAAAGCTAGCAAGACTTTCCATTGTTTGTGTACACCCCATGCCAACAAGACTCTTATATCTTACATCGAAGATGTTCTTAGTATGCACATCACGGGCAGTGAGAAAATAGCAGGCGCTTTTGCCACTTATTACCAATGACTATATGGCCTCAACCAGGAGGAGGACAGCCGGATATGCAACGCTTCGTTATGGACCACCCGATGCCCAAATTGGGACCGGAAGACAGGGAGATACTGGAGGCCAAAATCATATTAGAAGAGTTGGGGGAAGCCCTGACGAAGGTTGAATCGGGTGAAGCGTCGGGCCCTAACGGGTACCTGCCAGAGTTTTGGAAGCTCTTGTGGCCTCAGGTGGGCCCACTCTTGTTATGAACATTCCGGAAAGCTCTGAAGAGAGGCCAGCTCCTTGAAGATCTCCGGACGGCTGACATAATGGTGATCCTGAAACCAGATCACAAAGGCACATGCTGCAGGGAAATATTGCCCAATCTCTCTATTAAACACAGAAGTTAAAATCTATACTAAGGTGTTGGCAATAGGCTGTCGGGTAATTGGGAAACCAGTACATACTGATCAGGCGGGGTTTATGTCTCAGAGAGCCACTAGGCACTGCATTAGAAGGTTCAACAGCTCTGTCGAGGTAAGTGCAAGCATGGCGAGCATTTCCAGTTTGTGCCCAAATATATTTGCTACATCCGACTGCTTTAACACTCCGCTCCAGGCCAGGGTACAGATTGGTACCACTGTCTCCCCTGGTTCCCTATACAGATGCCCCCGCTCCCTTCTATTCTTTACCCTAGCAATAGAGCCCTTGGCAGTTTGGGTAAGAGTTGGCACTCTTTTCTGCTGCTTCCATTGGTCCCCAATGGTAAGCGACAAGATCTCCTTATACGTGGATGATATCCTGCTTTTCCTCAATGACCCTCTCAGCTCAGGGCCATGATCCCTGCAAATTCTAACCATCTTTGGAAAATACTCGAGCCTGCGGAGTAACAAAGAAAATCATCCATCTGTCACATAGACCAATGCCCGACAGACATGTCTTAGGCCCCAGAACTATGAGTATTACCTCAGGGTTTCAATATTTTGCAATATTAATCATGGTGGAAAAAGCCCTGGCATACGAGTGTACCTCAACTCTCAGTTGGAGAGACTATCTGGAGACATTAAGTTCTGAAACTCCCTCCCACTATCTCTACTTGGCCGCTCAACCATCTGTAAAATTGTCTCACTTCCCAGACTATTGCACCAACCCAACAATATGACTTTTTTGATAAAAAACCCCTTTTGTTAAGGCCAATGCTCTGTTATTGTAGCTCCTGTCGAATGGAGGACTGCCCCTCATCGCTCTCACCAAATGGTGCTGATCCACCTTTCAGGAGGGCATTGCCATCCTGTATCTATTCCAGTACTACAGAGGGGCTCATCTCCTAATACTGAATGACTGGTGGTTCGAAGGATCTGAGGATCCAGCATATGCAGTGGAGGGGTAGATCTTGAGTCGGGAGAGCCTACCAAATGTGCTATATGGCGACGCTCTGCCTTGCACTACGCTTACCTCCACAAGGGTGGAAATAGGCCAGGAAGGCTCCAGGATGGACTAGCCAGTTGACATTGCAGACTCTGCTGTAGATGGGTACTCGACTGTCCCACATTCACCCCATATATACCAATAGATGCTAAGCTACCAGCCTGCTCACCACTTGAGGCTAAAATTCTGCTCACTAACATCAAAATGCATACATTGTTGGTCCTATACCAAACACCGCAGTGCCAACTACCAGATTCTATGATGGGAGTGAGGGAGGCATGGACTATCGGTCTGAGGCCAACTCTGGATGAGGATTGGAGAGAGGCGATAGCAGCTCTGAGGGAGGCAGCAGTGGCCACACAATTTTGTCTCAATAAACCTCAAAATACTACACCTCACATACATCACAAGGTAGAGGCTCTTAAAGATGGCATTGGTGGGCACCTGGACTTGTCTGCGTTGCAGTGCAGCTGATGGAGATTCACTGCACACATTCTGGGGCTGCCTTTTCCTCTCGCACTTCTGGGAGGGGGTGTATAGGCATTTATATAGCGCACTACTTACCCGTAGGGTCACAAGGCGCTTCGACCGCTGCGAAACCCTTACTGGCTTCCCTGAGAGATGGTCCCTTAATGGGTATCTCCAGGGTGAGACCAGGCATCCCCGGCGGTCTGGTGGGGCCGTTAGTGAAGATGAGGCAAGCTAATGCCCAGAGTTGCCGAGTGTGATCGCTGATCAGAGTGGGCACCGAGGCGAGAGAATTATCGAGTCCGCTGACCCTGGTCCAGAAACCTGCCGCGCCGGGAATCGAACCCTGGTCCCGGGCCGTCCTCTGCTCTCGGGTCTGCCGCCTCTAACCAGTGAGCCACACTACTTCACTACCACTGCTGGGGATTGTATGGGTATTCCTGGACTGTAGGGTTCCTGGGGGTCCAAAATTGATCTTGCTTCCATATCGCAGATGATGTAGAGGGTAGCAGATACCGGAAGGCCCTGCTGTGGTTGGGACTGCTTGTGGCTGAGCGGGACATCGCTAAGGAGTGGAAAAGTGCAGGGGCCTGAACCAGGCTGGAAGGACAAAGGTCATGGATTTCTGCATGGGCCTAGAGCACTCAATTTATCTGGCATGGGGTTGCCTCCATAAATACTTTAAGATTTGGAAAGACTGGGAAGAGCACCAGGGAATACACATAGAACCCTGCACACCCAGGCCATGGACCATAGATACCGAGTTGCGCAACTCTGAGGCTACTTTGCATTAAGATCTGAAAGGGGGATCCCTCTGTACTTCCCATTTTCATTTTTTTGATGATAATGATGATTGGCCTGTTTATCCTATATTCTATGCATCAGACCTGACCTTGGTTTTGTTTTGTGCATTAATTTAATAATAAAGTTTAAAAAAAATGTTTTTCTTCGTCCAGCATAGCATTGAAGTCTGTGAACACCACATGCTCTTTGGGCCCATTACTCCCATTCCCTTTGGGATTCGGTTGTGCAGATGCTGCCCATGGGGCCACAGGAGGTCCGGGCCATAATCTCCCAAGCTATGGCTGATGGGAGGGACGCAGCTAAGTTCACAATCTGATGTGGATGGACATGACAGATTCACTAGGCAGAGCTGTTTCTTCGTCAGTGGCCTTGTCTGGCTGAGGACAACTGGCTTTTCAGGGAATGTTCAAGCTTCGCTTATGGACATGCCCTCTGATGGCTCCGATCTCTTTGGAGGCAAGGGTGACTCAGAGTTAAAGTGCTTCAGGGACATCAGAGCTACGACCAGACCCTTGAGCCTTTCCATGGCCCTCCGTCAACCCCAATCCGCCTTTTGTGGCCACAGAGCCTCTTTAGTTTGCCCTTCGACCATCATGGGCAAAAAATGGGTGGCAGGATTCGCCATCACTGCACCACTGGAGGTCAATAACATCAGACTGCTGGGTTCTCCAGATTGTCCAAAGGGGCTATTCCCTCCCCTTAATAACTACCCCTCCACTCATGCCACCCACTATGACAGGCTAATGGAGGACCATCTCTCCTTTCTCCACCAGGAGGTGGCGACTCCCTTGTCCAAGGGAACTGTAGAGAGGGTGCCAGCATCATAAGAAGGTCGTGGTTGCTATTGCCACTACTTTCTGGTGCCCAAAAAGTACATAGGCCTTTGTCCTACCCTTGGCCTTCGTCCTACCCTTGGCCTTCTCAATTTCTTCCTGAAAAAAGAGAATTAAAAATGTTCATGCTCGCTCAATTCCTGTCTGCCCTGGTTTTAGGAGACTGTATGGTAGTCTTGGATTGCAGCACTCATACTTCCACATCTGTGGCCTGCCTGGCCTCCGACATTACCTGCCGTTCACAGTAGGCCATGAGCACTTTCAATTCACCGTGCTTACCTTTGGCTTTACCAGCACCCCTTGGATGTTCACCTAGGTGATGGCAGTATTTGCAGCTCATCTCTTGAAATCAGTGGTGCCAGTCTTCCAACTATCTCGACGACAGACTCTTGAAGGCGGGCTCATCCCAAGCAGTTGTGTCCTACCAGACCTGCACTTGCTAGGGTTCACTATCATTGTGCCGATGTCACCTGACCCCTTCTCAAATGTTCCCCTTCATCTGAGCTGTTCTAGACACAGTGCAGTTTGGGCCTTTCCTCCCAAACAGCGAGTCCAGGATATACAGGTTATGATACCAATGTTTGAGCCTCTATCCTGGGTTTCAGTGCGACTGACTTTGAGGCTGCTGGGTCTTCTGCATCCTGCTTGTGACACGTGCTCGCTGGCATATGCGGGTTCTGCAGTGGGACCTGAAGTTAAAGTGGGCACAACGGCAGAGGAATCTCTCCGACATGTTCCAGATCTCATAGGGCACTGCAAAAGATCTGCAATGGTGGTTCATGAACCGCAATCGAGTCAGCAGCACACCCCTCTCCCTTCCCCAACCAGACCTGACAGTATTGACAGATACGTCACTTCTGAGATAGGACCGCTATCTGGAAGAGGTAGAGATCAGAGGACTCCGGGTTTGAGTGAAATCCAGACTCCACATCAACCTGTTGGAGCTCTGTGCGATCCGGCTGGCATTGAAAGCCTTTCTACCCTCTCTCAAGGGAAGGCTAGTGCAGGTGTTCTCGACAACGCAACCACCATGTGTTACTGCAACAAGCAGAGCGAGATGGGGTTGTGAACTCTTTGTCAAGAGGACCTGAGCCTCTGTACATGGTTGAAACATCAGGGCATACCCCTGGTGGTTCAACACCTGAACACAAGAGTGGGCAAACTTAGCCAAAGATGCCTAGCGGATCACAAATGGCGTCTCCATCTGGAGGTGGTGCCAGGTCTCTTTTATCAGTGGGGGAGCCTTGGTTAGATATATTCACCACTTCTGAGAACGTGCAATGTCAGCAGTTTTGCGCTATGGAGTTTCCAAGGTAACATCTCGATTGGAGACACTTTTCATCTAGAGTGGAGCTCAGGCCTCTTGTACACCTTTCCGCCCATACCACTCCTGCCCAAAGTTCTCAAGAAGATCTGGAATGCCTGGGACCAAGTTATCCTTGCGGCTCCGTACTGGGCTCAAAGATCCTGGTATATTGAGCTCTTGAGCATGGCCATTGGTTCTCCGATCAGGCTTACAGTCGGGAGGGCCTTCTGTCGCAGCACTAGGGGAGGGTCCTCCACCCGAACCTGTCAACTCTCCGCCTTAAAGCATGTAGATTGAGTGGTTACAGATGCCAGTTTTTTACCTCTCACCCAAACTCTGCAGTGTTATCTTGGCAGCCCGGCGTCCCTCCACCAAGACGTTATTTGGTGGCTGCTGGAATACGTTTGTGGCATGGTGTGCCGAGCAACTGATTGAGCCCTTATCTGCGCCCCTTGTCAAGGTTCTTTCACTTTCATCCTTCACCTGGCCAGGCAGGGCTCTGCATTGGTAACTTTACAGGGTTATCTATCTGCCATCTCCACTTTGCTGTGGCTGCCAGATCAACCTTCTGTCTTCAAATCCCCTATTAATATAGGGGACTTCAAGGTTTAAAGTATGTATTTCCACCAGTTTACTTTGTTATGCCTTAATGGGACCTGAATTTAGTTTTTACTTACCTATTGTGTACTCCCTTTAAGTCACTTCTCTTATGCTCCTCACCAATAAGACGACCTTTCTAGTGGCAATGACATCTGCCTTGAAGGTGAGCAAGCTACAGTGGTCTGTCCCTTTCAGCCTCCCTACATGTCGTTTTTTCTCTGACAATCTGGTCCTTTGGGCTCGGTCATCCTTCTTGCCAAAGGATGTCACCACGTTCCACGTAGGCCAGTCCATCACCTTGCCTACCTTTTTCACTCTGCCAAATCCCTCTACGGAAGAGGAGAGACTCCACCGCCTGGATGCAAAAGAGTGCTGTTGTTCTATCTCGACCTTTCTGGGTGGGCGATCAACTTTGCATGGGATATGTCCGGGCCAACAAAGGAAAGGCCATACAGAAACAGACCATCTGCCAATGGTTTGTGATCTGAATTCAAATATGCTACACACTGGCCATGAAGCAGCCCTCAAAGGGCATGCATGTCCATTCCACCAGAGCAAATGCTGCGACCACTGTGTTAGCACGTGGAGTTCCTTTCTGGACATCTGCAAAGCAGCAGCGTAGGCCATTCTGCATATATTCACTAAGCACTACTTCCAGGACCGTCCATTCCATTGGGATGAGCAATTTGCCTGATCGGTCTTGCAGGGCTTTTTGGTGTGAAATTATATTGCAGACCCACCACCAGGGAGATATTGCTTGGGCCTCTATTCCAAAGTAAGGAATCTGCAGCTAAAAGTCTCTGTCAGATGGACAAGTTAATTCCTTATCTGGTAGATACTCTATCTAGCTGCAGATTCCTTACCGACCCCCCCATCCTTCTCGCTCTGCGAACAGATATCTAGTGACAGGGCTATTGCCTTTTCAATGCCCTAATTTTCAGTGTTCTTCATGGCTGCACGCAGTTGATGCCGCCGACGCCATGTGGAATGGAACAACACCACCGACCGGCGCACATTGGTACAACTGAAGTAAAATTTCCAGATCCAGTCTCACGCGTGGGGATATCTCTAATGTTAGGAATCTGCAAATAGATCGTCTCTAAATATAAATGGTTACCGAAGGTAAGTAACTTGTCTTTTCCCGCCTAAGCCTTTTATCTTGCCTCAGTGAGACCTCAAACTGGTCCTCACCTTTCTCATGTGTTCACCATTTGAGCCTCTACACAATCACCCTGTTAGGCTGCTGACCATCAAAACTGCCTTTTTTAGTGACCATAACATCGGCCAGGAGGGTCAGCGAACTACAAGCGCTCTCAGCGCATCCTCCTTATACCATCTTTTACCCAAACTGGTTTTCCAGGTGCATGCCCGCTTCCTTCCAAAGGTTGGCACTCATTTCCACGTAGACCAGAACGAAACCCTACCTACCTTCTTTGCTTCACCTCATCCCTCCAAATGAAAAAAGACTCCACTTCCTGGATCTAAAAACAGCTTGGTTGTTCTACCTTGACCGACCAAGAGAATTCCAGCTGGAAGATCAACTCTTTGTGGGTTATGTGGGGGCAAAGAAAAGGAAAGGTGTACAGAAAAGAACCATCTCACGATGGATTGTACTGTGCATTAAGATCTGCTACTGGTCTTAAGTTCCACCTCCTTTTAGGTCCCCCTTACGTGCGTTCTTGTCTATCGCCCTCCCCAGTACTGTCCACGCTTTCTCCCCGCCATTTTGGACCTTTTGGGAACCCTTGCAATTAACAACTCTTTGGTCATGCTACTTGGGGATTTTAACTTCTGGCCTAACGATCCAGCCGAAGATGCTACATCCCGTGATTTCACCCAGCTCCTTCTCAGCTTGAACTTCGTCTCCCAGGTCCACACTCCTACTCACATTTGCGGCCATATCCTAGATCAAATCTGGACCCTTAACACCTCTGTTTCTGCCCCTACTGTCAAGCCTTGCGAATGGTCGGACCATTCTTTGATCTCTTTTTTTCTGGATTTCACTACAGACAATAACCCTTCCTTCCCCAAACACACTTGGGCGAGAAATTGGAGCTGAGTGGACATCCCTGCCCTCTGCTCCTCCCTGTCAGCTTCTGACCATGACCTGGCTGGCCTTTCGCCACCTAGTCAATTGGACGCCCTGAATAGCTGGCTTCTGTGGGCCTGTGACCAAGTAGCCCCTTTGAAGCGCGTCACAGTCAGATGCGCCCATGATGCAAACAAATGGTTCTCTCCCGCTCTCAAGGAAAAAAAAACTGGCAGTGCATCAAGCAGAGCGAGCTTGGAGGCGCGCCTATTGCCCTTCTTATAAACTACGCTACACTTCCATCCTCAATGAATATAAAAGAGATATTCTCCTCGCCAAGACATCCTACTTCTCAGGGAAAATTCTCGCTGCAGAGAACCAGCCAAAAGAAATATTCGCCACAGTCCGCGAGTTGGCTTCTTCTGACAGGACCTCCCCTAAAACTCCCCCTTCCCAACCCCTGTGCAACTCACTTAATGAATTTTTCATTGAGAAAGTTGCACTTATCAAGGCCAAGATCCCGCTACCCTCCCCTAACTTTTGCGATCCCCAGCCGCCCTCCACTTCGTCCAGTCTGACCCACTTACCCCCTTTGACGAAAGAAACTTTTCTCCCCTTGCTGACCCGCGTCAAGTCAGGATCCCCTGCGGACATCGCCCCAGCGCATGTCCTCCGTAAGATTTTTACTGATTGTCCTTCCCCCCCTTACTTTTTTGAACGACTCTCTTAAACTGGGCACCGTACCGATCCCACACAAAGCGGCCACCATCATCCCTATCCTAAAAAAACCCGGGGCTGATCCCGCCTCTCCCTCAAATTACCGTCCCATTTCACTTCTCCCCTTTCTGGCCAAAGTCCTTGAGGCCCATGTCACCCAGGTTCTCGGCGCCTTCGTGGAGGAGAGTGAGGGCCTCGCTTCCCGTCAGGCAGGCTTCCTACCCCGGCACTCTACCGAGAAGGTTGTCATCTCCGTGATGGACGAGCTAAGAGAGGGGCTAGACACCAATACCCCCAGGCCCTCGTCCTTTTAGATCTTTCCGCCGCCTTTGACACAGTTGATCATTCCATCCTTCTCACCCGTGTCAAGGCGGCGGGCATCGGGGGCCCAGCCATGACCTGGATCAACTCCTTTTTAAAAGATCGCACCCAGGCGGTTCACCTCGCCGAATTCTCTGCCCCCCACACCCGGTCCAATGTGGTGTTCCTCAGGGCTCCTCTCTCTCTCCCTTATTATTCAATATTTACATCTTTCCACTCATCTTTGCACTACAGCAAATGCAGGTCATCCTGTACAACTATGCTGACGACCTCCTACTTATCTTCCACCTTTCTCACTCCCCTGCTAGTATGCACAACTTTCAATCTGTCATGCTGTTCATTAGAGATTGGATGAACTGCAACCATCTTAAATTAAATCCGGACAAGACTGAACTTGTCATCACTGGTAGCACTCCCAGTCCCTGGTCCCCCAACTTCTGGCCCCCCTCCCTGGGCACTCCCCCCACTCCCTCATCCTCAGTTAAAACACTTGGTATTTCACTTAATCAACACCTCACTCCCCATTCCCAGATCAGCTCAGTAGTCTCCTCCTGCTTTTTTGCCCTTTGCACTATAAGGAAAATTTCCCGGTTCTTTTCTCTCCCCGCTTTAAAGCTGATCCTAATGGCTATGGCCCTTTCTCGGCTGGACTACGGGAATATAGTGTACAACGGCACCCCCAGATATGCCCTCTGCCGCCTTCAGCTAGTCCAAAAATCAGGCTGCCCGCCTGATCTATGGGCTGCCCAGATTCCACCATACCACTCCCCTACTTAAATCTTTACATTGGTTGCCAATCAAAGAATGGGCCTCCTTTAAGTTGGGCTGCACCACCTTCCAAGCCATTGCGGGGACTGCTCCAGCGTTCATTTAATCCGCAATCAATGTCTACTGTCCCAATAGAGAACTCCGCTCCTCTGCCAAATTCTTTCTTTCTGTACCCCGATTTAAAAAAAGCAGATCAGGTGGTTTGAAATTTGATGTTCTAGCCCCTACCTTTTGGAATTCTCTTCCCCTGCATATCAGATCTGTTCCCTCCTACCTCGAATTCCGCAGGGCTCTTAAAACTTACCTTTTTTCACATGCCTTCCCACCCCAGTAATTTCTCTTTTCCTAGCCTCTGGGTTAAGCATCCTCTAGCGCCATGAAACCGCTGGGTATACGTGCGCTATATAAATTCCTGTAAATTCAAAATTCAAATACTCATTGGCCATCAAAATAGCTTCCTGAATGCTTGCAGGCTCACTCTACCACAACCAAGGCTGCAACCACAGTTTTAGCGCTCAGTGTTCCTCTCCTGGATATCTGTCAGGCAGCGACTTGGGAATCCCTGCACACGTTCACAAAACATTACTGCCTAGAGAAGCAGGTCCTTCGTGATGGGCACTTTGCCCGTTCGGTCCCACAGGACTGTTTTTTTAAATTTTTCTTTATTTGCATTTTCATAACATAAGCTACAAAAAAACAAATTGCAGTGCTATACTCATGAGCGACTAGTCCGGACACATTAATACTCCAGGTAGTCCATCCCGCCATGCGGGCATTAATACAATTCCTGTAACATGAAGCGATAATTAGCAGGAGCATCCGAAGTACAACATCTTGACTTTCTCGTCCAGGGCATCGCTATACATTACATTCTAATGGGCTTCTCATCAGGGACATGCAACATGCTATTACTACATTAGTCGTCCCCACCCCCAGAATTTAGCCAAGTCACATATGGTTCCCAAATGTCTTTAGGTCGGGTTATGGTCGGCAGAAGTTCCCAATAGTTTGAAAGCTGTGTCCTGTAATAGGAAACATTTGTAACACAATCTTTTGTCGTCGGGGTTCTCGCTACTCCCCGGTGTAAGGCCACCTGTCGTTTTGCCATTAAGAGAAGTATTCCGGGTAATTTGCATGATTTAGGGGGCTGTCTCTAGTACCCCAAGCAGGGATGTCAGCTGTGTGCAGGGGAGGTCCAACCTGGTGATGTTTTCAATGTGTTGTAAGATTTCAAGCCAGAAGTTCGCTATAGGTCTACAGTTCCAAGCCAAATGCAAGAAGGTTGCATGTGGGGCACCGCATCTCCAGCAACAGTCATCGTCGTGGATCCCCATTTTATGTAGTTGTATGGGAGTGCAGTAAAGGCGATGGAGGTATTTTAAGTGAATAAGCCGGAGGCGGTAATTGGGCGACGAATGCTCCAGCTGTTTACCACTCAACTTCCATTGTTCAGCTGTGAGGGGTACCCCTAGCTCTTCCTCCCAGGGCCCGCGCGAAGGAGGGACCGCGATCGGAGAAGCCTTTTGGGTGAGTTTTTATATGCGTGATAGAAGCTTTCGCCCCAACGCCAACGCCAGCAGGTTTTTCAGCACTGGCAGCGATGGCTGGGCTACTGGAAATGTGGGAAACCTGCAGGATGCACGGAGCTGGTAATACTACAGCATATCGAGTGCTGTTGGTGCTGCGGGGGAACACGTGTTGCAGCGTGAGAAAAGTATCATCAGGGTAAAGGTCACTACCCACTGCTATGTTGTGTGTGCTCACACGCACCTGTGCCTTTCGTTCCATAAGTGGGGGGTATAGAGGATTATTGAGGAGGGGCATGGATGGCGCGTATAGCACCTCTAGGTGTGCCAGTTTACGAAGACACTCCCATGCCCATCTCATGACTTGTATGGTGTCTATTCCCTCACGAAAACGCTTGTTAGGATGGAATAATGCTGTTAATATTGGGAGAGGAGCCGCTCTGACTATATTTATGGACACGTGTGGCTGATAGGGTTTGGGGTGCACCCAGAAATATAAAAATTGTGCCTGTGCTCTGTATGCGTAAGGGAAAAAGTCTGATGCTGCCATGCCCCCTTGTTCTTGCGGTAGTGTCAGGATTTCCCAGGCTATCCTTGATTGAACCCCTGCCCACACCAGTTCTATCATAAGCAATTCCAAGCGTTTAAAAAAGTGCATTGGGAGCGGTAGCGAAATGTTTACAAAAGGGTAAAGTAGTTTTGGCAGTATTATCATTTTAGCCACCGCTATACGACCCGCCAGGGAAAGAAGAGTCTTCCACCGTCTCACCCTGTCTTCAATCCAGGCCACAACCCTTCCGTAGTTGACAGTCCATATATCTTGCAGATTATTGCTGAACCATACCAATTCCAATTCCAAAAATTCTTTATTTCGGCCACATAGGCCATAAAAGATGCAATAAATTACAATACATACATATATTACACAATAAAATGCATTATAAATAATACACAGTATTTATATATAAAAAGTCTGGAGGGACTGCATGGGGTAAGGAGTGCACAGTTGTACCAGTTCAGGGGGACATTTTCTTCCTTATTATCCAAGCTGCCATTAGAAATTTTGAAACAGCAAAGACAATATGTCCCAGGGTATTAGTTTTCATGACCCTGTAGGCTTGTTGATACTCCCGAAAACCCAGGTTTCGGCACATCGGTGCTATCCAGCGCTTCCTGGGACTCTGGTACGCGTGGCAAACAAACATTATGTGCAAATCATCTTCATCCTTGGTTTTACAGCAGGGACAGAGTTTGTCACCCCCTGTGGTCCATTTATGGGTAAATACTTTAGTGGGGAGTGTGCCAAACCTCCATTGCAGGAACAGTTTCCTCGCCAAAAGAGGAAAGATAAAATCCATAAAAGGTTCAAAAAGGTAAGAATTTTTGGATTCAATAAAACGTCCCGTCAAGGTGCCGCTGATATGGGCATTATCCATGTCAGCCAGATTTTTGTTTCTGTAGAGCTGGGCAAGAGTTTTACGTGTGATCCTTTGGCAACCCTGAGCTGGATCATCCCAAAGATCTGGCAAGTTCAAACTGAGCAATTCTGATTTAATATAGGCCAGCCAGGGGATATTGTTGCTACCATTCAGCCTCAGAACATGGGTGAGGGCCTGCCTGTAGTGATACAGTTCCTCGGTAGACCATATCCGGTGCCAAAACTTCACGGGTTTCGAAAGAAGATCTTCAGCAATGGAGTGTATCCCCAAATCCAATCTTAGGGGGAGGAGTGGCGTGCCTTGCGGGAGAGCAAGTAGGCGTCTCAGAAAACTATTTTCCACCGCTGCCAATGCCTTCCCTGCTTTGTGACCCCACAACTCGCTGCCATACATGGCTGCTGCCTTCGCTTGGGATCTGTATGTTTCAAGGGCCGGGCTTACAGGCTTAAAGGTGGACTTATTTACCACCTTCAGGAGTGCGCCTGCTAGCTGGGATAGTTTCAGCCTTGATCTCGCTATCTGGCAGTCCCAAGCTAAGTTTTCTTGTAGCGTTACCCCCAGATATATAAAGGTCGAGACCCTCTCAAGACTAACTTCCCCCAGTTTTGGGTTGGGTCTGGTTCTGGCAGGGGGATTGAAGATCATAAACTTGGTTTTATCTGTGTTGACCTCCAACCCATGTTGACGACAGAAAAGGCCAAACCCATTCACAACCCTCTGGATCCCCATAGGGGATTTGGAAAGCAGGAGGGTATCGTCAGCAAACATAATTGCCGGAACCCTCCTGCCTGCCAAAACCGGGGCATCATTGTCCTCAACAGTGTCAAGATGTTGAATGACACTGTTGATGAAAAGGCAGAACAGGGTCGGCGCCAAGACACAGCCCTGTCTGACTCCTCGGCGGACCGGAAATTTGCCCGAGAGCTTACAATCCCTCCCACACCTCACTTGTGCATAGTTGTTCTCGTGCAGCCTGATGATAATGCTAAGGAGGTGGGGGGGCACTCCTAGCTTCTGCAGAACCTCCCAAAGTTTCCCTCTGGGAACTAGGTCAAAGGCTGACCTCAGATCCACGAAGACCATGTACAGTCTTCCTCCCTCTATAGTTACAGTCTTCCAATATAGGAGAAGAAGGCGGAAGATCTGGTCCATGGTCGACGTGTTCTTTCTGAAGCCAGCCTGGAGGGGGCTCATGATGTCATTGTCCTCCACCCAGTCCAGGAGGTGATTAAGGATGAGGCGCGCAAAGAGCTTTTGGGGTACATCTATTAGGCTAATAGGCCTGTAGTTGGCGGGGAGCAGAGTGGATCCCTTCTTGTGGATCGGGACAATCTCTGCCCCCAGCCACGACCCAGGGATTGACATACCTCCTAGGATGGCATTGAAAAGAATAAGAAGGTATGGGCCCCAGATGTCCATGTGATGCCTAAACAAATCCCCAGGTAGCCTATCCAGACCTGGCGCCTTCCCCGATGATAAGTGCTTCAGGGCTGCCTCCACTTCCCCCAGGGATAGTTCCATTTCACAATCCTGTGTGCCACAGGGCGCAAGCAGGGCTGTGTCAGGGCAGAGGTTGGTGTCTTGATAGAGCTCCCCAAAATGGGCCTCCCAAACCTCGGGGGCAATATTGGGTTCCACTGCTTTTTTAAGTTCCCCTATGCCATTATTAACAAGGGCCCAGAATTTGCGGGAATCCCTGACTTTTAGGGCATCATGAAGATCATGCCAGTGATTCCAGTCCCACTCGGTCCTGGCAGTCGCTAACACAGCTTTATAGTATTTCCTAAGGTCACGTACCTTGGCCTTATTTGTCCCCTCTTTTATTGCAGCAATGAGCTCAGTCTTTGCTGCCCTACAAGAGGAGGTATACCAGGTGGGAACATGGGTCTTTTTCTTTCTATTGGGCACCACCGGGTAGAATACCTCAGCCAAGTCTCTTACAAGATCTTGATGGATGTCACCCAGTTTCTCATTGTATTCCGGGGTTCTTGGTGCGTTTAGAAGTGCATCCACCTCCATAAACCTTGGTAGTGCCAACTCAGGGTAAAGGTCACTACCCACTGCTATGTTGTGTGTGCTCACACGCACCTGTGCCTTTCGTTCCATAAGTGGGGGGTATAGAGGATTATTGAGGAGGGGCATGGATGGCGCGTATAGCACCTCTAGGTGTGCCAGTTTACGAAGACACTCCCATGCCCATCTCATGACTTGTATGGTGTCTATTCCCTCACGAAAACGCTTGTTAGGATGGAATAATGCTGTTAATATTGGGAGAGGAGCCGCTCTGGCTATATTTATGGACACGTGTGGCTGATAGGGTTTGGGGTGCACCCAGAAATATAAAAATTGTGCCTGTGCTCTGTATGCGTAAGGGAAAAAGTCTGATGCTGCCATGTCCCCTTGTTCTTGCGGTAGTGTCAGGATTTCCCAGGCTATCCTTGATTGAACCCCTGCCCACACCAGTTCTATCATAAGCAATTCCAAGCGTTTAAAAAAGTGCATTGGGAGCGGTAGCGAAATGTTTACAAAAGGGTAAAGTAGTTTTGGCAGTATTATCATTTTAGCCACCGCTATACGACCCGCCAGGGAAAGAAGAGTCTTCCACCGTCTCACCCTGTCTTCAATCCAGGCCACAACCCTTCCGTAGTTGACAGTCCATATATCTTGCAGATTATTGCTGAACCATACACCCAGAGAACGAATTGGGCCTGAGACCCATACTAAGGGGTAGTCGGTAACAAAAGCCTGAGTTCTGGGAGTAAGTGGAAGGATCACAGATTTGCTCCAGTTGATATTGACTCCGGAGAGCCCGCCGCAGCGAACTACCTCACTTGTCATGGACGACAGGTTGTCTTTTGGGTTCACCATATAAAGCGTAATGTCGTCCGCGTACATGGACACAGTAGGGCGCCCTAGTTGTAAAACCAATCCCCCTATTTGCGTGGTGCTGTCGCAGGCGCGCTGCCAAGGGTTCTGTCGCGATCGCGAACAGTAATAGCGACAGAGGACATCCCTTTCTGGTACCTCGTGTTATAGCTAACGGCTCCGATTTGAGCCCATTAACTTTGAGACGCGCCGTGGGTTGCATATAAAGAAGCTGAATTTGCTTGATAAAGATCCGGCTAAGGCCTATCCTCTTGAGCAGAGGAAAGAGAAATCCACACTTGAGTGAATCGAACGCCTTTGAGGCATCAAGGAACGCTGCAATCGCAGGCACGTCTGGTGCTAGATAGTGTAGCAGCCCAAATAAAATTCTGAGATTGTGTGAGGTTGATCTGCCTGGCACAAAGCCAGACTGGTCCGGTAGGACTATCAATGGGAGCAGCGGCTGGAGTCTGGTAGCCAAGAGTTTTGCGAAAATCTTGGCGTCCAAATTAATCAATGAGAGTGGTTGATATGAATCACATTGTTGGAGGTCCTTTTCCGGTTTAAGAAGGGTAATTATGATTGCCTCTCACATCGATTCAGGGAGTATTCCTTCTTGCAATGCCTCCTGATACACCTCAAGGAGGCGAGGGGTGAGCTCCTCAGAATATTCTTTATAGAATTGCACGGTAAGGCCGTCCGCTCCCGGCGCCTTGTCCGCCCGCATGCTGCCAATGACCCGACGCACATCTTCCACGGTAAACGGTACATCAAGGTATTCACGATGTGCATTGTTTGACCATACGAGTCCTATGGAATCAAAATAGTCCTTCAGAACCGAGTCCGATGGTGCCATTTGGGACGTGTATAGCTGTGTGTAAGAATTGCGCATGGTATCCAAGATATCAGCGGAGGAGTGTACCATATCATTGGCGGGGGTATGAAGTGCAGTGACAAAGGTGGCGCCCCTGGGTGGTCGTAGCAGGTTCATAAGTGTCCTCCCTGGCCGGTCTCCCTCACCAGACCTTCTCACAATCGCATGTTTATTAAAAAACTGTCTCTCTCTGTCAGCCTCCTGATATTCAGTCAGTTTACTGCGAATCTGCCCCAGTGTCCCAGCTGATGGTGTCATGAAATATTGTTGTTCCAGAGTGCGTATCTCAGAGTCTAGACGGCCCAGACAGCTACATATGTCCCTGAGCACCCTGTTTTGCTCCGCTATGCAGTGTCTACGTATAACCACTTTAAAGGCCTCCCATAATGTCCCAACAGATTCTACAGACCCTGTGTTCTTGTCGAAGTATTCTGCGATTTGCGTGTGTAGCTCCTCCTTGAAAACTGGGTCTAGTAGAGCGCTGGGTGGCAGGCGCCATGTGAAAGGTTGTCTGTAAGGTTTGGGTTCCTGGAGGGTCAAAGTGACTGGCGAGTGGTCCGAAAGAGTGCAAGTGTGATCAGTCGCATCCAAGACCCAAGAGTGCAGGTCGGGGGAGGTGAGCCAGAAGTCTAAGCGCGACCATGCATTATGTTGCTGTGTGATACATGTGCTCTCCCGAATATTAGGGTGAAGGATTCGCCAAGTGTCTATTAATCTGTAGTCGGCTATTAATTGCTTTAAGATTGCCGCCGCCTGTGGGTGGTGTGTGCGCGCGAGGTGCCTATCCAGTCCCCTCTCAGTGACAGTACTGTATTGAAACCACCACCCCATATTAGTGCTGCATCTCACATGGATTGTATGAGGTGCCATACTTGCTGAAAGAAGGTGGGGTCCTCTACGTTCGATCCTTAGACATTGGCGATTAGAACCCTTTGGTGAAACAATACCCCTAGTACCAACACGCTTGCAGTGTCACAGCAAGCTGGGGGTTCACGGCGCGCAGCAGACCCCACCTCCAGAAGTCAGTGATTTGTACCATCTAGTTTGGCCAACTTCCCAGCGCCAGGTCTCTCCAGCGAAATTCCGCAGCCTCACTTCAAAATGATGGGGGAGTAGTGAATCAAAGTCCTTTTCAGGTCAGGGCTGATGACTACAGGATCGGATGTACCGCTCACATCATGGCAGTAGCTGGGCCCCAGGCCCGCGCAACGACTTTTGCACCAATGTCGGTCTCAGGGGCCGGATTCAGCAATGTGGCCGCCGGTGTTTGCAATCACACACCGGCTCGCCGCAGCACTCACCGCAACTTTCCGCTGTGAGCCTCAGTCGCACACCCTCCAGCAGCTGGGCCAATTCTGAGTCGAAATCCAGCCGATGCGTTACGTTACAGGCCCGCCGCAGGCCATCACAGCCCCCAGGATCCTGCAATCACTTGTCTCTGCTCAGGAACTGCGGTACGATCAAGCCGTGGACCGCCTCTCAGAGAGGGTAGGGGGCATCCCGGAGGTCCGCGTCACTGCGATCTCCGCTTCCCCGCATCGCAGCCATGGCCTGCCTCCACTGTTTATCTCCCGGGTGTGCTCAGCTTAAGCTAGGTCTGCACCCTCGAGGTCCGCTGTGTTGATAACACTGTTCGAGTCGGGCAGACCTCGGAGCCCCTCTCCTCCGCTGCACCGGCCCCCTCGCCGACGCACCTCGCCCACTCTTACTTTTGTTGTCTCTCGGCAGGCGGATGTTCGCCCCTTCGTCCCGGCAGTCAGCGCACTGCGAGCCAGACGGCAAAATGGCTGGAGTAACGATCCTCCACCACCTTGACTAGCCCGCCAGCTCTTGTCGGCAATTAAATCGCTTATCCACCAATTTGTGGGCCGGTGGACACAGCAATGTGTGCAGCTTAGTATTCTGTATCAGGATTTAGCACTCCAGAGACAGGATGGGTAGTTTTATGCAGGATACATGCCAGATATTGTGCTTGGCCGGCAGAGCCCCTTTACCAAGCGGCTATCTTGCTCTCGGCTCGGCCACACCCCCGTCCCACATGACTTTTTTGTATAACCGGTTTTGCAGCCCCACCTCCTGGGAGGTATTGCTTGGGTATCTATTCAAAGGTAAGGAATATGCAACTAGAAGACTCTATCAGATGACCAAGTTACCTTTGGAAACGCCTTTCCTTTAAGAGAGTCCCTCTAGCCATGGATTTCTTACCGACCCCCTCACCCTCTCTGCATCCTTTTCAGACCTTAGTCTTTCCCTCACCAGCAGTCATTTCTCATTGTGGCTCTGCACTCCTGGTGTGGTAAGTCGTGAGCTGAGTTGGCGCCTATATAGGTGCCGCACATGTCACTTCTGGCATGGATGATAGCTGCCCTCTCTCTAAATGAAGGCATGGGCTGATAGGATGTATAGGCGGCATTATTTTTGATTTTCTTTTTGTAGATTAATATAGTATTACCTTTTTTTATTTTGTAGCTACAGAATTCTGATTTTATTATGTAATTAAAAAAAATGATGACATCCTTAGGTCCATCTTTGCCTTTTGTCTGTTGGTTCCAAAGCTATCTGGCATGTTTTTCCAATAGTTGCCCTAACACGTCACAGCAGCCCTATTTATTATACAATTATGATAATGCGCTGTGTGCCTCAAAGAGTGCTCTTTGTCTGGTGGGAAAATGGGGGGACAAGCAACAACAAGAGGTGGGGGCGGCAGAGACATCGCAAGTGTTATAACTCAGCCAGTCACTTATTTTTCTGGTCCATGGGGGGAGTAGCAAGCAACAACAACAGGTGATCAGAGGGAGGAGGCAAGCAACAGCATGGGGGGGTTAACAATGAAGGGCCAAGCAATAACAACAGAGCAACAACAGCTGGGCAGCAACGACAAAGCAATAACAGGGGTGCAACCGTGATAGGGCAACAATGCGGTGTGGGACGGACGATGGGGGGAGAGAGACTGCCAGCAAATTGCTGCACTCTTATAAAGTGCTGCAATTAAATAAAAATAAAAAAGTACCTCAAAAAGCCAAGCAGTGGCAGGACACTGCCAGGAAGCAGTACTTGCGCCATGCTCCAGGGGAGAGACAAAGAGGATGAGGATGTGTAGCTGGCCCGCACTGGCCAAAGAGAAGCAAGCAAATGAGTGACAATGAAACCAACTAATGGTAGGCAATTGGGAGGCTCTAAGCTCCCTTTAAAGATAATAAAATGTCTTGCATGCAAGATCTAAAAAGCCATAAAGGACAGTGACCCTGGAAGGTGTGTGTCCCCTGATATCAGGAAGATCGGAACACTACATTTTAAGGCATTATCAGCCTCCCTTTGTAGTCAAACATGGAACAACATGTTACAAGCTACTAAAAATAGGGATATGGGAATATATATAAAAGGCTGACATGTAACAGCTACGTTTTGTAACATGAACTTAATGATAACGTCTGGCTGGGACACAAGAAAGCGCAACACAAGAAACGTTTGTTAAACGTTTCTTAAAACACAAATATAAAAACCAAGTGCTTCTTCCCTGTAGTTCACAAATATTTTAAGTGCACCTTTAAAAATCAACACATGAATTTATTTTGTAGCATCGTATTTTCTGGCATTGTAGCAGGAATTAAAAATATTAATGATATTGTATATGATGTGTTTTATTTGTTACATTTTATGAAATGTAATATTTCTTCTGTCTGTCACCATTGTTATTGGCTCTTTCCCTGTTTAATGTATTGTCCAGTTTGTGAAAAAGGTGTGTGACTCTACTAAACTGTCATAAATATTAATTGATGATCATCTACTTGCTAGAAGAACCCATTTGGCATTTTTGTTCTAAACTTGGACAACTGAAGCTGGATTGATGTTATACATAGGCTTGGAAATAAAAAGTTCCTCTCAAATCCTACTTATATTTCGAAGTCTAAGGTTTACCTAGATAGGTGGTGTGCTCTAGACACTTAGGACTCTGCAATGCATAACAAGTAATAAACCAAAGAAAAGGTGACTTAATCTATGTACACAGCTAAATATTACATGTGAAACCCAAACACACACAATGATTCAATACCGAGATCGCTATAGGCTTCCCATCCTAGTGCAGTACCCTGAACAGGGATTACCCAGTGTACCCTTTAACTATTTAAACACAGGGTTATCCCAATCTACTAGCCCCTACCCACTATCTTTGATTGAGGGTGGGCACCATGTACCTGCCACTTCCTAAGTCTTTGACACAAGGTGCCACACAATGCAGGAGTTTTTTCATTAGAATTTTTCCACTATGACTGGCAGAAAGAGCGAATACTCTCATTGGGAACACTGCTACTGAGGATTTCAACTTTTTAGCTCCTCTGCAGTCCCTGCTTGTTGTATTGTGCACATATAGTTCTCCCATAGAGTGGGTTACATGGTAGCAAGAGGATGCTGAGACCAAGGGCAGTGAGGTTTCCTAACGATGTTGCACACGGCACCAATGCCTCTCTCTGCACAGACAAGCTCTGCAAGCTCTTGGCAAGTCTGTTACCTTCCTTGCGCCAATCACAACTCCACCACCTAAAGAAATAAAAATTCCACCCAAATGTTTCCAGTTTGTTTATGTGTGATGTTTCTGTACCTTTCTATGAATACCTTTTCCAGGGCTCATGTGTGATCTTGTGAGTGAGACGTCATAAAAAGTGGAGACAAATCTCTATATCCAGTTCTTGCTATGTTATTGTTTTCAGTTGGGGAAACAGTGTTGTGACAATCCTATAATATATAATATTGTGCATAACACAGAAAAAATGGCCGGTGCTTATTCAACATTGATCAACTACCTATTATACATGTAGAATGTGGTTGCTTTAAGAATAAGTACACTCTTAAGCATTAGATAATCTTATTTCCCCTCAAACTCATGCTACATGCACGCAGAGGTGATCTGGTGTCTTCCTCCTCTCACCAGTGTCTCTTCCTCCCCTTTGTCTTTAATGTTACACTTTCTCCTACTTTCTTCATTGTTTCCTTTTTCACATGGCTTGTCTAGCATTTCTCATTCTTTTTCTTCTATCACCAGTGTTAATATTGCTTCCATAGGGAGCACATGCCTTCGAAGTAGTGCACAGAGACCCTTTATTGCCACACGCAGGAAAAAAGAATTAGAGGGAACATTGGCCGCTGACATACTCAACTCCCTATAGCCACTTCTTATGAGGATGATATCTGATCCTCGTTCTTCAACAAAGTTTTCTCTGGAACGCTCTCACACCCCTAATCACCATTGTCAATTACTCCTTCATTCTCAAGGCAGGCAAAGAACCTCCAACTTCTAAAGAAACTTGTCCTACACCCTGCTGACCTCGCCAACTACAATCGCATCACTTGCCTACCATTCATTGGCACGATCCATGGAAAAAGCAGTCTATACTCAACTCCAATCTCATGTTAATCCTAATCATCTCCTGCTTGACTACCAGCACAAAGACTACTAATTCACACATCATAGATGATGCTCTCCTGACCACAGATATAAATGACCCCTCCCTCCTCTGATATTATAAACTTATTGGCTGCCTTGGACATGGTCGACTCTCCCACTCTCCTACACTCTCTGAAATCTCAAATGGGATTAATTGGCAATGACCTTAACTGGTCCTCCTTCTACCTTTCCAGCCAGCACCAGTTTGTTCAAATGGGCACCTCCAGGCCTTAAAAGATTCTTCTCACCTGTGGAATCCCCCCAGTTTGATTCTGTCCCCTGTGTTCATCCTCTACATGGAGCTACTTGCTGTTCAACTCTCAGCTAACAGCTTAAAAAATCATCAGTATGCAGATGATAAACAACTGTGCTAGAAAGCCTCCTCTTATTCTGACATCTAACACCTCAGTTACTGCCTGCACATTATCCAGACCTGGATGTCCAACCCTTACCCAATACTCAACCCAACCAAGACAGAATTCCTTTTATTTGCCAAGAACAACAATGACTTTGAACACCAACTTTCACTGAATGACAAACCACTTGAATTTACCCTGGACACCAACCTCACCCTCAACTAACACATTGCCAAAGAAAACAAAGCTAAAGATGGCTTTGTACTAGCTCTCACTTAAAGAAGACAATACAGTTTATACTGTAGCGTTCTAATCTAGGATCCTGATCGATACTGTGACCTTATGCCCCTATTCGGCTATAAATCCATTTATTCCCTATATTGGCATAACCGTTCAAGTGCAATATTCAGAAACTCGTCTCTGGCCTCACACGAACAGAGCCACATTCCAGAATAGCTTTCTCTGCCACTTCCTTTGCAACCAATTAGTGCAATGACATAGCAGAAGTTACTATCTGAGATTCCTAGATTAACACTCCGAGTTCTTCAACAAGATAAAAACTCAGCAAACCTGGAAATCCCCGCTTGCTGTGTTTTGATTAGTAATAGAACTCTAATGAGCACTGATAGACGATCACTTCCTAGTGACATCTTTATTGACGTCTTATGTCCAAAAACTTACGTCAAACAAGGCACCTTTCAGGTATAAATATTACCAACGTTGCCTTAAGCAAACACTGATGTGCTGATGTTGCTGTCTGCTGTTCGCTGATGCTGCCAGCTATCTCGCTGCTGCTGAAGAAGCTGTCATGCTGATGATACCATAGCTGCTATCGCTACTGCTATCGCTGCTAACTAGCGAACGATGGTGTGGTGAACTTAGGAGCTGAACAGCCGTCCCCTGCAAGAGCCCAGCAGATGCAAGCTGCCCGCGGACGCTGCCCCTCCTCCTCCTCCTCGACGCGCTGAAGAAGAGACGCTGCCTTTCTCCTGCAGAAAAATCCAGCTCCGGCGTTTCTGGTCTACCCTTGCGGGTGACTGGGATATCGAGTCCTGAGGGAGATACCAGACCTCCATCATTCTATTCCAGAGGTATGGTGTTGACTAAACCCTTAGAGAAAATTCTTGAAGCAAACCTTGGCAAAACCAACTTAACTTAAAGCTACTTACTTACTCCCCTCCCAAGTATTAGGCTTAGGTCAGGTACACTGGGGTAGGCGTAGTTAGAAGCACCAGTTGAGTATTTTAGCCTAATGTATATATGAATGTATATATGTTTTATTCATTTTAAACCATTGTATGGCTAAGAAACCATATCAATGCTTTTACAGTATTATTTTGCAATACTTATCTTACTGTACGTACTTTTTATAATAACAAGTCTTGCAATTGTGGCAATTCATTTCTCTTGTACGAGAAGAAAGACTGTTCAATAAATGTTACCTTTTATTGACAACGCCCGTCTCTCTATTCTCTACATATTGTGAAAGTAATCTGCACCAACCTGACTGAGTAAAATAACTGTCTATTGTTTCACACGACCCTAGAGATCGACTCTTGATCTGAGGAGCAAAGTTGTCATGTTGCACGGTTGTTGGAAAACTGAATCCCTTCTTGGCTGTGCCAGGGAAGCTGATCACTTCCTATTTCAGTCAAGAAAGTTTCCAGTGACCTCTGAGCTAGTTGGTAACAAACCCAATTAAGTTTAGCATAGTCAGTGGAGGCCTGGAATATCCGCACTTCTACGTCGATACTACTGTTTATGTTATTCCAATGTGCAGGGCCTATTGGGAAAATAGGAACTACACTACATGGCGCCCAAACGTTTGGTAAGGCGATAAACTAACGCAAGACGTTAGAGTAACTCAGTCGTGCATATTTCACACAGACACCTTTCTCCCGTAAATACTCCAATAGACGTCTGGAGTGGGTGAAAGGTTAAAATCCGCCCGAACTCAGTAGGAAGAGATTCCTATGTAAAGCTCTGGTTTATTCAACGTTGAAGGATACAGTGTTCCAAAATATTGTGCACCTAATCTTTGTCTCCTTGGAGACCTACTCTGCAAAGCCTGCATTTATAAAATGTCAGACAGTGAAGAAGAAAGGGAAGCAGCTAGACTGGCAACCCTACTAATAGAGGAAGACTCGAGTCTCCTACAGACTGACCAGGATGCTATCGACATCCCGGTCCACTTAAGAAAGTCTATAACTTTAAAACTTATAGAAAACGGACTGACACCACAAGGTGGTACAGTAATTTTCGTGATAGAGGCACACGAATATCGGCAGACAGAGGTATTCTATTCATGGATAAACTTTCCAGCGGCAAACGCTAGAACAAAAGAGTTTCACTATTACAAAATAGAGAAACCTCTGGATGAGTACGCTCCTTTCGAGGAGAATGAAATCCCACTAAAATTCCAAGAGCACCTGCTCTGGTTTAATGGCGCCCTAAAACATAATGATCATATTACCAGGCTCGGTCCACTAGGTAGACCAGGAGCAACGTGGCCGGTTCTAGCCAGCTACACACCACATGCGGACATTGCAAAAATGTCAAAAGAAGAGCTGTTAGTACAGCTAAAAACATTAATTAAAATACATAGGCAATTAGTCCAATATGTAATGCGGACTGCAAGAGTCCAACCAGCTGTTAATGTACCACAGCTGCCCCCTCATCAGGGGAACAGTCTTTGCTTCCATTTACACAAAAACACATGGTGTTCCGTCTATGGCGGTAATACCAGATGTGCTAAAACAGATTCATAATGAATACGGTCCAGAGCCCGCTTTAACTCTTGGTATGAAATTACTGAAAGACTTCAAGCAGGTCTCGGCATAATATTAGCCAACATAAAGGGAGAAGCAGCATCTGTGGCGATCCGCCAGAAGTTGAAGGAAACAGATATAACAGATCAGCCAATTGAGCTTGCCAAAATCATAGAAAAATGCTATGAAGAATTAGGTAGAGACAGGGAGGGCGTGGCTTGGATGCCGAGGAGGTAGGCAGCGTGAGCTCGGAGCTCCGCGCCCGATCCTGAAAAATATCCTGAATATCTGGTCGGACCCCGACGAAACTGATATAATCCGATACTGGAAGGTGCCACAGAGGGTCCGGCGCCGACGGCGGTCGACTCGAGACCGTTCCCAGCCCGGTATTCGATTCTGAAAGCTGGACTCAGGCGTGAAGTCATCGAGCTAAGATGGCGGCGGTGGCATGAGGCACGGAGACGACGGAGTCGCAGGACCGGAGCCACTTTAAAGGCTGCTACTTTTCTCCGATAAGAGGTGTAGGCGGACGCATCTGATCCCTCTCGGGGTTCTGGGGCGGACCTTCCGCGCGCCGCCGGCTGTGGATGAGATCCGGACCCTTGGTAGTGGCGGCGACAAAGTGGCAACAACCCAGTGACGATGACCCCGGCTCTTTGAGTACGACTGGCGCCAGACGGCTCGACGGTCTGTCGGAAACCCTGATCCCGACTGGCGGCTTTGGCACCAGAGTCTAGAGCGGTGCTCAAGGAGTGGAACACAGCGGGCCTTTCCCACTACTGTTACAGGGGGACTTTCCTAGGGGCGAGGCCCTGCGAAGTGCGGAGCGGGTGCAGAGGCAGCTTTGGAGGCCACCGCTCGTGCCAGCCCAGATGGGGAAGCCGAAAGGGAAGGGGGATGGAGCGACCGACACCGAAGCCACAGAAGGAGCGGATCGAGACCAGTCGGCGCTGCAGCGTATGCAGGACCGTATCCTGGAGGCCATCGCCACCACAAAGGACGCCTTGCAGCAGGATATAGCCCAGGTGGCGACGGGCTTGGGACTCCTGAAAGCTGACCACGATAAGCTCAAGTACAGGGTGAAATCCGTGGAAATCACGGTTCAGGAATTGGCCCCGGCCCATGCAGCGGTGAAGGCGCAGATGGCGGATGTGATGGATCGATTGAAGGTGCTGGAACGGAGGGCCGAGGACGCGGAAAACCGGAATAGGCGCAACAACGTACGCCTCGTAGGCCTGCCGGAAAAAATCGAAGGAGGCGATATGGTGGGCTATCTCGACAACTGGTTACGAACTGAGGTGGCACCAGAGGGATTGTCCCCCTTCCTCTCCCTTGAGCGAGCACATACGGTTCCGGCGCGTCCGCCGGCCCCGGGCCTCCCGCCTCGCCCAGTGGTGTTCAAGTTGCTCCATTATAGGGACAGAGACTGGTTATTGCAGAGAGCCAGGGAGGCAGGACCCTCTCAAGTGGACAACAACAGGGTCACTATGTTCCCAGACTATACGTTTGAGACGCAGAGGCTCAGGGCTAATTTCTTGTCCCTTAAGCGGGAGCTCCGTGATGAGGGCATCAAGTACTCCCTGCTCTTCCCGGCAAAGCTGAGAGTGGTGGTGGATGAACAGACACTCTTCTTTACGTCCTCGGCGGACGCCTGGGCCTGGTGGGACACTTACAAAGCGGGAACAGATGGCGCCAAGGCCAGGGAGGAGGAGGCTAAGGTGGCACAACCGATCAGGAAATCTCAACGGATCAGGAAGAACCGCAGGAGGACCGGCAGGCCTTCGGTATCGCAGACGGAGACGGAGAGGCTGGCGGCCATACAGGCAGTGGCGAACTTATCCAAAAATACCAGGAGCCAGTCCGGAAAGGGTACGGAATCGGAGGACCCGGGCACGGGCTCGGAGACGGGACTTTCGGAATTTGGTGGAGCCCGAGGCCCTATCGTGACGCCGCAGACTTCGGAGGAGATCCTTGAGGCGTGTTAACTTGGACTAGTGGAGCGGACTCGCTGGTTGGACACCGGGGCGTTGGGCCCGAGGCAGCGGAACACTGTTACATGAGGTTTCGGGGCGCTATGATGTGGGGATTGTGGGGTGGAGTATGCGGGACTGATTTGCTTTCACGAACCTTTCGCATCGAGCCGCGCCCTACTGGCCCTTAAGGTCATCGCAGTGGAGACTGCGAACATTACTGCCTTTCTTTGAGGGGTGGTTGGGAGTGTTGGTTTGGATGGGGGTACTTCCAATTGCGGGGGGGCCTGTCCTGGGGGGGTGGGAATTGAGAGCAGTTGGGGTTGCTCTGGGTGTTGTTGTTGGAGGGGGGGTTTGGTTTCCTGTTTGGAGAGGGTGGGGGGGTCAGTCCGTGGTCGAGGAGCGTGCAAGGTCAATGATTTCTATTGTTCGGTCTGAATGGGCGAAGGGGAATGGCTAGTACCGGGGCATTGAAATGTGTGTCCTGGAATGTGCGGGGTATGCAGTCCATGACACGTAGGCATAAAGTTCAGGCATACCTCAAGTGTAGGGGGGTGCACATTGCGTTCCTGCAAGAAACACATCTTAACAAGCAGGAAGGGATTGCGCTACAGAGGCGATGGAGGGGGCAGTTGTTCAATACGACGTTCTCAGCTTTTGCAAGGGGGGGCGCTAATTTGGATACGAGCAGGGGTTCCCTTCCAAGTTACTAAAACATTGGTGGACCCTGAGGGCAGATATGTGGCGGTGGAGGGGAGGCTAAGAGGCAGGGTAGTGTCTCTCTGCAGTGTGTACGCTCCCAATGTGGATCTGCCCGCATTTTTGTCCGTACTGTCGGGTAAACTGGCGGTCTATTTGGCGGGGCCGGTGCTCCTGGGGGGGGATTTCAATTCGGCGGAGGATGTAGTTTTGGATAGGTCCCATCCCCCACTGCGCGCGTCCCCAGTGCATAGGTTGGCCAAGCGCAGGCGGGAGTGGCAGGAGAGTTGGGCCCTCACGGATGCATGGAGGGCGTTACACCCCACTACTAGGGACTACTCCTTTCACTCGCAGTTGCATGATCTACATGTTAGACTGGACGCGTTTTTGTGTTCATCATATGTACTATCTGCGGTGGGGGGGGCGGAATATTTGGCCCGGACGATGTCGGACCACAACCCTTTGTTGTTATCCCTGAACTGGATGGTGGCCGTTAATTGCGTACCAACATGGCGCCTGCAACCCGATACCCTGGATGACTTGGTGTTCAGGGAGGCCCTTGGAGACTGTATAGAGTGTTATTTTGAGGAGAACAGTGGCTCGGCCTCCACGAGGGCGGTGGAGTGGGATGCGTTTAAGGTGGTGGTGCGAGGACACTGTATTGGACACACGGCTGGGGCTCGCAAGACTTTGTTGGATGATTTGGATAAGGCTGAGACGCGGTTGAGGGAACTGGAGAAGGGTCGCCCGCATCACCCTGAGTTGCAGGAGGGGCTTAGTGGAGCCAGGGAGGGGCTGGCAGTGGAACTGGAACGGCTGCGCAGCTTTGATCATAAAGCGTACATGACGAGGGCGCATGCGGAAGGCGATAAGGCGGGGTCTATGCTGGCGTGGCTTGCCAACCCAGTCAGGAGGGGTATGCCGATCATGATGATCCAGGAGGCAGGGGAGGAGCCTTGCCATACCCAACCCGGGATACTGAATAAGTTTCGGGCGTATTATGAGAGTCTCTATGAGAGTGGAGAAACAGGGGGGATGGATGAGCTGGGCGATTTCTTGGACGGTCTACAACTGCCGAGGGTGGAAGACACAGAGGCAGAGGAGCTGGGACGGCCCATTACGATCGGGGAGATAGGGTGTGCAGTAAAACAAATGGCCAGAAATAAGACCCCGGGTCTCGACGGACTCCCGATCGAGTTTTATAGTAAATACCTGGAGTACCTTGCTCCCCGGCTGCGAGAAGTCTACAACGAGGCACAATCGAGGGGTCGGCTCCCGGGCTCCATGTGTGAAGCCATCATGATCCCGCTCTTAAAACCGGGCAGAGAGGGGGTGGCTCTATCCTCCTACCGTCCATTGTCCATGCTGACAACGGACTACAAGATTCTGAGTAAAATTCTTGCCAACAGGCTGCTAGTGCACATGACTGGCCTTGTTAATAAGGACCAGTGCGGTTTTATCCCGACGCGCAACACTGCCCACAATATCCGAAGGCTTACGAGATTGATGGGGGCAGACTGGCCGGGCGCCGTCTCTCCATTTGTTCTCTCTATTGACATAGAGAAGGCCTTCGACAGTCTTGAATGGGGGTACTTGTATGAGGTGATGCGGCGCTTCGGGCTGGGGGACGGATACATAAACTGGACCAAGGTCCTGTACACTGACGCAGTTGCGAGAGTCCGGGTGGGCACTCTGATCTCGAGGCAATACCCTGTCCGGCGAGGCACTAGGCAGGGGTGCTCCCTGTCTCCTCTCTTGTTTGCCCTGGCGATGGAACCCTTCGCTGTGGAGGCCAGGTCGGGCCGCCACTATGCCGGATTATCGTATAGGGGCAGGCCACATCTCATTTCTTTATACGCAGATGATCTGCTGATGTTTTTGGCTAACGCGGGCCCAGAGCTTTCGGGGGCAAGATGGCTGCTGGAGCGGTTCGGCCGGTTATCGGGCCTGAGGGTCAACTGGCTTAAGTCCTGCTTATTCCCCCTCCGATCAGGGGAACCGTGCCCACTCACGGCGCAGGAACTCCGTTGGGAACCGCGCTGTCTGCATTATCTGGGAGTTTATATCTATCACACTCCGGCGGATCTGCTGGAAGGTAACATCACCCGTTGTATTAATGCTCTGCGTGGGAGCATGAATTTCTGGTCTACACTGCCGCTATCCCTGGCTGGTCGGATCTCCCTGCTTAAGATGGTGGCCCTGCCCAGGCTGTTGTATTATTTTAGGACGCTCCCGGTGTGGATCCCGAGCTCTATTTTTCGGCGCCTGAGATCTCTGGTCATAGCGTTCTTATGGGGCACGGGGAGGAGGCGCATAGCGCTAGACACTCTGCTACGCCCCAAGGATGAAGGAGGTTTGGCGGTGCCTGATTTTGAAGGGTATTATCTGGCGGCGCAGCTGCAGATCTTCACCCAGGAGGTCGCGAGAGTGTATAGGGGCCCTGAGGAAGCGAGAGCAGAAGGTACCCCACGACACGTGCTGGCATACATCACACTGCACCAGAAGCTCCTGGTTGGGGACCTGACGGTTGAGGAGCAGACGTTCCGACTCTGCTGGAACCGGGCACGCAAGCGAGCGGGGGTCCGCCTTATGTACGCTCCTGAAATCCCGTTGGGGATGGTTACGGCCCTCCCTCACGGAGGGGACTGGTCGCGCTTACTGGGGTGGGAGGAGGCGGGGATACACATGCTGGGCGACTTATATGAGGATGGGGTACTACTGCCGTTTCAGGAATTGCAGGAGCGGTTCGACCTACCGAGGGGCGACTACTTGTTGCACGCGGCAGTCACGGGCGCCATGCAGGCTCACTGGGGGGAAGGACTGCAGGAACCGGGCGCCTCTATGGCATGTCAATACACGATGATGGCAGCAGGGACCTTTAAGGCCGTCACCTGCTTGTACTCCAGGATGCTGCGGGAGACCCTGCAGCCTCTAGCGGCTCTGAAGGCCAAATGGGAGCTGGACCTCCAATTGGAGATCCCTGATACGACCTGGAGCCAGTTGCTGAGGCGAGTACGGAAAAGCTCGAGAAACGCCAGGTTTCAGTTAATCCATTTTTACATCATTCACAGGGCATACCTCACGCCGGGGAAAATACGACAATATTTTGGGGTGGAACAAGCTGCTTGCCCCAGGTGCAATACGGTTGGGGCAGACTTGGGTCACATGTTGTGGGACTGCCCATCCCTGGGGGACTACTGGCAGGACATTGGGAGAACCCTCAACAGTGCAACAGACAGGGACATTCAGTACTCGAAAGCAGTGGGAGTCCTCCATTGGTTTCCACACACGCCTAGAAATAAGACTACCAGTAAATTTATAGACTTAGGGCTAATTCTGGCTAAGAGGGAGATAACAAGAAATTGGAAATCGAGAACAGGGCCCACTTATAAAAGATGGTATGGGGAATGCCTGCGGTGGGCGGCGTGTGAGAGCACCTTGAGGTACCAGGTGGCCTGGAGAACGAATGATGAGAAGGCTATGGAGAGGGCGACTGCGTGGGAAATGATGGTGCAGGCGCTCCGAGACACAGCTGACGAGGAGCGGGAGGACGTGGAGGAACTGGATACGGCTAACCCTGTCACCTTACCGGGGGACACACCTTAGTGAAAGTATGTACTTCCTACGCCACAACAGACGTTCTTTCGGCAGTGATTTAGCACAGCGCGACCACGGGGGGGAAGGAAGCTGGAATTAGCGGGCTGTTGGGGATCGAAATTGTGGGGTGGGGGAGGGGTGAAAATCACAAAAGCAACCCAGCATTTTTCTTGGTACTACTAGTGTCGGACAATGTAAGGTATTACAAGGACTAATAATGGACGGAGGCCGAGCCGCGCCTAAAGAGGGAGCGGGCCCCCCGGAATGGAGAACAATAGACAATGTCATTTCTTGTTTTAGGTGGATTTATTTTTTTGGATCTAATGTCTGTACATTTATATTGGTGATGCAATAAAAATGATGTTAAAAAAAAAAAAGAATTAGGTAGAGACAGCTTGGGTGGGAAACCAGTAAAGCCCCAACTGCTCGAAAATCCTGAAAAATTATTTATTAAAAATAATTCAAACACTCCTAAAAAGAGCTGGGATGGAAATAAACAATCCACTCCCAAGTAAAAAGTTTTCCAGTCCAGAGGAAGGTCTCCTCGACGGAGGGAAAGAACTCCGACTCGAGAACACCAGTCTCCCCAGAGGGAGCCCTCTGAGAAAAGATACAACCTTAGAAATAGGGATAATTTGAAAAAACCTGATAGATATCAAAGTATTGATACACGTCCCTCTCGATCCTTTTCGCAGAAATCAGAAAGAAGAGGACGGTCAGACCCAGGAGAGCACACCAAGTAAAAAGACAAGAAACCTGCTCAGAGTAAAAAATCTCAATTTCCAAAAAAGAATGTAGCCAGTATTAGAGTAATCAACCATGCCGAGAATACTGAGGACACAGTTGAAAAACGGGGAGTGGGCATTGACAATGTTGGACAGTGCAGCAGAAATCAGTATAGCCCGCAAGATCTTGATGAGTCATCTGGAGACAGTGGACACGAATGAATTCATTCAGGTTGAAACTGCCGACACCAGACTTAGCGAGCCCCATAATATATACGAAATAACATTGCGTATAGAGGGTGATAAGACTAGGAAAATAAAGGGTCTATTTTGGGATAAACTCTCAAAAGGCTATGATATCCTGTTAGCTGAAAAAGATTGGCCCCCAGAGTTTGTCAGGGAGTGCCCTCGTGGCGAAGAAATGATTATGCCTGCCTTCTCGAATCACATTCCGATTCACAAAAAATATACTTATCCAGTATTTGGGTGTCTTTCATAGATTCACATGCCTGAATCATTCCCCGTCGCCGAGACGGGAGCCTCCGGTACATAAAAAAGTAATGTCCTAAGGACATACATAGAGAATATAGGCCGAAGGGCCTCCCCTTTGGGGCCTTTCCACGTCCTTATGTAAAAAGGACCGAACTCTCATCGTTAGCCAATCAGCTCCGACCTCCCTCTAGAACCTTCCCGGGAGGAGCCTCAGTCCCTCAGATTTTCTACCGCACGTTGTGCTAGGGAGTCTCCAACCTGAGCTCTTCAGGTTTTTCTTGCTTCGAAGTCTCAAACTTCGCTGGAAGTACACTTTGTACAAACAAAATACATATCCTATCTTCGACTGCTGTCTCCCATGTCGGAATCCAATAAGAAGGCTTCATCCATGGCGGACTCGCAAAAGAAAGCCCTTCTCAGGGCCTGTTCCTCCTGCGGCAAGCAGCGGATTCAAGCGGAGGACAAGCACGATCTGTGCTTATATTGCCTGTACCCTGACCACGTCCCTGACAAGTGTAGGGTGTGTAGAGCCTTCCCAAAGAAGACTGTTAAGGAAAGAGAGGCTCGCCTTCTCGAATGGCTCGACAGGCTTAAGGTCCGAGACACTCTGGAATCTTCCGAGGGTAGTGTCTCCGTGACCTCCAAAGTCTCCAAGAAGAGACCCAGGGTGCAGTCCCCTGGAGAGACAGACACTCCTCCTAAGAAGGCGCACAGGAAACCTTCGGAGGCACGTTCCACCACCTCCTCCGTGTCTGTTAAGGATGGCCAGAGGTTCAAGAAACCCGCTCCATCTACTAAGCGGACCACCTCGGTCTCGACCACTGTGTCGACCACTACGGCCTCATCGCCCTCCGCGACGGCCACAACGACCACCACTGCGTCCTCAGGCGCACCGGTCTCCTCGACCATTCCTCCAAAGCCTTCGTCCAAGACTAATACCGGACCATCGCCACTATCTGCGTCATCGTCACCTAAGAGGTCCAAATCTAAAGGTACGCCTTCGCCGAAGACATCTCATACCGAAGGATCGTCACCTAAACGGTCGAGGTCAAGTTCAAAGGGTCCGCCTTCACCCAAGAAATCTCAAGTCGAAGGCTCTACCACCAGTAAGTCGGCGATTCCCTTATCCCCGCAGAATTTGATGCCATCGACACTAACGGAGGCGTTCAAGTCACCAACACACACGGCGGGCGCGCCATCTTCACGCACGTCGTCGGAAGAGACCCCGGCGCCATCTTGGAAAGAATCTAGATTGGTCGAAGTCTCCATTCACTCGATTCCAACTTCCTCGGTTCCCCCAACGGTAGAGTTGGCACCCGAGCAAGAGCAGGTGACACTGCAGAGTGAGGAGTCCGACGAGGAACACCAGGACGTTCACGAGGACCAGGACGAAGTTATGTATCAGGAACGCTCCTTGAACGTCAACACGGAGAACACCCCGATGATCTGTTTGCCCCTGTCTCTGGTCAACGATTTGCGCTCCCTGGTGCAGGACTATAAACAACGGTTCCCGGATGCCGACAGCGGAACCCAGGTGCCGGTCACCCAAGCGCAACCGTCGGCCTCGCGCCCTTCCGCTCTCCAGGCCCGTCCTCGGAACCAACCCCAGCCTCGCACTCGGCCCCAGCCTCAGGTGGAGGACTCCTCGGAAGGCGAGGAGGAGGAGACGGACTTGGAGGAAGGCGAAGTGCAAGACGTTGACTCGGACCACAGAGACGACGATGCCGATGCTGCGTCATCACACCATTCGTCTACCCCGGCATCCCCGCGACCGCGCCAATCTGAGACGGCGGACGTTGGGGGTTTCCACAAACTGGTGGATAGGGCAGCAAAGAGGTTTCACATGGCGGTGGAATCAACGGAAACGGAATGCTTCCTCCATGATTTCAAGGAGCACAGCCAGAAATTGGCCAAGTCTATTCCACTTATAGACTTTCTGTGGGAACAGGGCAAGAAGCTGATGCTTACGCCTGCCTCGGTGCCTGCGGTGGTTCCGCGCCTAGACAAAAAATATAAGGCCCCGATCACCGCGCCAGCCTGCCTGACCGGCCACCCCAAACCGGACTCGGTTGTGACTCAGGCGGCCCAAAAGCAATCCCGCAACCCCTCCTCGCCGCTGTCCGCACCCCCAGACAAGGAAGGAAGGAAACTGGACACCATAGGCAAACGGTTCTCTACCACGTCCGCCATGACCATCAAAGTGGCGAATTCCATCGCCCTGCTTGGGCGCTACAACCGCCAGCTATGGGAAGACATAGCCCCCTATCTGCAAGGCCTGCCATCCACGGTCCAGGACGAAGTGAAAGCTCTCCTAGCGGAAGGACAAAACTCCGCGGCTGAAATCATCGACTGCGCCATCGACGCAGCCATGACGGGATTCCGCCAGTTGGCCGGGGCTGCCGTGCTCCGCCGCCAAGGCTGGCTCAAAGCAACGTCCTTTCGACAAGAGGTCCAATCTAAGGTGCTGGACATGCCGTTCGATGGCCAATTTCTCTTCGGGGAGAAGATAGACGAAGCACTCCAGGCTATCAAGAAAGATACCGATACGGCGAGGGCTCTGGGCTCCCTCCAGTCCCGGAACCAGTCCTTTCGGGGGGGCCGCTCCCGAGGTCAGTACTCCTACAGAGGTTCCTACCAAAATCGGTCGTCCTACTCCTACGGCAACAGGAACCAGCCCCAGCACAAACAACAGACCCGACAGTCGTCCTATGGGAGGTCGTCCTTCAGAGGCAAATCCGCCAAGAAGGGCACTGGCGGCCGCCAGTGACCATTTACTCCAGCCAGTCCCACCACCATCTCAATCCTTTCGAATTGGGGGAAAACTGACCCACTTCCTCCAAAATTGGCGAAAAATCACTACGGATCGGTGGGTACTACAAATAATTCAATTTGGACATTCCCTCGAAATGGTCAACACCCCTCCCAACACTCCTCCACTGAAGCGTGCTCACAAACACCTGCACCTCCTTCTCAAGGAAGTATCCGCCATGTTGGTCAAAGGAGCCATCGAAAGAGTCCCAGAGTCCCAGAAGGGGAAGGGTTTTTATTCCCACTTCTTCCTAGTCCAACAGAAAGGGGACAAATGGAGGCCGATCTTAGACCTCCGGGCGCTCAACGCCTTCCTGCGGAGTCAATCCTTCCGGATGGTCACAATCCAGGAGATCCTGGGGGCGCTGGAAAGAGGAGACTCGATGGTCTCCCTGGACTTACAGGACGCCTACTACCATATCCCCATCCTCATATGGCACAGGAGGTACCTACGGTTCGAAATAGCAGGCAGACATTACCAGTTCAAGGTCTTGCCATTCGGCCTCAAATCTGCACCACGTATCTTCACGAAGTGCTTGGCGCCGGTGGCAGCCTTCCTGCGACAAAGGGGTCACCAGGTATTCCCCTACCTGGACGACTGGCTGGTGAAGGCGCCTTCCCCGGAGGGCGCGACTGCTTCCTCCAACGCCTGCAGCGCTCTCTTTCAACAGCTGGGTCTGACGATCAACCTCAAAAAATCCTGCACTACTCCATCAACGAGGATCACCTTCCTGGGGGCTACCTTGGACACGAAGCGCGCAAAGGCTTTCCCCTCGGAGGACAGGACCAACAAAATACTGTCTCTGGCCGCGGCTGTGGCCAAGAAGTCTCGCATCAAAGTCCGGACATTCACCTCCCTGCTAGGGATGATGTCCTCCTGCATTCTCCTCATACCACACTGCAGGCTCCGCATGCGTCCCCTGCAGGAGGCGCTGGCGAGACAATGGAAACAGAGTTCCGGCTCCTTCGAGGACATTATCACAATCACACCGGCCATCACAAAGGCCCTTCTGTGGTGGAGAAACCGGACACACCTGACGGCCGGCTTGCAGTTCCTCCTGCCGCCGGCACCTCTGGTCATCACGACAGATGCCTCACTGGAAGGCTGGGGCGCGGTTCTGTTGGACCTTCGAGTCAGCGGCAAATGGGACGCCCAAGAGAAACAACTACACATCAACCTCTTGGAACTGAGGGCAGTGTATCTGGCTCTGCAGGCATTCCTGCCACGTATCGGAACTTCCCCGGTGCTCGTCAAAACGGACAACACCACGACGATGCACTACCTGAACAAACAGGGGGGAACGCGATCTCTCTCTCTCTCAAGAGAATCGCAAAAAATCTGGAACTGGTTGGTGGCACACGGGCTCTCCCTCAAAGCGGAGTACGTTCCCGGGAAGGACAACACCATCGCGGACGCCCTCAGCAGACAGACCTCTCTCTCCCACGAATGGGAGCTGAACAGCGACACGGTGGCCCACGTCTTCTCGCAATGGGGGACCCCGAAGATCGATCTCTTCGCGACGGCAGGGAACGCCAAATGCCCAAGCTACGCAAGCTGGCATCCCCAACGGGGGTTGCTGGGAAATGCTTTTTCCATCGGCTGGTTCAGCGTGTTTGCGTACGCTTTTCCTCCGTTCCCGATGATACCGAGGCTCCTCCGGAAGATGAAGACGGAGCCGTGCACCCTGATCCTGATTGCTCCGTACTGGCCGAGACAACACTGGTTCTCGGACCTGCTTCGCCTTTCCATCAAGCCCCCTATTCACCTGCGACAACACCCGAACCTCTTAACGATGTCCGGGGGCCAGGTACACCACCCGAACCTCCGTTCGCTCAAATTATCGGCCTGGCTCCTGAGCACCGAGAGTTCGGAGACCTAGAGATCCCGCAGGACTGCAGGGACGTACTAGCCAAAGCGAGGGCGGGCAGCACGAACAAGACCTACTCGCTGAAGTGGAAGAGGTTCTGCGTGTGGTGTTCGGAACAAGGCTTACACCCTCTCCGGGTCACCCCAGTACAGTTGCTACCATACCTCCTCCACCTGGCTCAATCGAGGCTGGCTCACGCCTCCATTAAGGTTCATCTGGCTGCGATTTCTAGATTCACCAGGACCTCATCTGGACCTTCCCTATGGTCCAGTCGACTGATAAAGCAATTTCTGAAAGGGCTCTACAGATCCTTTCCGAGGCCTCGGAAAGTCCCTCCGACCTGGCAATTGAACTTGGTGCTCAACCAACTAATGAAACACCCTTTTGAGCCCATACACCGGGCCACTCTCAAACATCTCTCATGGAAGACGGCACTCCTGCTCGCCCTGACATCGGCCAGACGAGTCAGCGAACTTCAAGCGCTGTCTATTCAGGAACCGTATCTCCAATTCAGGCACGACCGAGTGGTACTCAGGCCCAACCCTAAATTCATTCCTAAAGTCCCGTCAGACTTTCATCTGAACGAACCAATTGTACTCAAGTCATTTTTTGCGAACCCTTCCACAGCGGCAGAAAGGTCGCTGCATTCCTTGGACCTTAAAAGGTGTCTCAAATTCTACTTGGACAGGACCAAAGAGGTCAGGAAGTCTTCTCAACTCTTTGTAGCCTACAGCAACCCGCGCATGGGTTTGCCCTTGACAAAACAGAGCATCTCCCGCTGGATTTCTTCAGCGATTGCTTTCTGCCATGATCAGGCCGGACGGCCTTTGACGGACCGAGTGGCTGCCCACTCTACCAGAGCGATGTCAACGTCAGCGGCGCTCTTCGCTGGAGTGACGATCCTGGACATCTGCCGAGCGGCGACCTGGAAGTCCCCGCACACCTTTTCCAGGCACTACTGCCTGGACATCGAACTGCAGAAGGACGCTGCAGTGGGACAAGCGGTGCTGCGCCATCTCTTCCAATAAGGTGAGCCTTACCTCGTCCCGCCATCCAGGTATGCACATTCTTCATGGGTTTTTTCTGCTATATGCATGACTGTATATTGCCATGTTTTTCTCACGTTGTCTGTAATTTATGCAGGCCTGCTGGTTGTGAGAATGTGCTTTACCACTATGCATGTATAACTGCTGGCTACTCTGATTCAGGCATGTGAATCTATGAAAGACACCCAAATACTGGATAAGAAATGCGTTACTTACCTGTAACAGCAGTTATCCAGTATTGGTGTCTTTCATAGATTCACATGCAACCCTCCCGCCTCCCCGGTAAGGACTCACGTACCTCTATGTCTACATTGCGACACCCTATCTGGGTGCGTACGAAAATCTGAGGGACTGAGGCTCCTCCCGGGAAGGTTCTAGAGGGAGGTCGGAGCTGATTGGCTAACGATGAGAGTTCGGTCCTTTTTACATAAGGACGTGGAAAGGCCCCAAAGGGGAGGCCCTTCGGCCTATATTCTCTATGTATGTCCTTAGGACATTACTTTTTTATGTACCGGAGGCTCCCGTCTCGGCGACGGGGAATGATTCAGGCATGTGAATCTATGAAAGACACCAATACTGGATAACTGCTGTTACAGGTAAGTAACGCATTTCTTATGCAAGGAAATGGGTAGTGGCCCAGGCACCGGCATTATATAAAAATCATGTAGGATGGGATGAGGACTCACCTCCTCACAAAATCCAGTTAAAAAGTGAACCAACTGCCCAACGGCAGTATCCCATTAAGCAAGAAGCTAAAAAACAAGCCAGGGAGATCTTAGATCAACTTGAGTACCAGGGGGTGATTGAAACATGCACCTCTCAAATGAACAATCCTTTGTTTCCAGTCTCCAAGCCAGACAATTCATATCGTCTAGTTTTGGACTACAGACACCTTAATGCATGTTGCAAAACTTTTGCAGTACAAAACTCGCATAGTGCAGCCCTAATGAATAACATAGTTAGGAAAAAATATTAAACAACATTAGACATATCTAATGGTTTCTTTTGTCAAAACATTGCACCAGAAAGCAGATACTTGACCGCTTTCTCAGTATTTGGGTCGCAGAAAAAATTCTGTCGACTCCCACAGGGGTTCAAGAACAGCCCAGGACTATTCTCAGCTAGGGTAACAGAGTTACTACAAATATATGATGATGAGGCATTATCTTACGTAGATGATATCTATCTCACAGACGACGACTTGGATACTCACTTGAAAAGAGTGAACACCAATATACTTGGGTTCGCAGCAGAGGGTTACAAATTCAACTTTAAAAAGTCTCGAATTCGGGGGGAGGAGCTACGCCAGAGACCGCGATGGCCGCCTGACTCCTCGGCTCCGCTAACCTGCCCGCTTCCTGTCCGAAGCGCAGCGGATCCTGATATCTATCCTGCTTGAAACCCGGCGCTTCGGAGCCGCGCTGGGCTTCTGCCTCGAATGGTGGGCTCCCCGCCGATCAGCTCGTTGTGGAACCGGAGATTTGCCCTGGACCTGCCCTGCCTCGGCGTGTGAGGGATCGGATCCTTTGTTCTCCGGTGAGGCTGCCCCCTGACTCAGCAGCCGCGGACGCCTGTGACGAGAGGGGCCGGAGGCTGTTGTGCTACTGTTGCAAACGATTGCTACAGTGTGCCGTCCGGCCCGCTCTTCCCTGTTTGGTTCGATACCGCCTCAGGAGATACGTTGTATCCCACACCAGTCCCAGGATCGGCGCTGGGTGATTCCACTATCCTTTGGCGCTGCAGCGGACGCCATTTTACCGGGCGCCCTTCATCTTGCCTGGTACCCCCCGGGGGATCCACGAGACGCTTTCCTAAAGGCAAGTTGCTTACGGCAGGACCCTGGACGGCGGGAGTTAAACTTTCTTCGTGGCTTAGTAGTGATTGCGCCCACTGCCTACACTATCGGCTTCGCCTTTGAGATGGGCTCCGGCAGCCACTACAGTGGACGACAACATGGCGACCCCCTTTGGGTGCGGGACTCGGCTGCTGTGGAGTCCATCGCCCTTGCAGATGTCTACATTGCCCTGCACGAGCTGCGGACATCTATGCGGGCTCGCGCCCGTGATCTGAGGGACCGTCTAAATGGAGTGATGCCCGGTGGGCTCCCGGACGACTGTGCTGCTGGCGGTTCCCCGCCGGATCTGCGATACCCGGCGACCGGCGGGTGGGACCCGTGTACCCCGCCGTGTGTTGTGACACGCTACACCCCGGATGATTCGGCTGCTGGGCCCTCTACTCTGGAGACGCTGGGGAGGGCGACGCTGGATCCTGCCTACCGGCTGGAGAGCGCTTGCTGGTCAACTTGCCCCGTGTCCACCTTGGGGTCCCCCGGAGGGCCCCCCTGCTCCGCCAAGATGATGTTGCAACGGCCCTGGCCATTCGGCCTTCAGGTACTGCTGCTGGGTTTCCACCTTTGCTGGGTAGCTACTGAGTGTTCTGCACTACGTGGGACGGATTTCTGCGAGGGGCTTTTGGACTGGTGGTGGTCTTTACATCTGCACCTCATGCCCAAGATGGCCGCTGCCCGCCTGGACTTCGTTGCTGGGCTGGATCGACGGGGACAAGGCTAACACTGTATGTGTTTTAAACGTGGTTGGATGCTACATGGTTGACGGGAAAGTGGAACTGTTGGGATGGCGTATGCTATTATGGTGTCGGGTCGGGATCCGAGGAGAGATGGCCGAGGGTGGTTTTATCGACTGTATGTGCTGGAGGGCGCTACGTTCTCCTGTTCTATTGTTACCATCATGGCTGTGTGTTGGATGGACGTTTACGGACACCCCCCCGCTCTGATGTGGACACTTTGCTCGCTTGCTTCATCCAAGATGTCTACCATGAGGCTGGACTATGCTGCTGCTTCGCATCGAGGGGGGCGGGGCTGGGGTGGTTTCCTGTTGTGCACGGTCTGTTTCTGCTTACACAGCTGGGATACTGTTGGACTGCCGGGGATAGTGATTATGGGTATTGTATTGGTCGCGGGGCCCGGGATCGGGCGGCTGGGGATATATGATGGTGGTCTTGGGAATTTCTACTGGTCCTCGGTGATTTCTTAAGGGTAACGTATGTATTGTTGGGCGGGGACTATGATGTGACTGTTCTTTGTTTGATTTATTCGTTTACTTGAGATTATTCTCCCCACCTACATTTCGGATTGCTACTACTCTTAAGCTGATGGTAATTTGCGTGTGTGATGTTAATAGGACCGGTGGTGACCGAGATTACGTCGAATCTAGCTCCTCCCTGCCTTCTCTGAGAGTTGGTGGGTGGGATGGCTCTTCTCACTCTATATACTCTCTTTCTCACTTGTGGGTTTCTTGGGGCGACAGGCATGCCTCAGGGGGGGGGGGTGGGCCGTGGCCTTCCGCTGGTATGCAGGGTGGGGGGATGGGATGTGTTTTATGTTTTCTCTTTGTTTCTATGGCCCTCTTTCTTTTTCTTCTCTTCTTCTGTTTCCTTTTTCTATATCTCTTCGCTTCCTTTGGGGTCGGGGTCCGGTCTTATTAGGGAGTTTACTATATCGTCTCTTCATGTGACATAGTGGTTGATCCTGGTTCCTGGATGGTGGTCACTTGTTTTCTGTCACATGCTTCCACTATCACGCCACCTCCCGGATGCTCCCTAAATTATAATAACTATCCTGTTCAGTGAGTGGCTTTGACTCTTTTTGTAGTTTTAGGCTTGCATTCGACAAAATTATAAAATTAAACCTTTTTATATCCTTATGCTATTGTTCTATGCCACATACATTACTCTTCGCTCATAGACAGCTCTAATGGCGTTCTGTTCCATTTATACTGCTTTATTCTTTTCCCATATGTCATAGCGGCCGGCCCCTAGGGGTTGTAGGCAGACGCTGTGTATTGTGCATTTTACAAATAAAGGTTTAAAAAAAAAAAAAAAAAAAAAAAAGTCTCGAATTGCCCATCTGACAGTACTATTCTTAGGGTACGAATTATCAAGTGAAGGAAAAAGCCTAGCGGACAACTTCCTCGAGAAGTGCGCTGTACTCCAAGCTCCAAAAACGCTTAAGAATTTACAATCCATACTAGGTTTTCTGAATTTCGGAAGAACTTACATTCTAAATTACGCAGAAAGGATTAAACCTCTTTACGAACTAATTAAACCTGATTTTAAACAAATCAATTGGACTCAAAAACACACAGAAATTTTGAGATCACTGCAAACAGACATGTTAGCTAAAACTAAATTAGATACACGTGACAACACACGCGATCTTGTAATCCGAGTCATCCCAGGAAGATGCGGATTCACGTACCTGACCTCTGAGGGAGAAAAGGTACCAATTTCAATTAAATCTCACTTGTACCCACAAGCAGAAAAAACATTCAGTCACACAGAAAGAACTGTGAAAGCAGTGCAAATTGCATTAGCAAATGAAAGAGAACTAGCACACGGCAAACGGATTAATATCCTCACTGCGGAATCCGCCTTCGAGGCGCTATTCAGCCCAGTAAACCTGCCTACAGTGTCACTGGATCCGAAATGGATACAGTGTTTAGATTCTCTAGGAGCGGAAGATGTGAAATACTATTTCGCCCCGCAATTCGAAGAGCTGAATAATTTAGAATATGAAGAAGAATATCCTCTGCCAATCGAAATTCTGCCTCTCCCACAGTACGCCTGTATAATCTATACAGATAGATTTGTACAGCATTTCAACGTAGAGAGAAAATCCTACGATGCAGCCTGTGCGATTGTTAAAGGTCGTTGGCTGTGCTGTAAATTCAGACCGAAAGTAACAAAAACTGAATCAGTAAGAAACTGTTCGGCTCAGAGAGCTGAAATCAGATGTTTAAAGATGGCGCTTGAAAATGCAGAACGTGAATTCCCGACACTAATCGTGTGCGATTCTCATTTATGCGTCAACTCTTACAATAATAAACTGCAGAGGTGGATTGAAAACGATTACAAAGATGACACAGGTGCCACAATAAAGCATAAATTGCTCTGGAAACAGGTAGCTCTTTTACAGAAAGAACTACAAAAGACTCACGTGATACACGCACAGAGTCTTCAACGTGATGGCGTTCACGTTGCAGGGAATTCATTGGCTAACACAGCCACAGCGGAAGCAACTAAACCGGCTTCCGTAGCCACAAAAAAGCGTGCAGAAAAATACATAGACGGGGAAACCATGCTGGCAGTAAAAACGACCGTAAAAGGCAACTGTGCAGCACTACCCATGAACTATCCACTCAATTATGCATACGTAATCGATGCAAACTCTGTTCCTTTTGCTCGAATCCCTGGAGTGGGGGATAGGGTAATTCCAAACACGAACAGGAGAATATTTTTAATAGCAGACGCACACATGGGTTTGGGTCCTAGGCACAGAAAGATCAAGGAATCCCTGACTGAATTACAATCAGTATACTGGTGGCCGGGAATGAGTGTACAACACCAAATATATGCAAACAACTGTGAAAACTGCAACAGGGATCGCAGTAGTGAACCATGCTACCGGCTACCGATCAGGAACAGCGTAACGCTGCCTACACCCCATCCTGCGTCCTATTAATCATTAAGGCTAAACACACTTAAATAATGTGGCCTCCAGCGCTCGGCTGACGCTAGAACGGTTATAAAAGATCTGCGAGTCTTTATCGGCACATACGCAATTACCACGTTCCATTCTGACCAGGGTCCTGCTTTCAGCTCTCGAGCTTATAAGGAGGCCATGGCCGGCATGAGAATTGGGTTGCGGTATTCTTGTCCGTCGCACCCTGAAGGGAATAGTGTGGTAGAAAGAAAAAAACGGGACATAAAGCGGTCTATAACAGCGAAGGTATTAGGTTCAGGCGCTGGGTGGGTCAAACATTTAATAAGTGTCCAAACCAGTCTTAACAATTTGCCAAGAAATTCTCTAAAAGGTTTCAGCCCATACGAACTATTGTTCAGAATTAGAATGAGAATTCAGGACTTAGATAGTTAGGTATCAGTGGTACAAGATAATAAAACAGACTTTGACATCAAAGATCGTTTGGCTGTTTTACAGGAACTGAATGAAACAAGAAAATCCTTAAGCAACATAAAGTTAAAACAGCAGCCAGATACCGGTGACGAGGCACCACAAGCAACAGCCCCAGCAAGGCCTGTCTGGATTCCAAAGATTGGGGATCTAGTCAGAGAAAAAATCGCGGTGAAGAAGAAATTTGGGCCTTCTTACAGAAAAGCAGTACCTGTCTTGGCAGTCACCGGAACAAGATCAGTTGTACTACCGCCCCTTGCTGGTAAAAAGGAGAACAGAGTCGTATCTATCGACCTGGTAAAACCACAAGCATGTGGCCTATAATCAACAGTAGGCCCAGTGGACTCCCGAGAAACAACAGAATACCCAAACTTGCAACAATCCAAGAGGTTCAAACTGAAAGACTAATCACATTCGATCAGCCTGCAGTGCACAGAGAAGGACTATGCAATAATACCATGGAACTCGTGCCTCTTGAGACACAGATTGAAACAGTTCGGCAAGAAACACCAGTCTACAATAATGTGGCATCAGAAAGTGCTACCGAAAGACAGATTGAAAGAACAATCCCATCAAATGACAGAACTGCCTCTGGTTATTTCATCGACTTCGACAACTTTTCCGAGGATTAAAGTAACCCCGAAGTGATGCCAGAAACAAAAAAGACTTTTAAAGAAAAAGCAACGGAACTCTTTCATCAACTGAAGGAAATCTACCTTATTTCCCCTTGGTTAGAGTTCTGGTTCGGTCTAGGTGTATTTTTCCTCCTGCTTTGGCTCATCATGATACTTTGTTTGGGAAAATTCATTGAGGGAAAATATAGTACAATGGACACAGCAAGTCAGAACATCAACCTAGTCCTCAAACCACACAGATCATCCCACGTGAAGAAAAGAGAACTGTCAACAGTAAATGTCACAGCAATTCCAATACCTGGTGGGGTAGTATGGGAGAAAACTGACTATGAGATCTATGGTCCGGTTGAGATCCTGAAGTATCCTCATCAACTGAAGGTTTCCTTAAGTGACTTTGTAAAACCTAGTACAATCTCTGATGATTGGGACTTTAACAGTATTAATGACATGATGTCTGATTTAGTAATGTCAGCTAGATTCACTGAACATGATTATTTACAAGGTTCGTCTAGTAATGAGCAGACATTCTGCTACACACATTATGGCGATCATTATTTGCATAAATCTGCACAGCCTAGAAATGTTTTTAAGTATAATCAATGGGAACATTGTGCTACACCACCTAAAAGCAGTTCTAAAACATTCTTTGAGAAATTCAAGTACTTCCCAGGGTTTAACACCAGTAATGCAGAAACGTTTTATTACAAACTGTTAGATAAAACAGGAATGAAAACAATGCTGACAAACACTAAATTAATATATTCAGAAGCATTTTATGAAAAAATGATTACATTTGGTTTTGATTATTGGAAAAATAACATTGAAACAAAAACCATTTGGGGTACAAAAGATTGGCAGGTACAAGGCCTCGAAGCACTATTCAGAACCTGCATGATACCAGAACAAATGATGTTTTTAAATGACACAATTCACCAAACATCCTGTCTTGGCCTAGCTAAAATCAAAGACCTAAACAAACCGTCTATTCCAAAGCCAATACCTGAAAATGCAACAACAGATACTGAGATAGACGTAACAAAAATTTTACATTTTAACAGAACACATCCTGATTGGAAAAAGTGGTTAATCTGGCCTACTGACACAAACAACTGTCAAGATAGATTCCTGAACAAAACACAGGGGTTAAAAAATGACCAGACAAGACCCTAGATACTCCCAGAGACAACATCCAGGGATAGTAACAACATACAGTGTAGGGAAACTCTGCCTCGAATGGCTAGGATCATCCACACTGGCTGAAATTAAGCAACACTTATCTTTACTTAAAGATGGTGCTGATTTGCGCGATTTCATTCTTGGACCACGCAAACAGCGTCAAAAGCGTTTCATAGCGGCCAGCATCTATGCTGCGTACAACGAGGCTTGGAAAGTCACACAAATTGAAACAGCAGAAAAAATACGAGAAATTGATCGTATTCATTTGGAAAAATCACTTTCTGTAGTGGACAATGGGTTAATGACTCTGTCCTCCAGAATATATTCGTTGGACAATATTGTATCTTCTGCCTTTGATATAATAGACAGAGACTTGCTAATGTTACAGCATGGCCAATCTCAATTACGTTCTATTGTACAATTGGGCTGGACGCTGCAAAATCTTCTTTCAGGCTATGTGCCTTGGCGTTTAATCAACACAACGTCATTGTTTTCCATTTTTAACCTTACTGATAAACAAATCAGTTTGGCACAGAAAGGAGCAGACTATACAATCCTGAGCATCGAAAAACTTGAGAGATTACCATTGACAATGTCAGAAAGTCCTGTCATTGAATGGATAATACACGGAATTATCACTATTCCGATAACAACTTTCCGATTTAAAAAGTGCCTTGAATACATACCTACTGGCCAGTATGAACGATTGGGTAAGGTTATGTGAAATCAGAATGGAAATTACCATACACACATTCATGCTATAGTGACAGCGACAAAAATGTATTTCTTAGTGGTGAAAACTGTAAACATTCACTAAGCGGTATACTTTTGTGTCAGGGTATTAATTTACACGGCGCCTGTGAAGGTAATTCTAACAACCTTTCATGCCACCAGCTTGTCACACCTGCAACGCAGATAGAGCCCTTCTTTATGCAACTTTCGAATGGGAGTTACATTCTAAGAACGGATCACAGATGTTGTGGCCTTGTTCCAGGGAAAAGTTATCTCGTAAGCGTAACATCCATGGTCAAATGCTGTATGCAAGCATTGTTCCCGAGCGGGCCTGGAGACATAGAGACTCCCATCTGGCCTCGTCTGCATTTCTCTTCTATACGAATTGATACTTTAAGCAAAATGAAATCTGTGCTTTTACAGACAACAGTGCCCATAACGTCATCAAAAGAGACGTATGATCTTCTAGTTGCAAGGACAGCTACGGAGGTTCATGACCTTTTATCAACAAATTGCCCCGTGCATTTCGTAGAAATGTTGAGCCAACTCCTTAACATGTCTAGTGCCACAGGCATCCCAGGCATATTTAAGACGATTTTTACGGGACTGCTTACACAATTTCAAGCAATTCTGGGAATCGTTCCAAATTTTGTCCACTCTGTTTTTGGCGGCATACCCCTATTTTTGGGACTTGTAGCAGGGATTTTATTTTTGACCCTCCTGCTTCGTTATGGCAAGCCACAGCTCAGACATGACTCCTATGGGAATGGAAGAAACAATCCTAGCCATCCGCTACCGGGACAGAATAACTAGAGTCCTTGGATTGGCCAGGCTGAGAGATCTAAACATGACCTGGTTCCTTTCATTCAGACCGATATGGCAATCCTGCATCTTACCTGTACTACGATGTATGCTATGCGGAGATGAGTGCGTGTTGGACATCTGTCTTTCACTTCCATCAGCAGTACCAATGGATATCGATACTTTGCTAAGTCCGATAACTGCTCACGCATTGTGTTGTCCCCAGCGGCTACCAATCCTGATGACGGCATTCGTTGAGACTCCTGTGCTACGACTAGGTGGTAACAGTGGAGCGAGTGACAAAAGCAACATCACCCAGGTACGACCTTCTGTGAGCATTGCTGATCCCGACTTTGATGACAGCAATCATTCTCACACCTGCCAAGTTACAGCACTATCGAATTTGGTCGAACTGTCACCTGATTTTGTAGACCAATTCTTTGAGAGCCTGTCTGATATGATGTTCTCACCCGAACAGAAATAATAACTTTGGAGAAGCATTCCGACACACAGCGTTCCCATGAACTCTGAATTCGGCCTTCAGTTTTGAACAACAAAAACTGCTAAAAGCATTGGAACTCTATTTTCCCCGTTCAAGCAATAATTCTTTTGAATTGAACACTTTTTAATATTCACCCTTTTTTGGCACGAAAAATTCTTTGCTTAAAGTAAAACTATTCATAGAGAACAGAAGCTTCAACTTCTATTTCTAAACACATCTAGAGACATAATAACTTTACACTAGCCTCTAGCACATTTATTGCAATGCATTTATATGTGATGAAATTATCTCGCCCTTCTTCTGTTTCAGAGATATTTCATGTGTAATTCTTTTTGCATAATCGTTCATTGATTTCATATGCTATAATTTTTGAATGATTTCTATGCTTCAAAAACGTACAGTACCTAAATTTTCACGTATTACAATATACGCCTATTTCAAATGCATATATGTATTTTAGGGTGGGCAATGTTATACATGCATCTTATTGCTCTAGTTTTAGTAATTTGATGGACATGAATTCGTGGAGTGGGTGTAGCATTCTAATCTAGGATCCTGATCGATACTGTGACCTTATGCCCTATTCGGCTATAAATCCATGTATTCCCTATATTGGCATAACCGTTTAAGTGCAATATTCAGAAACTCGTCTCTGGCCTCACACGAACAGAGCCACATTCCAGAATAGCTTTCTCTGCCACTTCCTTTGCAACCAATTAGTGCAATGACATAGCAGAAGTTACTATCTGAGATTCCTAGATTAACACTCCGAGTTCTTCAACAAGATAAAAACTCAGCAAACCTGGAAATCCCCGCTTGCTGTGTTTTGATTAGTAATAGAACTCTAATGAGCACTGATAGACGATCACTTCCTAGTGACATCTTTATTGACGTCTTATGTCCAAAAACTTACGTCAAACAAGGCACCTTTCAGGTATAAATATTACCAACGTTGCCTTAAGCAAACGCTGATGTTGCTGTCTGCTGTTCGCTGATGCTGCCAGCTATCTCGCTGCTGCTGAAGAAGCTGTCATGCTGATGATACCATAGCTGCTATCGCTACTGCTATCGCTGCTAACTAGCGAACGATGGTGTGGTGAACTTAGGAGCTGAACAGCCGTATCCTGCAAGAGCCCAGCAGATGCAAGCTGCCCGCGGACGCTGCCCCTCCTCCTCCTCCTCGACGCGCTGAAGAAGAGACGCTGCCTTTCCCCTGCAGAGAAATCCAGCTCCGGCGTTTCTGGTCTACCCTTGCGGGTGACTGGGATATCGAGTCCTGAGGGAGATACCAGACCTCCATCATTCTATTCCAGAGGTATGGTGTTGACTAAACCCTTAGAGAGAATTCTTGAAGCAAACCTTGGCAAAACCAACTTAACTTAAAGCTACTTACTTACTCCCCTCCCAAGTATTAGGCTTAGGTCAGGTACACTGGGGTAGGCGTAGTTAGAAGCACCAGTTGAGTATTTTAGCCTAATGTATATATGAATGTATATATGTTTTATTCATTTTAAACCATTGTATGGCTAAGAAACCATATCAATGCTTTTACAGTATTATTTCGCAATACTTATCTTACTGTACGTACTTTTTATAATAACAAGTCTTGCAATTGTGGCAATTCATTTCTCTTGTACGAGAAGAAAGACTGTTCAATAAATGTTACCTTTTATTGACAACGCCCGTCTCTCTAGTCTCTACATATTGTGAAAGTAATCTGCACCAACCTGACTGAGTAAAATAACTGTCTATTGTTTCACACGACCCTAGAGATCGACTCTTGATCTGAGGAGCAAAGTTGTCATGTTGCACGGTTGTTGGAAAACTGAATCCCTTCTTGGCTGTGCCAGGGAAGCTGATCACTTCCTATTTCAGTCAAGAAAGTTTCCAGTGACCTCTGAGCTAGTTGGTAACAAACCCAATTAAGTTTAGCATAGTCAGTGGAGGCCTGGAAGATCCGCACTTCTACGTCGATACTACTGTTTATGTTATTCCAATGCGCAGGGCCTATTGGGAAAATAGGAACTACACTACAATACAGTATAGTAACCGCTGGTCAAGACCACATACTTCTGAATTAGACGCCCTGCTCCATTTCCTACCTGACTCAACATTGGCACCACGTAATGGCCTCCTACACAGAGGAAAAACGTGGGCGGCAACTGTGCCCCGTAATGAACTAAAAATTAATCTTGTACGAAAGTCCACGGAATACGGACCTTTGCTAATATTTAATATTTCCTTAAAAAAAATTAAGTATTGAATATAAGAACAAAGCCACATTTTAGATATGGTCTGACACCACAGACCAAACAATAGTCTTACATTTTTATACTTGTTTAGACAAATGTTTTATAATGTCGATAGATACATTTTTTATTGTAATTCTGGAAAGTGCACTGCAATTTTGCAAAAATGTTAAGTAATTATGCAAAAATAAAATTCATTCATTCATGGCATCCTACACAGCACAGGATGTCTCATCTAGGGCCTAAACAAATATGACCACATGACTCCCCTCCTGATAGAATTCCATTGGTTGTACTTGCTAAGCCACACCATCTTGAAAACCAGCTAATGACAAACAACCCTGCTCATCATACAGACAACTCACCATCTCTGGTGGTTCTCAGCACACCTGCAGCCAGGACTAAGACTGAGAAGTGTTTAAAAAAAAAGACAGCAGGCCTTTTCATCTATGCACCCTGGCTCTGACACAACATACCTGTACCAATAAGGTCTGCCCCAACAGTATTCAAATTTCAGAGAAAAGTTGAATACACTCTTTTTTAAGGAACACTACATCACAAACCAGCTACATCTCCTATCACTCGTTAACGTTACATTTTTCGTTGACCTTGTTCAGCGCTCTGCTGCCTTTTGTCTAGATTCTCACTATGGAAATACCACATATATACATAAATGCATACATATCGGAACCAGATTGTATGTGCTCACAAAAATGTGAGGTAGCTGTCTTTACCAGAGGAGAGAGTAAGGTGCACTAAAAATCTACATAATATCATTTACATGGATAGTGTTTGTTTCAGTTCCAGGAATATCAGAGTCCTACCAATATCCCACAAAGTCTGAGGGACAGAATTATATTCTGTGGGTATATAATTTGGGATATCAAGTGTTTTGTGAGTTTACACAGAGATTTTACAGAAATTCTTTTTTTTTATATATCCACTATGGTCCAACCAGATGTCCGTGCCCAGCAGAGTGACAGAGTGGAGTAAAGTGTGACTGTTTTGTCTCTCCATTTTACTGCTAACCACCATATTCCTATTGAGCATGGTTGGCAATGGCTGAAGAGAAGGGTGAAACATTTAAATGCACCCTTAAATCTGGAATGCAGGTTAGCGCATTCTGACAGATAACCCGATTTTACTAACTGGATTGACTGCTAAATGCTAGTTATTTTAACTGGTGTCTTCAGAGATTAATGAAATGAGTCTTCTCTGTGTGCATTTTTGTTGCTCAATCAGTAGCGGGGAGCATAACGTGCATTGGTTTAGTTTGACTTCATACAGCATCAAGCAAGGAGCACCTTAAGGTTCAATTATCTTGCCAATCCCTTTCAGTAAATATACCCACTTACTCCTGGAACTCATCACATTCTTTGACCTCACATGTTATAAATACGAAGATGACACCCAGATAATCCTTACAGTGGAAAATATCCAATCATCTAAGTTTGTAAACAAGGTGAATGCCTTTGGGATGTTTAAATTTAGATGCAACAGTAGATGATAACTAATCACCCTAAACCTAACACATCAAAACCAGAGATGTTATCACAAGGCGATTGAAATACCTATGATCCTTTGACCACCTTGCCTTTAACAAACAGGAACACTTCCAACCATTACAAAGGAAGTTAGAAACCTAGGATCTTTCATAGACGTAGGGTTATCTATGTACTCTCAAGTTAACCAAGTAACAGAATTTATATTTCACATAATGCAGAGTGCAGCTGATTGTCCCACACATGGGTTCTACAGATGATTCAAGCAACCATTTCCCTGATCATATCACAAATGGATTACCCCAACCACTTATGAGTATCAGTGGAGTATCAACTTCTGCTAATCGATACTGCCACAGAATGCAGAGTCCTTTTAGTTCCTACATCTGAAGTTACAATCCCATATCTTACCTCTTTTGATGTCCCTCCATTGGCTCCCTCTGTTAGCTGGAAAATGTCTACCTTTAAAAATAAACTGGAATTGATCTGTTTTCCTACGGATGAAGATTAGGAGATGAACTCAGAAAAGGTCACAATGCTCCCAACTAAACATTCCACCTCATACTAATGGTATTTGTTTCTATCTAAACCGCTTATTTATGGATCCCACTATATAAGGAGTTGAGACGTAGATAATCACCTGACATTTCGTAGAATATTGAAAACCTGGCTGTTTCTTCCTAAAGCTTCTGGAGGCAATCTGACCACTATCACTCTGTTACCCCCAAGAGGAACCTAATAATGATGGAACCTAGTACAAATCTTTATTAATATTAATAACTCATAACTTCTCACAAATGTTATCTATTAATCATTTTACTGACAAAATGGAACTGACTACGAGAGTACCATTGTCAACAGCAATGCTGGCCATAGCAGAAAGAATCTGAAATAAACACAAGTAAATCACAATATGCATGCTGAAGTATACCATGATTAAAACCTCATTTAAAAAAAACAAATTCCAATCAAGAATTGTTGTTCTTTAACATATAATTCAGATCCCGCATGACCCTCACATACCAGCTGTAAATTATAGCTTGATATCACATAGACATAAGCATGAACCACTACTAATTAAATATGTGATTTTTCTTAACTATAATAAATAATAATTTTTCTTGAGTGACTAGGCACATCAGAATATTTGACAATTTATACTGCTCCACTGTAATAATATCTATCCTCACAAATGATATTTAGAACTGTGCATGAATGACAGGACAACTACATCACACATTTCATGACAACTAGTATCCATATACATGACAATGTTATTTCTAATGGGAAGCATCCCATCAATTTGAATGCATTTAATTAAAATCCACACAATAATGTGCCACACAATTGTCACAAAATTAGCTTGAGAAAAATCTCTACAGTTTGCATGACAATAAATAGATACATCTGGGCTAACTGTAGCCGCTGTGCTTGATTATGGGCTGTTTCATAATTTGGTGTAAGGCCTGTCCTCCACCCGGGTGACAGAGTAAATGACTTCATCGCCCTAATGGAGGGTGTCTCCCACAAAACTATGAAATGTCTGCTAGGCCAGCAAGCTTTGACAGGAACCACTGTCACAGTGGTTATTAGCAATGTATTATAACTAAGGCTTCCTGTTTTCCGTTTTTACTGATATTTACAGATAAACACAGACAGAAAACAATGTGCTTCCTGTCAGTATTTATTTTTAAAAGCGGAAAAATACAGAACATTTTTCATCTTTTGAGAGAATTTCCATGCTGTCTTTCATGATTTCCAGACAACCGCTGAGCAGAAAGACAGCATAGAAAGTTAAAAAACAGGATGAGATTTCATCAAATACAGATATATGCTAGCATATATTTGTAGTATAAAACTGTTAAGTGTAGTCTTTTGTTATACACGGCTGCTTAATTTGTAAAACATGACAGGCATCCATGTCTGAAGGCATGTCCAAGAGTTAAATAAATGTGGAAATATACCATTTTACTGCTCCATTCATTTGCAAAACACAAAATAAATATGGATAAACACCAATGAGATGGCACAAAAATTAATATGGATAAATACTGATGGAAATGTAAAAAAAAAATATACCAAAACCGGGAGCCCTAATTAGAACCTTGCTGAACGGCTTCTTAAAACATGGCGGAGCCGTACATCAAAGTAATGTTGTTATTTTTTTTTTTCAAAAAGAAAGTGCCAGAGCTGGATTTTCTTTTTGAAAAGCACATAAAAACAATGTCCGGCTCGCCCTAGACGGTTTCTCCCATGGCAAGGGGGCGTAGTGCCAGATTTTTCTTGGCGAGATGTGCATTGAAAAATGGCTATATGTCTGCCAATCTCAATTAGGTGGGAAGACATATAGCCAAACCTCTAACGCCCCTTAGTCTGTCGGGCCAACTGAGGAGTTTGACCATGGCAGAGACGGAGTAATTTCCGACATTGTCAAACTATGGTCCACATGAATTTAAATCGGGTGGATGGACAAAGTCTTGGTGCAGAGAAAACTCCATTGCTGTTGCCACAGAGTTCTCTCTCTGCCAAGATCTAAATCAGGCCCTATATCACTAAAACTGGCATACCGCTGATTAACATCCTACCCATTTGCAAATTATTTCACCATCAAAAATAAGCACATTTAAATACCAATACCAATTTCCAAAGGCAAACCGTTTGGACTGGCTAGTGGTATTGTTAGGTGGATCTTTAAGGAGTGTGGTTGCCTGTGCAACAAATGGATTAACAAACTTAACATTCCTTTTCCATAGAATGAGTTTGAAAGCTGGGATTAATTTTCTTAAAGGGAACAACATAGACTTTCCCATCATGTTCCATTGGCATGTGGGGTTACTTATTGATGTGGTAACATATCTACCTACCCAGGGCTATTTTTAGCAAGCAACACCAACATGCAGCACTTCCTTTATTTTGGATGGTGAAGAAAATTAGTAGGCTGCTCTGTCGCTGTAGCACGGTTGCTCATCTCGAGACATTGTGTGGAGCCACCGCTAGGCTGTTAGGTCAGCCTCTGCAAGTGTGTGAAGAGGAAGATCCATCAGCTCTCCAATAAGGCTCTTCAGTATTGAATCTTTCATAGATTTACATGCTTAAAACTTCTGCAGCGTTGAGGTGAGAGTCCCACAGTAATTATAATTCACAGTGAAAATCAAAAGCACTAGACAGTAAAGTCAAACCCTGTGAGATTAAGCCCCTGCCTCATTCCTCTCCTCCAGAGCCACCACACCTCAGATTTCTAACCACACGTCATGTGAAAGGAAGCCTCACTGAACTCTGCTCAATTTCGTACAAAAATTGATACTGTAATTTTATGTTACCTTCAGTTAAACTTTTCTTCCATCTGCAGAGGAATATCATCCTGTCTGTGCCTTATTCTGACAGAAACTCAACATGTCAGAGGGATCCAAAAATGGCTTTAATTGTTCCCAGAAAGACCTGTAGTAAGATGAGGCTCCTATTTTATGAGGACCCCCTCAAGGAGTGTCTGTATTGTTTAGATTCAAATCTTAAGCCTAAGGACTACAAATATTGCAGAATATTTTCTGCCAAGACATTGAAAGATAGAGAAGCAAGATATCTATTCTGGCTTCAAAATAGGAAAACTACAGAAACTCCAGTCTCTGTAGGTAAAGCATGCTTAATTCCTGACAGAAAGACCTTGAAGAAAGAAAAGAACATGGTAAGGAATTGAGTAGAGAACTACCTAAGAAATTACCAAAAATTACAGAAAAAAGAGGGCGGATCAGACGAAGTTTAGTTATACAGCAAATTAAGGCTCATCTCAACAAAAGAAATCAAGGTCAGAACCTTCTACTCTTTTTTAAGCTGCATTAGCCTCTGCATGTTTAAAAAAGCATACCTAAGATCCATCTTACAGATCACGCACGCTGATGGCAAACTGTTGATGAGACAGTTGACGACTTCTACTGTCAGTGTCAATCTCGTCTTCATCATCAAGACTAATCCAGATGATGTCTTAGTCATCTATGAGTCTGTCTATGACCATTCTATTGTCGACACTAAAGACTGCTGCTCTGTTGTCGCAACGTCGACGGACGATCCTTCAGCGGCCTTGACGACTGCACATTGACCGCACCGACCGTCGGCGGCTACACCAACAAGGACCAGGATTTTATATTCGAAGACGGCTCCATCGATGGCCACGACTGAACCCTAATAAGACCAGAAGAACCCTCATCAAGCAGGGTTTATCCTCTGTTACCAGTGCACCTTCTAGAAGTAGGAGGTTTAGAGGGAAATTATGATGCCAGATCTTTCGGGCTGGAAGTAGCCCATCATAGCTGCAGGTAAAATGACAGGAAATAGATGAGGAGTTTGGTCAGAATGAAACAGCATACTTACAAGGGGATTTCTCCTTTAGGGAAAGGCAACATGAAAAAACAAGATCATATGAGGAGTTTCATGAGGCTTATTCTGATGAGGAAGCGTTTGAGGAATAGCCAGTTCAGGAACCAATGATGTGAGGTCTTATAGCCCTTGTTACAAGGTCTTATAGCCCTTGTTACTGACCTCTGTATGATGCTTCAGGATTATTTTAGGAGATTTCCTGAAAAGGAAGCTACACCCCAGTGACAGCAACAAACTTGGATATACCCAACTGGTATTTCATCACTTTCTCCAGGAATGACGACACAACACAAGAGCCATGCTGTACAACAATGAGACATTCCATAATCAAAACATTTGTACCCAAATTCTAGTCATGATGAATATGTTGATCAGGGCGATGATGAAGAAACTGAAGAAGGTGAAATACCCCATGATTAGGCCACCCACAAGCACATGAATTGAATGGGAAAACTATGTTGCACCAATATTGGCCCCTCCAATGCCTTCAGCGGCTAGTTCTCCACAAGATGATATTGGGGGTTTCCATGTTGTCTTAAAAAGAGCTGCCAAAAGGTTTGATTTGCCAGTATCTGTTCAACAAATAGATTGTTTCCTGTGTGATTTCAAAGAAACAACAAAGGCATCTGTGAGATCTACACCCATTGTGGCGTATATTTGGTCAGAAGGCCTTACGGTCATGAAAAATCATTGACCTTGGGATAGATATCAACACTGGAGAACCACAGTGTACAGGTAAGTAACTTGTTTTTTCTCTGTGACGACTGAGCCTTCATTGCTTATGTGACCTTTAATGCTACATATGTTTAAACTGTTAGGCTACATCTTTTTACATTGCCCAAAGCTGTCTGTTTACAGAGCAGCATAGCATGAAAAGGCTCAGAAATGCTGGAGATATGTAGAAATATTGTGTACTGGGAGACAACGTACACCATTAGTACGGTTGATGATAATGAAAAGCCCTGGTTGATTGCAGGGGGGTGCATAGTGAATTCTAGTTTGTGCACAGACCCTGTATTACTCATTATATTGGTACTCAGTTTAGTTGAGTTCAAAATCTTTATTCAACACTTCAAAATGTTATAAAAGTATACATGTATAAATGCATGCAAACATAAGACAAATCCATTAAAATAGCAAAACAATTGAAAACTACATCTCCTTAAAATCTCAGAGAAACAGAGCTATAGAAACCGATGCGTAAAACTAAAAGGATCTGTTTTAAACATTTAGCTGTTAATAATGGTTCCTTATTTACAAAGGTTCCAGCATCAAAACATGGCTGGTGCAATTATTTTTGTCACTTTAGGTAAAACGCTATTTTGCATCTTCCTCGAAAGATATTTTGGTCCTAATTTTTTGCGCCTTGCAGCAACTTGACGTCTCTCTGCTGCTGAGCCACTGCTTAGAATTTCCTAACAATCTGGGACAGTGGAAAGAGGGGCAGACAAGCATATATTTTGTCTAAACGGTATTACCAGTAACTCAGTCAGTCTGCCCGCTACCACTGTATTTACAAAGCGCTGACGATTATATGTTATATGTTGTAAGAAGTAAAACCGGGGCAGACAAGCATATATTTTGTGTAAACTGTATAACCAGTAACTCAGCCAGTCTGGCTGCTACACCTGTATTGACAAAGCGCTGTTGCTTATTTGTTATATGTTGTAAGTAAAACCAATAAAAATCGTTAAAAAAAGTATTTTTTTTTAAACCTAGCCCTGTTGACATATCAGCGTTGCCACACAAGTTAAGCAGCAAGTCTTCACTTTAATATTGTGTGCATGTTAGTTTAAAGGCTGATTCCTCATCAAGCCGCTCTCTCACAAAACTGTTTGATTACTATTACACTCTTTTATTCATCAACAAAGGAAGTGACCCTCACTTTTTTAAAGAAGATATTTTTGTTCTCGTGTTTGCCCTTATTACCTGATGATCTGATCATTTGAAGTGTTCCATTTTGGTAGATACATTTACTTAGAATGTAAATAAGGTAGTGATATTTGCTATTATATAGTTTGTTCAGTTTGATTGTGGTCTCATTTGTTTCTGTTATGTTACTGGCCCCATCTTCGCCTCCATATTCTTGGTTTCACATTCGTCAGTGACTGAAGGGAGCAATGTTTCTGTTAAGCTCCCGAGAGTGGGGTCGAGGTGTTCTACTAGCTTGTAAGGTCTGGCCTTTAGCTTGTTAAACTTGGGTCTGGTCCGCTATCTTGCCAAACTATTGTTTTTTTTAAAAATAATTATTTTTATACTTAATATGCATGCATAGAGGGACTTTTGTTCTGTAGTATACATTCAGCGGTCCATTTAACTGTTATTAACGTTTTACTTCCACTCACAAAAGAATACAGCATGGGTAAATGGTTCAGCCCATTTACTAATTGGCTTTCTTTCCTTTGAGTGACTGTACACAGCCTCTGCACATTGCTCACACTTCCTAAGTTGTCGTATTCTCTTTAGAGACAAAGATGATTCAAAGCGTGTTTTCATTATTTTAAGTATTTTTTTACATTAATCCAAATCCTGGTTATTTATTTTGTCAGCACTTCTTGCGCCAAGTTAGATGGTGATGTGCTTTTTATCTCCGGTTTAAAGTTGGTGTTTTAATATTTAGCTGTCTGTGATTTGAGTGTCTGGTAAGACGGTGATTTATTTTTGTCTCCTTCACAAATAGAATAAAAAGAATTGCAAGGCACTCCAGAAAGGACAATTGTTTAAAATATTGTATAACGGTCACATTAGTAAATGTAGTTTTTACGTTTCACATTTTTACAGCAATCAAGAGGCAGCCACATACTTGTGACATATTCTTTTTTTTACCTTTTAATTTCTGAGTAGTTTGTTATTAAAAAAGACATTGCACTATCTTGGCAAGTCCAGAACTATTGACTTTGCCAACGCTTGTTTATACTGCATCTATTTGTGTTAAATGTGCACTGTAATCTAGCGCTAACTTCATATTTTCTTTAACGTACTGGCGTTTTACCTAATTAGATCGACCTTGTAAAATATGCCAAACAAAGTAGAGGGAATAAGCTTTCTCTGAAAGGCCGATTACAATCTTCATGTGTTCCTTGTGTAATTTTTAACGTTCTGCAACCGTTTTCAAGAACTATTTTCGTTTCTTAGTTACTAGTGCCATATTAAATTTGACGCTACATGCCTTGAGTGAACAGATTAGAATGTTAGTTTTATTCTCTGTGTTGATGACTATTTTTTAAGATAGCAATGGGGATACCATTTTAATATGTTTTCATGGCTTACTGTGGAACATTGCTCTCAAAATAGTACTTCTGTGTAAAATCTTTATTTGAATGAAACTAGAGTGACATTACTTATTATTCCGAGTTCATAAGTATTTGCTAGGTTATAGGAAGTTGGAACTGATAACCGGTACCTTGTCTTTATTATTCTGCTACAGCAGACCAGCTATTTTAACATGTTTTAACTGTACATAACATCCTTTCATTTCAGTTCAACAGAAATAGATGATATGCTTCGAAAATCCACAAATCTGCTGTTGACCAGAACCCTGAGTAGTTGTTTACAGAATCTTATCAAAAAGCCTCACATAGGGCTGACAGAGGTAGGTTGTTGAATCCCTTTCCCGGATTATAACAGTTGACCACTGCACATTTACTCGCTTCTGTCGCCCATCTCCCACCCTCCCTTCAGCTGCCTCAGGCTGGAGAATCAGAGATTCACCCTAGGAAAATATACTCTGTAGTTTCAGCAAAGATCTTAGCGTGGATGCTGCATGCTGTTTTTTAAAGCTGTATTAGGGTACCTTTGCAGCACACAAATTAAATGTATTGTACTGATAAACGACGAATATAAGTGTTTCTCTTGAATAATATTGTTCATAATCGTGTTAAACTTTTGTGTACAAGTCCAGAAAGGAGTCAGTTAAGTTAGGCACTTAATCATTTGTTCAATGCGAATCAGTAAAGACGAACAATGCACATTTTTGCAGCATTTGTTAAAGAAACAGAGTGACATCGAGTGCGGTCATCTTATCTGGTTGTATTTTCTGTTTTGTAGCTGGTGCAGATCATCATTAACACGACACACCTGGAACAAGCCTGTAAATACCTTGAGGACTTTATAACTAACATTACAAATATTTCCCCTGAAACTGTTCACACAACAAGACTTTATGGGATTTCTACCTTTAAGGTACGTGACTTGTAACACAAGTGTGCCCTGTGACTCTATAGGGGTTGTCAGTTACCTATGATTGATGTTCCAGTTCTTCACGTGGGAGCTGTGTGTTTGACCCTCAGGAAATAGGTCACTTGGTAGTCACTACATAGCGAGCTAGGGTTGAACTCGTAGAGGATACCTACATTGCCTCGAGGCAGCTGTAAGGGAGCACCAGTGTTGAAGAAATCGTAACACTGTGGGTTTCAATATTTGATTGGATTTACTGAAAATTCAATGCAACGACAGTCTAATCAAAGCTTTCAGAATCACATGGACTGTGCTTTAGATGACAGAGTAAAGTGCTCTGGAGGGATTACTACTACATTGCACATCAATAATTTTTTTTTAAAAAGCGTACGTTTGTTCTTTGGCTGGTTGGTCTCTCGCCATTGAACCATGAAATGCCTTTGAATAAGACTTACCAGCAGCAGCTCCTCCACTATGGCGGAAGAGCGACACCCCCGGCAGTACTTTAAAGAATGTAAAAATAAAACCATAATAGGTATTTAGCTGGTGCTGGGGTTTGGGGCAGGGCCAGGGTGATGATAGGCTGGAGGGGGAGTGGTGGGCTCTACCTACACTGTAGATGGGGTTTTTGGCCGGCCATCTCAAGCCGGCCAACAACCACCTGTGCAGTGAAGCTTTCTCCAACCTCTGCTGCATTGCTAGGGTTGGAGAGAGCAGGCACAGACTCCCAGTCTGTCCTGGAGCACACCTCATCGCTCTCAGGCCAATCCTGAAGCTGCTCTCATGCATGAGAGCAGCTTCAGGATTGCCTGGAGGGCAGGATGAGAGCCTGTGCCTGCCTGCAGTGGTAGAGAGGAGAAGAAGATCGCCATGCAATGCTGAAGGGCATCAGGTAATTTTTATTTGTTATTTTTTTGTCTCTATCGCCCCCCCCCCCCCCCCCAACTCTTTTCCCCAATACTAGCCACTCTTGGAACTTACTTCACCGTTGTAATCGCATTAACAGCCTCACTGACAAAACCAGCCCCTTTATAGGATATTACAGAATCTGGAAGACATTTGAGTCCCTAAGCTTACCGTAACAACTAATGTTCTATACTAGTCAAACACACTATTTATGAAACTTTCTCAAATAATTATGTTTTTTTCCTAAACAACATAGTTGTCTATTAGATTGCCATAAGGCAGCCTTTCCGTGTGAGGGCCATAGCCTCATGGTAATATGTCAAAATAAGTCTTACATTAAACCAGAATGAGCACCCCACTGCTAGTCAAAAAGTAATGTATGTGGTGTTGAACTATAACTAGCCGCCACACTAGGAGCATTAGTTACAAAAAAGATATTTCTTATTCTGAGGCCACAATTTGCTATTCTTCGCAAAAATTCAGTTTCAAAGAAATACAGTACCAGTGACAGTATGGTAAAAAGCTAAAGGGACACATTTTGTGGGTTCAATGTTGACAGCAGGTGATCCTCGACATTGCATGTACATGTCTGGCTTTCTACTACTGGGTCTGTAATGGATTAAGATACTGTCTGCCAAGTAATTTGGATCAGTTTTCTGCTGCTCTGCATAACCAAAAAAACAAACCGATTTTGCAGGGTGATATATATTATCAGCAATCAAATGATACATTTTAGAATGTCTGTCTCACTATTTCAGTCTGTACAATGATTACCAGCCAGTGTATTCAAAACACTGTTGGCTCAAGCCTCCAGCCTCCATGCGGGATTGATATTATGCATTGGCCCCAAGACCATGGCTTTTGTGGGCTGTAAGCAATAGCACTCACTGTGGTAAAGAAAGACAGGCCGGACATACTCTAAATCACTTCTTTTGCAGATATAGAGTTCTGGTGCTTGAGGGTTGCTATCCTTATACTGGGTCCCAGAGGCCTTGTAGCACTTGTGTGTGGCTTGTCAAGCACAGTCAATACAAACAAAGAGAAAGGATCTTTTTAGGTCTCGCTCGAGACCTATTGCGGTTGAGTCGGCTCTCAAGGGACATAGACAGGGGCACGCGCGACAATTTCACAGCGTGGACGCGCATGCCCAGCCCAGCCGTGCTCATCTCCAAGTCAGCCATGCCTCTCTGTCGCGCGCACACACGCAGATACACACACACTGCATACACACACGCTCACACACACACACCCCCAAATTACTCACGTGCACACACACACACACAGTCACACACGCACATCCACACACTCGAAGTGCCCATCTCCTGTCTCGCTAGCCTGATGCACCAAAAAACAGTGTTTACACTCCCCCCTACTCACCGGGCTGATTCAGGAATCCCCCGCTGCTCTCCTCAGGTGCTTTCCTCCTCAGGTGTGTAGGGTCAGCGGCTCAGGGTCGGCAGCAGGCGGGGCTCTCCATGAGCACGGGAGCCCCGCTAGGTCACACACCGCAAATCTTCCGGATAGCTTCATGATGACGAGTTTCCCCTAGACGTCCGATGTGCACGCTCACGGCACACGGAAACGCGCACAGCGTGACTAGTGTGCGCCCGTACATTCGGCTTGGAGGCGGCATGAAAGATTGCACGAGCTGCTAGACTGTTTGAATTCTGTTCGGCCGCGCCATCTTGGTGACAAGCGGAAATACATATATTGTTCCCCAGACCTGCTCACAACATTCAAGAAACGGAGCGGAGGTGGCGTCCACAAATGGCCGACGGGTCCTATTGGGAAATGAACTCATGGCTAATTAGACAGGGTTGCCAAAGCAACCACTGCCTGGTAACCAAAGTTATTACCCTTGAGCCGTGGTTTCGTTCTTTGCCCCCATGCTGGAGTGACATCCTTTCATTGGTGCATTTGTCACCTGTTAACAAAAAAAGAGTTACACCTGACAACAGGCGATGCCAGCAACAAGCGCCTACGAGCAACGGTGCGGAAGTGAGACGGTGCTCCCCGAGGTGTCTGCAGGATTCAGCAGTCTAATTATGGGGTGCAGTGAGCATTGAACTGGGATTGAAGCACTGGCCATGTAGGATTAAGTAATGGGCAGGTGGATATTTTGTGTTCATATGTTTCTGAGTAATCTGTTTTTTAAAATGATTATTCTGGGTTCAAGTAAAATGATTCCGTTTTCTAGTATTGCGTGCACATGTTTTGGCTTTGCTTGGGTTTTATACAAACCCTCATAGAGATTATAATCAATAGAGCTGAAAATTGGGTGCCAGCACCAAGCCCCCCCCCCCACTTTCCAATTCACCACCCTACTCAGCAGAACACCGCTGTCACTACAAGCGCTCTGCAGTTCTACAGCCTCCCTCTCCCTATGCTACCTTCTTGTCAATCATCACTGAGAGGACTAGTTTCAGGATTTAGGGCCTGATTTCAGCAGCAGCTCCTCTGCTATGGTGGTGGAGCACTGCCCCGCCTCAAAACGGCAGGAAAGGAAAAATAAAACGCTTTTTATTATCGTTTTATTTTTCCTCTTCTGCCGAGTCTTGGGGGGTGGGGCCTGGGGGTGACAGGCACTGAGGGGAGTGGTAAGTGCACTGCCTTCAATGCGCATGATGGTTTGACCAGCCGTCTCAGGACAGCTAAAGCGTCATGCGCAGTGAAGCTATCCCCAACCCCAGCTGCGTTGCTGGGTCTGCGAGAGCAGGCACAGACTCCCAGTCTCCCTAGGAGTGCAAATTCAGAGCACTCAAGCCAATCCTGAGGCTGCTCTCACAGCATGAGAGCAACGTCAGGATTGGCCGCAGTGGAGTCCTGTGACCCGGCCGTCTCCCATCCGCCCCCACCCTGTCTGACTCACCATTTCTCCACAAAACCGGCCGCTACTGCCGGACTTAGATCTTGGTGGTACATCCCTCCGTGGTGGTAGTTTCAAGTACTCCGTCGGGCTGATGTAATCCGGTCCGCTGCTTATTCTTTTAGCATGGAGATTGATGTTTAGTTTTCTTTGATTGCAAAGTGAGAATTATTTTGGTATGTCAACTACATGGCAATCTTGCTGCATAACAAAGAGTATGAAAGGAATGCTTGTAGCATATCATCATATTTTTGTCTAACACACAACAAAACTGATAAAATTGTAAATGAACTGTACAAATATCTTAAAATATATAGGTAGTTGAGAAAGCGCAAAAGAAGCACATGTTTTATTCTGAAGTGTGATTGAAGCTACATTTTCTTAGGATCCAAACAAATCAAGACATTTTACTTGGTGATGAGCAAATCATACATATTTGCTGGAACCCGCTTTCCGCGCATTATCATTAGTGCAATGTATAGTTTTATCAATAAAACTGTATGTCTGTGCAAATTTAGTGACCATTTCAATGGAAAATGTCCAGTTTGTAAAATAGAGTGCACTATCATATCACATATATATGTATATTTGTAGCAGTGTGCTCCACAATGCTCCAGTTACATATTAAACCAATACCATTCTCCTGCTGAATAGATTTGCTACACTTTATGTGAAGTTAGGATGTTTCACTATCCCTATGACTTCAGTGATGTAAACTTTGATCGCAGCACCCCACTCTAAAAACTGTTCCAGCACCCCTGTTGTTCTGACAACTCTGCTGTCACTAGACCTTATGCCCTCAACAGAACAAGCATTTGCAATGCTATCGGTCTCGCATTTGTGAGGGTTTCAGCTATTGCCCTTGTAAATGACACTTCCTTTTATTTATGTTTTAAAAAACAAAACATAAATAAAAGGCATTGACATTTACAATGCCAATAGCTTAAACTCTCAAAATGCGAGACCTGTTGCATTGCAAATGCTTGTTTATGAGGGGGAACAAATCACATGACTGCTCATCTGTATTTCATAGCAACTGCTGTGAACAAAAACAGAGACTCCTTAATTTCTGTACTTTGTTATATAACAATTAGTATCGGTCTCGCATTTGTGAGGGTTTCAGTTATTGCCCTTGTAAATGACACTTCCTTTTATTTATGTTTTAAAAAACAAAACATAAATAAAAGGCATTGACATTTACAATGCCAATAGCTTAAACTCTCAAAATGCGAGACCTGTTGCATTGCAAATGCTTGTTTATGAGGGGGAACAAATCACATGACTGCTCATCTGTACTTCATAGCAACTGCTGTGAACAAAAACAGAGACTCCTTAATTTCTGTACTTTGTTATATAACAATTAGTAATACTACTTGCAGTTTAGGCTACTTGCAAACAGGTTCATCTCAATCTAGCACCTGTAAATGTCCTAGGTAATATGAATAGTGCTGTGAGTGCTTGCCAGTAATTTTATTTTTTATTCTTACCAAACAAAAAAGGACAAACTCACAACAGCTGCGCCGTTTACACAAAATTGCTCACTGTAGAGATAATTGTCCCCGCCTTAAGGAATAGCCTTGATATTGACTTTCTCCCCGAATGCCACCGCGCCGTTCACACAAAACTGCTCACTGTATAGACAATTGTATACCTGGTTAAGATCTGCCGTGATAATACCTTCATATGTCACCATGCCAGTTACACAAAACTGCTCACTGTATAGTCAACCTTGTATCCAACGCTGTGTAGTCATCAATAGTGCACCAGTCACTCTGGACCCTCTCACTTCTATTTTGGATACCGTCTCGCACTGCGCCATATGTAACGTTTTGTTTTTTAATCGCCCTTTCTCTGAACTGGTTCCCATTTTGAACTCGGGCTTTTAATTCCAACACCATTTCGCACTGCGGCGTCACTTCTTCTTCCATTTTTCCCCGCCTGCGCTGAGCAGACTTCACTATCCGAAATCACTGCACCGATGTTTAAGTGCACAGTATTACATTGTTGCTCCAGCACTAAGCATGCCAGCAAAGAACGGTCCTTGATGTGCGAACAGTAAAATGCACCACCATGTGTTTTTTGTTTTAAACATGCCTGGCCACGTATTCACATTGGTTTTTTTCCCCTTCTCTCCCTCATTTTTTTCCCACTTATGTCAATTGTATGTAGCATGAAAGGCAATTGTTTATAATTCCAAGACAAAGATGATTTATATATTTGTCCTGAAGATGATGCCATTTATCTTGTTTTTCGGCATCGAAACGTCATCGACACAATAGGATCATATGTACTGAATATGCTTGTGAATGCTATGTACAATGGTGACTCAAACTACAATCAAGTCTGTTCACTGATTAAAAGTATACAGACCGATTTGCTCGCTCTTGTCTATACTTGTTATTTTGTCTTGTTCACTGTAGGTCACAGGCTGTGCCCCCTTGACATTACTTTCTGATTGTGTGCATCACCAAATAAATTCCTGTCCGGCTGGACAAAGGACATAAATACTATTCCAGTCTGTGTCTATTCTTACCCTGATCCCCCAAACTACTAGGGTCCACTGTTTTTTGTAATAACTTACAACAGCGGCACAGAGATCATGAATGATTCGAAAGTAGGCAGTCTAAGGGCTCTATGGCAATATTCTATTAGTGTATTGGTAATGAAGGCAAAGCATGCATCTAAACGATATTGTTAGTCACAATTAGTCTGTCGTTTTTTTCTGAATGTAATCTACAAACAATGTTAAATCAAACACAGTATATCAAACTCTTCAAGCAGTGAAAGTTCACTTGTATAGTATCTGCCATCAAAAAATCTGGTCACAGAGTGATAACGTAGGAAACAATTTCTTGATGAGAAATTTTCTCAATGGGGCCCCTATGTCTCTAGGCCTGGAAATTAGGGGAGTGTGGAGCGGTAGTTTTCCAATTGGTCATTACAGTAGATGAGACTAGGTCCAGCATGGTTCATAAACCTGGCCCCTTGATATACCTCCGTAAAAGAATTGTTGTCCAGAGATTTTCATTTTTGATTTGTGTTTTTGTATCATTAGAGAACTCATTTAGCTTGAGTAGACATTGCTAATCAGGGCAAATTTTTCTCGACTACACTTTTTAAAACTGCAGATGTTTTGCAGTGATGATGTAATATTTCAGGAACCATGAGACCTATATACTTTATTTTGGTGCCAAACAGGTTTTGGGGGTCAAATAGTCTTATAGAGACAGAAACTAACTCCTCATAGCAACCCTTCTGCCATTGTCCGAAATGGCGGCGCTATAATGATGTGTTTTAGCCATCAAATTGGTAATTTATTTTAATATTGTTTTGGATTCAGGTTTTCTGTTGATTCAAATTCGTAAACATAAGCAGAGCAGGTGGTAGCAGATGATCTTTACCTCCTGACAGAGTGTTGCCAACTACAAAAGCTGAGAACTCCTTCAACAAAGAAAAATGTGGAGGAGCCAAGCTCGACAACGAGATGGCCGCACGTTAGCTCGGCTCCGCCGTCCTGCCTGCCTAAATTCGACTATCCTGTCGCTCATCCTGCCCAAAACGGACAACAATTTATATGCAGAGCTCTGCAGTCACTTACCATTCATCCTGGTGGGTCCGGTGCTCAGTGGATCCGCATCGGCGTCCTCCCGTAAAGTGCGGCCTCCCTGGGGTTGAGACCGGGGCCTTGCCCTTAGCGAGTGGCCGGCGAGACGGTGTCGGCGGCGGCCTCGGGTGGAGGTTTGGGACCGGCCGGAAGATGCCGATGTGCGAAGAGCATGGAGGCAAATGAACGTGCCTAGTACTACCGTCCGGTGCTCCAGAGGTGGTGTGCGGCAAGCTGTGGGTTGGGGACGCCGTGTTTGGTGGCTCCCCCCTTTGTTGCCGTCCGGCCGTGCCGGGCTTCTTCGCTCGGTGGCAGAGAGTGATCCTGGCGGAGCGGTGTTGCCGGCGGGTCCCCCTCGTCTGGTGGTCATCATTTTAGCGCTGTGGGTGCTGCTTGTGCGCTTGAAGGGGATCCCGCCGGGGCTCTACTGTTGAGCTCACCTCTGGAGATAATTTCAAAGAGACGGCGCAATTGTTGCAATATGGCGGCTGTTGCCATGTCCCGTGTGGAGTCCCGGGATGCCGATTTCTTGCCCTTGTGCTCCGCTTGGGCCTGCACTGGTGAGTTCGAACCCACGATTGGTGACGTCCTGCAAGCGTTGAAGAACTGGAAGTCGACCATGCTCCGGGACTCTTGTGTGTGGGGCGATGTAATGGCCGCCATTGCTCCCGGGTCGGCTCTAGGGGACGCGAAGGGGCCCGGTGTGGTCGTTGATTGTTCCCCGCTCTCTGGTTGGGATGGCGATGATCCGATGCGTGAGCGGGTGGAACCGCTGGTGTTCATTGACACTGGTACACACCGCTGCCGTGAACAGTTTCTGCATTGCCCTCGGGAGAGGGGGTCCCATTGGCTGCTTCCATTGATTGTCCAGCAACTTTTCCACGGCCTTTTAGCATCGCCATGTCCTGTGCCCACTGGATCGACACACATCGCAACGTTAGCTAAGAAAGGACTAGGATGAACCCGTTTCCTACTTCGGAGGACTACTAATCGGTGAATGGAGTTATGGACTGCTTAAAATTGTGATACTTTGTTGATTTCTACATATTTACGCATTACTGAACACTTGCCAGTTTCGTTTTGGGCTACGCTTATGGCGGTGTGGGCGGGGGGCGGGGGCCGCGCCATTCGCTAAATGGTTCCTCTCCCCAGGCTTTCCTTTTTTCTCTCTTTCTTTTTCCGTTTCTCTATATTATCTTATTCTATACTTCGGGTTCATAAATAGGGCGACAAGCACGCTGCTGGGGGGGGTAGGCCATAGCCTTCTGCAGGGGTGCAGGGTGGGACGGGTGGATTAGGGTCTATTAGGTAGTTCTTTGTTTCTATGGCTCTTTTGTGTCCTTTTCTTGGATCTCCACGACTGTGCGTAACCCTGCGGGGTGAGTTACTGAGAGGGGAGGAATGGGTATTATATGTAATGTGGTGCCCATGGCTCTGTTTCTCCTGAATTAATCATCCGCCCCCAAGCACGTTCGCTAATTGTATTATTGATCGCCATTACCACCGTGGGGCGGGTACAGTGATGTGGAGTCCCCCTACTTCCTTTTCTCTTTAGTATTTTTGTTTTCTTATTTCTTGGGTTGGGATGTATAATGATTGCAACTTATCTGTTTCCCTGATGGTTTTTATCACTGTGGAAACGCTGTTCACCTTGTCTCTGGGTACATGTGGTCGGGCGTGGATACTACTAATGAGGAACTGTAAGCGAACCCCTGTTTTGCATGCTTTGGACCGTTATGATTATTGCTTTTTGGCTGTACTGAAATGAAACAGTTAGTTTGTTCCCCACCACGTACACCAGAGTGCCACCTATACAACTGATCCTTTATTCTTTAATATAAAAAAAAATTAACCTCCTTTGATCATACGTCGAGTGGTGCCAGTTAGTTAATATCATTGACTTGCATCGTTAGGTAATGCTGTCTAACCACTCCGTGCCTTTAATTGATAATGGTGCTTTCCAGTTTTGTTCCGTGGCCGGCCCCTGGGTTGTAGGCCCGTATTTGTATGCATCCATTTCCTCAAATAAAGGTTTTCAAAAATTAAAAAAAAAAAAAAAAGAAAAGAAAAATGTGTCATATGCCAAAATAATCCGAAAGAAAAGCTAACATCAACTGCTGGTGGACAGAAGAGAGTTTGAGATGCTGCAAAAATACATCAAGAACAAGTTCAGCAAACATTGAAACTGATGGGTGAAGAGGAGCAAATATTTTATCATTGTAACAACAAGTGCTACTATTCGTATGCAATGGAAAAAAGCCTGGAATTTTTTTTTCAAAAAATAGCAGACACCTGTGAATCTCAACAAGAATTAGAGTCTTCTGAGCAAGTCAATGCCCATCCACTTGGATGATCGATGGCTACCCCTCGTCAACCTCCAACAACTGATCAGAAAGCAGAGGATCTTCAATGTGTTATCCATGGCACTTTTTGGTAATTAAATTTTGGAAGTGAGATCCCTGTTAGGTGCGGGTAATATATCCTGGTTTAAAAAAGTTAGATCACTCCTGGAAAATATGGTTTTGAGCTACCTTTGGACTGACCCGGAAAATAATCCTTTTCCCTCAAAAAAGGATTTTAAGGCTCTTTACTGGTTGAGAGTTCGTCAAATATATTTTAGTACTGTAAATGCCTCTTCATTGTCGGGCAGGTTTATGAAGCATAAACTTGACCCATCGTTTGAGGATTACTGGGATATAATCACCAAGAGCATCGACAGGAAGGTTTACCACCAGCTTAGGGTGGGTTCTCTTCCCATTAGATCCTTCACTAACAAATGGAAAGGCCAGATAAATGAGTATTGCCCATGTTGCAAGGACATGAAGGAGTCCCTTGGACATATTTTCTTTGTTTGTCCTGCCTATCGAGCTCCCCGTACCAAATGGCTAAAGCCCATTTGTAGAAACATGGGAACGCGGGTAGGTTTGGTGGCCTTGAGTATTATGAGGGTAGATACTAGTGAACCTGTGGTAATTGCTGTAGCAAACTTTCTTGGCTGGGTCTGAATAATTAGAACCAAATACTTGGAAAAAAAGGTCTTTTAGCTAATATTACATGATTTGTTATTACTTTGGTCTTTGAGAATGTTCTTATGTATTTTTAACATTTATTTGCTGTTTTAGTTGCATTTTATCTTCTGTATATATAAATTTAGCTGTAGTACCCCATGAAATGCTTTGTATGCACTTTTATCTTGATCCAGTATTTCTGTATTCGTATTATTAATTGTTTCTTTATGAGGGTGTACCAAACTCATGGAAGACTGTTTGTCCATTGTATTTTTATTGCTTGTCTTTTTATGATGAATTAATCGAAATAAAGATGATGAACCAACTAAACTATCCATGGTTTAGCCAGACCAAGGGCCAAAGGGATTGACGAAAAAACAAAGTACAGAGTATGCGAGTCTCAAAGGGCAAACATGTTTTTATCTGCAGCTAGTTTCTTCAAAGATGAAGTTTTCAGCCGAGTAGCTGATCTAAACAGTGAGGCGAATGTATTGTATCAAAATTGTATGCCCACTCAAACTGCACGTGAGCATACAATTGAAAACATAAATGTACAATGATCTCCTAGCAGCAACTTAACTGCAACTGAGAAAGCAAATAAAGTTTTAAAAAACACTCGAGTGCTGGCTACAGGTTCACACTCAGTGAGATCAGAGAAATAATGGTCAACATTGATAAAACTGTATTAATCTATAATAATGAAATTAATATTTTTCTGGTGAGAATGTATAATGACAGAATTCGTTTTTGTCAGTCTAACAAAAAGAAAGAGCCACTTATGGTGTTCTCAGCTGATTTGACTCCTGAAATGACACTATGCAGTAAAATCATCAGGAACCATTGTAAGAAACGCCCTGAAAGATTTCGTTTTGGAATTAATTGCAAATTTTGTGATTCCCCGGAGCCACCAAGAATATTCTTGATGTTGTGTTAACATGTTTTACATCATTGTTTAATATCAGCAAAGCAAAATTGTTACAAACTAGAGTTCTTGAATTTGGAACAGGAGCAGCCAACATTGATGACGGCTTTGAAAATTTAAGCGAAGAAGTGGAAGACAGTTCCATAAACCGGCAGGCTTATGCTGTGCAAATGTACTGTCTTTTCCAAATTATGTTTTATGAATTTCATCACAGCAAAAAGAAAACTCTGCTACACATGATGACTGCCCACACAATCTATGACAAGTGCAAGGTAGGGAGCTAATCACTTCAATTAATAAGATTGGTGTATCAACAAGTTATAAGAACAGTATGGAGCAGGAACCTTGTAGCAGCTCATGCTGTTAAATCTTGTGTCTCCGAAAGCACACCTCTTCCAAGTCACTTTACCAGGAAAGGATTTACAATTGCTGCTCTTGATAATTTTGATTTTGAAGACCGCTCTTCTTTGTTTGGAACATCCAGCACATATGATACTGCCATGGTGCTTTTTCAAGACAGTACCAATGAAATAGCTGCTGGAAAACAAGCTGTGTCAGCTGTAGGCATGAACAATCAAAGCTGCAAATGTATAACCCAACTGCCTCGCCAACATGTGCAAAATCACTACAAGCCATGAGCGTGTCGCAGTCTACCAGAAAGTTTAAAAGTGGCTGAGGACATGGATCTTCTTCTCCCTGATGCTGCGGTCCGCAAAGCTGATTTACCTGAGTTTATCATAATGCTTATTCAGTGCAGGCTGAAGATTGAAGAAAAGCCATTTCCTTCAGGTGCTGGAATTCATGCTCTAATCTCCCAGAATACTGTAAAAAAATAAGGCGGCTGGATTTTTACCAGTAATACAATCTCCAGTCACAAATTACGCAACAGTATACACAGTTCTTAAAAGATTTCCAAAATGTATGTGCTCAGCTTGTAGACCAGCCTATCCTGCCAATTTTCTGCTATGAAGATATTTTCCATATTGTAGTTGACATTTTTATGAGCAGTCGAGTAGAATTTGATGATCTTTATCCAAAGGTGGGTGTTTTCCACATAACAAATGTTGTGTCTCTGTGTGCAGGAAGTTATCTCAATGGATGTGGCATAGACGATGCACTTATTGAGGCTGAAATCTTTGGAAGAAAAGGTGTCCGGTCCGTACTGAGAGGAACTCAATATGTGCGTTTGTTACATGGTATGCTCATCATATCTGAGATTCTAGAAACATTGCGTTGGAATGCTTTCTGAAACAAGAATGACAAATTAGGTTTTGCATATCTTATCTCAGAAGTGAACAAGGCACAGGGTGCACTTCATTCAAAAGACATAATGCAAAGTCAGGCAATGTTCAATACACTCAGTTTAAAATCAGAAAACCTGAAAACCAGGTTCGTAGAGTTTATCAAAGAATATGAAGAACAATCAGAACTTTGCAATTAATGGGGAAATGTTTTACACATGATAATTCTAGTGAAAAACTTGATACATGCTGATCGGGAAGGTGATTGGGAACTGCACGTGAAAACTGTGGAGTCATTCATTACTGTGTTTTTCAAATTTGACTGCATAAACTACCTGAGATATGGGTCCTGGTATTTGGAAAGAGCGAAGAAGCTAGAGGTAGCAAAACCATATCTCTGCAGAAAAATTATTCAAAGACATTTTGTGATGAAAGACAGAGAGGGAAAGTTCAATGCTGTGGCTCCGGATATGAAACCGGAACAGATGATCCAGTGATAACAGAAAAGCTCAAAATTGTTGGTCAGACATGTAAAACTGAATATGTTGCTCAATGGCAGCTAGTTTATCATGAAGTCCTTTCTATTTGCAATGTTTTCAGAGGGATGACTAATTCAAAATTAATGGACCATTGTGAAAAGAGAGGGGAACGGTTTAAAAAACATGTTAACAGCCTAGCCTTCTTCATTTTAAGCAGCGCAAGGAAACCCCTTTGAAATGGCTGAGTCTGTGTGAGTACACAAATTCGTGACCAAACAGTATGTGGATAATAACGATATAAAGACACGTCTACTAGATGTCCTAGACAGTGGATCGAAACTATATGCATAAATGAAGGAGAGATTTATATTAAATGAGAAAAAGCTGTTTGACATAATCACTAAAGCTAAACTTCCACGCTTTAATTGTCATAGTAAGAGTTTTGTCCAGCCAGCCACCACAAAAAAGGTTACAAATACATAACTTTCACAAGCCCACGGAGAGATGGATGTAGCAAAAGAAAGGGTTGAATTTATCAAGGACATTCTGTCACATAATCTTCTTCCAACAAATGCATTATTTGATGGAGATGCTATAACAAAATCAGTGGATCACAAACTTGTACAAGAGCGCGAAAAAAACCTTTCACCTGAAGAATTTCAGTTTGAAAAGGTGTCCTCATTGAAACCTGCTGTTGTTGTGGACTATATGTCACAATTGCGAATGATCAAGATTACACCCTGTCAACTTTGGAGAGGTCGTTCAGACTGTTCTACAAAATTCAAAGTCAGTGCGCAGCTTGCAAGAACTGCACATTGTCTTTGACATTTATCTTGAACTATTTGTCAAAGAATGTGAAAGAATCAGACAAATGTCTACAGGTGGAACACTATCCCTTGCCTGCATGTAAAATTCAACAGCTATACCTGTGCAACTTGATACATTCTGGTCATCAACATCCAACAATATGAACTTGGAGATGTTAAATCACCAAGACATTGCTGATGCTTCGATGGACACTGAATTTCCAAATATCGCAAGTGGAATGATTGTCAATGAAGAGTTGGTGCCTGCAGAGAGATATTCAAAAGGTGCAGACCATGTTGTTCAAAAACTTAACAGCAACATTGGAGGAAGCTGACCTTTGTGTTGTGCCACATGTTGATGGAGCTGTTCAAAATGGTTCCATTTGAGTCATCCGTCTATCAAATGACACAGACGTTATTATTGTGCTACCTAGATTTTTTGCAATGTTCAAAAGTCAAGGATTGTCAGAGTTATGGATATGTTAGGAAACAGGTGAGAAAAGACACTTGATCCTGTTTCATCTTGTGTAAGGGAACTTGACCCAGAGATGCCCAGTGTTTTCATCAAGGCACATATTCTTACAGGTGATGACACTATGAGCAAAATTGGAGCAAAGCTTCGAGCTTTAACTGCTGAACCTGTGAAATTTCTAAAACAATTTGCTGAAACAGAAGAAGAATGTGACTTTAAAGGCGTAGAAAGGTACCTTTTGCGTGTGTGGAAAACTAGTTCTTTCTGTCACACATTTGACAGTCTTTGGTACAGTGAATTCAAGAGATCATTCACGCTAAATGACCTTCCATCGATGTCATATTCTGTGCTTCAACACATTAATAAAGCGCGCTACTTGATCAGAAGATGTGTTAATATTTTGAATCATGCATATGTAGAGAAAGATCCGTAGAATTTGGTTAGGAAGATATTGATGGGGTGCTAAAGGCTACGTAATTTCTAAAGTCTCTACCCACTGAACTTACACATACATATACTTGCAAAACGTGCTACAAAATGATGTCCCTGTCGATATGCTCTTCTCAAATGTTTAACATTCTGCTAATGTACCATGAGCAATTGCTGAAACAAATACATAAAATGAACTATGAAAATGTATCTAAAACAGGAGTGCTAAACATTTTTTTCCATATTCAGATCATAAACATTGTTTGGTGTATTCATAAAAAGATTAACCACTTTTAATATTTGTTTACTTTCTATATGTCTCTTCTTCCACTATTATTGCCGCCACTTTGGAAAATGGCAGAAGGAATGCTCTGAGGAGTGTTTTTCTGCCTCTAGACTATCTGACCCACAAAACCTATGTTTTGTCAACAAAATGAAGTATATAGGTCTCATGGTTCCTGAAATATTATATCATCACCTAAACACATACGCCTATTTTTAAAATGTCATTCAGAAAAATTTGTCCCGAATCAGCAATGTCTACCTAAGGTAAATTACTTCTCTTATGTTCCAAAAATGAAAATCTCTTGACAATTTTTTTTTTCACAGAGGAATATCAGGGGGCCGGGATACATATGGGTGCTTGCCATTAAACTAAATTACTCAAATTGAGTTATTTATCATTATCACCTTTAAAGTCAATGTCTTGGAGGCAGGTGGCACTACATTTCTCTTTTTAAACTTTACTGTAGTTTAGTTCCTCTTTTCCACTTGGATGTAGATAAAGTTTTATGTTTGGCTAGATAGAGCAGGAAGGTGAAACCAAACACCGAGATAATATTATGCTTCAATAAACAGTTTATAACCAATCTTGTTACTCAGTCCCATATAAGCTAAATCTTAAAAGGTAAAGTTTTTTTTTTTTTGTCCTCATTTGCCGAACCCTTATGTGTGTTTGAAGAAACCACCGACCACCATATTGTGCTAACTTGTCCTGCCCACCAGGAAACTATAGTGTGCGTCAGACAGTTGCACAAAGAGAACAGATTCTAGATTGGCGGAAGAAGGAGAAAACCACACACAAAGAGGGGGACCTTTAGAAAACTCCCTCTAGGCATATTTCGGCCTGTTGGCCTAGAGATTCGGAGAAAGACCCTTGTTGTAGGTCCATGGAGCAGGGAAACCGGCATAATCATAGGACCCGGGGGAAAAAAAAAAAAACCCGGAAACCTACTTCCACTGTATCAGGTATTCCCAAAAAGCAACTCTTTTCCTACTGCAGGGTCTGGCCAGGTCTACTTTAGAAACTTCATATAGGGACGATAACCATCCTGCATATGTAGGAGAGGCTGTATCCACCCAAAACCTACAGATCTGTCTCCTTGCCATTAAAATTGCAAAAAACAGGAAGGATCTGGCATGCCCTAAGATGTTTTCATCAATCCCGAAGATAATCAGAGGGAGAGTGCTACTCAAAGTGATATTTAGAATAGAAGAAAGAGCATTTGTATTATAAGTAGAGAGAGGAACCCCTTGAAGTAAACAAGGGAATTGGGGTATTAGGCCTAGATCAAACAAAATGATTCCCTTGAGACGTGTACAGGAGAAGCTAAGATTTAGCTATAACACAATTAAATATAAACTCACAAGCTAAAAAATAATCAAAGTATGAATTACATAACAGTTTATTGAAACAATAAAAACAATTTACAATATCACATGGGGGGAATGCTAAAAAACAGTTAAAATTTAACTAATACTGTGAAATTTTGTGACCAGCACAAAATAGGGGACAGACAAAACTTAATTGTAAAACATACAAATTGAAGATTACAAAGTGTACATTCAAAGTTGATATTTCTTCACTCCCTGGTTTTATAACCTCACAATCGTATATAAACCGAGGAGGAAAAGACATGAATTGTACAAAGACTTGCGTCAACGCGTTTCGGTGGTTTAGCGTATTTTGTGTGCCACCTTTATCAAGACTATTGTTTCGTTGTCTGTCGTGTATCTGGATCCTTATAGGTGTCCTACAATAGATGTACATACAATTAATTATCTAAATTAAAAGAACACTCTATATAACAGTAATTCAAAGGTACATTATCAATGTTGTATTCCTAAGCTAACTCATCATTATCATGGTAAAAACATTATTGTTTTGTAATTTAGTATATACATGAGTTATATATTCTGTAACTTCACACTTGTCTCTACGTGCACACTCAGAGGAACACAGCTATGGGGGGTTAATCGAGTTGTGATCTTGGAAATCCCTACTAGAAACGTAGATTTCAACACAAATTTATGGTATTGCAAACTGGTAGCCTAATAGGCACTAGCAAGGAGGGGCCAGTTACCTACATGGCATCTTCCCACTTTAAAAAGAAATGGTGAGCTTTTTTGGGATGCTGGGTATATGTCACTCTAAACTATTACTATTAATAGTATATGATTGATACAATGTAGTAAAAGACATTGGATTCCATTCTATGTATACATCTAACGACAGCCTATCTGCCATTGAGGTTTAGAAACTATTTTATAAGTGCTGGGCTAGAATTAAAAAATTGGACTGCGTGGGTAGAGTTATGCTATTACCTGTATCCTCAGGTGGGATTCCTAGTTATTTGGAAGTAATGAATTACTTTCAGGATGAATGGAGTTGTTCATATTAAGCGGCTTCCATCTAAAGGGAAAAGCATATGAAACCGCTAAATTGGGGGGTGTTGGAGTTAGCCCTATTCCATTCTTGTTAATTTTATACAGTAAACTAAAAGAGTTCCGCCACAAATGCTGGCACTGTTCCCCCACATTGCTACCCCATAGCACCCCCGGGAGGTTGATGTCATCATCTATCTCCTCCAGGATCGCCCAGTACCAACATGCAACCTCCTTTCCCCCCCCTGGTCTTGTCATCAATAGATTTTCTAAGTTGCTGTAATTTCCCAGGGGGGCTCCCTTCCTTATCAATGCCTGAGCCCAACTGGTCAATTGTATGTATTTAAAGTTGGTTAACCTTGGCCCGACTCTCTCCCGCAAAGCCTCCCAAGGTAACAATGAACCTCCTGCTATCAGTTCTCCCCAGTTAAGAATTCCGGCTTCCTTTATTGAGCATGCCAGCCTTTCTTTAAGACACAAAGGAGTGCCTGGCGAATCCCAGATGGGGGCTAAGTTGGAAAAGTAGCTCATCCCTGTTCGTCTCCTAATTATGGACCAACTACTGGCCAATGAATGAAGAGTTTTTAATTTTATCTTTTTAAAGAATTTCTGGTCCCCAAACTTAAAAAGAAAACCGTCAGATGAAGGTTCTGACCCCTCCAACATAGCTCGAAACATCCTCCCCCTAGGGTTATCCACTGGTGTTTTTAGAAGCATTCTTGAAAAAGATAATTGGAAAGCCCAAGCATAATATTGGATATCTGGAGACGTTAACCCTCCTTTTTCTCTCCTTCTCCTCAGTTTTTTCCAAGCCAATCTTGTGGCTCTATTCCTCTAAATGAAAGAATGTATTTCTTGTTGACATTTAGATATTTGTTTGACATCAAAAGCCATAGGGATAGAGTTAAACAAGAAGGTATATTTAGGCAGGATGGACATTTTTAAAAGATTTGTCCTCCCATAGATAGATAACGGGAGATGGTTCCATGTCTTTAGTTGTTTTTGACATTCCTTATGTATTCGCTCAAGATTGTAAGTGGCGATTTTACTTATATCTTGGGTTATTCTGATGCCAAGATAACGCATAGTGGACACTACATCCACCTGAGTATTTGGGATATTCCAAACCATAATTTCATTTTTTTCGGAATTTATGTTGTATTCGGAGATTTTACCGAACTCCTCAGCCCTCCTGATCACGGAAGGAAGGGCCAGATCTAAGTTTGATGTCATTATGAGGATGTCATCGGCATATAGAGCTACCCGCTTTTCCCACCCTCCGAAGCTAAATGGTGATATATTAGCCTCCTCTCTAAGAAATTGTGCGAAAGGTTCAATATAAAGGTTAAATAGAAGGGGAGAAAGCGGGCAACCTTGCCTTGTGCCTCTTGAAATTTCAAAAGGCTCTGTAAGGGAGTTATTTACATAAAGCTTTGCCGTCGGGGTCTTATATATGAGTGAAATCATACGGCAGAAATTTTCGGGCAGATTGAATTTCTCCATGACTGCAGCCAAATAGGACCAGTTGACCCTATCAAAGGCCTTAGTCGCGTCCAGCGTAAAGACAGCCAAAGGCAGAGAAAAAGTGGTAGCGATGTCAATCGCCCCAACCAGATCTTGCGTGAGGTCAGCTAAGTATCTGCCCTTAATAAAGCCCTTTTGGTCTTCATGAATTAAAGAGCTCGCCACCCTCCCCAGCCTGCTTGCCATAATGGCTGCAAAGATCTTATAATCGCTGTTGAGGAGCGAGATCGGGCGATATGACCCACATTCTTTCAGATCTTTCCCTGGTTTAGGTATTACGACAACCGTGGCATCGCTCCAAGACTTTGGAGGGTCCCTCCCCTCCAAAAGGATGTTATTGAAAACAGAAACCATTATTGGGGCAATCTCCTCCTTAAGTGCCCTATAAAATTCCCCTGGCAACCCGTCGGGGCCTGCTGCCTTCCCCCGCTTTCCTTGCCCCAAAACTTTCTTAATTTCTTCAACAGAAATCTCTTCTTCCAACAACCTACTCTGCTCTGGTGATAGCTTTGGAATAGAAAGTTGGTCTAGCCAGGCCTCCCTCCCTGCCTTATCCTCCAGAGTGTCTTCCTTATAGATATTTTGGAAAAAGTCCCGGAAAGCACCTCCTATTTCTTCCTTAGTGATCCGGGGGGCAGCATCTCCCTCCACCCTAATCTCCCTGATGTAATTTCAGGCTTGGTCGGTTTTAGTTTTCCAAGCGAGAATTTTCCCCGCCGCCTCGCCAAACTCAAAATGAGAGATTTTACTCGCCTCCCACCTTCTAGAGACCCTAGCTTGTAATATATTTTCTATTTGTGACTTTAACTCTCCATGTCTTTCAAAGTCTGCACCTGATCTAGTTTGGGCACCCAAGGTGCTTTCAATAGATTTCATTTCCCCCTCCAAATTTTCAATATTTTCCCTGAATTTCTTCCTTCTGTAGGAAGCTCTGCTCGTAATACACCCCCTCCAGAAGGCTTTTAATGCATCCCACATAACGTGGATTTCCGGAGAATCTATATTTACCTCCAAGAAATTCCGGGTCTCTGATCGAAAAAAATGGACCTCTTCATTTTCTAAAAGAATGGTGTGGTCGAATGACCAAGAAGTATGACTATGTTTATGTCCAGGTTTCAATATAAATGAGATGGCCGAATGATCAGAGAGATGTGAGGGAAGGTAGGAAATATCTATCAATAGGTCTTTCAGACAATAGCTAAACAAAGCATAGTCTATCCTAGACACATGTTTATATTTAAAGTTTCGGAAAGAAACCCCCAACGTATCCCCTGCCCTTTCCCTGCAAACATCTGCAAGACCCAGTTGTGACATTGCTATTAAGAGGTCTTGTCTAGATTTCGAGAGGGCGCAGGCTCTAGATTTAGCAGACTTATCTAATTTTGGGTCTAGGACGATGTTAAAGTCACCCATCCAAATAACTGGGTCATGAAGAGCCAGTAGGTTGTCTCGTATGATATTTAAATAGGTGGGGTCGTCCTGGTTAGGGCCGTAGTACCCGATCAGGGTAAAAGGAAGGCCATCTAACATAACCCTTACACTAAGCCACCTACCACCTCTATCCTCCCTATATTCCATGATTTGTGCTTTTGCTTGTTTTTTGAAAATAAAGAGCACCCCCCTAATGTTTGCTGATTGGTCTGTGCAAATAAAATTGTCAACCCATTTTTCCTTTTTTAGAAGCTCTGTTGTTTCCACCTTGAGGAGGTGTGACTCCTGAATGGCTATGACCTGTGCCGGGGAATCTTTCAAATATTGATAAATGTTTGCTCTCCTCCCCCTAGTGCGCAGGCCATTGACATTCCAGGATAAAAAATTTACCTGAATCATCTCCTCAAACAGTCACCACTCCCCCCTGCCTCCTCTAAATTCCCTGCCACCTTGTTGTCATGTCTTACTCTGATTTTTATGGGGCATAAGACAAAAAATATTCGTTGATAGGTTAGGCTATTTGCATACAAGTACCCTTCGGGCTCAGACATTTGAAGATGTATTTTTTTATTTTTACCCCTGCCACCCTGTGCAACACCCTCCCCCCTGGAAAACCCTACCCCACCTAAACTGGACAGATGTATTGCCAGTTTGCGCCCTCTACCTCCTCTCCCCTCCCTCCACTCACAAGCTGCGTAATAGGTAGTGCAAGGGCAGTGCAAAAGGTACTCACTCCTAAAGAATATAAAAGTACAATAAACAAATAACTAAAAAAAAAAAAGAAAAAAAAGAGCCTCCCAGTGACACCAAACAACCCCATTTTAAGAGACTTCCAGCCTCTTTTTTCCTTTTCTTTTTCATATACATATATATATATATACATATATCCATACATACACACATATATATACATATATACATATACACATACACATTTTTTTTCTTTTCTTTTTTCCCTTCCTTTCTTATGTCTCTGACAATTAGGTTCCTTCGCCCTCTTATATGTTTGCTAATTAACTTCTGTTACATTTCTTGACTGGCTGGAAGATCCCTGTCTTTTCCACCGTACAACCCAAGTATGACATGGAAAGATCAAGCCAAACATTTTTCTTTTTTTTTGTCTTTTAGGAGACTCCTGCTCCTCCCCGGGAATGATCCTTTAGTAATTCCAACATTTCATATGCCTCAAAAAGGAGATCTAATATTATGAATTTTGTTCTTATACATAATGCGCAGAAAAGCAGGAAATCTCATTTGCACTGTTGCACCCAGAGCACGGAATTTCTCCATCCTCTGGCCTAGCTCCCACTGCCGATCCAGGGTGGTTTTGGACAGGTCAGAACGAATCTCAAAAGGAAAATCAAGACCATTTAAAGTCTTATTTTTTAGGGCCAAATTTAAGATTTTTTCTTTGATTGAATAGGTAAGAAAGTTGACCAGAATTTTTCTAGGCTTCTCTCTGCCAGGTTTTAGACGAAAAGGGTCCCTATGAATCCTTTGGATATCTCTCCCCAAGATATCTGATGATTCTTCTAAGCTGAGTGAGACTTTTAGCAGTTCTACGACAAAGGTTTTAATGTCGCTTCCCTCTCTCCCCTCGGGAATCTTCAGAAGCCGGAGGTTATTTCTTCTTGAAAAGTTCTCCAAAGACTCAACCCTCTCGCGAATCGCATCTCCCTCTCTTTGCAAGTTAAGAATTTTTGCTTGGGCAGAGCCTAAATTGGCTTTAAGTTCTTCTACAGAGCCTTCAAGGGTTTCTGTCCTCTCATTCAAACGATCTACTTTTCGCTCCAAGATATCGCAGGCAGCCCTAATCTCTGATTGATTTTCAGCAGATGTTGCAAAACCCTGCTTTATGTCTGCTTTTAGAGAGTTTAACAAAGACTCAATTGAGGAACCGGCTGAATCCACACCTCCACCAGACTCTCCCCTTTCTTCTTGCAGCGGGTGCTGATTAATTCTCTGTGTCTGTTTCGAGACTACCTCACAGGTTCCTGGATCATTTGACGGTGGACTATCTTGGATGTCTTGAAGAAGTTGTGAGCTGACTGGCCCGTTAGATTTCAATATTGTCAAGCCCCTGACTTCTTCTGCCGTCTGGTCATTACTGCCTGACCCATCTACTGGCATGATTGTATCTTCTAGAGCAAGATCTGCCATATGGGAGGTCATTTTCCCTTGAAAATCTAAGCGGTCAGAGTGGCAGTCCTGTTCAGGTATATGGGGCTTCTGAATAGTCAATACTTGGGGCAAAACTTTAAAAAATGAGCACAAGGAGGGGGTTATACGAGCAGGTTTTAGCTCACACGGTCTCTCTTTGATTGCAGCTCTCTGGAGGCCCCTTTGGCGCCCCTTTGGTTCAAAAACGTACCCCTCCTGCAAATCACTTTCACTGCCACAATCCGATGATAATGCCTGACTGTCCTTTAACCCCCTGTCTCTCCCCCTTCCTTTTCGTGATTTACTCTTGGCTTTTTTCTTACTTTTTCCAAAGCTAGAGCTCTTAGAGCTCACAAAAACAGCCTCGCTTGTGCCCCCCCTGTACACACTCTGACCGTTACCCACACAGGCAGCATCCAGCTCACCATCGCAAAACACCTCTGGGGGCTCCAAAAACGGGACAGAAGGTTCTGATACAGAGGTCGCCAGGGGAAAAAAACGCCAATTCCTTTTTCCCCCCCGTCACCTTACCGCGATCTCTGCAGTTGCCTGCCTGCGCTGCTTTTCCCCGAAGGAGTCCTCGAGCCGCTGCGCTGCGGCCACGCCTTAGCTCCACGGCTGCAGCCTTCCAGCGTTGTGGTAGAGAAAGCCCGCGAGCAGAAATGAGGGTGGGGGCGGGGGCCCAGTCCGAAGCCCCAAAACACATCCGCTGGACGGCTCAGAAAGGCAGCGCCTTTCCGTTTAGCGGCACCGCGACCTTCCGTGCATCATGAGAGAGGGAGAGGAAAGGGAGCGGAGAGTTTCACCGAGGACGCGCGCTACTGCTCCTCACACGGGCGCCATGTTTTCCCCCCAATCTGAAAAGGTAAAGTTGTATCAGTGTTTCAAACTGGGGCAAATAAAAGACTGCAAATACCAGGAATTGTTGCCATTTAGACTTGTAATGTGGAAACTACCAGCTTAAGTAGCAAATCTTTTTCTCCAACAGATGTAATTGTTGGAACCTCCCAGGATATAGGTCTACAGCTGCTGAATCAGTAGTGCAATACCTCTCCTTGGTATTTCTCTTCTGACAGCTCCAGTGATAGGGTACCTAGATGCAACACTGACATTATTGAATTCCTTTTATTTACTCTGTGTTTTTTTTGTACACATTGCCTTATAAGTTGCCATACATTGTAACTCATTCTTCTTAAATCTTTTTCTTGCTTTTTTTCTTTTCCCCAAATATGTCTTAGCTCCTTTCCAATTGCCCCTTTTTTGTGAGATTGCGTGGCAGAGTGGCAAAAGCTAAAAACCTTGTTTTAAGTCTTCTGCATTTTAGTGATGTTAAAATGTCCACATTGTTTGAGATGTGTTGCCCCTATTGTTTAAGATCTATTTTTCCTATTTGATATCATTAGAGCTTTGAATCAAACCCAGAACAAGTGTAATACCATTGAAATGGCCACCTTGCACTTCTAGATTATGTATATGGACAAATCTTAGCCCAAATTCTGCTTCATACACTCTTGTCTCAACCCCCCAAGATAGTGTTTCTCTGAGTACTACACAAACAGCTAATGTTCTGTATTTATTTCATGCAACACCGGTTATGCATCTCCTCCCTATTAAAATATATTCTGTTTTTGTTGTATTGTGCCCCAACACCCAGCTCCAGTTGTGAGTACAATTCTGAATCCCAGCAATAAGATAGATTAAAGAAGGTAGACTGTAGCAATAATCACAAGGATGAAAAACATGTACAGTGGGTTACTATGGTCGCAAATATACAGTCCACACATTCAGCGCCAATCCCTGTTTATATGTAAGGACTAAATGGAGAGCTGCCTTTGTTCGGGGATGAGGGGGGCGATCTATCCATCTGTGCCTGTGCCCTCCTCTGAACTTTCTACTGAGCCCATTAAGAAGCCAACAAATTAGAATGGCTGAGTTTGAGGTATGGAGAACATTTGGGAGGGATTGGGTAAAGTCTTTATTTCTGTTGTACTCCTCATCCACACCTCTATTGTGATTGTCCTATCAAATGACAAGCACGTATCTTATTGCATGATTTTACAACTTCATGGCAGTTAAATGTCTGAAAATGTGGTGTGTGCCCTCAGCTATAAATGATTTTTTTTTTAATTGTGTTGGCCCTTACCTCCACTGACTTTTCCCCTCAGATTCCACTCCTCAAACGTATTGCCAGTTCTTGTTTAGCTTATGGGGTGAGAGCTTCCCTAAATCATACTCCTCCCCCTCCTCCTTTATAACAGTTCTAGATCCTTACAACTGAGTAGCAATCTCTGTGAAGAGGTGGTCTTGGTAAGTCAATGTAAAGGCTGTATATGCTCTAGGTTCCCTTCATTGCCATTTGAAGGATGAGATGTGGTACTGGTTTATGAAAATTGATTCCTAGAGGAGCAGAATAGGCTTACATTGGACATCCTTTACCCAGTGATGCAGCCATCTTGAAAATGCTTCCTGCAGGATCACAGAGATGCACGGTGGCCAGAAATGGGTAATTGTGATTAGAAAATCCATAGACCACGGATGTATGTAGATGTGAGTGTACACTTTATCCCATCCAGGTAACCTCTCCAGAGAATCTTTGCATTCATGGACATCTAGACACCAGGAAAAGAGACAGGGAGCGACCACTTCTTAAGTCTGGGCATTGCCAGAACCCCAGTGTAGCTTCATTCTATCTGTTAAAGCAGGGGTGTCCGGGTCACCGGCTGCTGCGTTCGAACTACACTTCCCAGGGCTCTCCGCGGCTGCTTGCTGCTTGTACCTCCAGCAGACGTGAGTACCGGGTTGTTTTCATTCCTCCGGTTCTGCCGCCTGCTACCCTCTAAGATGCAGATGAAGGGGCGCTTCCCGATCCGCCGCACCCTAGCCTACCTGCAGGAGTGCAAGATAGTCTTCAAAAGCTCGGTGAAGGTCATGACCGTCAATTACAACACGCACGGGGAGCGCCCAGAGGGCGCCAGAAAGTTTGTATTTTTCAACATCCCTCAGATACAGTACAAGATCCCCTGGCTCCAGATTATGATGTTTAAGAATATGACCCCTTCATCTTATCTAAGGTTTTATTTAGATACAGGAGAGCAAGTATTAGTTGATGTGGATGAGAAAAACAACAAAGTGATTGTTGAACATGTGAAGAAGATTCTGGGGAAAAGCGAGGAAACGCTGAAAAGTGAAGAAGCAAAAATGGTGAAAGCAAACCACCCAGCAAACTTTGCCCCCCCCCGTAAATACTGCCTACGAAAGTGTAAGTGTGAAGTGGAGGGGCAGGTGCCCTGCCCCAGTATTGTGCCTCTACCGAAGGAGATGACTGGGAAGTACAAAGCCGCCCAGAGGAAGAGCTCTGCTGGCTGAGCCCAGGTTTGGGAGGACAATCCACCATGGGCAAGAGTCTGTCTGCAAGACAGAGCATGGGATGGCCCAGTTTGTGCCACAGGGAAAGTCATGAAACTAAACCACTTGTTCTGGTCTGCCAGTCAGTACTGCTAAAGGAAAAGTTAAGATTTCTGAATACCTGCCTGTGAGGTGTTTGGTGAAAGTGCACATTTATTTTGAAATTAAAAGATCTTCAAGAAACAAAAAAATAAAGAAATTAAAAAAAAATAAAGCAGGTGCGAGATTGAACGGAAGATGTGGCGAGGAATTTCAAGCTGCCGTTAATGCCATTAGCTTTTAGTAATGTGCAGCAACCATTTTTACATGTGCTAATGGACAGTTGTCTGCATCGCAGAATAGTGTGTGCTTGTAAACCCTACTCACTAGCGTCTTGTAGTTGTACCCTTCTCACTGTATGGATCATTAACACCACTAGATTGCACCAGAGTTTTAAAAAACATAAACATTCAGGAAGAGAAACTAGCACTATTGAATGCTGCCTCTGACATGGTCTTTCTTACAACCATATCTTTTGCTATTCCAAACATGTTATATTTATATTTGAGCAAGAGTTTTCTTCCACTACTTCAAATGGGAACTCAGTTGCCCTGCTGAGAAGACCCTGAATAGTCTGGATGTGGCAACCGCTGTATAAAAGGCTGATAATTTACTGTAAATTCTTATTCACATTGATTTCAGAGTAGCAGATTATCTGTGTTCATTGCAACATTTCATACACTTGCTCCATAATTTAAGTGCTCCTACCTTCTGTATCTCATGACGAAGTGTAAGCCCATGCTGATTAAACATTTTATCAAAAGTCTCACACCCTGCTACTCTGCAACAGGTATGAAATCTGGTATGACAAAACATAAAACGGTCAATACTTAATTACCTATGGTGAGACAAGATAATATCTCTTTAACCATGAGCTGTTTCATTCACTTCACTTAAATGGTTTTACAAATGTAACAAATGATTATGACAATTTGTGTAATTTAGTTTTATAACATTTTTACAGTATTTTGATTTTTAAAACTGCGGTGTTGAAAATATTCTGATCAGTGGGCTCTGGTAATCTTTTTATTTGTTAGGATGCAAGACATTCTGCAGAAGGGGAAATCTACACTAAGCTTAACCAAAAAATTGATGAGTTTATTCAGCTTGCTGATTATGACTGGACTATGTCGGAACCTGATGGCAGAGCCAGCGGCTACTTGCTAGACCTTATTAATTTCTTGAGAAGCACATTCCAAGTTTTCACACATTTGCCTGTAAGTATGACTGTGCTGCATAAAATTCACATGTACACAGTGCAAGATATAGCTGCATTTAATTCACTAATGAAACTTAAAAAATGCATGTTTTCTTGATAAGACAAGTTATTATGAAGGTAAAGTTATTTTTTTCCCAACAAAAAAGGAGTAGCATTTTTTCTTTGAGGACCAAAGTAGTCCATTGCTTTATTGGTCATTATGAAATATTTTCATATCAGGTATGTATTGTCTGAACTTAAATGTTAAATATTTGTCAGGTGATGTTCTTAAATTCTGACTTGTGAGAGGAGCCGTGCACCAGTGTACAATTTATCCTCATAGCGTAAAATCTTCAACAGCTTTGGGAACCCCCAACCTACGGACAGGTTGAGAATCTTAAAATTTGTTGTCAGACATCTCACAAGTTTCTGAATTCCAGTCTTATGGAACAAAAACTTTCCCAAGATGTCCATCTGACCTCTAGTTATCAGGCCTTGTTTACAAAGCAAAATGTGTGACTTCTCCGTTTTGCTTTACTATTTGTTCTAATCGGTGCCTTGTATCTCACCAGCTACTACATGTATTGACTTTTTAAACTTCAATAATATGACCAATAATCTTTGAGTTGAAAGATTTCTACTGAATTTGTTTGATCATGACGACGAGGACCATTCTAAAGGCCATGCTAGATCTCCTCAGTCTGAGTCAGTTGTCTACTTTCTACAGGGTTAGAAACATATTCTTGATAGCTTTTAAAGTTAGTGTCAGGGGGCTTTGCAGTCAGATAGTCGAGTCTAGACATACACTTATTAGGGAGATTATAGAGAAGGAAACATCCCTGTGTTCCTCAAAGACACAATTACTATACAATCAGAATGGTTAGAATAACTTTATCTGTTGAATGCCAGCTATTATGACAAACTGGAAATATTACACTTCCACAGTTATGCCATCAAGCTAAAGTACTCCATGAAGGAGACAAATCAAATCAACTGTTGGCCCACCTTCTCACACCTAAGGCCTCACATGTGGCCACTGTCTTAATTACTATACCCACTGGTAGTGAGTTGTTCACACAAGCCGAAATCAACGAGGCCTTTTGTCATTACTATTCATGCTTGTATAGGGAAACTGTAAATTCACTCCTGATGGCATGTGCGACTTCCTAAATGAGCTTACCCTGCCTAGAATCTCTGTGGAGGCCAAGGAGGTGATGGACATGACAATCAGAGCACTTAGTGTTTTTAAATACCCCTCACACACCAAAAGGACCCTTGGTGTCATGCTTCATCATAGGGGTCTTCGCACCCCTCTACGGGATGCGGCGTGCTGCGACCTACGACTACGCGGGAGCACTTTTAATAGACTATGTATGGTGCATGTGATGTTTTTTCTAAGTGAGTGAATGGTGGGTAACGTGAAAAAAAATTAAAAAACACCTGGCTCGTGGGACACTGAAAGAACCTGGTTCCTGGACTGGATGGATTGCCGTCTAAGCTTTACTCAACATTTTCTGTCCAACTGGCCTACAAACTGCACAAGGATATGGTGAGGCATTTGTGACTGGTAAATTGCCTTCTTTTACTAGGAAATTGTTAACTGCTTCAATTTCTAAACCATGGAGGGACTCTTGAGACATGCCCTCTTTTTTTACCACAATTTTAAATTCAGACTATCAACTACTCGCTAATATTTTAGCCTGGCCGCTTTTACCTGAAATGATCATCCGAACCAGAATGGTTTTGTGCCAGGCCACAACCCCTACCTTAATATCGGAAGGTTAGGGAATAAAATGAGTACCTCTGCAGTATCTTGGCCAAGCACAGCCTGTGTGTCTCTTGATTTGGAAAAGACTTTCGATTCTCTGAACGTGGGTTATTTATTTATTTATTTTTTATTTGAAAGGTTTAATATAGCGCTGGCTAGACCCGGACGTATCAGAACGCTTTACTTGAGTATCAGACCATAGTTGCAGGTTACATCGTTACAAAGGCTACACAGTTATTAGAGCTTAGCTATATAGTTACATGTTAGGTCGAATCAAACAATAAGGATAAATGTGTATGGGGAAAAAGCAGGCACAGGGAGAGATTCAGGGGAGAGGGGGAAGGAGCAGGGTAAGTATACAGTGAATTACAGAGGGAAAGAGGAGGGGGAGGGTGAGAGACACAGCATGAACGAAGAGGGGGAGGGTGACAGGGGTACAAACCTGTAGACGAGTAATAGCTGCGTCCAAAGTCCAGTAAGCTGTGATCCCAGGGAAAGTTGGTATCATGCCCCCAACTCCATTGCAAGAGGCTCCCTTTACGCAGTGGACTCTCTCAGAGGGCTCTCTGAAACTCCAAGGCCTATCTACTGGATCCTTCCCCAAAAAGGGGAGAGGGAGTGCTTTTGCAAGGGGCGCCATACCATACCTCAACTGTGAGTAGCGCCCTTGGCACTGTGGACTCTCTCAGAGAGATCACTGAGACTCCAGAGTATAAGTAATTGGATATTTCCCCAACAAGGGGAGAAGGAGTGCTTAGGTAAAGGGCACAAGGGACAGGGGCTAGGAGGTGTAGCAGGCAAGGGAAGATATTAAGGGGAGAGGGGATAGGAGCAAAGGAAGTAGACAAAGAATGAAAGAGGGAAAGCGGTAGGGAAAGGTGCGAGAGAGCATGAAAGAGGGGGAGGGTGAAGGGGGCACAAACCGGTAAGAGGGTAAAAACCTCGTCCAAGGTCTGGTAAGCTGTGATTACAGGGGAAGTGGTATCATTCCCACATCTCTGCTGCGTGAGGCTCCCTTTATGCAGTTGACTCTCTCAGAGGGGTCTCTGAGACTCCAAGGCCTACCTACAGGATCCTTCCCCAAAAAGGGGAGAGGGAGTGTTTTGGCAAGGGGCACCATACCTCAACTGTGAGTGGCTCCTTTGGCGCTGTGGACTCTCCCAGAGGGATCACTGAGACTCCAGAGTATAAGTAATTGGATCTTTCCCCAACAAGGGGAGAAGGAGTGTTTAGTGAAAGGCCACAAGGGACAGGGGGCTAGACGGCATAGCAGGCAAGGGGAGAGACTAAATGATTGTATATTACTTTTCAACAGAGTGAACAGAGAAATAAGATATCCAAGGGGGTAGAGAGAGGGAGAAGAGGGAGATGAGATGAAATAGGTGATAGGAGAGACGGGGGCCTAGGGGGGGAGAAAGAGATAATTCCTTCCAGCAAAGGAGCAATGTCTCTGGGTCGACAGGATGAAGTCCAACGGACTGAGGGAGAGGACAAGAAACAACAAAATGGTGATCTGTTCGCGACTCGCCATTTTGCGCCAGCAGTTCCCAGACACATCACTTGTCACTCTGAGGCAACTCCAACTATGCGGTGATAGGGCAAGCTATGCAGTCAAATGTGTGGGATAAATGCGGAAAGACAAACTCCAAGGAGGCAAACTGTGTCTATAAATCCTAAGAGGGAAAGCCGTTCAGGCAGGCCGTTTCATACAAAAAACCTCAGAGGGTAGTCAGTTCAGGCAGGCCATTTCATACAAGGCCATATAGGAGATATTCACCATCAACAATGCGGAATTGGTGTAAACAAAGCCGGCCATGAGTGTGATATATTGGAAGAACACACTCCAAGATGGCCGTCAGTGTTGGGAAGGAACACTCCCACGCTCTCTTTCCATGCTCAGCAGTACACAGGAAGCCCATTTCTGTTCCATGTTTGGCAGTACCTAGTGCTTATGGCGGGGGCGCCATTCCTCAGCTCCCATGGGAGGTGGCCAAAATGGATGCCAAACCTCCACCAAAAGACTATTAGAGGCTAACAAAATGGGTGCCCGTTATGTAAACCACTGAACTTAAGGGTCACCTAATGCGCCAGGACAACCCCCCCCCCCCCCTCGAGAATTCAGGCCAAATCGGATCATAAGAGCAATGGTGCTAGAGACCATTCTACAGCCAAGTGCCCCCCCCCCCCCCCCCCCCCAGATTAAAGGGGTCCGTCTCGCTCTGCTCATTATCCCGGTTAAGGAGGCCCAGTAGGCGAAGACAGCTGTCCCACTCCCACAGCCAGAGCACAACAATTCACATCTCCGGCCCCCTGTAGATCGTCCGAGGCTGACACCGATGAAGATCCCGCAGCGCAGCCGTCCAAGGAGAGAAGGCGGAAGGTCACCGCAATCAGGAATGGCGCTGCATATGTCAGAGCGGGTCGTATTCAGTACCTCACGAGCGATCACGCAGTATGGCAGTGCGGGCCTCCGGTCGCATTTTCGCGCACCTCCAAGCCTGTCGGAACGGCAGCTCCCCACCCTACGGGACAACACAGGCTCTCCAGTCAGTGCGCCAGCACCATTAAAAAGTTGACCGCATTGTGTGCCTCGTTTTTCCACTTTAAGGCACTGCAGTGTGTTCATTTCTGGTATCTCGCCCTTTTCCCCGTTTCCACCAGGCCTTCCCCACCCCTCACTCACCGCCTCTTATCACACGCAGTGAGCCCGGAGCATCGCCTGAGTCTTCCTCACCGCTGGAACAGTCTCCCGAGGGCTCCTGTAGCGCTCCGCCACTGAAGCGCGTTCAGGATCTTCCTCGTGCTTTGAACAGGTATCAGGAGACCGGTGAAGTCCCCCTGGCGACGCAAGGTTCACTTATGCACCGGAGCGTTGTCTGTGGAGGGTCCAGTGCACTTCCGGGCCCCAGGAAGTTGGCAGCTCCCTTGTCACAGCCACGAGTGCTGGCAGCGCGTCTGTCCGTTGTGCGCCACCAAACACGCGAATCTTGCTGGGGGCAGGCACACTCGGGTCCCGGCGTCACCCCGGTTGGATGGCCTCCTGACTCCTCCGCCGATATCTCAGGAGCCGTTCCAATGCTATAGCCTGCTCTCTGGTGGAGCATGGCAGGAACACCAAAGGTCACACCAAAGTAAGCCGTGGACAAGGCACTCCAGACACCTCTAGTCCCAATATGCACAGAGTGCTCAGTATGTTTGATGTGGGCAGGTATTTGTGCTGTTGGGTGCATGTCCGGTTTAATCGTCCTACTGCTAGAATTAAAACTGGTCACAGTGTATCTGAGTCTTGTGCAATTGGTAGGGGAACACAGCAGCTCTTTTTCTCTTTCTCCTCTACTGTTTGCCTTGCCCATAGATCCATTAGCTACTCATCTTTGCCGGATTGGTGTCCAATGGCGCATACAACTGTGTGGTATTACGCAGGCGGTTTCCTTTCCAAAGACACTACAGCATACCTCACTAGCATTTCAGAGACACTTGGCGCTTTTGCAACCATATCTGGCCTTCTTGTCAATTGGACAAAACCCTACTTCTATCCTTTAAACCTAGGGTTTATCCCACATGACTGGGCCATATGTTCATGCATTGCCTATACTGGGAGACATAGACTTTCATGTTTCTTGGGATTATTATTTGCCATACCACGGAGGACCTCTGCAGTGGTAATTTAGACACGGCTGTACAAACTCTTAAGTTACAGGTTACAATTGAACTTCATTGCCTTTGTCGTTCATTGGCAGCATTGCTGTTATTATAATGGTGGTGCTTGCTCCCTTTCTATATCATGTTGTTAATTCACCCCTCACCCATACTTCTTTAACAACCTAGATTGGATCCTGGCGGAGATGATAGGGGGTGGAGGTTGATGTTTTGTTGCTCTCTTGACACTGAGGTTCCCTACAGAGGCAGTGTTAAATTTGGGGGTCTCTGGTTGGCACAGGTAGGTACTTGTGACAAATAGGGACCCTCTCCTCTAGTCAGGGAAAGGGGATTACACACCTTAAATAACCCCTGCTTACCCTCTAGGTTGCGTGGCGCGAGCAGTCAAGGCTTATTTCAGAGGCGTTGTAAGTTAAGCAGTTGTTACCACATACAGTAATCCAGTGACAACACTACAAATGGACACCACACTGGTTTTATATCAAAAATAAGTAGACTTTATATAGAGTTACCACAAGACCATAAACAACAAAAATACACATTGTGATTACTTTAAGATGGTAGATTAAGCTTAGTTCAGTTCAGTTCTTAGATGTGACACTCTGCGTCAATGTACCTTAAGTTGCGTTGCTCTTCCACGACAAGCAATGTCGCAGCGATAGGAAATGCAGCAAAGTTCAGATACAAAGAAATAAAGACGTGAAGATCTTCCTGATGCGGCACGCTTCTCGGAGATGCGAGAAACTCTTGGTTCGATGCGTGGACTGCAGCGGCGACACCCTTACGATGCGACGGCAACAGCTCCAGCGGCGACGCTCTTCTCCACAATGCATGAAGCTTCCGCTCGATGCGACAACTCCAGCGGCGACATCCAAGATGCAATGGCAGCAGCTCCGACGGCGGCGCGCTTCTCGGGGATGCGAGGATCTCTTGGTCGATGCGGTGCAGTGCGACTGTTCCAGCGGCGACACCCTCCTTCTCCGGAGTTGCGACAGCAGGCACAGCGACGGCGACACGCTCCAACCTCGTTGCGAGATTCTTCTCCTGATGCGGAACAGTGCGACAACCACAGCGGCGACACCCTCCTTCTTCGGAGTTGCGACGGCAGCAGCAGCGAGGGCGACATGCTTCCTCTTCGTTGCGGCACACTTCTCTCCGATTCAGTGCAGTGCGACAGTTCCAGCGGCGACACCCTCCTTTCTCCGGAGTTGCGACGGCAGGCACAGCGACAGCGGCACGCTTCTTCTCGTTGAGTCGCACTTCAAGCTCCTTGCGACACGCAGTTCCTCAGAAGGCCAAAAACGGCAGCAGGCACTTCCAAAAGAACTCTGGGGAGCTGGGAGTGAAGTCTGTTGTCCCTGAGACTTCAGCAGGAGGCAAGCTCTTTTCCAAGCCCTTGGAGATCCTTCACAAGTTGAACGCAAAGTACACAAAGTTCCTTTCTCCTTCCTTTGGCAGCCAGGCAACCACTGCAGGCCAATCCCCCAAGAAGCACTTCAGCTTGGGAATAGTCTCTCCTCAGTTTCTTCAGGTTCCTCTCCTCAGTAAAGGTTTCTTCTTGTAGTCCAAAGTGATCTAATTTCATGGGATCAGGGTCCCAATATTTATTCCCATAAATCCTTTGTTCTCTGAGGGGAGAGGGGCCTGTGCCCAGTCCAAACCAGTTCTGAAGCACTCTGTTTACCAGACTTCTCCTTTCCTTTCACAGTGCAGGGCATGCACATCAGACGCTCCACAGGAGGTGGAGCCTATATTGTGGAAGGCAAGTACAGTCCTGGAGCACTCTGTTGACAGGACTCCTTCTCTTCTTTCGGTGTGCAGGGCATCAGCCGCTCCTCGGGAGGTGGAGCCAGCATTGTGGAAGGCAGGCACAGCCCTATTCAGAGCTCAGGTGCACTCCTCCCTCCCATCAAGATGCAGATCTCTCTATTTACCACTGGGTGACTCAGCCTGTCTCCTGGAATTCCCCAGCCCTGTCACTCACAGAAACCAGACATAGGAATACACAAGCTAGCAGAGGCAGGTTTGAATGGTTAGACAAGCAAATACCTACTTTCTAAAAGTGGTATTTGCAAACACAGAATATTAAAATAAACTTTACTAAAAGATGTATTTTATTATTCTGAGTTCAGGCATACTAAACTCGAATTTCTACCATGTTCTCTGAGCCTGTTAGGATTATAAAATGTAGCAATTCTAACAGCCCATTGTGGCCTATGGAGAACAGGTAGCCTTGCAATAGTGAAAAACGAAAATGGCTGTAATTCACTACTAGGACATGCCACACACATCAGGGCTTGTCCTACCTTATACTTACAATGCACCCTGCCCTTGGGCCTACCATAGGGGTGACTGATATGAAGAAAAAGGAAGGTTTAGGGACTGGGAAGTGGGTGCACTTGCCCAGTCAGCATGACAGTACCAGACTGCAGACCTTAGACACATTTTACAGGCTGCTTCAGTGGGTGGCACAACCAGTGCTGCAGGCCCACTAACAGCATTTGGATTACACCCCCTGCCACACTCAGTGCACTAGACTGGGGTCTGACAAGTAAACCAAAATAGCCAAACATGGAATCACTAATCCATACATCAATTTACATTAGGGAGCACTTGCACTGTGGCACTGGATAGCAGTAACACAGTGCCCAAAGCATCTAATACAGCAAAAACACATGAGGCAACAGCAAAAAATGGAAGGGAGACCCACGCCAATGGTGCCAGGTCTAACAGGCAGGAAGGCTGGAACTTCCAGATCTAAAAAATTAATATCTTGCTGCCCAACCCCAGTAGGTCTCCAGATGACTAGCCAGTCATTCGCTGAGGGAGACCAGGCAGGTAAAACTGCGGGAGGTTTGTTAAACTTACCTTGCTGTTGGCCAAGTGTGATAGTACGATAATTTTAAAAAGTACCTGTTCCCCCTTGTTAGAAATCGGGTTACTGGTTGACTGAAGTATGAGCCCTGGGCAAGCAGCTACCACAATCCTAGTCAGGGTAAGAGACAGGAAGACCCTAAATTAGAATGTGCTCACCCTTCAGTAGCTTTTCACAAAGCAGCCAGGCTTAACTTGGAGGTAGTGTGTAAATTATTTGTGGAACACTTCAAACAGCAAAACAGTGAAAAATATCCTACACCAAAATAGATCTAACTTTATAAATAAAACAAGTCTCAAAGAACAAAAATCCAATTAGTAGAACCGGAGATACTGAATTTTACAGTATTTAGTGAAAAATAGCACCAAGAAGCACAAAGCTCTATTGGGGATATCTGGTCATACCGGATCGGGATAAAGTTCAGTCAGGCCGCGATGTAGCGGAGGCTGTCTACAGGGAGCCAGTTAGGCCCACTGAACTGGGTACATTGAAACCTTGTCATGTAGCGTTGCATGGATCCGCGACAAAGCTGCGTCACACAGCTGTGGCGATGTGTCCGTTTCAAGATGCAGCGAGGGTGCTGTGTGAGCTCCTGATGAGTCAACGTTGAGTATCCTGTCAACAAGACTTGTGATGCGAACCCCAGTGTTGAGGATGCAAGGTGCAGCAGAGGCGATGCATCAATTCCGATGAGCTGTGAGGCTGCAATGTGGAGTTTCGATGCTGCCATCAATGATGGATGCGAGGCGCTTGCACCGAGAAAAGTGTTGTGCAGCAGTGGTTCCGAAGGCGATGCGTCAGTCCCAAGATCTGGGAGGTGGAGGCAATGCAAATCTTTTGCGAATGATCCAATCCACGCAGCAGCAGCGATGCGTCAGTTCTGCTCGGAGATGCGCCGCTCAGCAGAAAAGATGCTTCAGTTCCGCTGGCAAGCACCTCAGGCCCACTTCCAAGGGTCCAGGACTGGGGTGGCACCGCTTGGCAGCGTAGATTCACTCATGGCAGTGTCCAGGGGCAGGGGTTGGAAGCCTGTTATTTCTCTGAAGCTGCAGATTAAGAGGCCTGCCAACTAGCCCTCGGAGTCACTCTGGGTTCCAGGGTCAATGGATGCAGGTCCATCCTTCTTACCCAGGCAAGAGGGCATCAGAGCAGCGCAGCGAAGGAGGAGTCCAGCAGAGAGGCAGTGCTTCAGCAGCACAATAGTCTGTCTTCCTGGCAGAGTATCCACAGGTCCAGAAGTGCACTTAAGTGGTGGTGTCTGAAGTCCAGTACTTATACCCAGTGGTGGCCTTTGAAGTGGGAGAGACTTCAGAGACATGCCTTTAAAGTACAAATAGGTCCTCCCTTTGTGCTCTGGCTCCAGACTAATTACAGGGTAGTATGCAACCCTTTGTGTGTGGACAGGACACAACTTATTCAGGTGTAAGTGAGGCTGTGCCCAGCTCCTCCCTCCCATCCATCCTGCTAGAGATACACCTAAGCTACCATTATGTGTACCTGCTAGAGATACACCTACGCTGCCATTATGTTTAGCTCTCTAGGAGGAATATACAATGCCCAACTACACCCTGCCGTGTGATTAAAGAAAGGTTACTGGCACCAAAGGGCTAAAGCAAGAAAATACCAACTTTCTAAACGTTGCATTTTCAGAATTGCAATTTAAAATCCGACTCCATCATGTTATCGTTTTGAACTAGAATTCCAGAGACACCAAGCTTGAATCAGTTATATCTTCCCATTTGAAATTACATTTATAAAATGTTTTAAGGTATTCCCATTGTTATCCTATTAGAGATATAAGCCTTGCTGTAGTGTAAAAACGAATATAAGAGTGCATAGCCTACCTTTTGAATATATTGTACCCTGGCCTCTGGATTGTCCAGGGCATACCTGAGGGGTGAGAAATATGTATAAAAAGGGACGGTTTGTACCTGGCAAAAGGTTTATTTTGCTAGATCGAAATGGCAGTGTACACTGCACATACAGGCTTTGCAGTGGCAGGCCTGAGACATGATTAGAGGGCTGCTTAAGTGGGTGGCACAAGCAGCCTTGCAGGTCCACTAGTAGCATTTAATTTATAGGCCCTCGGCACATGTGGGGCACTTTACTTGGGACTTATAAGTCAACTAAATATGCCAGTTGGGAATAAAGCCGGTATTACCATGGTTAGGGGAGCCACACAAACACTTTAGCACTGGTTAGTAGTGGTAAAGTGCACAGTGTCCTAATATCAAAAGATTAGATCAGAAAATAGAGGGGGAAGGCAAGACGTTGGAGGAGAGGGGAGACCACCCTAAGGCTGTCTGGTGTAACACCCCTCTTTTGCAAGATGATTCAGTGCATCCATAGATTGGTCAGTAGCAGAAAGCAGGCACTTGCTTTATGAGGAGTGAGCAGGACTATGAAAATCTCTATTGCTCACAGATGGGATGCAATAATTTAAACTCTAAAGGTACATTCCAAAGATGATAAACACCCTCTATAGACTTCCTAGATGTTTCAGCTCTCTCATGCCTGTTCCGATTTCTATGTAAAGCTGTTATTGCATACTTTTAGAAATGGTTCAGTTGTCACATACATGAGTGGTCTTGAGGGGCGTAGGTCAATGTGGCACCACCCAAGTGATGGATAGCAAGACTTTTGAGAGCATACACTATGCAAGTTGGATATAGATAAGTGGTTGTTAGGGTTGGGGCATAGGGGGATTGGAAGTTCAGTATAGCTGTTATTTAGATCGCCCCTTGGTTTGTTTAGTTTGCCCTTGATTAAGACTAAGGAACGGAGAAAGTTTCAAACAAGCAAACAGCTAAACTGTGTGCATAATATTGTTGTAAAGATTACGTTAATTATGTAACATCAGCCGACTGTCCATTGAATGCACTATCCAAATGCTAATATATATGAATATAATACCAAGCTAATAGAACACTTTTTTTTAAAGAAAATAGAAAAGTATTCTTGACATGATTTTTAACATTTAAATAATATGCTTGTATCATGTTTTCCTTGATTTTCTAAAATAAAACTATTTGGTTTTCTCACACTGCAAGACCAGCGAAAAGTGCATCTAGCGATAAACAGATATCACGTTGGCTTTTGACCATTACATGTGACAGAAACACTACTTGTGGTTCTACAAGATCATTTTCTAGTGGCCGTGAATGGAGGAGTTATCACATAGTCATACAAATGTATCCGAGACAGATATAAATAATTTGACTTTCATATCTAACAGACTGAAGTTTTTGAGGCATTATCATTTTCATTTATCAGGGGGGCTCTAGTGTGGGGTTCCACAGGGACCCCCCACTCTCACCTCGCCTGTTTAACAGTGTGGTCAGTTTTTCACTTCCTGAAACAATGTAAACTAGTCATCCCATACATCGGTGAAATCCACCCTAAAATAATTGAATCGTTATGAATTATAAATGCTGCAAACAAAGTACCTGCAGGTCTCTCTTTTCATCGAATGGAATCATTTACAGGAGGTCAAAGTGCAACCGCACACTTGGGGGGTCATTATGATTGCGTTTTTTCCGCATCCTCGGGGCCGGCGGAAGCCACCACCGGCCCAGAGGATGCGGAAAAACCGCAGCGGACTGACCAAAGACCCACCGCCACATTAGGATGGCTGGTGGGTCCTGGTTTCCGTCCGCAGCTTTTCCGCCGCGGTCGGCTTACAACCGCGGCGGAAAAGCTCTAATATGGTGACGGTGTCTTCCAGACACCGTCCACCATATTAGGATGGCCTGTAAATTATGCTTTTCCGCGGCGGGTTTTCCGCCGTGGAAAAGCATACAGAACTTCACTGCGGGGCCCGTTGCGGGCCCCCGAGGTGAAGGGGGGGTGGGAGGTGCACATGGGGGGTACCTATGGTACCCCCCTGCATTTGCATGCAGAAAGCGGCAGGCACCGCGCGGTGCCTGCCTCTTACTGCATGCAAATGCAATGCGTGCATTTTTAACATTGCCGCAGGTGCAGCTTGAAGCTGCACCCGCTGCAATGTTAAAAATAGAGGATATGACCGCCAGGGTGGCGGTCACATCCTAATTGCACAGGAGGGAACTCTGCATGCCATGCGGAGGTTCCCTCCTGCTCTGGGGTCGCGGACGGACGCAAGTCCGTCTGCGATCCTAATGAGGCCCTTGGTCTTGAAAATTCAAAAGATCTGCTAGAAATAGAGCAGGTCGTAATCTTCTTCACTGATTGCTAATGGCTAAATCTTGTGGTAAATGTATTCCTAATACAGCCTCTATAGCTACTATGAGTAGAGTGTCCAATATATACCTTCCAAATCCACCAGATTAACTAACCAACGGCTTTTGGTAGAGCACAAGTAAACAAATCAGTGCCGACGATAGCAGGTTCTAAAAGGACCAACATATTGGAAAGCACTTCCAATTCAGATAAGAATCGCTCTTACTCTCTTCAGAGTCAGGAAATATTTCAAAAACTTGTTATCAAACTGAAGCTACCACCGCCACTATTTATACCTATGAACTAACTGCTGAATCAGTACTATTTCCTGTGCGAAGACTACAGTTGTTTGATACAGGGTTGGATACTACACATGGTATGCCTTTCCATCTGACAGAGTCCTGGCCAACCAGGCCTCAGTAGCTTACAATAAGGTGTGTGGCAAAACTATGCTATGATTAGCATGAGCACACATTCACAGAGGGTGTCTCTTCTAGGTCTTCTATTGTCTCTGTTTTGGTGAACTCACAAATCAAATAGTCTGAGTAAAAAACATTTCACAACACGTCTCCTAAGACTTAGATTAAGGTTATAATTGAATCTCAGAGCTGAAGGCTTTCTCCCTGGCACTGAAAACCACATCCAGTGACTGTGGGTTCTAGAATGTACAGATTACACAATTGTGGACTGCCATATTCTGCATTAGGAAACAGTATACGCATCTCATTCCATTATGTCAGTCGGCCTACATAAGGGGAATAAAGACTAAGAAACTGGCATATAGGTTCATATACTAGGCTCCCAACTAATCTTTAAAATCATAGCTTATTATCATGTCATTCTTTTTCTCACCAAGGCTAAGAATGCCTATGGTGCACCACTAAAATAGTGTTTTCTTAACGCTCCCTACTGAAGGCTTCCAGCTCAATTGGTTCAGTAGATTGCTATACCCATTTCTACTACTCCATGCTCCATAATGTTCCATAGATTTTGCAGATGCAGGCTTTATTGTAGTAGTTCATACATCTCCTGGTTCCGTTTCAGAACAGATTTTGCAGCTACGTTTGATAATGATATCAGCTTGTGGCTTTTCCTGGTTTATATAAATGAATGGTGTGGAAATATTTAATTAGTGAAGGAAAGTTCCTATTCTTTATAGTAGCAAAGCCAAAACATCAAAGTCTTGTAAAGCTTAGATGTAAATCCATCTTGTCCAGCAGATAGTCCAGTTTTGCAAATGTTCTATATCCTAGGGGTATTTATACTCTGATATCAGTTTAACAGTTAAGTTCTCACTTTCAATACTTATTTTGGTAAGTTCTGTTATGTCTAACAATTTTTGGTTTGTGCATAGACACTACATGATTGGCACCTAGCCTCATAGAATGTTTGAATGCTTAATTGAGCGACATTTTTTGAATTTATGTTACTTTCTTTGTCTTTTACAGCATTAATTAACTTACTATTTTATTTCTTCAGCCTGTGAATAAAAAGATTGCGACACTTAACTCACTCAATAGTGTTTTGCGAAGCAAGGAGAATTCCGATTTGTAAATATATGTTGTGTTTAATTTGTATTCAGCAGAGATCACTCTTTGTCTTCGATCAGGGGTTGTACTAACTCCTGTCACATAGTTTCCTGATTCTTTCAGATGTTTATTAAGGAGGAGTGTTTCCTTATTTAAAGTATTTGGATCCTAGAAATTGTTTGGGAAATAAGGCCTCTTAAATAAAGCATTTCATCTCTACCATATTATACCATACAAATTATGTTTTAAATCATTTTGACTGATTCGTTTTGCTTTCAGTTTTGCATGCGAGGTAAAAGATAACACACATTGATCAAGGTTTGCTTTTGATGCTGAGATGATTCTGGTTTCAATGGCATGTCCCGAGCACTGTCACCACTGTCCATGAGTGACTCGAATGCACGCAGACAAGTTCAGAGTAATATAAACTGACCGTAGAGATCTGGCACTGGGAGCTGCTTATCCAGCAACCTCTCTTCCTTGGCCCTCTACTGGTCCCCTTCTGACAGCTGGGCCCTGGGAAGAGCACGCGTTTTATAACCAGAAGCAGAGATGAGAGGGAGCACGTGTTGTAAGAAACAATGCTATTAGTGAAACTCTTAGTTTCAGGAGAAAAGCCAGGAGTGTGTTCTTTTTTGTAATTATGAAAATATTGAGTGAAACTGTTTTAGAACTCTGAATGTGGCTCGTTTAATAGGAATACCAGTTTGAAGTTTGCTTGTGTTTTATCGGGATTGGTAAATAAGTCCGGAGTTGTACAAAGTCACAGAGTTCTGAATCGAAATGGTTATTACACGAGCAGAGCTCACTAATTCACCGAATAGCTCAAAGATTTTCTTTAGTGCTAATAGGTCAAGACAAATGCTTTTCAGGAGCAGAGTAATGAGGGATGATGGGCGGGCAGTGTGTTTCCCCTTGATCTTAGGGCCTGCTTGGCATCGTGCTCGGTGCTGACCGTTTTGCTAACATTTCAGAGGTCACACACCTCATTTTCATGGGACCCTTTTATGTTATCCGTGGTATATTGGTACAGCATTGTCCTAATTGAGCTGTGCTATGATCTGGAATGTACTAGAAGCTGTAGGTTATTGGGACCAGAACATTGAGGTGTCTATGGATCCTCAAAGGCAGAGCTTTTATTGAATATGCATGTTATCAGCAAGAGAGCTCAGACTGACCGCAGTCATTGTCAGAAGCAGAGCTCGGGAAGCATTTTGATATTTTTGGTAGCAGAGGGTTGCTTGAGCTTGGATATTATCCAGAGCAAAGTGCTGAGTAAGTTCTGCATTAGGCAGGTTTCCAAACTTTTGAGGAAGGTACCCTGGCATCAAGGTATTATGTAGGACTGGATTTCTAAGTTATAACCTTCTAGAGAGCAGAAGCCTTTTGTACCAACAGCTATTGACATCCTCTCGTATTTTAAAAGACTATATTTTACTATTCTACAGTATTACGTTTAATTTATTTAAAAATATATATAAAGCACAAGCTTTTGCATAATAAACACCCAAGACCCCTTGACATTTGCTTCGCTTACTGATGATTAACAGTTCTGAATCTGATTCTGATCCACTGGCCTCCTCTCTAGTCTTCCTGGCACGATTTTCAGTTGGCCAGTGGATCCTCCAAGAAATGTGTTCTTGAAGGCCTATTATTAGTCTATGTGACTGTCATAAGTCATGCCACACACGGAATGGTTGTTCCACTGGGTAGCGTGAGCCCCACTAACTTAAAGTGACAAATAGCCTATGAGTAATTGTGCCTGTCTCACTATAAAGGTAACTTGATCCTTGTCTCTTGTGCTTGTTTTTCATGACAGCCCAAGAGTGTCATAGTGATAATGTACTAGATGACTATATTTATTTTTGTGATGGTTGGAGCTTTATATTATAGTACACAAATTAGGGGGCACGTGTACATGACTTCTTACAAATGATGTCTTGCACTGGATCCTTACTGTTCCTTTCAATGGTCTAGTAGTTAGTTACTGACAAGAAAATATAATAATCTCATCATTTCTAGCATAAAATTGCCATTGTCCCAGTAGCAGATAAAAGACCATGTGTAATAGTTGTGCTACATAAGTCACACTTGACTAAAATAAAAAATGACTGTATATTGAATGTCACAACTTTTTGTGTTAAGGTGTAGAAAAAAGAGTGACCAAGAAGAATGGGTTACACTAGAGATAACGAGCCTTATAGGTTAACATTTCTTAAAATTCTAACATCTCATCTAGTGGAAGCAATATTGCATTGTACGTAGCAGGCCCTTGCACAACTGGCCGTCATGTAGGGATGGAAGTGTTGGAACCTGCAGGAGCTGTAAGCCAGCAGGAAAGTAAAGGAGGTAGTAGACTGGAAGAAAGGTGTCATAACTTAGGGTCTGACAGAGCTAGAAATCATAATAAACTGTTTAAGAGAGTCTCTAGAAAGAGCTCCTACCAGGTCGGAGGCTCCGTCCCAGGCACAATGCCTATAATCAGGTTTCTCATGTACCTCTCCGTAATTGATGCATAATTGATTCTGTGGCTGAAGGGAATTGAAGGGAGGGAGAGAGGGGAGCTACTTATTTCCTTAGGGGCTTGCTCATCGGGGGAGGTGGGGAGTGTCATCATAGTTCTAGAAGTGTCCCCCTACATGGATCCGAAGGCTTGCAACTAGCACTTCCTATCTTAGTGTGGCCTGGACTGATCTTTTAGCTTTCAAGACCTCAGCCTAGGTTGTCTAGACAGATGCTTTGGTCAGGCCCCAAATCCTCTTTATACCACGAGGTTTAGAGCTCTGGAACTGACTAAAGATTGCGACTGAGGCATTTGTGAGAGGAAGTGCACAGCTCACTACCCCTTAGTCTACATGAGTCGTATGGGGGCGTTAATTAGAAAGATTTGCAGGACCCGGGCCCTGTGACTAAGTGGTTGTGGGCACAAAGATGAGCAAGCTTAAATTGGCAATAGAGCACAATAAAAAAGTTCAGTTCTTTGTTAGCATACCAAGCCAGATATTTCTGGTCAAAGTCACTAGCTTGACAAAATGACTGTTTTAGATCATTCTGAAGAAGGATGTTACTTTTGAATTGCGAGTTTGTTTGTCATGCTTCTACTAACATGTATTAATAATTCAATATGCTATCTTTTCACAACAGACGCGGACTAATAGTATTTGTTTTAAATTGATTTTGAAGTGTAAAATCCACCAATCCTATGTGTACAAGTACAAGTGTCACAAAAAGCTGTTCTGAAAATAGCCTCTCAGAAGACTTTTTAGCTATAAAATCTAATTCTCACCCTCATAACAAATTGTTCAAAATTCAAAAACGTATCATGTTTATTACTTCTGCAGTTGTGAGGTTTGTACTACTGCTCCCTTCTCTTCTCTTGTTCATTATGGGGAATATATGATTAAAGACACCTGCGAAATCATCAACTTTCTTTTGACTTTTATCCAGAGTGTGTAAATGAGTGATCTTGGTTTCACTACACAACATTAACCTCTGCAACCTGGTCACCCTTTTATTATTGATGGCAAAGATTATTTCTGTGAATTTTGACAACTTCATTCTTAAGTATGAAAGATGGCGTAGCATGGTTGTATTTCATTATACTATTGAATATATTTCATGAAGGAATGTTTTATCTCAATGTTTAACATTTAAAATTCTATAGAACAAATATCTTTTATTCTTGGTATTGCATTAAATGTGAGTTTATTTCATTCTTTACTTTTTACTACGTTTTTAAGCTTCGATTTAATTTCAAATAATAGCGTTTTTTTCGGACTGGGAGATGCAACATTTAGTTACTTTATTTCTGTAGTTTTCTGTGTAAAGGTGAATACTATGTACTTTTATTTTTAATTTAACAGTTTATAGGTAATATATCAAGTGAGAGTGGAATAACACTATGCCACCTTTCAACGTTTGGCAGAATAAAATTGTATTTGGTAAATGCGCAAAATAGAAAGTCAATACTGTGAAACTGGTAAGTCCTATAAAGGTTAAAAACAGGCAAAACATTTTTATTCCTGAAATATTTTTCGTACAATTGCCTCTGCCAACATTTTCTTTGCAGTTTGCTCTTTAATTTCTGTTTTGATTGCCTTGCTTATTTTCCCCTCAGAATAACAACAATGATCATGCGTCTATGTCGGTAAGTAGATGCAAGCTAAAGAAAAAAGCATGCCCGTAGATAAACTATGAACTGCCTGCAGGCTTATTGTTTCCAATTTGTGTATTAAAAAACGGAGGGTTATGGCACATTAACTGAGGTTTCGTTTTTTCGGAAGGCCTGTGTCTTAGCGCTACTTATTTAAAGACTGTTATCTACGGCCAGTAGGACACTGTTTACAAGCAAACAAACAAGTGGTCCAAGTTGAATTCGCAAGTGTTAATCCACCAGTGTTGTGCGCAATTTGTGCTGCTTGCTTCCAGCTAGTTAAGTCTTGGAATTTTGTTAAGGCTTAAAATAGATGATTTTGCAATCGTGATTAGTGTGTTATGTTGATAAATAAGAGAGGGAAACGATGTGGTCACTTGGTTCTGGCTCTCTTAATATTCACCTAAAATCTTACATTTTGCTTCTGGCAGTTTGTCGAGTACAATACATCTATCTAAGATTAGTAACCGTCGTGAAATCTATAATCTGTAGCAGAGTGTCAGCGTTCCTTGTAAAACTTGGGACATCAACATTTTCCTAAATGAATTTCTTTGGTGAGGTTGGCCTTTTATTAAAGTATGGACATTAAGCCGCGTGTTTTTGTTTTTTGTCCATCAACGTTGTGTGCTTTAAGAGTTTGCTATGTGTTTTGTCTAATAGTTCTTATGTGCCCCTTACTTACCGTTTTGACCCATTCTGCCTTTCGCCAGTGAAAGGAAGCATGCATACTGAAGAAGCAAAAACAATATTGTGTCCATCGTAATTTATGTACAGGCCATGAATGAATATTTTAACCAGGCAACATTCAGTGTCAACAATAGTAATCCACAACCAACATGCAGCTTCAGATGCTTGATAGAGGATCTCTAGCCTTGGAGTTGACTTTGATCATAACAACTGAACATCTCATCTATAAAAGAGGAATGGCTTCCTAATGCAGGGCGTGGTTAGCCAGAGGTCTTAGAAATCAAGCTGAGGCGCCTTGGCGTTTACCAGACAATTTTACTTCGTGTTACATTTAACATTGAACAGTGGCAAACAATTGACCTAAAAATCATAGGCTAGTAGAACTACTTGCCCAAACTGGAAACTTCTGCACTCCACTCCCTGTTTCCCCTTTTTATAAAAGGATTACAGATGCCTATTTTAAGCTTGGTACCTGCTAGTTCTGAATTTAATAATGTACAAACTTTATTTCTTCGAATGACAGAAATGTGACGCTTATTATTCAAAAACATAAAAATATGAGATTTTTAGAAATGAAGAAAGAGCAAAAATGTTTGCTGAGCTCTTAGGTTCAACACTGGGTAGTTAAATCAAACACACAAAAGGTGACGGGAGGAATACTTGCATGTAGTCTAACCCACTGGCGGTGTCTCTCTGTAGATTTCCATTCAATTGTTTTTATCTTTATCCACTGTGCCACTCTACGAAGAGGCCACCTTATGCGAATCAATACTGACCCTGCTCCTCATGAGAACAGCCCATTCTAAACTGCCAGGCGATGCACCCTCCAGAAAGGAACATAAGCAAACCCAGGTCAGTGTTGCCCCTGATAGGCCTGGTCAGTATAGCTTGGATCCTGTGGCACAGCAGGCAACAGAGGCACATCTGGCATATCCATATCCTCAGCCTTTTTGAACAGACGTTTCTTCTCATTGATTTCATTTTTTTTTTTAAATGAGTACAAAAGCAATCTGGACAATACAGTCTGGCAGCACCAAAAACCTGTAGTCTTTTCTTTAAAAAATTAGGCCTTTTTAACAACTTGTGTAGTCATCTAAATTGATGATGGCTTAGTAAGGTTTTAAGAGAAACCCCTTCTAAACCTTTTTCATCGATGATTTATTTATCTGTTTTGTATATAGTGGGCAACATATCATGAGGAAGGTCCTCCTCTCAAACGCCATGCAATGGAACAACCAAAGGGTTGTTAAAATAGGTTGATTTGCTGTGGTTTCGTGGAGAACAGGCAGAGTTGGACTGACCTACAGGGAATCAGCCAGTGCCTGAAGGGCTGGTCTGATAGATCAGTGTGTGAGCCGTTTTTTTAGGTTTGTGGGTGGTTTTATGGTCTAGAAGCCTGGTTTTACTGTTAATTTCCAGGATATCTCAACAAACATTGCCTGTAGCAAGCCTGAATGTATGTAGTCTGCCATACTTTGCAAAACACCTTACAAAATGCCTTTTTTAAGTTTAAACGTCCCTGTTTGCAAATGTGGGCCACTTTCTAGCTATCTGATTCTCTAATGGGGCCACTTTTATTTTGGTGCCTGAGCCTATTTTCCGTCCCAGTCCGACCGTGAGGGCCGACAGACAGGTATTTGGCAGTTTGGTGGTGGGATGTGGACTCAAGTGCTTCACACACACCTAAGCCATCAGAATATGTCAGATTTTTTGAGGTTTTTGTTCTGAAACTAAAAGAAAACGACGTGCTACTGTTCACCTTTAGATATTTTAAGATAATGTGCAGTTGTTCAGCTGCTGCCTGGGAGCTGAATTACAGTGGGGAAGTTTGGTTGTATGAGTTGCCACTCCTTGAATTGTGTATGGCAGCGTATGGTGTCTTCTTGTAGAGTTTGGCAAACAAGTAGATTATTCTTATGCAATTGTGTTTTAGGGGATAACATCGCGTTTGTCACCGAATTGCAAGTCTGGAGAATGCTCTATTTTAGAGATCAAAGAAGCAGTGTCTCTTAAATCCACTATAATCGATAATTAGAATGAGTTCTTGATGGGGATGTATTAAGAACCTAAATTCAAATTGTTATGAAATCAACAGCATTTTTCTCTGAGGACATTTGCCTTTAAATTAAGGCAGACTGAGAAATCTTGACCTGGTGCTATGTCTTGTCAGCGGTAATTAAGATCTTGAAGTGCTTTATAATTAATGCTCCTAGGTATCAGTTTTACTGATGTCACCCAATAAATCCAGATCTAGAATAACCAGTTTTAAACTGTGATTAGTTGTTCCAAAGATAAAACAAAAGTCAGCCTGGCAGTAGGACATTATCTGTGCTTGTTTGATACGCCACATTGAGGCAAGGTAATGGAACAAGGTGCACCAGAAGAATCAGAAAGCGTTGCGCAACATTAGGACTGTTATGTTTTTACCTTGTGGCAGTATCCTCACTTTTGCCGGAACTCTTTGCTTCCCAGGAACTCTAGAACAACTTTCCTAATAATAATATCAGCAACTGTCGTTTTCTAAGAATGGCCTTAACAAAATCTATATTTGTGAAACCAGACTTCATAGATCATTGGTTAACTTTATTACACTAAGAATATCTTAATTTCTATTGGAAAGTAAACCTCTGCTCCGACAAATTGGGTGTTTTTACCTTATTTGGTTTTAGAAAGTCTAAATGTTCGTATGGCCCAGATTTTACTGCAGGGAAATCTGACATAAAATGCTGTTTGTCAGTTCAAATCCTGATCCTTACATAAAGTAGACAGCAGGTTATAATTTGAATGAGTTATTAGAAGACAAGGCATTGTTTGATCAGGCATCGAACGGTATGGCAAGATGGAGGAGTCATGTATGAATAAAAGGTATTATCTTCCCTAACCCCTTGGAGCTTGTGCAAGATTTTGAAGTTGATTAGAACCAGGTTGCGATTTAGTTGTGACAACGGTAAGGAAAGCTCCTAATGATTGTTCCTGATTATTAACAGTTTATTATCTTATACTATGCTTGCCGTATGCTGGCGAGTAGTATTGAGCAGTAGGAAAAATTGCCAGTCTCAAAATATTCCTTAGGAGTCCACACCTTCTTCTCTTTTTATCACATTGTGTTCAGGGTAGCAGCCGCAGCGCCACTACCAGTCAAGTGCCTCTGATACCTGTCCTCCATTTCTGCTTTCAGTCAGGCCTGGAAATCAGCATGCATACTACCTATTAGGGAGCACCACGGTCCTTCTTTTACTTCCATTATAATTTGTGAAAATAAAGAAAAGACTTTGAATACAACAAAAGGTAAAGGACTGTTGTATTGACTACCCTAATTCTACTTGACTGGGCCATAATAGAAATAAAAAAAGGAATGAAATGCTTTCTGCAGCTTATTGGACTAATAAGATAGCTGGAGATGGAACTGGCACAGAGTGGGAGGTGGTCAAGAGTCGGAGTCCTATGAAATAAGTGCTGGTAATGGGATGATAAACCGGCAGTGGAGACGCTCACAGTCGAGCGCGCATTTCCGCGGGCCGTAATGCTGTAATGCATCTGATGCCAGGGAAGACACACACCAACCGACTCACCCGGTTCCCTAGGGTCCGACGGACAGCATTACGGCCCGAGGAAATGCGCGCTCGACTGTGAGCGTCTCCACTGCCGGTTTATTATCCCTACCTTCCTAACTGCCGGTTATGATTGGGGTCACTGGCAATTAGAGGCTAAATTATTGCTAAGGCTTTCATTGTAATGTCCTGATGATGGTCCCCGTGATTTACTAAGGGGTCCGAAAACCCGTCGACCAATTTAGCACCTATATACTAAACGTGATTACTATGTGATGTAATGGTGCTATGTTTACAAATTCTGTACAACTGTATTTATGACATAAACGTCCTTTTGCCTTAAAAAGCCCTTCTTTGCTCTGTATATTCACCCCTTGTACCCATTCTGTTAGTGCTGGGCACAGGCTTGTGTACCACACTGGTTGAACTGTGGAAGGTATTCCTTGTTTTAATGACTTATATATTGAGTAAACTTTGAAGACCACTGTCCGGCTGGATATGTCACTCGCAATTTAGATTGATTCTGTCTATATTTATTCTTCACATATCGCTTGTATGCATGGGACCATTGTTGCATGTACAAAGTATGTTCCCCGAGGTCCCTGCTGACTAATTTGGGGCCCCTTGTTGTTGTTAATTGTGCAGTCAACTTTGGCATAAATGGGATGCCAATATGTCTTTATAGTGCAACAGCTTTTGTGCTTTGTTAATAAACAGCAAGAAAGACGAAAATGTGGTAATGTAAATCATAGCAAGTGTAATTGTGGTGCCTGCTTGTAATATGAATGAGTCGTGTCATGTGATTGGGATGGTGGTGAGTGGTCAGTCTCAAGCTTGGGGAATGTGGTACGGGTGTCTTGTGGGCTTGGTGATTAGCATCGCTGAAAGGGGAGGGGGGCACCAGTGCAAAAAAGTTGGTGCCGACCTCGGGCCTGTCAATGGTCATGATAGGGCATATGACCCCCCCAGTGTTTTGCACCCAGTTTCCCCTGCGCCCTCCCTCTCCCGTGGTTGAGTAGCCTGCAATCAGGTGTGCAATTGTAATCCCCCCTTTAGTAGTGACGGAGTGCATTTCAGGGTGGGCGTGTGTCGTTTTTCACTTCAGTGTTAATTAGATAGGTTCCCCAAAACTCGTCACTGGTCCTTGAGTCCTCTTTCCTACAAAGCAACTTAAGAGTATTTGCTTTTGTGCATGCCAAGTCAGCAGTGTGGCAAGCCAAGGGGGTGGGTGCTTTCCACGACATCGCTATCCGCCTTTTAAACAGGCCGAAACCAAGCTTGATGAACCTGTGATGGTATTTGTCACCCTTGGCCCTTGTCTGAAGCCCCAACAGGCAGGGCTAGGGTGTGGGTATGAGGGTGTTTTCCAAGAGTTCGGCAACTGTGTTGGTAATCTTATTCTATACCATTTGTAACATCGGGCATTCCCATTCCATGTGGTAGAATCTATAATTCACCAATTTGCGCTGGGGGCACTCAGGGGTCATGGTTGAGAACATGTATTTAATGCGTTAAGGAGAGAGGAAAGTGTGATGCACGTAGTTAAACTGTATGAATCAGAAACTCAAATTGCGGGATACCTCTTTCACCTGCTGAAGCACCCTGGATCAAGCCTTGACTGATAATGGTTGCAATAGGACGCTGTCCAATCTAGCACGCACCCCCATTGCGTAACCCGATGGTGTAGAGTTGAGGGATTTATATAAGGTGATGACGGTGTGACACATGCTGTCCTGGATCAAAAGTGCATCTAATGTGAAGAATAAAGGAGGTTTTGCTACCCCCACGTTCTCCACATGGATTGGAATGTCAGAACGTTACCAGCTTCTATACCATAAAGATCCATAATGTTATGTTATGTTAGTTAGGTATTTATAAAGTGCACGGCTACTCCCAGGAGTGTCCCGGCGCTGAGCAAAGAACCACATAACAACCACATAACAATCACAGAAAGATCGACATAGACAGAAATCAGAAGAACGATTAAAGTTGGAAAAGCCATATCTTGAGCTTTTTCCTAAAGGTGAGCAGATCCTGAACCTGTCTGAGGTCCAAGGGAAGGCGGTTCCATAGACGGGAGGCAACCACCTGGAAAGAACGACCTCCGATCCGAGCAAATGAAACTTTAGGAACAGGAATCAGGAGTTGAGTGGAGGACCTCAGAGTACGTTGGGGAATGTAATGGGGGCATCTTTGTCTAAGGTAAGGAGCTCCCATCTGATTAAAGACCTTAAAAACCAGAATCATAGCTTTAAAATGAAATCTTTTCTGACAGGAAGCCAATGCAGGGATGGCAGAAGAGGGGATACTCAAGTCCTAGGGGCTGCAAGAAAGATGGCCCTAGCCGCCGTGTTTTGGATCACCTGCAAGCGAGCAATTAAGTAATTGGGAAGTCCCAGGTACAAAGAGTTGGCATAGTCCAGACGAGAGGTTACCAAAGCTTGGACAATGGTTTTTCTGTGAGGGACAGAAAGCAGGGGCAAAAAGTTCTGCGCCATTCTTAAGATCCCGACACAAGTCCCAGCTACAGATGGATCTGGGACTTCATAGAAAGTGTAGCATCTAGTCTGACTCTGAGGTTCTTAACCGTAGTCACGGAAGAACAGGGGAGGAGGGGACAGGTTCTGCGGCCACCAGCTATGCCATGTCTCACAGGGGCGGGCCGAAAAAGATTATCTCTGACTTATCAGGATTACATTTCATTTGATTATCTTTCAGCCACGAGAAAAATCTGAGAGACATGCATTTATTGTATGATCATCAAACTGTGCCTCCTTCGCACAAGTGTACAACAGCTGGGTATTGTCTGCATATGATATAATCTTACCCCCGTGTTGTTCAGCCAGAAGTGCAATAGGGGCCAAATCTAAATTAAACAGCGTAGGGCTCAAAGTATGGGAGGAATAACGGCAGAAAAAGGGGGAGACCATATAGTTTGGAGATGGTCATGAAAAGATATGAGGGTGCCTCTGTGGTAGAGTTCCCCAGTTGTTCAACACCAGCTTCCCTTCAAGGACCCTTATCATGTTGTCATGTTGTCCTGGTGAAGCGCAGCAGGTTCCAAATCTCTATGAATGGGGAGAACAGAATGTAGGGTCCTTTTTTGTGTACAAATCTACGGCAACATATAGAAGCCACAGTCATCTGGCACTTCTCACGCCGTTAGCAAGTGTCTGGATCGGTCAGCCACGTATAAATTCTTGTGCTACCTAAGGTTTCGCAGATGAGTACTTTTTTGGGACATGCAGCCGTCTGAAGACAGGACAGTGGCCATTGTAGCCCCGCCGCTGCATAATACAGCTCAGAATTGCTCGTACCAAATCCGCCTTCGTTTAGTGGTTGTTGGAGGTGGTGAGAGCAACCTACCAGTGGCCCTCACTCCATATTAGTTTGAGCAGAAGGCCATGAAGGCCACTAAAAAGGCTTTAGCGAAGCACTATCGGAAGCCCTGCAAAAAAGTAAAGCAAGTGGGGTAGCACCAGCATCTTGGTGATCGCCACCCGGCCCAGTAGGGATAAGGGTAGTCATTGCCAAAATGGCACAGATTTCCATATGGATCCCGCCCCCTTGTCCACATTGCCTTCCTTGGTGTCCCTTTTCCTAGTAGTATATCTGAACACCCAGATATTTAAGTGTCGTAGCACTACCAGAGACAAAGTCCCAGAAGGGCAGCCCCAAGCAATTCAGGGAGTGGTACTAGGGGAACAGACATGATTTAGGCTAGTTCACTTTGAGCTCTGAGATGTCTCTGAATTCGACCAGAAAGAGTATTAGACCTGGTAGAGAGGCCTCCACTTTTCAAAGAAAAACGAGGGCCTCATCTGCATACAGCAAGATGGCGTGGTGTGCACCAAGCTCCCGAATCTCCCACTGATGTGCCGGTTGTCGTAGCTGGAAGGCCAGCAATTCCATTGCAAGAGCAAAAATCAGTGGGGAGAGCGGGCATACAGCAAGATG